>NW_027480423.1:16875000-17500000 GCF_051401765.1 Calliopsis andreniformis
ACTTTCAAACTGGTTACTATTATTCCTGTTATACGATGGAAAAACTGTTGTATTTTTGTTGCATTTTATTCTTCGGGCGTTGACTTCTAAGGCCCTAACTATTCGATCTGGTGGAGCAACGCCCTAGGGTGAAGCCCAGGTTGCCCGGAAAGTAGAAATGTCCATAACTTTCATATTGGTTGCAATTATTCGTTTTATACGATGGAAAAACTGTTGTATTTATACTGTATTTTATGCTTCTGACGTTGTCTTCTAAGTCACTAATTATTCGATCTGGTGGAGCAACGCCCTAGAGTGAAACCTAGGTTGCCCGGAACGTAGAAATGACCATTACTTTCACACTCTTTACAATTATTCATTTTATACGATGGAAAAGCTGTTGCATTTTTATTGTATTTTATGCTTCTGGCGCTGACTTCTAAGGCCCTAACAATTCGATCTGTTGGAGCAACGCCCTAGAGTGAAGCCTGGGTTTCCCGGATCGTAGAAATGACCATGACTTTCATACTGGTTGCAATTATTCGTTTCATACGATGGAATAACTGTTGTATTTAAATTGTATTTTATGCTTCTGGCGTTGACTTCTAAGGCACTAACTGTTCGATCTGTTGGAGCAACGCCCTAGAGTGAAGCTTAGGTTGCCCGGAACATAGAAATGACCATAACCTTCACACTGGTGTCTATTATTCGTCTTATTCGATGGAAAAACTGTTATATTTATAAATACCTTATGCTTCTGGCGTTGACTTCTAAGGCCCTAACTATTCGATCTGGTGGAGCAACGCCCTAGTGTGAAGCCTAGGTTGCCCGGATAGTAGAAATGACCATAACTTTCATATTGGTTGCAATTATTCGCTTTATACGATGGAAAAACTGTTGTATTTATATTGTATTTTATGCTTCTGGCGCTGACTTCTGAGGCCCTAACTATTCGATCTGCTGGAGCAACGCCCTAGAGTGAAGCCTTGGTTTCCCGGAACGTAGAAATGACCATGACTTTCATACTGGTTGCAATTATTCGCTTTATACGATGGAAAAACTGTTGTATTTATTTTGTATTTTATGCTTCTGGCGTTGACATCTGAGGCCCTAACTATTTAATCTGTTGGAGCAATGCCCTAGGGTGAAGCCTATGTTGCCCGGAACGTAGAAAAGACCATAACTTCCATACTGGTTGCAATTATTCGTTTTATTCGATGGAAAAACTGTTGTATTTATACTGTATTTTATGCTTCTGACGTTGACTTCTAACGCACTAACTATTCGATCTGGTGGAGCAACGCCCTAGAGTGAAACCTAGGTTGCCCGGAACGTAGAAATGACCATTACTTTCACACTCTTTGCAATTATTCATTTTATACGATGGAAAAGCTGTTGCATTTATATTGCATTTTATGCTTCTGGCGTTGACTTCTTAGGCCCTAACTATTCGATCTGGTGGAGGAACGCCTTAGAGTGACGCCTAGGTTGCCCGGAACGTAGAAATGACCATATCTTTCACACTGGTGGCTATTATTCGTCTTATTCGATGGAAAAACTGTTATATTTATAAGTACCCTATGCTTCCTGCGTTGACTTCTAAGGCCCTAACTATTCGATCTGGTGGAGCAACGCCCTAGGGTGAAGCCTAGGTTGCCCGGATAGTAGAAATGACCATAACTTTCATAGTGGTTGCTATTATTCGCTTTCTACGATGGAAAAACTGTTGTATTTATATTGTATTTTATGCTTCTGGCATTGAGTTCTGAGGCCCTAACTATTCTATCTGTTGGAGCAACGCCCTAGAGTGGAGCCTTGGTTTCCCGGAACGTAGAAATGACCATGACTTTCATACTGGTTGCAATTATTCGTTTTATACGATGGAAAAACTGTTGTATTTATATTGTATTTTATGCTTCTGACGTTGACTTCTAAGGCTCGAACCATTCGATCTGGTGGAGCAACGCCTTAGAGTGAAACCTAGGTTGCGCGGAACGTAGAAATGACCATAACTTTCACACTGGTTGCAATTATTCATTTTATACGATGGAAAAACTGTTGTATTTATATTTTATTTTATGCTTCTGGCGTTAACTTCTTAGGCCTTAACTATTCGATCTGGTGGAACAACGCACTAGGGTGAAGCCTAGGTTGCCCGGAACGTAGAAATGAGCATTACTTTCAAACTGGTTGCAGTTACTCCTGTTATACGATGGAAAAACCGTTGCGTTTTTATTGTATTTTATGCTTCTCACGTTGGCCTATAAGGTCCTAACTATTCGATCTCGTGGGGCAACGTCCAAGAGTGAAGCGTATGTTGCCCGAAAAGTAGGAATGACCATTACTTTCACACTGGTTGCAATTATTCATTTTATACGATTGAAAAACTGTTGTACTTATATTGTATTTTATTCTTCTGGCGTTGAACTCTAAGTCCCTAGCTGTTCGATCTGGTGGAGCAACGCCCTAGAGTGAAGGCTCTGTAGCCCGGAACGTAGAAATGACCATGACTTTCATACTGGTTGCAATTATTCGTTTTATACGATGGAAAAACTGTTGTATTTATATTGTATTTTATGCCTCTAGAGTTGACTTCTAAGGCTCGAACTATTAGATCTGGTGGAGCAACGCCCTAGAGTGAAACATAGGTTGCCCGGAACGTAGAAATGACCATAACCTTCACACTGGTTGCAATTATTCGTTTTATACGATGGAAAAACTGTTGTATTTATATTGTATTTTATGCTTCTGGCGTTCACTTCTTAGGCCCTAACTATTCGATCGGGTGGAACAACGTCCTAGGGTGAAGCCTATGTTGCCCGGAAAGCAGAAATGACCATAACTTTCAAACTGGTTGCAATTATTCCTGTTATACGATGGAAAAACTGTTGTATTTATATTGTATTTTATGCTTCTGGCGTTGACTTCTGAGGCCCTAACTATTTAATCTGTTGGAGCAACGCCCTAGGGTGAAGCCTAGGTTGCCCGGAACGTAGAAATGACCATTACTTTCACACTCTTTGCAATTATTCATTTTATACGATGGAAAAGCTGTTGCATTTATATTGCATTTCATGCTTCTGGCGTTGACTTCTTAGGCCCTAACTATTCGATCTGGTGGAGCAACGCCTTAGAGTGACGCCTAGGTTGCCCGGAACGTAGAAATGACCATAACTTTCACACTGGTTGCAATTATTCATTTTATACGATGGAAAAACTGTTGTATTTATATTGTATTTTATGCTTCTGGCGTTCACTTCTTAGGCCCTAACTATTCGATCGGGTGGAACAACGCCCTAGGGTGAAGCCTAGGTTGCCCGGAAAGCAGAAATGACCATAACTTTCAAACTGGTTGCAATTATTCCTGTTATACGATGGAAAAACTGTTGTATTTATACTGTATTTTATGCTTCTGACGTTGACTTCTAACGCACTAACTATTCCATCTGGTGGAGCAACGCCCTAGAGTGAAACCTAGGTTGCCCGGAACGAAGAAATGACCATTATTTTCAAACTCTTTGCAATTATTCATTTTATACGATGGAAAAGCAGTTGCATTTATATTGCATTTTATGCTTCTGTCGTTGACTTCTTAGGCCCTGACTATTCGATCTGGTGGAGCAACGCCTTAGAGTGACGCCTAGGTTGCCCGGAACGTAGAAATGACCATATCTTCCACACTGGTGGCTATTAGCGTCTTATTCGATGGAAAAACTGTTATACTTATAAGTACCCTATGCTTCTGGCGTTGACTTCTAAGGCCCTAACTATTCGATCTGGTGGAGCAACGCCCTAGGGTGAAGCCTAGGTGGCCCGGATAGTAGAAATGACCATAACTTTCATAGTGGTTGCTATTATTCGCTTTCTACGATGGAAAAACTGTTGTATTTATATTGTATTTTATGCTTCTGGCATTGAGTTCTGAGGACCAAACTATTCGATCTGTTGGAGCAACGCCTTAGAGTGACGCCTAGGTTGCCCGGAACGTAGAAATGACCATATCTTTCACACTGGTTGCAATTACTCGTTTTATACGATGGAAAAACTGTTGTATTTATATTGTATTTTATGCTTCTGGCGTTCACTTCTTAGACCCTAACTATTCGATCTGTTGGAGCAACGCCCTAGAGTGAAGCCTAGGTTGCCCGGAACGTAGAAATGACCATATCTTTCACACTGGTGGCTATTATTCGTCTTATTCGATGGAAAAACTGTTATATTTATATTGTATTTTATGCTTCTGGCGTTGACTTCTAAGGCACTAACTGTTCGATTTGGTGGACCAACGCCCTAGAGTGAAGCTTAGGTTTCGCGGAACATAGAAATGACCATACCTTTCACACTGGTAGAAATTATTCGATTTATACAATGGAAAAACTGTACTATTTATTTTGTGTTTTATGTTTCGCGCGTTGACTTCTAAGGCCCTAACTATTCGATCTGGTGGAGCATCGCCCTAGGGTGAAGCCTAGGTTGCCCGGAAAGTAGAAATGTCCATAACTTTCATACTGGTTGCAATTATTCGTTTTATACGATGGAAAAACTGTTGCATTTATACTGTATTTTACGCTTCTGACGTTCACTTCTTAGGCCTTAGCTATTCGATCTGGTGGAACAACGCACTAGGGTGAATCCTAGGCTGCCCGGAACGTAGAAATGACCATCACTTTCAAACTGGTTACTATTATTCCTGTTATACGATGGAAAAACTGTTGTATTTTTGTTGCATTTTATTCTTCGGGCGTTGACTTCTAAGGCCCTAACTATTCGATCTGGTGGAGCAACGCCCTAGGGTGAAGCCCAGGTTGCCCGGAAAGTAGAAATGTCCATAACTTTCATATTGGTTGCAATTATTCGTTTTATACGATGGAAAAACTGTTGTATTTATACTGTATTTTATGCTTCTGACGTTGTCTTCTAAGTCACTAATTATTCGATCTGGTGGAGCAACGCCCTAGAGTGAAACCTAGGTTGCCCGGAACGTAGAAATGACCATTACTTTCACACTCTTTACAATTATTCATTTTATACGATGGAAAAGCTGTTGCATTTTTATTGTATTTTATGCTTCTGGCGCTGACTTCTAAGGCCCTAACAATTCGATCTGTTGGAGCAACGCCCTAGAGTGAAGCCTGGGTTTCCCGGATCGTAGAAATGACCATGACTTTCATACTGGTTGCAATTATTCGTTTCATACGATGGAATAACTGTTGTATTTAAATTGTATTTTATGCTTCTGGCGTTGACTTCTAAGGCACTAACTGTTCGATCTGTTGGAGCAACGCCCTAGAGTGAAGCTTAGGTTGCCCGGAACATAGAAATGACCATAACCTTCACACTGGTGTCTATTATTCGTCTTATTCGATGGAAAAACTGTTATATTTATAAATACCTTATGCTTCTGGCGTTGACTTCTAAGGCCCTAACTATTCGATCTGGTGGAGCAACGCCCTAGTGTGAAGCCTAGGTTGCCCGGATAGTAGAAATGACCATAACTTTCATATTGGTTGCAATTATTCGCTTTATACGATGGAAAAACTGTTGTATTTATATTGTATTTTATGCTTCTGGCGCTGACTTCTGAGGCCCTAACTATTCGATCTGCTGGAGCAACGCCCTAGAGTGAAGCCTTGGTTTCCCGGAACGTAGAAATGACCATGACTTTCATACTGGTTGCAATTATTCGCTTTATACGATGGAAAAACTGTTGTATTTATTTTGTATTTTATGCTTCTGGCGTTGACATCTGAGGCCCTAACTATTTAATCTGTTGGAGCAATGCCCTAGGGTGAAGCCTAGGTTGCCCGGAACGTAGAAAAGACCATAACTTCCATACTGGTTGCAATTATTCGTTTTATTCGATGGAAAAACTGTTGTATTTATACTGTGTTTTATGCTTCTGACGTTGACTTCTAACGCACTAACTATTCGATCTGGTGGAGCAACGCCCTAGAGTGAAACCTAGGTTGCCCGGAACGTAGAAATGACCATTACTTTCACACTCTTTGCAATTATTCATTTTATACGATGGAAAAACTGTTGTATTTATATTGTATTTTATACTTCTGGCGTTGACTTCTAAGGCCCTAGTTATTCGATCTGGTGGAGCAACGCCCTAGGGTGAAGCCTAGGTTGCCCGGATAGTAGAAATGACCATAACTTTCATAGTGGTTGCAATTATTCGCTTTCTACGATGGAAAAACTGTTGTATTTATATTGTATTTTATGCTTCTGGCATTGATTTCTGAGGCCCTAACTATTCGATCTGTTGGAGCAACGCCCTAGAGTGAAGCCTTGGTTTCCCGGAACGTAGAAATGACCGTGACTTTCATACTGGTTGCAATTATTCGTTTTATACGATGGAAAAACTGTTGTATTTCTATTGTATTTTATGCTTCGCGCGTTGATTTCTAAGGCCCTAATCTTTCGATCTGGTGGAGCAACGCCCTACAGTGAAGCGTAGGTGGCTCGGAACGTAGAAATGACCATCACTTTCACACTGTTTGCAAATATACATTATGTACGATGGAAAAGCTGTTGTACTTATATTGTAATTTATGCTTCTGGCGTTGACTTCTTAGGCCCTAACTATTTGATCTTGTGACGCACCGCCCTAGAGTGAAGCCTAGGTTGCCCGGAACGTAGAACATACCGTTACCTTCACACTGGTTGCAGTTATTCCTGTTATACGATGGAAAAACTGTTTCATCTTTATTGTATTTTATGCTTCTGGCGTTGACTTCTTAGGACCTAACATTTCGATGTGGTGGAACAACGCCCTAGAGTGAAGCCTAGGTTGCCCAGAACGTAGAAATGGCCATTACTTTCACACTGGTTGCCGTTATTCGTTTTATACGATGGAAAAGCTGTTGTATTTATATCGTATTTTATGCTTCTGGCGTTGACTTCTTAGGCCCTAACTATTCCATCTGGTGGAACAACGCCCTAGAGTGAAGCCTAGGCTGCCCGGAACGTAGAAATGACCATCACTTTCAAACTGGTTACTATTATTCCTGTTATACGATGGAAAAACTGTTGTATTTTTGTTGCATTTTATTCTTCGGGCGTTGACTTCTAAGGCCCTAACTATTCGATCTGGTGGAGCAACGCCCTAGGGTGAAGCCCAGGTTGCCCGGAAAGTAGAAATGTCCATAACTTTCATATTGGTTGCAATTATTCGTTTTATACGATGGAAAAACTGTTGTATTTATACTGTATTTTATGCTTCTGACGTTGTCTTCTAAGTCACTAATTATTCGATCTGGTGGAGCAACGCCCTAGAGTGAAACCTAGGTTGCCCGGAACGTAGAAATGACCATTACTTTCACACTCTTTACAATTATTCATTTTATACGATGGAAAAGCTGTTGCATTTTTATTGTATTTTATGCTTCTGGCGCTGACTTCTAAGGCCCTAACAATTCGATCTGTTGGAGCAACGCCCTAGAGTGAAGCCTGGGTTTCCCGGATCGTAGAAATGACCATGACTTTCATACTGGTTGCAATTATTCGTTTCATACGATGGAATAACTGTTGTATTTAAATTGTATTTTATGCTTCTGGCGTTGACTTCTAAGGCACTAACTGTTCGATCTGTTGGAGCAACGCCCTAGAGTGAAGCTTAGGTTGCCCGGAACATAGAAATGACCATAACCTTCACACTGGTGTCTATTATTCGTCTTATTCGATGGAAAAACTGTTATATTTATAAATACCTTATGCTTCTGGCGTTGACTTCTAAGGCCCTAACTATTCGATCTGGTGGAGCAACGCCCTAGTGTGAAGCCTAGGTTGCCCGGATAGTAGAAATGACCATAACTTTCATATTGGTTGCAATTATTCGCTTTATACGATGGAAAAACTGTTGTATTTATATTGTATTTTATGCTTCTGGCGCTGACTTCTGAGGCCCTAACTATTCGATCTGCTGGAGCAACGCCCTAGAGTGAAGCCTTGGTTTCCCGGAACGTAGAAATGACCATGACTTTCATACTGGTTGCAATTATTCGCTTTATACGATGGAAAAACTGTTGTATTTATTTTGTATTTTATGCTTCTGGCGTTGACATCTGAGGCCCTAACTATTTAATCTGTTGGAGCAATGCCCTAGGGTGAAGCCTATGTTGCCCGGAACGTAGAAAAGACCATAACTTCCATACTGGTTGCAATTATTCGTTTTATTCGATGGAAAAACTGTTGTATTTATACTGTATTTTATGCTTCTGACGTTGACTTCTAACGCACTAACTATTCGATCTGGTGGAGCAACGCCCTAGAGTGAAACCTAGGTTGCCCGGAACGTAGAAATGACCATTACTTTCACACTCTTTGCAATTATTCATTTTATACGATGGAAAAGCTGTTGCATTTATATTGCATTTTATGCTTCTGGCGTTGACTTCTTAGGCCCTAACTATTCGATCTGGTGGAGGAACGCCTTAGAGTGACGCCTAGGTTGCCCGGAACGTAGAAATGACCATATCTTTCACACTGGTGGCTATTATTCGTCTTATTCGATGGAAAAACTGTTATATTTATAAGTACCCTATGCTTCCTGCGTTGACTTCTAAGGCCCTAACTATTCGATCTGGTGGAGCAACGCCCTAGGGTGAAGCCTAGGTTGCCCGGATAGTAGAAATGACCATAACTTTCATAGTGGTTGCTATTATTCGCTTTCTACGATGGAAAAACTGTTGTATTTATATTGTATTTTATGCTTCTGGCATTGAGTTCTGAGGCCCTAACTATTCTATCTGTTGGAGCAACGCCCTAGAGTGGAGCCTTGGTTTCCCGGAACGTAGAAATGACCATGACTTTCATACTGGTTGCAATTATTCGTTTTATACGATGGAAAAACTGTTGTATTTATATTGTATTTTATGCTTCTGACGTTGACTTCTAAGGCTCGAACCATTCGATCTGGTGGAGCAACGCCTTAGAGTGAAACCTAGGTTGCGCGGAACGTAGAAATGACCATAACTTTCACACTGGTTGCAATTATTCATTTTATACGATGGAAAAACTGTTGTATTTATATTTTATTTTATGCTTCTGGCGTTAACTTCTTAGGCCTTAACTATTCGATCTGGTGGAACAACGCACTAGGGTGAAGCCTAGGTTGCCCGGAACGTAGAAATGAGCATTACTTTCAAACTGGTTGCAGTTACTCCTGTTATACGATGGAAAAACCGTTGCGTTTTTATTGTATTTTATGCTTCTCACGTTGGCCTATAAGGTCCTAACTATTCGATCTCGTGGGGCAACGTCCAAGAGTGAAGCGTATGTTGCCCGAAAAGTAGGAATGACCATTACTTTCACACTGGTTGCAATTATTCATTTTATACGATTGAAAAACTGTTGTACTTATATTGTATTTTATTCTTCTGGCGTTGAACTCTAAGTCCCTAGCTGTTCGATCTGGTGGAGCAACGCCCTAGAGTGAAGGCTCTGTAGCCCGGAACGTAGAAATGACCATGACTTTCATACTGGTTGCAATTATTCGTTTTATACGATGGAAAAACTGTTGTATTTATATTGTATTTTATGCCTCTAGAGTTGACTTCTAAGGCTCGAACTATTAGATCTGGTGGAGCAACGCCCTAGAGTGAAACATAGGTTGCCCGGAACGTAGAAATGACCATAACCTTCACACTGGTTGCAATTATTCGTTTTATACGATGGAAAAACTGTTGTATTTATATTGTATTTTATGCTTCTGGCGTTCACTTCTTAGGCCCTAACTATTCGATCGGGTGGAACAACGTCCTAGGGTGAAGCCTATGTTGCCCGGAAAGCAGAAATGACCATAACTTTCAAACTGGTTGCAATTATTCCTGTTATACGATGGAAAAACTGTTGTATTTATATTGTATTTTATGCTTCTGGCGTTGACTTCTGAGGCCCTAACTATTTAATCTGTTGGAGCAACGCCCTAGGGTGAAGCCTAGGTTGCCCGGAACGTAGAAATGACCATTACTTTCACACTCTTTGCAATTATTCATTTTATACGATGGAAAAGCTGTTGCATTTATATTGCATTTCATGCTTCTGGCGTTGACTTCTTAGGCCCTAACTATTCGATCTGGTGGAGCAACGCCTTAGAGTGACGCCTAGGTTGCCCGGAACGTAGAAATGACCATAACTTTCACACTGGTTGCAATTATTCATTTTATACGATGGAAAAACTGTTGTATTTATATTGTATTTTATGCTTCTGGCGTTCACTTCTTAGGCCCTAACTATTCGATCGGGTGGAACAACGCCCTAGGGTGAAGCCTAGGTTGCCCGGAAAGCAGAAATGACCATAACTTTCAAACTGGTTGCAATTATTCCTGTTATACGATGGAAAAACTGTTGTATTTATACTGTATTTTATGCTTCTGACGTTGACTTCTAACGCACTAACTATTCCATCTGGTGGAGCAACGCCCTAGAGTGAAACCTAGGTTGCCCGGAACGAAGAAATGACCATTATTTTCAAACTCTTTGCAATTATTCATTTTATACGATGGAAAAGCAGTTGCATTTATATTGCATTTTATGCTTCTGTCGTTGACTTCTTAGGCCCTGACTATTCGATCTGGTGGAGCAACGCCTTAGAGTGACGCCTAGGTTGCCCGGAACGTAGAAATGACCATATCTTCCACACTGGTGGCTATTAGCGTCTTATTCGATGGAAAAACTGTTATACTTATAAGTACCCTATGCTTCTGGCGTTGACTTCTAAGGCCCTAACTATTCGATCTGGTGGAGCAACGCCCTAGGGTGAAGCCTAGGTGGCCCGGATAGTAGAAATGACCATAACTTTCATAGTGGTTGCTATTATTCGCTTTCTACGATGGAAAAACTGTTGTATTTATATTGTATTTTATGCTTCTGGCATTGAGTTCTGAGGACCAAACTATTCGATCTGTTGGAGCAACGCCTTAGAGTGACGCCTAGGTTGCCCGGAACGTAGAAATGACCATATCTTTCACACTGGTTGCAATTACTCGTTTTATACGATGGAAAAACTGTTGTATTTATATTGTATTTTATGCTTCTGGCGTTCACTTCTTAGACCCTAACTATTCGATCTGTTGGAGCAACGCCCTAGAGTGAAGCCTAGGTTGCCCGGAACGTAGAAATGACCATATCTTTCACACTGGTGGCTATTATTCGTCTTATTCGATGGAAAAACTGTTATATTTATATTGTATTTTATGCTTCTGGCGTTGACTTCTAAGGCACTAACTGTTCGATTTGGTGGACCAACGCCCTAGAGTGAAGCTTAGGTTTCGCGGAACATAGAAATGACCATACCTTTCACACTGGTAGAAATTATTCGATTTATACAATGGAAAAACTGTACTATTTATTTTGTGTTTTATGTTTCGCGCGTTGACTTCTAAGGCCCTAACTATTCGATCTGGTGGAGCATCGCCCTAGGGTGAAGCCTAGGTTGCCCGGAAAGTAGAAATGTCCATAACTTTCATACTGGTTGCAATTATTCGTTTTATACGATGGAAAAACTGTTGCATTTATACTGTATTTTACGCTTCTGACGTTCACTTCTTAGGCCTTAGCTATTCGATCTGGTGGAACAACGCACTAGGGTGAATCCTAGGTTGCCCGGTAAGTAGAAATGACCATAACTTTCATACTGGTGGCATTATCCGTTTTATACGATGGAAAAACTGTTGTATTTATATTGTATTTTATGCTTCTGGCGTTCACTTCTTAGGCCTTAACTATTCGATCTGGTGGAACAACGCACTAGTGTGAAGCCTAGGTTGCCCGTAGCATAGAAAAGACCATACCTTTCACACTGGTAGAAATTATACGATTTATACAATGGAAAAACTGTTCTATTTATTTTGTGTTTTATGTTTCGCGCGTTGACTTCTAAGGCCCTAACTATTCGATCTGGTGGAGCATCGCCCTAGGGTGAAGCCTAGGTTGCCCGGAAAGTAGAAATCTCCATAACTTTCATACCGGTTGCAATTATTTGTTTTATACGATGGAAAAACTGTTGTATTTATACTGTATTTTATGCTTCTGACGTTGACTTCTAACGCACTAACTATTCGATCTGGTGGAGCAACGCCCTAGAGTGAAACCTAGGTTGCCCGGAACGAAGAAATGACCATTACTTTCACACTCTTTGCAATTATTCATTTTATACGATGGAAAAGCAGTTGCATTTATATTGCATTTTATGCTTCTGGCGTTGACTTCTTAGGCCCTAACTATTCGATCTGGTGGAGCAACGCCTTAGAGTGACGCCTAGGTTGCCCGGAACGTAGAAATGACCATATCTTCCACACTGGTGGCTATTAGCGTCTTATTCGATGGAAAAACTGTTATACTTATAAGTACCCTATGCTTCTGGCGTTGACTTCTAAGGCCCTAACTATTCGATCTGGTGGAGCAACGCCCTAGGGTGAAGCCTAGGTTGCCCGGATAGTAGAAATGACCATAACTTTCATAGTGGTTGCTATTATTCGCTTTCTACGATGGAAAAACTGTTGTATTTATATTGTATTTTATGCTTCTGGCATTGAGTTCTGAGGACCAAACTATTCGATCTGTTGGAGCAACGCCCTAGAGTGGAGCCTTGGTTTCCCGGAACGTAGAAATGACCATGACTTTCATACTGGTTGCAATTATTCGTTTTATACGATGGAAAAACTGTTGTATTTATATTGTATTTTATGCTTCTGACGTTGACTTCTAAGGCTCGAACCATTCGATCTGGTGGAGCAACTCCCTAGAGTGAAACCTAGGTTGCGCGGAACGTAGAAATGACCATAACTTTCACACTGGTTGCAATTATTCATTTTATACGATGGAAAAACTGTTGTATTTATATTGTATTTTATGCTTCTGGCGTTCACTTCTTAGGCCCTAACTATTCGATCGTGTGGAACAACGCCCTAGGGTGAAGCCTAGGTTGCCCGGAAAGCAGAAATGACCATAACTTTCAAACTGGTTGCAATTATTCCTGTTATACGATGGAAAAACTGTTGTATTTATATTGTATTTTATGCTTCTGGCGTTGACTTCTGAGGCCCTAACTATTCAAACTGTGGGAGCAACGCGCTATGGTGAATCCTAGGTTGTCCGGTAAGTAGAAATGACCATATCTTTCACACTGGTTGCAATTATTCGTTTTATACGATGGAAAAACTGTTGTATTTATATTGTATTTTATGCTTCTGGCGTTCACTTCTTAGACCCTAACTATTCGATCGGGTGGAACAACGCCCTAGGGTGAAGCTTAGGTTGCCCGGAAAGCAGAAATGACCATAACTTTCAAACTGGTTGCAATTATTCCTGTTATACGATGGAAAAACTGTTGTATTTATATTGTATTTTATGCTTCTGGCGTTGACTTCTGAGGCCCTAACTATTCGATCTGTTGGAGCAACGACCTAGAGTGACGCCTAGGTTGCCCGGAACGTGGAAATGACCATACATTTCACACTGGTTGCTATTGTTCCTGTTATACGATGGAAAAGCTGTTGTATATATATTGTACCTTATGCTTCTGGCGTTGACTTCTACGGCCCTAACTATTCGATCTGGTGGAGCAACGCCCTAGAGTGAAACTTAGGTTGCCCGGAACGCAGAAATGACCATTACTTTCACACTCTTTGCAATTATTCATTTTATACGATGGAAAAGCTGTTGCATTTATATTGCATTTTATGCTTCTGGCGTTGACTTCTTAGGCCCCAACTATTCGATCTGGTGGAGCAACGCCTTAGAGTGACGCCTAGGTTGCCCGGAACGTAGAAATGACCATATCTTTCACACTGGTGGCTATTATTCGTCTTATTCGATGGAAAAACTGTTATATTTATAAGTACCCTATGCTTCTGGCGTTGACTTCTAAGGCTCGAACCATTCGATCTGGTGGAGCAACGCCCTAGAGTGAAACCTAGGTTGCGCGGAACGTAGAAATGACCATAACTTTCACACTGGTTGCAATTACTCGTTTTATACGATGGAAAAACTGTTGTATTTATATTGTATTTTATGCTTCTGGCGTTCACTTCTTAGACCCTAACTATTCGATCGGGTGGAACAACGCCCTAGGGTGAAGCCTAGGTTGCCCGGAAAGCAGAAATGGCCATAACTTTCAAACTGGTTGCAATTATTCCTGTTATACGATGGAAAAACTGTTGTATTTATATTGTATTTTATGCTTCTGGCGTTGACTTCTGAGGCCCTAACTATTCGATCTGTTGGAGCAACGCCCTAGAGTGAAGCCTAGGTTGCCCGGAACGTAGAAATGACCATATCTTTCACACTGGTGGCTATTATTCGTCTTATTCGATGGAAAAACTGTTATATTTATATTGTATTTTATGCTTCTGGCGTTGACTTCTAAGGCACTAACTGTTCGATTTGGTGGACCAACGCCCTAGAGTGAAGCTTAGGTTTCGCGGAACATAGAAATGACCATACCTTTCACACTGGTAGAAATTATTCGATTTATACAATGGAAAAACTGTACTATTTATTTTGTGTTTTATGTTTCGCGCGTTGACTTCTAAGGCCCTAACTATTCGATCTGGTGGAGCATCGCCCTAGGGTGAAGCCTAGGTTGCCCGGAAAGTAGAAATGTCCATAACTTTCATACTGGTTGCAATTATTCGTTTTATACGATGGAAAAACTGTTGCATTTATACTGTATTTTACGCTTCTGACGTTCACTTCTTAGGCCTTAACTATTCGATCTGGTGGAACAACGCACTAGGGTGAATCCTAGGTTGCCCGGTAAGTAGAAATGACCATAACTTTCATACTGGTGGCATTATCCGTTTTATACGATGGAAAAACTGTTGTATTTATATTGTATTTTATGCTTCTGGCGTTCACTTCTTAGGCCTTAACTATTCGATCTGGTGGAACAACGCACTAGGGTGAAGCCTAGGTTGCCCGGAACATAGAAAAGACCATACCTTTCACACTGGTAGAAATTATTCGATTTATACAATGGAAAAACTGTTCTATTTATTTTGTGCTTTATGTTTCGCGCGTTGACTTCTAAGGCCCTAACTATTCGATCTGGTGGGGCATCGCCCTAGGGTGAAGCTTAGGGTGCCCGGAACGTAGAAATCACCATAACTTTCACACTGGTTGCAATTATTCGTTTTATACGATTGAAAAACTGTTGTATTTATATTGTATTTTATGCTTCTGGCGTTCACTTCTTAGGCCTTAACTATTCGATCTGGTGGAACAACGCACTAGGGTGAAGCCTAGGTTTCCCGGAACGTAGAAATGGCCATAACTTTCATACTGGTAGCAATTATTCGATTTATACAATGGAAAAACTGTTCTATTTATTTTCTGTTTTATGCTTCGCGCGTTGACTTCTAAGGCCCTAACTATTCGATCTAGTGGAGCAACGCCCTAGGGTGAAGCCTAGGTTGCCTGGAAAGTAGAAATGTCCATAACTTTCATACTGGTTGCAATTATTCGTTTTATACGATGGAAGAACTGTTGTATTTATACTGTACTTTATGCTTCTGACGTTGACTTCTAAGGCACTAACTATTCGATCTGGTGGAACTACGCCCTAGAGTGAAACCTAGGTTGCCCGGAACGTAGAAATGACCATTACTTTCACACTCTTTGCAATTAATCATTTTATACGATGGAAAACCTGTTGCATTTATATTGTATTTTATGCTTCTGGCGTTGACTTCTTAGGCCCTAACTATTCGATCTGGTGGAGCAACGCCTTAGAGTGAAGCCTAGGGTGCCCGGAACGTAGAAATGACCATCACTTTCAAACTGGTAGCAACTATCCCTGTTATATGATGGAAAAACTGTTGCTTTTTTATTGCATTTTATGCTTCGGGCGTTGACTTCCAAGGCCCTAACTGTCCAATCTGTTGGAGCAACGCCCTAGGGTGAGTCCTAGGCTGCCCGGAAAGTAGAACTGACCATAACTTTCATACTCGTTGCAATTATTCGTTTTATACGATGGAAAATTTGTTGTATTTATACTGTATTTTATGCTTCTGACGTTGACTTATAAGGCACTAACTATTCGATCTGGTGGAGCAACGCCCTAGAGTGAAACCTAGGTTACCCGGAACGTAGAAATGACCATTACTTTCACACTCTTTGCAATTATTCATTTTATACGATGGAAAAGCTGTTGTATTCATATTGTACCTTATGCTTCTGGCGTTGACTTCTAAGGCCCTAACTATTCGATCTGGTGGAGCAACGCCCTAGGGTGAAGCCTAGGTTGCCCGGAACGTAGAAATGACCATCACTTTCACACTGGTTGCAATTATTCCTGTTATACGATGGAAAAACTGTTGTATTTTTTTGCATTTTATGCTTCGGGCGTTGACTTCTAAGGCCCTAACTATTCAGTCTGTTGGAGCAACGCCCTAGGGTGAAGCCTAGGTTGCCCGGAAAGTAGAAATGACCATTACGTTCACACACTTTGCAATTATTCATTTTATACGATGGAAAAGCTGTTGCATTTATATTGTATTTTAAGCTTCTGGCGTTGACTTCTTAGGCCCTAACTATTCGATCTGGTGGGGCAACGCCTTAGAGTGAAGCCTTGGTTTCCCGGAACGTAGTAATGACCATCACTTTCATACTGGTTGCGACTATTCGTTTTATACGATGGAAAAACTGTTGTGCTTATATTGTATTTTATGCTTGTGGCGTTGAATTCTAAGGCACTAACTATTCGATCGGGTGGAACAACGCCCTAGGGTGAAGCCTAGGTTGCCCGGAAAGCAGAAATGACCATAACTTTCAAACTGGTTGCAATTATTCCTGTTATACGATGGAAAAACTGTTGTATTTATATTGTATTTTATGCTTCTGGCGTTGACTTCTGAGGCCCTAACTATTCGATCTGTTGGAGCAACGCCCTAGAGTGAAGCCTAGGTTCCCCGAACGTAGAAATGACCATATCTTTCACACTGGTGGCTATTATTCGTCTTATTCGATGGAAAAACTGTTATATTTATATTGTATTTTATGCTTCTGGCGTTGACTTCTAAGGCACTAACTGTTCGATTTGGTGGACCAACGCCCTAGAGTGAAGCTTAGGTTTCGCGGAACATAGAAATGACCATACCTTTCACACTGGTAGAAATTATTCGATTTATACAATGGAAAAACTGTACTATTTATTTTGTGTTTTATGTTTCGCGCGTTGACTTCTAAGGCCATAACTATTCGATCTGGTGGAGCATCGCCCTAGGGTGAAGCCTAGGTCGCCCGGAAAGTAGAAATGTCCATAACTTTCATACTGGTTGCAATTATTCGTTTTATACGATGGAAAAACTGTTGCATTTATACTGTATTTTACGCTTCTGACGTTCACTTCTTAGGCCTTAACTATTCGATCTGGTGGAACAACGCACTAGGGTGAATCCTAGGTTGCCCGGTAAGTAGAAATGACCATAACTTTCATACTGGTGGCATTATCCGTTTTATACGATGGAAAAACTGTTGTATTTATATTGTATTTTATGCTTCTGGCGTTCACTTCTTAGGCCTTAACTATTCGATCTGGTGGAACAACGCACTAGGGTGAAGCCTAGGTTGCCCGGAACATAGAAAAGACCATACCTTTCACACTGGTAGAAATTATTCGATTTATACAATGGAAAAACTGTTCTATTTATTTTGTGTTTTATGTTTCGCGCGTTGACTTCTAAGGCCCTAACTATTCGAACTGGTGGGGCATCGCCCTAGGGTGAAGCCTAGGTTGCCCGGAAATTAGAAATGTTCATAACTTTCATACTGGTTACAATTATTCGTTTTATACGATGGAAAAACTGTTGTATTTTTATTGCATTTTATTCTTCGGGCGTTGACTTCTAAGGACCTAACTATTCGATCTGGTGGAGCAACGCCCTAGGGTGAAGCCTAGGTTGCCCGGAAAGTAGAAATGTCCATAACTGGACATTTCTACTTTATAACATGGCAAAACTGTTGTATTTATACTGTATTTTATGCTTCTGACGTTGACTTCTAAGTCACTGTCCATCCAAGACAATGTCCATAACTGGACATTTCTACTTTATAACATGGCAAAACTGTTGTATTTATAGTGTATTTTATGCTTCTGACATTGACTTCTAAGTCACTAACTATTCGATCTGGTGGAGCAACGCCCTAGAGTGAAGCCTAGATTGCCCGGAAGGTAGAAATGACCATTACTTTCACACTCTTTGCAATTATTCATTTTATGCGGTGGAAAAGTTGTTGCATTTTTATTGTATTTTATGCTTCTGTCGCTGACTTCTAAGGCCCTAACAATTCGATCTGTTTGAGCAACGCCCTAGAGTGAAGCCTTGGTTTCCTGGAGCATAGAAATGACCATGGCCTTCACGCTGGTGGCTATTATTCGTCTTATTCGATGGAAAAACTGTTATATTTATAAGTACCTTATGCTTCTGGCGTCGACTTCTAAGGCCCTAACTATTCGATCTGGTGGAGCAACGCCCTAGGGTGAAGCCTAGGTTGCCCGGATAGTAGAAATGACCATAACTTTCATAGTGGTTGCAATTATTCGCTTTATACGATGGAAAAACTGTTGTATTTATATTGTATTTTATGCTTCCGGCGTTGACTTCTGAGGCCCTAACTATTCAATCTGTTGGAGCAACGCCCTAGGGTGAATCCTAGGTTGCCCGGTAAGTAGAAATGACCATAACTTTCATACTGGTGGCAATTATCCGTTTTATACGATGGAAAAACTGTTGTAATTATATTGTATTTTATGCTTCTGGCGTTCACTTCTTAGGCCTTAACTATTCGATCTGGTGGAACAACGCACTAGGGTGAAGCCTAGGTTTTCCGGAACGTAGAAAAGACCATAACTTTCACACTGGTAGAAATTATTCGATTTATACAATGGAAAAACTGTTCTATTTATTTTGAGTTTTATGTTTCGCGCGTTGACTTCTAAGGCCCTAACTATTCGATCTGGTGGAGCATCGCCCTAGGGTGAAGCCTAGGTTGCCCGGAAAGTAGAAATGACCATAACTTTCATACTGGTTGCAATTATTCGTTTTATACGATGGAAAAACTGTTGTATTTATATTGTATTTTATGCTTCTGACGTTGACTTCTAAGGAACCAACTATTCGATCTGTTGGAGCAACGCCCTAGAGTGAAGCCTAGGTTGCCCGGAACGTAGAAATGACCATAACTTTCACACTGGTTGCAATTATTCGTTTTATACGATGGAAAAACTGTTGTATTTATATTGTATTATATGCTTCTGGCGTTCACTTCTTAGGCCCTAACTATTCGATCCGGTGGAACAACGCCCTAGGGTGAAGCCTAGTTTGCCCGGATAGTAGAAATGACCATAACTTTCATAGTGGTTGCAATTAGTCGTTTTATACGATGGAAAAACTGTTGTATTTCTATTGTATTTTATGCTTCGCGCGTTGACTTCTAAGGCCCTAACCTTTCCATCTGGTGGAGCAACGCCCTAGAGTGAAGCGTAGGTGGCTCGGAACGTAGACATAACCATTACTTTCACACTGGTTGCAATTATTGATGTTATAGGATGGAAATCCTGTTGTATTTATATTGTATTTTATGCTCCTGGTGTTGACTTCTTAGGCCCTAACTATTCGTTCTGGTGGAGCAACGGCCTAGAGTGAAGCTTAGGGTGCCCGGAACGTAGAAATGACCATAACTTTCACACTGGTTGCAATTATTCGTTTTATACGATGGAAAAACTGTTGTATTTATATTGTATTTTATGCTTCTGGCGTTCACTTCTTAGGCCTTAACTATTCGATCTGGTGGAACAACGCACTAGGGTGAAGCCTAGGTATCCCGGAACGTAGAAATGGCCATAACTTTCATACTGGTAGCAATTATTCGATTTATACAATGGAAAAACTGTTCTATTTATTTTCTGTTTTATGCTTCGCGCGTTGACTTCTAAGGCCCTAACTATTCGATCTAGTGGAGCAACGCCCTGGGGTGAAGCCTAGGTTGCCTGGAAAGTAGAAATGTCCATAACTTTCATACTGGTTGCAATTATTCGTTTTATACGATGGAAGAACTGTTGTATTTATACTGTACTTTATGCTTCTGACGTTGACTTCTAAGGCACTAACTATTCGATCTGGTGGAACTACGCCCTAGAGTGAAACCTAGGTTGCCCGGAACGTAGAAATGACCATTACTTTCACACTCTTTGCAATTAATCATTTCATACGATGGAAAACCTGTTGCATTTATATTGTATTTTATGCTTCTGGCGTTGACTTCTTAGGCCCTAACTATTCGATCTGGTGGAGCAACGCCTTAGAGTGAAGCCTTGGTTTCCCGGAACGTAGAAGTGTCCATCACTTTCATACTGGATGCAATTATTCGTTTTATACGATGGAAAAACTGTTGTGCTTATATTGTATTTTATGCTTGTGGCGTTGAATTCTAAGGCACTAACTATTCGATCTGGTGGAGCAACGCCCTAGAGTGAAGCCTAGGGTGCCCGGAACGTAGAAATGACCATCACTTTCAAACTGGTAGCAACTATCCCTGTTATATGATGGAAAAACTGTTGCTTTTTTATTGCATTTTATGCTTCGGGCGTTGACTTCCAAGGCCCTAACTGTCCAATCTGTTGGAGCAACGCCCTAGGGTGAGTCCTAGGCTGCCCGGAAAGTAGAACTGACCATAACTTTCATACTCGTTGCAATTATTCGTTTTATACGATGGAAAATTTGTTGTATTTATACTGTATTTTATGCTTCTGACGTTGACTTATAAGGCACTAACTATTCGATCTGGTGGAGCAACGCCCTAGAGTGAAACCTAGGTTACCCGGAACGTAGAAATGACCATTACTTTCACACTCTTTGCAATTATTCATTTTATACGATGGAAAAGCTGTTGTATTCATATTGTACCTTATGCTTCTGGCGTTGACTTCTAAGGCCCTAACTATTCGATCTGGTGGAGCAACGCCCTAGGGTGAAGCCTAGGTTGCCCGGAACGTAGAAATGACCATCACTTTCACACTGGTTGCAATTATTCCTGTTATACGATGGAAAAACTGTTGTATTTTTTTGCATTTTATGCTTCGGGCGTTGACTTCTAAGGCCCTAACTATTCAGTCTGCTGGAGCAACGCCCTAGGGTGAAGCCTAGGTTGCCCGGAAAGTAGAAATGACCATTACGTTCACACTCTTTGCAATTATTCATTTTATACGATGGAAAAGCTGTTGCATTTATATTGTATTTTAAGCTTCTGGCGTTGACTTCTTAGGCCCTAACTATTCGATCTGGTGGGGCAACGCCTTAGAGTGAAGCCTTGGTTTCCCGGAACGTAGAAATGACCATCACTTTCATACTGGTTGCAACTATTCGTTTTATACGATGGAAAAATTGTTGTGCTTATATTGTATTTTATGCTTGTGGCGTTGAATTCTAAGGCACTAACTATTCGATCGGGTGGAACAACGCCCTAGGGTGAAGCCTAGGTTGCCCGGAAAGCAGAAATGACCATAACTTTCATACTGGTTGCAATTATTCGTTTTATACGATGGAAAAACTGTTGCATTTTTATTGCATTTTATTCTTCGGGCGTTGACTTCTAAGGACCTAACTATTCGATCTGGTGGAGCAACGCCCTAGGGTGAAGCCTAGGTTGCCCGGAAAGTAGAAATGTCCATAACTGGACATTTCTACTTTATAACATGGCAAAACTGTTGTATTTATACTGTATTTTATGCTTCTGACGTTGACTTCTAAGTCACTGTCCATCCAAGACAATGTCCATAACTGGACATTTCTACTTTATAACATGGCAAAACTGTTGTATTTATAGTGTATTTTATGCTTCTGACATTGACTTCAAAGTCACTAACTATTCGATCTGGTGGAGCAACGCCCTAGAGTGAAGCCTAGGTTGCCCGGAAGGTAGAAATGACCATTACTTTCACACTCTTTGCAATTATTCATTTTATGCGGTGGAAAAGCTGTTGCATTTATATTGTATTTTATGCTTCTGGCGTTGACTTCTTAGGCCCTAACTATTCGATCTGGCGGAGCAACGCCTTAGAGTGAAGCCTTGGTTTCCCGGAACGTAGAAGTGTCCATCACTTTCATACTGGATGCAATTATTCGTTTTATACGATGGAAAAACTGTTGTGCTTATATTGTATTTTATGCTTGTGGCGTTGAATTCTAAGGCACTAACTATTCGATCTGGTGGAGCAACGCCCTAGAGTGAAGCCTAGGGTGCCCGGAACGTAGAAATGACCATCACTTTCAAACTGGTAGCAACTATCCCTGTTATATGATGGAAAAACTGTTGCTTTTTTATTGCATTTTATGCTTCGGGCGTTGACTTCCAAGGCCCTAACTGTCCAATCTGTTGGAGCAACGCCCTAGGGTGAGTCCTAGGCTGCCCGGAAAGTAGAACTGACCATAACTTTCATACTCGTTGCAATTATTCGTTTTATACGATGGAAAATTTGTTGTATTTATACTGTATTTTATGCTTCTGACGTTGACTTATAAGGCACTAACTATTCGATCTGGTGGAGCAACGCCCTAGAGTGAAACCTAGGTTACCCGGAACGTAGAAATGACCATTACTTTCACACTCTTTGCAATTATTCATTTTATACGATGGAAAAGCTGTTGTATTCATATTGTACCTTATGCTTCTGGCGTTGACTTCTAAGGCCCTAACTATTCGATCTGGTGGAGCAACGCCCTAGGGTGAAGCCTAGGTTGCCCGGAACGTAGAAATGACCATCACTTTCACACTGGTTGCAATTATTCCTGTTATACGATGGAAAAACTGTTGTATTTTTTTGCATTTTATGCTTCGGGCGTTGACTTCTAAGGCCCTAACTATTCAGTCTGCTGGAGCAACGCCCTAGGGTGAAGCCTAGGTTGCCCCGAAAGTAGAAATGACCATTACGTTCACACTCTTTGCAATTATTCATTTTATACGATGGAAAAGCTGTTGCATTTATATTGTATTTTAAGCTTCTGGCGTTGACTTCTTAGGCCCTAACTATTCGATCTGGTGGGGCAACGCCTTAGAGTGAAGCCTTGGTTTCCCGGAACGTAGAAATGACCATCACTTTCATACTGGTTGCAACTATTCGTTTTATACGATGGAAAAACTGTTGTGCTTATATTGTATTTTATGCTTGTGGCGTTGAATTCTAAGGCACTAACTATTCGATCGGGTGGAACAACGCCCTAGGGTGAAGCCTAGGTTGCCCGGAAAGCAGAAATGACCATAACTTTCATACTGGTTGCAATTATTCGTTTTATACGATGGAAAAACTGTTGCATTTTTATTGCATTTTATTCTTCGGGCGTTGACTTCTAAGGACCTAACTATTCGATCTGGTGGAGCAACGCCCTAGGGTGAAGCCTAGGTTGCCCGGAAAGTAGAAATGTCCATAACTGGACATTTCTACTTTATAACATGGCAAAACTGTTGTATTTATACTGTATTTTATGCTTCTGACGTTGACTTCTAAGTCACTGTCCATCCAAGACAATGTCCATAACTGGACATTTCTACTTTATAACATGGCAAAACTGTTGTATTTATAGTGTATTTTATGCTTCTGACATTGACTTCAAAGTCACTAACTATTCGATCTGGTGGAGCAACGCCCTAGAGTGAAGCCTAGGTTGCCCGGAAGGTAGAAATGACCATTACTTTCACACTCTTTGCAATTATTCATTTTATGCGGTGGAAAAGCTGTTGCATTTTTATTGTATTTTATGCTTCTGGCGCTGACTTCTAAGGCCCTAACAATTCGATCTGTTTGAGCAACGCCCTAGAGTGAAGCCTTGGTTTCCCGGAACATAGAAATGACCATGGCCTTCACGCTGGTGGCTATTATTCGTCTTATTCGATGGAAAAACTGTTATATTTATAAGTACCTTATGCTTCTGGCGTCGACTTCTAAGGCCCTAACTATTCGATCTGGTGGAGCAACGCCCTAGGGTGAAGCCTAGGTTGCCCGGATAGTAGAAATGACCATAACTTTCATAGTGGTTGCAATTATTCGCTTTATACGATGGAAAAACTGTTGTATTTATATTGTATTTTATGCTTCCGGCGTTGACTTCTGAGGCCCTAACTATTCAATCTGTTGGAGCAACGCCCTAGGGTGAATCCTAGGTTGCCCGGTAAGTAGAAATGACCATAACTTTCATACTGGTGGCAATTATCCGTTTTATACGATGGAAAAACTGTTGTAATTATATTGTATTTTATGCTTCTGGCGTTCACTTCTTAGGCCTTAACTATTCGATCTGGTGGAACAACGCACTAGGGTGAAGCCTAGGTTTTCCGGAACGTAGAAAAGACCATAACTTTCACACTGGTAGAAATTATTCGATTTATACAATGGAAAAACTGTTCTATTTATTTTGAGTTTTATGTTTCGCGCGTTGACTTCTAAGGCCCTAACTATTCGATCTGGTGGAGCATCGCCCTAGGGTGAAGCCTAGGTTGCCCGGAAAGTAGAAAAGTCCATAACTTTCATACTGGTTGCAATTATTCGTTTTATAGGATGGAAAAACTGTTGTATTTATATTGTATTTTATGCTTCTGACGTTGACTTCTAAGGAACCAACTATTCGATCTGTTGGAGCAACGCCCTAGAGTGAAGCCTAGGTTGCCCGGAACGTAGAAATGACCATAACTTTCACACTGGTTGCAATTATTCGTTTTATACGATGGAAAAACTGTTGTATTTATATTGTATTATATGCTTCTGGCGTTCACTTCTTAGGCCCTAACTATTCGATCCGGTGGAACAACGCCCTAGGGTGAAGCCTAGTATGCCCGGATAGTAGAAATGACCATAACTTTCATAGTGGTTGCAATTAGTCGTTTTATACGATGGAAAAACTGTTGTACTTCTATTGTATTTTGTGCTTCGCGCGTTGACTTCTAAGGCCCTAACCTTTCCATCTGGTGGAGCAACGCCCTAGAGTGAAGCGTAGGTGGCTCGGAACGTAGACATAACCATTACTTTCACACTGGTTGCAATTATTGATGTTATAGGATGGAAATCCTGTTGTATTTATATTGTATTTTATGCTCCTGGTGTTGACTTCTTAGGCCCTAACTATTCGTTCTGGTGGAGCAACGGCCTAGAGTGAAGCTTAGGGTGCCCGGAACGTAGAAATGACCATAACTTTCACACTGGTTGCAATTATTCGTTTTATACGATGGAAAAACTGTTGTATTTATATTGTATTTTATGCTTCTGGCGTTCACTTCTTAGGCCTTAACTATTCGATCTGGTGGAACAACGCACTAGGGTGAAGCCTAGGTTTCCCGGAACGTAGAAATGGCCATTACTTTCACACTCTTTGCAATTAATCATTTCATACGATGGAAAACCTGTTGCATTTATATTGTATTTTATGCTTCTGGCGTTGACTTCTTAGGCCCTAACTATTCGATCTGGTGGAGCAACGCCTTAGAGTGAAGCCTTGGTTTCCCGGAACGTAGAAGTGTCCATCACTTTCATACTGGATGCAATTATTCGTTTTATACGATGGAAAAACTGTTGTGCTTATATTGTATTTTATGCTTGTGGCGTTGAATTCTAAGGCACTAACTATTCGATCTGGTGGAGCAACGGCCTAGAGTGAAGCCTAGGGTGCCCGGAACGTAGAAATGACCATCACTTTCAAACTGGTAGCAACTATCCCTGTTATATGATGGAAAAACTGTTGCTTTTTTATTGCATTTTATGCTTCGGGCGTTGACTTCTAAGGCCCTAACCTTTCCATCTGGTGGAGCAACGCCCTAGAGTGAAGCGTAGGTGGCTCGGAACGTAGACATAACCATTACTTTCACACTGGTTGCAATTATTGATGTTATAGGATGGAAATCCTGTTGTATTTATATTGTATTTTATGCTCCTGGTGTTGACTTCTTAGGCCCTAACTATTCGATCTGGTGGTCCAGCGCCCTAGAGTGAAGCCTTGGTTGCCCGGAACGTAGAAATGACCAGTACTTTCACACTGTTTGCAATTATTCCTGTTATGCGATGGAAAAACAGTTGTATTTTTATCGTATTTTATGATTCTGGCGATTAATTCTAAGTCCCTAACTATTCGTTCTGGTGGAGCAACGCCCTAGAGTGAACCCTAGATTACCCGGAACGTAGGAATGGCAAGTACTTTCACACTGTTTGCAATTATTCATTTTATACGATGAAAAGACTGTTGAACTTATATTGTATTTTATGCTTCTGGCGTTGACTTCATTGGCCCTACCTATTCGATCTGGTGGAACAACGCCCTAGAGTGAACGCTAGGTTGCTCTGAATGTAGAAATGACCATATCTTTCACACTGGTTGCTATTATTCCTGTTATACCATGGAAAAGCTGCTGTATTTATATTGTATTTTATGCTTCTGGCGTTGACTTCTAAGGCCCTAACTATTCGATCTGCTGGAGCAACGCCCTAGAGTGAAGCCTAGGTTGCCCGGAACTTAGAAATGACCATCACTTTCAAACTGGTTGCAATTATTAGTTTTATACGATGGAAAAGCTGTTGTATTTATATTGTATTTTATGCTTCTGTCGTTCTCTTCTTAGGCGCTAACTATTCGATCTGGTGGAACAACGCCCTGGGGTGAAGTCTATGTTGTCCGGAACGTAGAAATGACCATAGCTTTCACACTGGTAGCAATTATTCGTTTTATACAATGGAAAAACTGTTCTATTTATTTGGTATTTTATGCTACGGGCATTGACTTCTAAGCCCCTGACTATTCGATCTGGTAGAGCAGCGCACTAGAGTGAAACCTAGGTTACCCGGAACGTAGAAATGACCAGTACTTTCACACTGGTTTCTATTATTCGTTTTATACAATGGAAAAACTGTTATATTTATATTGTATTTTATGCTTCTGACGTTGACTTCTAAGGCACTAACTATTCGATCTGGTGGAACTACGCCCTAGAGTGAAACCTAGGTTGCCCGGAACGTAGAAATGACCATTACTTTCACACTCTTTGCAATTAATCATTTTATACGATGGAAAACCTGTTGCATTTATATTGTATTTTATGCTTCTGGCGTTGACTTCTTAGGCCCTAACTATTCGATCTGGTGGAGCAACGCCTTAGAGTGAAGCCTTGGTTTCCCGGAACGTAGAAGTGTCCATCACTTTCATACTGGATGCAATTATTCGTTTTATACGATGGAAAAACTGTTGTGCTTATATTGTATTTTATGCTTGTGGCGTTGAATTCTAAGGCACTAACTATTCGATCTGGTGGAGCAACGCCCTAGAGTGAAGACTAGGGTGCCCGGAACGTAGAAATGACCATCACTTTCAAACTGGTAGCAACTATCCCTGTTATATGATGGAAAAACTGTTGCTTTTTTATTGCATTTTATGCTTCGGGCGTTGACTTCCAAGGCCCTAACTGTCCAATCTGTTGGAGCAACGCCCTAGGGTGAGTCCTAGGCTGCCCGGAAAGTAGAACTGACCATAACTTTCATACTCGTTGCAATTATTCGTTTTATACGATGGAAAATTTGTTGTATTTATACTGTATTTTATGCTTCTGACGTTGACTTATAAGGCACTAACTATTCGATCTGGTGGAGCAACGCCCTAGGGTGAAGCCTAGGTTGCCCGGAACGTAGAAATGACCATCACTTTCACACTGGTTGCAATTATTCCTGTTATACGATGGAAAAACTGTTGTATTTTTTTGCATTTTATGCTTCGGGCGTTGACTTCTAAGGCCCTAACTATTCAGTCTGCTGGAGCAACGCCCTAGGGTGAAGCCTAGGTTGCCCGGAAAGTAGAAATGACCATTACGTTCACACTCTTTGCAATTATTCATTTTATACGATGGAAAAGCTGTTGCATTTATATTGTATTTTAAGCTTCTGGCGTTGACTTCTTAGGCCCTAACTATTCGATCTGGTGGGGCAACGCCTTAGAGTGAAGCCTTGGTTTCCCGGAACGTAGAAATGACCATCACTTTCATACTGGTTGCAACTATTCGTTTTATACGATGGAAATACTGTTGTGCTTATATTGTATTTTATGCTTGTGGCGTTGAATTCTAAGGCACTAACTATTCGATCGGGTGGAACAACGCCCTAGGGTGAAGCCTAGGTTGCCCGGAAAGCAGAAATGACCATAACTTTCAAACTGGTTGCAATTATTCCTGTTATACGATGGAAAAACTGTTGTATTTATATTGTATTTTATGCTTCTGGCGTTGACTTCTGAGGCCCTAACTATTCGATCTGTTGGAGCAACGCCCTAGAGTGAAGCCTAGGTTGCCCGGAACGTAGAAATGACCATTACTTTCACACTGTTTGCAAATATACATTATATACGATGGAAAAGCTGTTGTATTTATATCGTATTTTATGCTTCTGGCATTAACTTCTTAGGCCCTAACCTTTTGATCTGGTGGAGCACCGCCCTAGAGTGAAGCCTAGGTTGCCCGAAACGCCAAAATGATCATTACTTTCCCACTGGTTGCAATTATTCATGCTATACGATGGAAAAACTGTTGCATTTTTGTTGTATTTTCTGCTTCTGGCATCGACATCTAAGGTGCTAGCTATTCGATCTGGCGGGGCAACGTCCAAGAGTGAAGCCTATGTTGCCCGGAACGTAGAAATGACCATAACTTTCACACTGGTCGCAATCATTCGTTTTATACAATGGAAAAGCTGTTGTATTTATATTGTATTTTATGCTTCTGTCGTTGACTCCTAAGGCTCGAACTATTCGATCTGGTGGAGCAACGCCCTAGAGTGAAACCTATGTTGCCCGGAACGTAGAAATGACCATAACTTTCACACTGGTTGAAATTATACGTTTTATACAATGGAAAAACTGTTGTATTTATATTGTATTTTATGCTTCTGGCGTTCCCTTCTTAGGCCCTAACTATTCGATCGGGTGGAACAACGCCCTAGGGTGAAGCCTATGTTGCCCGGCAAGCAGAAATGACAATAACTTTCAAACTGGTTGCAATTATTCCTGTTATACGATGGAAAAACTGTTGTATTTATATTGTATTTAATGCTTCTGGCGTTGACTTCTGAGGCCCTATCTATTCAATCTGTTGGAGCAACGCCCAAGGGTGAATCCTAGGTTGCCCGGTAAGTAGAAATGACCATAACTTTCATACTGGTGGCAATTATCCGTTTTATACGATGGAAAAACTTTTGTATTTATATTGTATTTTATGCTTCTGGCGTTAACTTCTTAGGCATTAACTATTCGATCTGGCGGAACAACGCACTAGGGTGAAGCCTAGGTTGCCCGGAACGTAGAAATGAGCATTGCTTTCAAACTGGTTGCAGATACTCCTGTTATACGATGGAAAAACCGTTGCGTTTTTATTGTATTTTATGCTTCTGACGTTGGCCTATAAGGTCCTAACTATTCGATCTCGTGGGGCAACGTCCAAGAGTGAAGCGTATGTTGCCCGAAAAGTAGGAATGACCATTACTTTCACACTGGTTGCAATTATTCATTTTATACGATTGAAAAACTGTTGTACTTATATTGTATTTTATTCTTCTGGCGTTGAACTCTAAGTCCCTAGCTATTCGATCTGGTGGAGCAACGCCCTAGAGTGAAGGCTCTGTTGCCCGGAACGTAGAAATGACCAGTACTTTCACACTGGTTTCTATTATTCGTTTTATACAATGGAAAAACTGTTATATTTATATTGTATTTTATGCTTCTGGCGTTGATTTCTTAGGGCCTAACTATTTCATCTGGAGAAACAACGCCCTAGAGTGAAGCCTAGGTTGCCCCCAACGTAGAAATGACCATCACTTTCACACTGGTTGCAATAATTCCTGTTATGCGATGGAAAAACTGTTGTATTTTTACCGTATTTTATGATTCTGGCGATTAATTCTAAGTCCCTAGCTATTCGTTCTGGTGGAGCAACGCCCTAGAGTGAAACCTAGGTTACCCGGAACGTAGAAATGACCAGTACTTTCACACTGTTTGCAATTATTCATTTTATACGATGAAAAGACTGTTGTACTTATATTGTATTTTATGCTTCTGGCGTTGACTTCATAGGCCCTGACTATTCGATCTGGTGGAACAACGCCCTAGAGTGAGTCCTAGGTTGCTCTGAACGTAGAAATGACCATACCTTTCACACTGGTTGCTATTATTCGTTTTATACGATGGAAAAACTGTTGTATTTATATTGTATTTTATGCTTCTGACGTTGACTTCTAAGGAACCAACTATTCGATCTGTTGGAGCAACGCCCTAGAGTGAAGCCTAGGTTGCCCGGAACGTAGAAATGACCATAACTTTCATACTGGTGGCAATTATCCGTTTTATACGATGGAAAAACTTTTGTATTTATATTGTATTTTATGCTTCTGGCGTTGACTTCTTAGGCCTTAACTATTCGATCTGGTGGAACAACGCACTAGGGTGAAGCCTAGGTTTTCCGGAACGTAGAAAAGACCATAACTTTCACACTGGTTGAAATTATTCGATTTATACAATGGAAAAACTGTTCTATTTATTTTGAGTTTTATGTTTCGCGCGTTGACTTCTAAGGCCCTAACTATTCGATCTGGTGGAGCATCGCCCTAGGGTGAAGCCTAGGTTGCCCGGAAAGTAGAAATGTCCATAACTTTCATACTGGTTGCAATTATTCGTTTTATACGATGGAAAAACTGTTGTATTTATATTGTATTTTATGCTTCTGACGTTGACTTCTAAGGAACCAACTATTCGATCTGTTGGAGCAACGCCCTAGAGTGAAGCCTAGGTTGCCCGGAACGTAGAAATGACCATAACTTTCACACTGGTTGCAATTATTCGTTTTATACGATGGAAAAACTGTTGTATTTATATTGTATTATATGCTTCTGGCGTTCACTTCTTAGGCCCTAACTATTCGATCCGGTGGAACAACGCCCTAGGGTGAAGCCTAGTATGCCCGGATAGTAGAAATGACCATAACTTTCATAGTGGTTGCAATTAGTCGTTTTATACGATGGGAAAACTGTTGTATTTCTATTGTATTTTATGCTTCGCGCGTTGACTTCTAAGGCCCTAACCTTTCCATCTGGTGGAGCAACGCCCTAGAGTGAAGCGTAGGTGGCTCGGAACGTAGACATAACCATTACTTTCACACTGGTTGCAATTATTGATGTTATAGGATGGAAATCCTGTTGTATTTATATTGTATTTTATGCTCCTGGTGTTGACTTCTTAGGCCCTAACTATTCGTTCTGGTGGAGCAACGGCCTAGAGTGAAGCTTAGGGTGCCCGGAACGTAGAAATGACCATAACTTTCACACTGGTTGCAATTATTCGTTTTATACGATGGAAAAACTGTTGTATTTATATTGTATTTTATGCTTCTGGCGTTCACTTCTTAGGCCTTAACTATTCGATCTGGTGGAACAACGCACTAGGGTGAAGCCTAGGTTTCCCGGAACGTAGAAATGGCCATAACTTTCATACTGGTAGCAATTATTCGATTTATACAATGGAAAAACTGTTCTATTTATTTTCTGTTTTATGCTTCGCGCGTTGACTTCTAAGGCCCTAACTATTCGATCTAGTGGAGCAACGCCCTGGGGTGAAGCCTAGGTTGCCTGGAAAGTAGAAATGTCCATAACTTTCATACTGGTTGCAATTATTCGTTTTATACGATGGAAGAACTGTTGTATTTATACTGTACTTTATGCTTCTGACGTTGACTTCTAAGGCACTAACTATTCGATCTGGTGGAACTACGCCCTAGAGTGAAACCGAGGTTGCCCGGAACGTAGAAATGACCATTACTTTCACACTCTTTGCAATTAATCATTTCATACGATGGAAAACCTGTTGCATTTATATTGTATTTTATGCTTCTGGCGTTGACTTCTTAGGCCCTAACTATTCGATCTGGTGGAGCAACGCCTTAGAGTGAAGCCTTGGTTTCCCGGAACGTAGAAGTGTCCATCACTTTCATACTGGATGCAATTATTCGTTTTATACGATGGAAAAACTGTTGTGCTTATATTGTATTTTATGCTTGTGGCGTTGAATTCTAAGGCACTAACTATTCGATCTGGTGGAGCAACGCCCTAGAGTGAAGCCTAGGGTGCCCGGAACGTAGAAATGACCATCACTTTCAAACTGGTAGCAACTATCCCTGTTATATGATGGAAAAACTGTTGCTTTTTTATTGCATTTTATGCTTCGGGCGTTGACTTCCAAGGCCCTAACTGTCCAATCTGTTGGAGCAACGCCCTAGGGTGAGTCCTAGGTTGCCCGGAAAGTAGAAATGACCATAACTTTCATACTCGTTGCAATTATTCGTTTTATACGATGGAAAAACTGTTGTATTTATACTGTATTTTATGCTTCTGACGTTGACTTATAAGGCACTAACTATTCGATCTGGTGGAGCAACGCCCTAGAGTGAAACCTAGGTTACCCGGAACGTAGAAATGACCATTACTTTCACACTCTTTGCAATTATTCATTTTATACGATGGAAAAGCTGTTGTATTCATATTGTACCTTATGCTTCTGGCGTTGACTTCTAAGGCCCTAACTATTCGATCTGGAGGAGCAACGCCCTAGAGTGAAGCTTAGGTTGCCCGGAACGTAGAAATGACCATTACTTTCACACTGGATGCAATTATTCACTTTATACGATGGAACGACTGTTGTACTGATATTGTATTTTATTCTTCTGGCGTTGACTTCTAAGTCCCTACCTATTCGATCTCGTGGAGCAACGCCCTAGAATGAAGCCTAGGTTGCCCGGAACGTAGAAATGACCATTACTTTCACACTGTTTGCAAATATACATTATATACGATGGAAAAGCTGTTGCATTTATATCGTATTTTATGCTTCTGGCATTAACTTCTTAGGCCCTAACCTTTTGATCTGGTGGAGCACCGCCCTAGAGTGAAGCCTAGGTTGCCCGAAACGCCAAAATGATCATTACTTTCCCACTGGTTGCAATTATTCATGCTATACGATGGAAAAACTGTTGCATTTTTGTTGTATTTTCTGCTTCTGGCATCGACATCTAAGGTGCTAGCTATTCGATCTGGCGGGGCAACGTCCAAGAGTGAAGCCTATGTTGCCCGGAACGTAGAAATGACCATAACTTTCACACTGGTCGCAATCATTCGTTTTATACAATGGAAAAACTGTTGTATTTATATTGTATTTTATGCTTCTGTCGTTGACTCCTAAGGCTCGAACTATTCGATCTGGTGGAGCAACGCCCTAGAGTGAAACCTAGGTTGCCCGGAACGTAGAAATGAGCATTGCTTTCAAACTGGTTGCAGATACTCCTGTTATACGATGGAAAAACCGTTGCGTTTTTATTGTATTTTATGCTTCTGACGTTGGCCTATAAGGTCCTAACTATTCGATCTCGTGGGGCAACGTCCAAGAGTGAAGCGTATGTTGCCCGAAAAGTAGGAATGACCATTACTTTCACACTGGTTGCAATTATTCATTTTATACGATTGAAAAACTGTTGTACTTATATTGTATTTTATTCTTCTGGCGTTGAACTCTAAGTCCCTAGCTATTCGATCTGGTGGAGCAACGCCCTAGAGTGAAGGCTCTGTTGCCCGGAACGTAGAAATGACCAGTACTTTCACACTGGTTTCTATTATTCGTTTTATACAATGGAAAAACTGTTATATTTATATTGTATTTTATGCTTCTGGCGTTGATTTCTTAGGGCCTAACTATTTCATCTGGAGAAACAACGCCCTAGAGTGAAGCCTAGGTTGCCCCCAACGTAGAAATGACCATCACTTTCACACTGGTTGCAATAATTCCTGTTATGCGATGGAAAAACTGTTGTATTTTTACCGTATTTTATGTTTCTGGCGATTAATTCTAAGTCCCTAGCTATTCGTTCTGGTGGAGCAACGCCCTAGAGTGAAACCTAGGTTACCCGGAACGTAGAAATGACCAGTACTTTCACACTGTTTGCAATTATTCATTTTATACGATGAAAAGACTGTTGTACTTATATTGTATTTTATGCTTCTGGCGTTGACTTCATAGGCCCTGACTATTCGATCTGGTGGAACAACGCCCTAGAGTGAGTCCTAGGTTGCTCTGAACGTAGAAATGACCATACCTTTCACACTGGTTGCTATTATTCGTTTTATACGATGGAAAAACTGTTGTATTTATATTGTATTTTATGCTTCTGACGTTGACTTCTAAGGAACCAACTATTCGATCTGTTGGAGCAACGCCCTAGAGTGAAGCCTAGGTTGCCCGGAACGTAGAAATGACCATAACTTTCATACTGGTGGCAATTATCCGTTTTATACGATGGAAAAACTTTTGTATTTATATTGTATTTTATGCTTCTGGCGTTGACTTCTTAGGCCTTAACTATTCGATCTGGTGGAACAACGCACTAGGGTGAAGCCTAGGTTTTCCGGAACGTAGAAAAGACCATAACTTTCACACTGGTAGAAATTATTCGATTTATACAATGGAAAAACTGTTCTATTTATTTTGAGTTTTATGTTTCGCGCGTTGACTTCTAAGGCCCTAACTATTCGATCTGGTGGAGCATCGCCCTAGGGTGAAGCCTAGGTTGCCCGGAAAGTAGAAATGTCCATAACTTTCATACTGGTTGCAATTATTCGTTTTATACGATGGAAAAACTGTTGTATTTATATTGTATTTTATGCTTCTGACGTTGACTTCTAAGGAACCAACTATTCGATCTGTTGGAGCAACGCCCTAGAGTGAAGCCTAGGTTGCCCGGAACGTAGAAATGACCATAACTTTCACACTGGTTGCAATTATTCGTTTTATACGATGGAAAAACTGTTGTATTTATATTGTATTATATGCTTCTGGCGTTCACTTCTTAGGCCCTAACTATTCGATCCGGTGGAACAACGCCCTAGGGTGAAGCCTAGTATGCCCGGATAGTAGAAATGACCATAACTTTCATAGTGGTTGCAATTAGTCGTTTTATACGATGGGAAAACTGTTGTATTTCTATTGTATTTTATGCTTCGCGCGTTGACTTCTAAGGCCCTAACCTTTCCATCTGGTGGAGCAACGCCCTAGAGTGAAGCGTAGGTGGCTCGGAACGTAGACATAACCATTACTTTCACACTGGTTGCAATTATTGATGTTATAGGATGGAAATCCTGTTGTATTTATATTGTATTTTATGCTCCTGGTGTTGACTTCTTAGGCCCTAACTATTCGTTCTGGTGGAGCAACGGCCTAGAGTGAAGCTTAGGGTGCCCGGAACGTAGAAATGACCATAACTTTCACACTGGTTGCAATTATTCGTTTTATACGATGGAAAAACTGTTGTATTTATATTGTATTTTATGCTTCTGGCGTTCACTTCTTAGGCCTTAACTATTCGATCTGGTGGAACAACGCACTAGGGTGAAGCCTAGGTTTCCCGGAACGTAGAAATGGCCATAACTTTCATACTGGTAGCAATTATTCGATTTATACAATGGAAAAACTGTTCTATTTATTTTCTGTTTTATGCTTCGCGCGTTGACTTCTAAGGCCCTAACTATTCGATCTAGTGGAGCAACGCCCTGGGGTGAAGCCTAGGTTGCCTGGAAAGTAGAAATGTCCATAACTTTCATACTGGTTGCAATTATTCGTTTTATACGATGGAAGAACTGTTGTATTTATACTGTACTTTATGCTTCTGACGTTGACTTCTAAGGCACTAACTATTCGATCTGGTGGAACTACGCCCTAGAGTGAAACCGAGGTTGCCCGGAACGTAGAAATGACCATTACTTTCACACTCTTTGCAATTAATCATTTCATACGATGGAAAACCTGTTGCATTTATATTGTATTTTATGCTTCTGGCGTTGACTTCTTAGGCCCTAACTATTCGATCTGGTGGAGCAACGCCTTAGAGTGAAGCCTTGGTTTCCCGGAACGTAGAAGTGTCCATCACTTTCATACTGGATGCAATTATTCGTTTTATACGATGGAAAAACTGTTGTGCTTATATTGTATTTTATGCTTGTGGCGTTGAATTCTAAGGCACTAACTATTCGATCTGGTGGAGCAACGCCCTAGAGTGAAGCCTAGGGTGCCCGGAACGTAGAAATGACCATCACTTTCAAACTGGTAGCAACTATCCCTGTTATATGATGGAAAAACTGTTGCTTTTTTATTGCATTTTATGCTTCGGGCGTTGACTTCCAAGGCCCTAACTGTCCAATCTGTTGGAGCAACGCCCTAGGGTGAGTCCTAGGTTGCCCGGAAAGTAGAAATGACCATAACTTTCATACTCGTTGCAATTATTCGTTTTATACGATGGAAAAACTGTTGTATTTATACTGTATTTTATGCTTCTGACGTTGACTTATAAGGCACTAACTATTCGATCTGGTGGAGCAACGCCCTAGAGTGAAACCTAGGTTACCCGGAACGTAGAAATGACCATTACTTTCACACTCTTTGCAATTATTCATTTTATACGATGGAAAAGCTGTTGTATTCATATTGTACCTTATGCTTCTGGCGTTGACTTCTAAGGCCCTAACTATTCGATCTGGAGGAGCAACGCCCTAGAGTGAAGCTTAGGTTGCCCGGAACGTAGAAATGACCATTACTTTCACACTGGATGCAATTATTCACTTTATACGATGGAACGACTGTTGTACTGATATTGTATTTTATTCTTCTGGCGTTGACTTCTAAGTCCCTACCTATTCGATCTCGTGGAGCAACGCCCTAGAATGAAGCCTAGGTTGCCCGGAACGTAGAAATGACCATTACTTTCACACTGTTTGCAAATATACATTATATACGATGGAAAAGCTGTTGCATTTATATCGTATTTTATGCTTCTGGCATTAACTTCTTAGGCCCTAACCTTTTGATCTGGTGGAGCACCGCCCTAGAGTGAAGCCTAGGTTGCCCGAAACGCCAAAATGATCATTACTTTCCCACTGGTTGCAATTATTCATGCTATACGATGGAAAAACTGTTGCATTTTTGTTGTATTTTCTGCTTCTGGCATCGACATCTAAGGTGCTAGCTATTCGATCTGGAGGGGCAACGTCCAAGAGTGAAGCCTATGTTGCCCGGAACGTAGAAATGACCATAACTTTCACACTGGTCGCAATCATTCGTTTTATACAATGGAAAAACTGTTGTATTTATATTGTATTTTATGCTTCTGTCGTTGACTCCTAAGGCTCGAACTATTCGATCTGGTGGAGCAACGCCCTAGAGTGAAACCTAGGTTGCCCGGAACGTAGAAATGAGCATTGCTTTCAAACTGGTTGCAGATACTCCTGTTATACGATGGAAAAACCGTTGCGTTTTTATTGTATTTTATGCTTCTGACGTTGGCCTATAAGGTCCTAACTATTCGATCTCGTGGGGCAACGTCCAAGAGTGAAGCGTATGTTGCCCGAAAAGTAGGAATGACCATTACTTTCACACTGGTTGCAATTATTCATTTTATACGATTGAAAAACTGTTGTACTTATATTGTATTTTATTCTTCTGGCGTTGAACTCTAAGTCCCTAGCTATTCGATCTGGTGGAGCAACGCCCTAGAGTGAAGGCTCTGTTGCCCGGAACGTAGAAATGACCAGTACTTTCACACTGGTTTCTATTATTCGTTTTATACAATGGAAAAACTGTTATATTTATATTGTATTTTATGCTTCTGGCGTTGATTTCTTAGGGCCTAACTATTTCATCTGGAGAAACAACGCCCTAGAGTGAAGCCTAGGTTGCCCCCAACGTAGAAATGACCATCACTTTCACACTGGTTGCAATAATTCCTGTTATGCGATGGAAAAACTGTTGTATTTTTACCGTATTTTATGTTTCTGGCGATTAATTCTAAGTCCCTAGCTATTCGTTCTGGTGGAGCAACGCCCTAGAGTGAAACCTAGGTTACCCGGAACGTAGAAATGACCAGTACTTTCACACTGTTTGCAATTATTCATTTTATACGATGAAAAGACTGTTGTACTTATATTGTATTTTATGCTTCTGGCGTTGACTTCATAGGCCCTGACTATTCGATCTGGTGGAACAACGCCCTAGAGTGAGTCCTAGGTTGCTCTGAACGTAGAAATGACCATACCTTTCACACTGGTTGCTATTATTCGTTTTATACGATGGAAAAACTGTTGTATTTATATTGTATTTTATGCTTCTGACGTTGACTTCTAAGGAACCAACTATTCGATCTGTTGGAGCAACGCCCTAGAGTGAAGCCTAGGTTGCCCGGAACGTAGAAATGACCATAACTTTCATACTGGTGGCAATTATCCGTTTTATACGATGGAAAAACTTTTGTATTTATATTGTATTTTATGCTTCTGGCGTTGACTTCTTAGGCCTTAACTATTCGATCTGGTGGAACAACGCACTAGGGTGAAGCCTAGGTTTTCCGGAACGTAGAAAAGACCATAACTTTCACACTGGTAGAAATTATTCGATTTATACAATGGAAAAACTGTTCTATTTATTTTGAGTTTTATGTTTCGCGCGTTGACTTCTAAGGCCCTAACTATTCGATCTGGTGGAGCATCGCCCTAGGGTGAAGCCTAGGTTGCCCGGAAAGTAGAAATGTCCATAACTTTCATACTGGTTGCAATTATTCGTTTTATACGATGGAAAAACTGTTGTATTTATATTGTATTTTATGCTTCTGACGTTGACTTCTAAGGAACCAACTATTCGATCTGTTGGAGCAACGCCCTAGAGTGAAGCCTAGGTTGCCCGGAACGTAGAAATGACCATAACTTTCACACTGGTTGCAATTATTCGTTTTATACGATGGAAAAACTGTTGTATTTATATTGTATTATATGCTTCTGGCGTTCACTTCTTAGGCCCTAACTATTCGATCCGGTGGAACAACGCCCTAGGGTGAAGCCTAGTATGCCCGGATAGTAGAAATGACCATAACTTTCATAGTGGTTGCAATTAGTCGTTTTATACGATGGGAAAACTGTTGTATTTCTATTGTATTTTATGCTTCGCGCGTTGACTTCTAAGGCCCTAACCTTTCCATCTGGTGGAGCAACGCCCTAGAGTGAAGCGTAGGTGGCTCGGAACGTAGACATAACCATTACTTTCACACTGGTTGCAATTATTGATGTTATAGGATGGAAATCCTGTTGTATTTATATTGTATTTTATGCTCCTGGTGTTGACTTCTTAGGCCCTAACTATTCGTTCTGGTGGAGCAACGGCCTAGAGTGAAGCTTAGGGTGCCCGGAACGTAGAAATGACCATAACTTTCACACTGGTTGCAATTATTCGTTTTATACGATGGAAAAACTGTTGTATTTATATTGTATTTTATGCTTCTGGCGTTCACTTCTTAGGCCTTAACTATTCGATCTGGTGGAACAACGCACTAGGGTGAAGCCTAGGTTTCCCGGAACGTAGAAATGGCCATAACTTTCATACTGGTAGCAATTATTCGATTTATACAATGGAAAAACTGTTCTATTTATTTTCTGTTTTATGCTTCGCGCGTTGACTTCTAAGGCCCTAACTATTCGATCTAGTGGAGCAACGCCCTGGGGTGAAGCCTAGGTTGCCTGGAAAGTAGAAATGTCCATAACTTTCATACTGGTTGCAATTATTCGTTTTATACGATGGAAGAACTGTTGTATTTATACTGTACTTTATGCTTCTGACGTTGACTTCTAAGGCACTAACTATTCGATCTGGTGGAACTACGCCCTAGAGTGAAACCGAGGTTGCCCGGAACGTAGAAATGACCATTACTTTCACACTCTTTGCAATTAATCATTTCATACGATGGAAAACCTGTTGCATTTATATTGTATTTTATGCTTCTGGCGTTGACTTCTTAGGCCCTAACTATTCGATCTGGTGGAGCAACGCCTTAGAGTGAAGCCTTGGTTTCCCGGAACGTAGAAGTGTCCATCACTTTCATACTGGATGCAATTATTCGTTTTATACGATGGAAAAACTGTTGTGCTTATATTGTATTTTATACTTGTGGCGTTGAATTCTAAGGCACTAACTATTCGATCTGGTGGAGCAACGCCCTAGAGTGAAGCCTAGGGTGCCCGGAACGTAGAAATGACCATCACTTTCAAACTGGTAGCAACTATCCCTGTTATATGATGGAAAAACTGTTGCTTTTTTATTGCATTTTATGCTTCGGGCGTTGACTTCCAAGGCCCTAACTGTCCAATCTGTTGGAGCAACGCCCTAGGGTGAGTCCTAGGTTGCCCGGAAAGTAGAAATGACCATAACTTTCATACTCGTTGCAATTATTCGTTTTATACGATGGAAAAACTGTTGTATTTATACTGTATTTTATGCTTCTGACGTTGACTTATAAGGCACTAACTATTCGATCTGGTGGAGCAACGCCCTAGAGTGAAACCTAGGTTACCCGGAACGTAGAAATGACCATTACTTTCACACTCTTTGCAATTATTCATTTTATACGATGGAAAAGCTGTTGTATTCATATTGTACCTTATGCTTCTGGCGTTGACTTCTAAGGCCCTAACTATTCGATCTGGAGGAGCAACGCCCTAGAGTGAAGCTTAGGTTGCCCGGAACGTAGAAATGACCATTACTTTCACACTGGATGCAATTATTCACTTTATACGATGGAACGACTGTTGTACTGATATTGTATTTTATTCTTCTGGCGTTGACTTCTAAGTCCCTACCTATTCGATCTCGTGGAGCAACGCCCTAGAATGAAGCCTAGGTTGCCCGGAACGTAGAAATGACCATTACTTTCACACTGTTTGCAAATATACATTATATACGATGGAAAAGCTGTTGCATTTATATCGTATTTTATGCTTCTGGCATTAACTTCTTAGGCCCTAACCTTTTGATCTGGTGGAGCACCGCCCTAGAGTGAAGCCTAGGTTGCCCGAAACGCCAAAATGATCATTACTTTCCCACTGGTTGCAATTATTCATGCTATACGATGGAAAAACTGTTGCATTTTTGTTGTATTTTCTGCTTCTGGCATCGACATCTAAGGTGCTAGCTATTCGATCTGGCGGGGCAACGTCCAAGAGTGAAGCCTATGTTGCCCGGAACGTAGAAATGACCATAACTTTCACACTGGTCGCAATCATTCGTTTTATACAATGGAAAAACTGTTGTATTTATATTGTATTTTATGCTTCTGTCGTTGACTCCTAAGGCTCGAACTATTCGATCTGGTGGAGCAACGCCCTAGAGTGAAACCTAGGTTGCCCGGAACGTAGAAATGAGCATTGCTTTCAAACTGGTTGCAGATACTCCTGTTATACGATGGAAAAACCGTTGCGTTTTTATTGTATTTTATGCTTCTGACGTTGGCCTATAAGGTCCTAACTATTCGATCTCGTGGGGCAACGTCCAAGAGTGAAGCGTATGTTGCCCGAAAAGTAGGAATGACCATTACTTTCACACTGGTTGCAATTATTCATTTTATACGATTGAAAAACTGTTGTACTTATATTGTATTTTATTCTTCTGGCGTTGAACTCTAAGTCCCTAGCTATTCGATCTGGTGGAGCAACGCCCTAGAGTGAAGGCTCTGTTGCCCGGAACGTAGAAATGACCAGTACTTTCACACTGGTTTCTATTATTCGTTTTAGACAATGGAAAAACTGTTATATTTATATTGTATTTTATGCTTCTGGCGTTGATTTCTTAGGGCCTAACTATTTCATCTGGAGAAACAACGCCCTAGAGTGAAGCCTAGGTTGCCCCCAACGTAGAAATGACCATCACTTTCACACTGGTTGCAATAATTCCTGTTATGCGATGGAAAAACTGTTGTATTTTTACCGTATTTTATGTTTCTGGCGATTAATTCTAAGTCCCTAGCTATTCGTTCTGGTGGAGCAACGCCCTAGAGTGAAACCTAGGTTACCCGGAACGTAGAAATGACCAGTACTTTCACACTGTTTGCAATTATTCATTTTATACGATGAAAAGACTGTTGTACTTATATTGTATTTTATGCTTCTGGCGTTGACTTCATAGGCCCTGACTATTCGATCTGGTGGAACAACGCCCTAGAGTGAGTCCTAGGTTGCTCTGAACGTAGAAATGACCATACCTTTCACACTGGTTGCTATTATTCGTTTTATACGATGGAAAAACTGTTGTATTTATATTGTATTTTATGCTTCTGACGTTGACTTCTAAGGAACCAACTATTCGATCTGTTGGAGCAACGCCCTAGAGTGAAGCCTAGGTTGCCCGGAACGTAGAAATGACCATAACTTTCATACTGGTGGCAATTATCCGTTTTATACGATGGAAAAACTTTTGTATTTATATTGTATTTTATGCTTCTGGCGTTGACTTCTTAGGCCTTAACTATTCGATCTGGTGGAACAACGCACTAGGGTGAAGCCTAGGTTTTCCGGAACGTAGAAAAGACCATAACTTTCACACTGGTAGAAATTATTCGATTTATACAATGGAAAAACTGTTCTATTTATTTTGAGTTTTATGTTTCGCGCGTTGACTTCTAAGGCCCTAACTATTCGATCTGGTGGAGCATCGCCCTAGGGTGAAGCCTAGGTTGCCCGGAAAGTAGAAATGTCCATAACTTTCATACTGGTTGCAATTATTCGTTTTATACGATGGAAAAACTGTTGTATTTATATTGTATTTTATGCTTCTGACGTTGACTTCTAAGGAACCAACTATTCGATCTGTTGGAGCAACGCCCTAGAGTGAAGCCTAGGTTGCCCGGAACGTAGAAATGACCATAACTTTCACACTGGTTGCAATTATTCGTTTTATACGATGGAAAAACTGTTGTATTTATATTGTATTATATGCTTCTGGCGTTCACTTCTTAGGCCCTAACTATTCGATCCGGTGGAACAACGCCCTAGGGTGAAGCCTAGTATGCCCGGATAGTAGAAATGACCATAACTTTCATAGTGGTTGCAATTAGTCGTTTTATACGATGGGAAAACTGTTGTATTTCTATTGTATTTTATGCTTCGCGCGTTGACTTCTAAGGCCCTAACCTTTCCATCTGGTGGAGCAACGCCCTAGAGTGAAGCGTAGGTGGCTCGGAACGTAGACATAACCATTACTTTCACACTGGTTGCAATTATTGATGTTATAGGATGGAAATCCTGTTGTATTTATATTGTATTTTATGCTCCTCGTGTTGACTTCTTAGGCCCTAACTATTCGTTCTGGTGGAGCAACGGCCTAGAGTGAAGCTTAGGGTGCCCGGAACGTAGAAATGACCATAACTTTCACACTGGTTGCAATTATTCGTTTTATACGATGGAAAAACTGTTGTATTTATATTGTATTTTATGCTTCTGGCGTTCACTTCTTAGGCCTTAACTATTCGATCTGGTGGAACAACGCACTAGGGTGAAGCCTAGGTTTCCCGGAACGTAGAAATGGCCATAACTTTCATACTGGTAGCAATTATTCGATTTATACAATGGAAAAGCTGTTCTATTTATTTTCTGTTTTATGCTTCGCGCGTTGACTTCTAAGGCCCTAACTATTCGATCTAGTGGAGCAACGCCCTGGGGTGAAGCCTAGGTTGCCTGGAAAGTAGAAATGTCCATAACTTTCATACTGGTTGCAATTATTCGTTTTATACGATGGAAGAACTGTTGTATTTATACTGTACTTTATGCTTCTGACGTTGACTTCTAAGGCACTAACTATTCGATCTGGTGGAACTACGCCCTAGAGTGAAACCGAGGTTGCCCGGAACGTAGAAATGACCATTACTTTCACACTCTTTGCAATTAATCATTTCATACGATGGAAAACCTGTTGCATTTATATTGTATTTTATGCTTCTGGCGTTGACTTCTTAGGCCCTAACTATTCGATCTGGTGGAGCAACGCCTTAGAGTGAAGCCTTGGTTTCCCGGAACGTAGAAGTGTCCATCACTTTCATACTGGATGCAATTATTCGTTTTATACGATGGAAAAACTGTTGTGCTTATATTGTATTTTATGCTTGTGGCGTTGAATTCTAAGGCACTAACTATTCGATCTGGTGGAGCAACGCCCTAGAGTGAAGCCTAGGGTGCCCGGAACGTAGAAATGACCATCACTTTCAAACTGGTAGCAACTATCCCTGTTATATGATGGAAAAACTGTTGCTTTTTTATTGCATTTTATGCTTCGGGCGTTGACTTCCAAGGCCCTAACTGTCCAATCTGTTGGAGCAACGCCCTAGGGTGAGTCCTAGGTTGCCCGGAAAGTAGAAATGACCATAACTTTCATACTCGTTGCAATTATTCGTTTTATACGATGGAAAAACTGTTGTATTTATACTGTATTTTATGCTTCTGACGTTGACTTATAAGGCACTAACTATTCGATCTGGTGGAGCAACGCCCTAGAGTGAAACCTAGGTTACCCGGAACGTAGAAATGACCATTACTTTCACACTCTTTGCAATTATTCATTTTATACGATGGAAAAGCTGTTGTATTCATATTGTACCTTATGCTTCTGGCGTTGACTTCTAAGGCCCTAACTATTCGATCTGGAGGAGCAACGCCCTAGAGTGAAGCTTAGGTTGCCCGGAACGTAGAAATGACCATTACTTTCACACTGGATGCAATTATTCACTTTATACGATGGAACGACTGTTGTACTGATATTGTATTTTATTCTTCTGGCGTTGACTTCTAAGTCCCTACCTATTCGATCTCGTGGAGCAACGCCCTAGAATGAAGCCTAGGTTGCCCGGAACGTAGAAATGACCATTACTTTCACACTGTTTGCAAATATACATTATATACGATGGAAAAGCTGTTGCATTTATATCGTATTTTATGCTTCTGGCATTAACTTCTTAGGCCCTAACCTTTTGATCTGGTGGAGCACCGCCCTAGAGTGAAGCCTAGGTTGCCCGAAACGCCAAAATGATCATTACTTTCCCACTGGTTGCAATTATTCATGCTATACGATGGAAGAACTGTTGCATTTTTGTTGTATTTTCTGCTTCTGGCATCGACATCTAAGGTGCTAGCTATTCGATCTGGCGGGGCAACGTCCAAGAGTGAAGCCTATGTTGCCCGGAACGTAGAAATGACCATAACTTTCACACGGGTCGCAATCATTCGTTTTATACAATGGAAAAACTGTTGTATTTATATTGTATTTTATGCTTCTGTCGTTGACTCCTAAGGCTCGAACTATTCGATCTGGTGGAGCAACGCCCTAGAGTGAAACCTAGGTTGCCCGGAACGTAGAAATGAGCATTGCTTTCAAACTGGTTGCAGATACTCCTGTTATACGATGGAAAAACCGTTGCGTTTTTATTGTATTTTATGCTTCTGACGTTGGCCTATAAGGTCCTAACTATTCGATCTCGTGGGGCAACGTCCAAGAGTGAAGCGTATGTTGCCCGAAAAGTAGGAATGACCATTACTTTCACACTGGTTGCAATTATTCATTTTATACGATTGAAAAACTGTTGTACTTATATTGTATTTTATTCTTCTGGCGTTGAACTCTAAGTCCCTAGCTATTCGATCTGGTGGAGCAACGCCCTAGAGTGAAGGCTCTGTTGCCCGGAACGTAGAAATGACCAGTACTTTCACACTGGTTTCTATTATTCGTTTTATACAATGGAAAAACTGTTATATTTATATTGTATTTTATGCTTCTGGCGTTGATTTCTTAGGGCCTAACTATTTCATCTGGAGAAACAACGCCCTAGAGTGAAGCCTAGGTTGCCCCCAACGTAGAAATGACCATCACTTTCACACTGGTTGCAATAATTCCTGTTATGCGATGGAAAAACTGTTGTATTTTTACCGTATTTTATGTTTCTGGCGATTAATTCTAAGTCCCTAGCTATTCGTTCTGGTGGAGCAACGCCCTAGAGTGAAACCTAGGTTACCCGGAACGTAGAAATGACCAGTACTTTCACACTGTTTGCAATTATTCATTTTATACGATGAAAAGACTGTTGTACTTATATTGTATTTTATGCTTCTGGCGTTGACTTCATAGGCCCTGACTATTCGATCTGGTGGAACAACGCCCTAGAGTGAGTCCTAGGTTGCTCTGAACGTAGAAATGACCATACCTTTCACACTGGTTGCTATTATTCGTTTTATACGATGGAAAAACTGTTGTATTTATATTGTATTTTATGCTTCTGACGTTGACTTCTAAGGAACCAACTATTCGATCTGTTGGAGCAACGCCCTAGAGTGAAGCCTAGGTTGCCCGGAACGTAGAAATGACCATAACTTTCATACTGGTGGCAATTATCCGTTTTATACGATGGAAAAACTTTTGTATTTATATTGTATTTTATGCTTCTGGCGTTGACTTCTTAGGCCTTAACTATTCGATCTGGTGGAACAACGCACTAGGGTGAAGCCTAGGTTTTCCGGAACGTAGAAAAGACCATAACTTTCACACTGGTAGAAATTATTCGATTTATACAATGGAAAAACTGTTCTATTTATTTTGAGTTTTATGTTTCGCGCGTTGACTTCTAAGGCCCTAACTATTCGATCTGGTGGAGCATCGCCCTAGGGTGAAGCCTAGGTTGCCCGGAAAGTAGAAATGTCCATAACTTTCATACTGGTTGCAATTATTCGTTTTATACGATGGAAAAACTGTTGTATTTATATTGTATTTTATGCTTCTGACGTTGACTTCTAAGGAACCAACTATTCGATCTGTTGGAGCAACGCCCTAGAGTGAAGCCTAGGTTGCCCGGAACGTAGAAATGACCATAACTTTCACACTGGTTGCAATTATTCGTTTTATACGATGGAAAAACTGTTGTATTTATATTGTATTATATGCTTCTGGCGTTCACTTCTTAGGCCCTAACTATTCGATCCGGTGGAACAACGCCCTAGGGTGAAGCCTAGTATGCCCGGATAGTAGAAATGACCATAACTTTCATAGTGGTTGCAATTAGTCGTTTTATACGATGGGAAAACTGTTGTATTTCTATTGTATTTTATGCTTCGCGCGTTGACTTCTAAGGCCCTAACCTTTCCATCTGGTGGAGCAACGCCCTAGAGTGAAGCGTAGGTGGCTCGGAACGTAGACATAACCATTACTTTCACACTGGTTGCAATTATTGATGTTATAGGATGGAAATCCTGTTGTATTTATATTGTATTTTATGCTCCTGGTGTTGACTTCTTAGGCCCTAACTATTCGTTCTGGTGGAGCAACGGCCTAGAGTGAAGCTTAGGGTGCCCGGAACGTAGAAATGACCATAACTTTCACACTGGTTGCAATTATTCGTTTTATACGATGGAAAAACTGTTGTATTTATATTGTATTTTATGCTTCTGGCGTTCACTTCTTAGGCCTTAACTATTCGATCTGGTGGAACAACGCACTAGGGTGAAGCCTAGGTTTCCCGGAACGTAGAAATGGCCATAACTTTCATACTGGTAGCAATTATTCGATTTATACAATGGAAAAACTGTTCTATTTATTTTCTGTTTTATGCTTCGCGCGTTGACTTCTAAGGCCCTAACTATTCGATCTAGTGGAGCAACGCCCTGGGGTGAAGCCTAGGTTGCCTGGAAAGTAGAAATGTCCATAACTTTCATACTGGTTGCAATTATTCGTTTTATACGATGGAAGAACTGTTGTATTTATACTGTACTTTATGCTTCTGACGTTGACTTCTAAGGCACTAACTATTCGATCTGGTGGAACTACGCCCTAGAGTGAAACCGAGGTTGCCCGGAACGTAGAAATGACCATTACTTTCACACTCTTTGCAATTAATCATTTCATACGATGGAAAACCTGTTGCATTTATATTGTATTTTATGCTTCTGGCGTTGACTTCTTAGGCCCTAACTATTCGATCTGGTGGAGCAACGCCTTAGAGTGAAGCCTTGGTTTCCCGGAACGTAGAAGTGTCCATCACTTTCATACTGGATGCAATTATTCGTTTTATACGATGGAAAAACTGTTGTGCTTATATTGTATTTTATGCTTGTGGCGTTGAATTCTAAGGCACTAACTATTCGATCTGGTGGAGCAACGCCCTAGAGTGAAGCCTAGGGTGCCCGGAACGTAGAAATGACCATCACTTTCAAACTGGTAGCAACTATCCCTGTTATATGATGGAAAAACTGTTGCTTTTTTATTGCATTTTATGCTTCGGGCGTTGACTTCCAAGGCCCTAACTGTCCATGCTGTTGGAGCAACGCCCTAGGGTGAGTCCTAGGTTGCCCGGAAAGTAGAAATGACCATAACTTTCATACTCGTTGCAATTATTCGTTTTATACGATGGAAAAACTGTTGTATTTATACTGTATTTTATGCTTCTGACGTTGACTTATAAGGCACTAACTATTCGATCTGGTGGAGCAACGCCCTAGAGTGAAACCTAGGTTACCCGGAACGTAGAAATGACCATTACTTTCACACTCTTTGCAATTATTCATTTTATACGATGGAAAAGCTGTTGTATTCATATTGTACCTTATGCTTCTGGCGTTGACTTCTAAGGCCCTAACTATTCGATCTGGTGGAGCAACGCCCTAGAGTGAAGCCTAGGTTGCCCGGAACGTAGAAATGACCATTACTTTCACACTGGATGCAATTATTCACTTTATACGATGGAACGACTGTTGTACTGATATTGTATTTTATTCTTCTGGCGTTGACTTCTAAGTCCCTACCTATTCGATCTCGTGGAGCAACGCCCTAGAATGAAGCCTAGGTTGCCCGGAACGTAGAAATGACCATTACTTTCACACTGTTTGCAAATATACATTATATACGATGGAAAAGCTGTTGCATTTATATCGTACTTTATGCTTCTGGCATTAACTTCTTAGGCCCTAACCTTTTGATCTGGTGGAGCACCGCCCTAGAGTGAAGCCTAGGTTGCCCGAAACGCCAAAATGATCATTACTTTCCCACTGGTTGCAATTATTCATGCTATACGATGGAAAAACTGTTGCATTTTTGTTGTATTTTCTGCTTCTGGCATCGACATCTAAGGTGCTAGCTATTCGATCTGGCGGGGCAACGTCCAAGAGTGAAGCCTATGTTGCCCGGAACGTAGAAATGACCATAACTTTCACACTGGTCGCAATCATTCGTTTTATACAATGGAAAAACTGTTGTATTTATATTGTATTTTATGCTTCTGTCGTTGACTCCTAAGGCTCGAACTATTCGATCTGGTGGAGCAACGCCCTAGAGTGAAACCTAGGTTGCCCGGAACGTAGAAATGACCATAACTTTCACACTGGTTGAAATTATACGTTTTATACAATGGAAAAACTGTTGTATTTATATTGTATTTTATGCTTCTGGCGTTCCCTTCTTAGGCCCTAACTATTCGATCGGGTGGAACAACGCCCTAGGGTGAAGCCTATGTTGCCCGGCAAGCAGAAATGACAATAACTATCAAACTGGTTGCAATTATTCCTGTTATACGATGGAAAAACTGTTGTATTTATATTGTATTTTATGCTTCTGGCGTTGACTTCTGAGGCCCTATCTATTCAATCTGTTGGAGCAACGCCCAAGGGTGAATCCTAGGTTGCCCGGTAAGTAGAAATGACCATAACTTTCATACTGGTGGCAATTATCCGTTTTATACGATGGAAAAACTTTTGTATTTATATTGTATTTTATGCTTCTGGCGTTAACTTCTTAGGCCTTAACTTTTCGATCTGGTGGAACAACGCACTAGGGTGAAGCCTAGGTTGCCCGGAACGTAGAAATGAGCATTGCTTTCAAACTGGTTGCAGATACTCCTGTTATACGATGGAAAAACCGTTGCGTTTTTATTGTATTTTATGCTTCTGACGTTGGCCTATAAGGTCCTAACTATTCGATCTCGTGGGGCAACGTCCAAGAGTGAAGCGTATGTTGCCCGAAAAGTAGGAATGACCATTACTTTCACACTGGTTGCAATTATTCATTTTATACGATTGAAAAACTGTTGTACTTATATTGTATTTTATTCTTCTGGCGTTGAACTCTAAGTCCCTAGCTATTCGATCTGGTGGAGCAACGCCCTAGAGTGAAGGCTCTGTTGCCCGGAACGTAGAAATGACCAGTACTTTCACACTGGTTTCTATTATTCGTTTTATACAATGGAAAAACTGTTATATTTATATTGTATTTTATGCTTCTGGCGTTGATTTCTTAGGGCCTAACTTTTCATCTGGAGAAACAACGCCCTAGAGTGAAGCCTAGGTTGCCCCCAACGTAGAAATGACCATCACTTTCACACTGGTTGCAATAATTCCTGTTATGCGATGGAAAAACTGTTGTATTTTTATCGTATTTTATGATTCTGGCGATTAATTCTAAGTCCCTAGCTATTCGTTCTGGTGGAGCAACGCCATAGAGTGAAGCCTAGGTTGCCCGGTACTTAGAAATGACCATCACTTTCAAACTGGTTGCAATTATTCGTTTTATACGCTGGCAAAGCTGTTGTATTTATATTGTATTTTATTCTTCTGGCGTTGACTTCTTAGGCCCTGTCTATTCGATCTGGTGGAGCAACGCCTCAGAGTTAAGCCTAGGTCACCCGGAACGTAGAAATGACCAGTACTTTCACAGTGTTTGCAGTTATTCCTGTTATACGTTGGAAAATCTGTTGCATCTTTATTGTATTGTATGCTTCTGGCGTTGACTTCTAAGGCCCTAACTACTCGATCTGGTGGAGCAACGCCCTAGCGTGAAGCCAAGGTTGCTCGGAATGTAGAAATGACCATTACCTTCACACTGTTTGCAATTATTCATTTTATACGCTGGCAAAGCTGTTGTATTTATACTGTATTTTATTCTTCTGGCGTTGACTTCTTAGGCCCTGTCTATTCGATCTGGTGGAGCAACGCCTCAGAGTTAAGCCTAGGATGCCCGGAACGTCGAAATGGTCATTACTTTCGCACTGGTTGCAATTAGTCATGCTATACGATGGAAAAGCTGTTGCATTTTTATTGTATTTTATGCTTCTGGCGTTGACTTCTTAGGCCCTAACTATTTGATCTGGTGGAGCACCGTCCTAGAGTGAAGCCTAGATCGCCCCGAACGTAGAAATGACCACTACTTTCGCAATGTTTGCAATTATTCATTTTATACGATGGAAAAACTGTTGTACTTATATTGCATTTCATCCTTCTGGCGTTGAATTCTAAGTCCCTAGCTATTCTATCTGGTGGAGTAACGCCCTAGAGTGAAACCTAGGTTACCCTGAACGTAGAAATGACCAGAACCTTCACACTGGTTGCAGTTATTCCTGTTATACGATGGAAAAACTGTTGTATTCATAATGTATTTTATGCTTCTGGCGTTGATTTCTTAGGGCCCAACTATTCCATCTGGTGGAACAATTCCCTAGAGTGAAGCCTAGGTTGTCCGGAACGTAGAAATGACCATTACTTTCACACTGCTTGCAATTATTCATTTTATACGATGGAAAAACTGTTGCACTTTTATTGTATTTTATGCTTCTGGCGTTGACTTCTAACGCCGTAGCTATTAGATATGGTGGAGCAACGCCCTAGAGTGACGCCTAGGTTGCCCGGAACGTAGAAATGACCATTACTTTCACACTGGTCGCAATCATTCGTTTTATACAATGGAAAAACTGTTGTATTTATATTTTATTTTATGCTTCTGTCGTTGACTCCTAAGGCTCGAACTATTCGATCTGGTGGAGCAACGCCCTAGAGTGAAACCTAGGTTGCCCGGAACGTAGAAATGACCATAACTTTCACACTGGTTGCAATTATACGTTTTATACGATGGAAAAACTGTTGTATTTATATTGTATTTTATGCTTCTGGCGTTCACTTCTTAGGCCCTAACTATTCGATCGGGTGGAACAACGCCCTAGGGTGAAGCCTATGTTGCCCGGCAAGCAGAAATGACAATAACTTTCAAACTGGTTGCAATTATTCCTGTTATACGATGGCAAAACTGTTGTATTTCTATTGTATTTTATGCTTCGCGCGTTGACTTCTAAGGCCCTAATCTTTCGATCTGGTGGAGCAACGCCCTAGAGTGAAGCGTAGGTGGCTCGGAACGTAGAAATGACCATCACTTTCACACTGTTTGCAAATATACATTACGTACGATGGAAAAGCTGTTGTTCTTATATTGTAATTTATGCTTCTGGCGTTGACTTCTTAGGCCCTAACTATTTGATCTGGTGACGCACCGCCCTAGAGTGAAGCCTAGGTTGCCCGGAACGTAGAACATACCGTTATCTTCACACTGGTTGCAATTATTCCTGTTATACGATGGAAAAACTGTTTCATCTTTATTGTATTTTATGCTTCTGGCGTTGACTTCTTAGGACCTAACATTTCGATATGATGGAACAACGCCCTAGAGTGAAGCCTAGGTTGCCCAGAACGTAGAAATGGCCATTACTTTCACACTGGTTGCCGTTATTCGTTTTATACGATGGAAAAGCTGTTGTATTTATATCGTATTTTATGCTTCTGGCGTTGACTTCTTAGGCCCTAACTATTCCATCTGGTGGAACAACGCCCTGGGGTGAAGCCTAGGTTGCCCGGAACGTAGAAATGACCATAACTTTCACACTGATAGCAATTATTCGTTCTATACATAGAAAAACTGTTCTATTTATTTTGTATTTTATGCTTCGGGCTTTGACTTCTAAGGCCCTAACTATTCGATCTGGTGGAGGAACGCCCTAGAGTGAAGCCTAGGTAGACCGGAACGTAGAAATGACCATAACTTTCACACTGGCTGCTATTGTTCGTTTTATACGATGGAAAAACTGTTATATTTATATTGTATATTATGCTTCTGGCGTTGACTTCTAAGGCCGCAGCTCTTCGATCTGGTGGAGCAACGCCTCAGAGTTAAGCCTAGGATGCCCGAAACGTCGAAATGATCATTACCTTCGCACTGGTTGCAATTAGTCATGCTATACGATGGAAAAACTGTTGCATTTTTTTGTATTTTACGCTTCTGGCGTTGACTTCTTAGGCCCTAACTGTTTGATCTGGTGGGGCACCGCCCGAGAGTGAAGCCTAGATTGACCGGAACGTAGAAATGACCATTACCTTCACGCTTGTTGCAATTATTCCTGTTATGCAATGAAAAAACTGTTGTTTTATTATTGTATTTTATGCTTCTAGCGTTGACTTCTAATGCCGTAGCTATTCGATGTGGTGGAGCAACGCCCAAGAATGCAGACTAGGATGCCCGGAACGTAGAAATGACCATTACTTTCACAATGGTTGCAGTTACTGCTGTTACACGAAGGAAAACCTGTCGTATTTTTACTGTATTTTATGCGTCTGGAGTTGTTTTCTAAGACTCTAACTATTCGACCTGGTGGTGCAACGTCAAAGAGTAAAGCGTATGTTTCCCGAAACGTAAAAATGACCATAACATTCACACTGGTGCAATTATTCGTTTTATACGATGGAAAAACTGTTAGATTCATATTGTATTTTATGCTTCTGGCGTTGACTTCTTAGGCCCTAACTATTCGATCTGTTTGAGCAACGCCCTAGAGTGAAGCCTTGGTTTCCCGGAACATAGAAGTGACCATAGCCTTCACACTGGTGGCTATTATTCGTCTTATTCGATGGAAAAACTGTTATATTTATAAGTACCTTATGCTTCTGGCGTCGACTTCTAAGACCCTAACTATTCGATCTGGTGGAGCAACGCCCTAGGGTGAAGCCTAGGTTGCCCGGATAGTAGTAATGACCATAACTTTAATAGTGGTTGCAATTATTCGCTTTATACGATGGAAAAACTGTTGTATTTATATTGTATTTTATGCTTCCGGCGTTGACTTCTGAGGCCCTAACTGTTCGATCTGTTGGAGCAACGCCCTAGAGTACAGCCCTGGTTTACCGGAACGTAGAAAGGACCATGACTTTCATACTGGTTGCAATTATTCGTTTTATACGATGGAAAAACTGTTCTATTTATTTTGTATTTTATGCCTCGCGCGTTGACTTCTAAGGCCCTAACCTTTCGATCTGGTGGAGCAACGCCCTAGAGTGAAGCGTAGGTGGCTCGGAACGTAGAAATAATCATTACTTTCACACTGGTTGCAATTATTGATGTTATAGGATGGAAAACCTGTTGTATTTATATTGTGTTTTATGCTCCTGGTGTTGACTTCTAAGGCCCTAACAATTCGATCTGTTGGAGCAACGCCCTAGAGTGAAGCCTTAGTTTCCCGGAACGTAGAAATCACCATGACTTTCATACTGGTTGCAATTATTCGTTTTATACGATGGAATAACTGCTGTATTTATATTGTATTTTATGCTTCTGGCGTTGACTTCTAAGGCACTAACTGTTCAATCTGGTGGAGCAACGCCCTAGAGTGAAGCTTAGGTTGCCCGGAACATAGAAATGACCATAACCTTCATAGTGGTTGCAATTATTCGCTTTATACGATGGAAAAACTGTTGTATTTATATTGTATTTTATGCTTCTGGCGCTGACTTCTGAGGCCCTAACTATTCGATCTGCTGGAGCAACGCCCTAGAGTGAATCCTTGGTTTCCCGGAACGTAGAAATGACCATGACTTTCATACTGGTTGCAATTATTCGCTTTATACGGTGGAAAAACTGTTGTATTTATATTGTATTTTATGCTTCTGGCGTTGACATCTGAGGCCCTAACTATTTAATCTGTTGGAGCAACGCCCTAGGGTGAAGCCTAGGTTGCCCGGAACGTAGAAAAGACCATAACTTTCACACTGGTAGAAATTATTCGATTTATACAATGGAAAAACTGTTCTATTTATTTTGTGTTTTATGCTTCGCGCGTTGATTTTTAAGGCTCTAACTATTCGATCTGGTGGAGCATCGCCCTAGGGTGAAGCCTAGGATGCCCGGATAGTAGAAATGTCCATAACTTTCATACTGGTTGCAATTACTCGTTTTATACGATGGAAAAACTGTTGTATTTATACTGTATTTTATGCTTCTGACGTTGACTTCTAACGCACTAACTATTCGATCTGGTGGAGCAACGCCCTAGAGTGAAACCTAGGTTGCCCGGAACGTAGAAATGACCATTACTTTCATACTGGTTGCAATTATTCGTTTTATACGATGGAAAAACTGTTGTATTTATATTGTATTTTATGCTTCTGACGTTGACTTCTAAGGCTCGAACCATTCGATCTGGTGGAGCAACGCCCTAGAGTGAAACCTAGGTTGCGCGGAACGTAGAAATGACCATAACTTTCACACTGGTTGCAATTATTCATTTTATACGATGGAAAAACTGTTGTATTTATTTTGTATTTGGTGCTTCTGGCGTTGACTTCATAGGCCCTAACTATTGGATCTGGAGGTCCAACAACCTAGAGTGAAGCCTATGTTGCACGGAACGTAGAAATGCACATTACTTTCACACTGGTTGCAATTATTCCTGGTATGCCATGGAACAACTGTTTATTTTTATTGTATTTTATGCTTCTGGCGCTGACTTCTAAGGCCCTAACAATTCGATCTGTTGGAGCAACGCCCTAGAGTGAAACCCTGGTTTCCCGGAACGTAGAAATGACCATGACTGTCATACTGGTTGCAATTATTCGTTTTATACGATGGAAAAACTGTTGTATTTATATTGTATTTTATGCCTCTAGAGTTGACTTCTAAGGCTCGAACTATTAGATCTGGTGGAGCAACGCCCTAGAGTGAAACATAGGTTGCCCGGAACGTAGAAATGACCATAACCTTCACACTGGTTGCAATTATTCGTTTTATACGATGGAAAAACTGTTGTATTTATATTGTATTTTATGCTTCTGGCGTTGACTTCTTAGGCCCTAACCATTCGATCTGGTGGAGCAAGGACCTAGAGTGAAGCCTAGGTTGCCCAGAACGTAGAAATGACCATTACTTTCACACTGGTTGCCATTATTCGTTTTATACGATGGAAAAGCTGTTGTATTTACATCGTGTTTTAAGCTTCTGGCGTTGACTTCTTAGGCCCTGAATATTCCATCTGGTGGAACAACGCCCTGGGGTGAAGCCCAGGTTGCACGGAACGTAGAAATGACTATAGCTTTCGCACTGATAGCAATTATTCGTTTTATACATGGAAAAACTGTTCTATTTATTTTGTATTTTATGCTTCGGGCGTTGACTTCTAAGGCCCTAACTATTCGATCTGGTGGAACAACGCCCTAGAGTGAAGCCTAGATTGCCCAGAACGTAGAAATGGCCATTACTATCACACTGGTTGCCATTATTCGTTTTATACGATGGAAAAGCTGTTGTATTTATATCGTATTTTATGCTTCTGGCGTTGACTTCTTAGGCCCTAACTATTCCATCTGGTGGAACAACGCCCTGGGGTGAAGCCTAGGTTGCCCGGAACGTAGAAATGACCATAACTTACACACTGATAGCAATTATTCGTTCTATACATACAAAAACTGTTCTATTTATTTTGTATTTTATGCTTCTGGCGTTGACTTCTTAGGCCCTAACCATTCGATCTGGTGGAGCAAGGCCCTAGAGTGAAGCCTAGGTTGCCCGGAACGTAGATATGACCATAGCCTTCACACAGGATGCAATTACTCGTTTTATACGATGGAAAGACTGTTGTATTTATTTTGTAGCTTATGCTTCTGTCGTTCACTTCTAAGTCCCTAACTCTTCGATATGGTGGAGCAACGCCTCAGAGTTAAGCCTAGGATGCCCGGAACGTCGAAATGGTCATTACTTTCGCACTGGTTGCAATTAGTCATGCTATACGATGGAAAAGCTGTTGCAGTTTTATTGTATTTTATGCTTCTGGCGTTGACTTCTTAGGCCCTAACATTTCGGTCTGGTGGAACAACGCCCTAGAATGAAGCCTAGGTTGCCCAGAACGTAGAAATGACCATTACTTTCACACTGGTTGCCATTATTCGTTTTATACGATGGAAAAGCTGTTGTATTTACATCGTCTTTTAAGCTTCTGGCGTTGACTTCTTAGGCCCTAAATATTCCATCTGGTGGAACAACGCCCTGGGGTGAAGCCCAGGTTGCACGGAACGTAGAAATGACCATAACTTTCACACTGATAGCAATTATTCGTTTTATACATGGAAAAACTGTTCTATTTATTTTGTATTTTATGCTTCGGGCGTTGACTTCTAAGGCCCTAACTATTCGATCTGGTGGAACAACGCCCTAGAGTGAAGCCTAGGTTGCCCAGAACGTTGAAATGACCATTACTATCACACTGGTTGCCGTTATACGTTTTATACGATGGAAAAGCTGTTGTATTTATATCGTATTTTATGCTTCTGGCGTTGACTTCTTAGGCCCTAACTATTCCATCTGGTGGAACAACGCACTGGGGTGAAGTCTAGGTTGCCCGGAACGTAGAAATGACCATAACTTTCACACTGATAGCAATTATTCGTTCTTTACATGGAAAAACTGTTGTATTTATTTTGCATTTTATGCTTCGGGCGTTGACTTGTAAGGCCCTAACTATTCGATCTGGTGGTCCAACTCCCTAGAGTGAAGCCTAGGTTGCACGGAACGTAGAAATGCACATTACTTTCACACTGGTTGCAATTATTCCTGGTATACGATGGAACAACTGTTTATTTTTATTGTATTTTATGCTTCTGGCGCTGACTTCTAAGGCCCTGACAATTCGATCTGTTGGAGCAACGCCCTAGAGTGAAGCCTTGGTTTCCCGGAACGTAGAAATGACCATGACTTTCATACTGGTTGCAATTATTCGTTTTATACGATGGAAAAACTGTTGTATTTATATTGTATTTTATGCCTCTAGCATTGACTTCTAAGGCACTAACTGTTCGATCTGGTGGAGCAACGCCCTAGAGTGAAGCTTAGGTTGCCCGGAACATAGAAATGACCATAACTTTCACACTGGTGGCTATTATTCGTCTTATTCGATGGAAGAACTGTTATGTTTATAAGTACCTTATTCTTCTGGCGTTGACTTCTAGGGCCCTAACTATTCGATCGGGTGGAACAACGCCCTAGGGTGAATCCTAGGTTGCCCGGAAAGCAGAAATGACCATAACTTTCAAACTGGTTGCAATTATTCCTGTTATACGATGGAAAAACTGTTGTATTTATATTGTATTTTATGCTTCTGGCGTTGACTTCTGAGGCCCTAACTATTTAATCTGTTGGAGCAACGCCCTAGGGTGAAGCCTATGTTGCCCGGAAAGCAGAAATGACCATAACTTTCAAACTGGTTGCAATTATTCTTGTTATACGATGGAAAAACTGTTGTATTTATATTGTATTTTATGCTTCTGGCGTTGACTTCTGAGGCCCTAACTATTCGATCTGGTGGAGCAACGCCCTAGAGTGAAGCTTAGGTTGCCCGGAACATAGAAATGACCATAACTTTCACACTGGTGGCTATTATTCGTCTTATTCGATGGAAGAACTGTTATGTTTATAAGTACCTTATTCTTCTGGCGTTGACTTCTAGGGCCCTAACTATTCGATCGGGTGGAACAACGCCCTAGGGTGAATCCTAGGTTGCCCAGAAAGCAGAAATGACCATAACTTTCAAACTGGTTGCAATTATTCCTGGTATACGATGGAACAACTGTTTATTTTTATTGTATTTTATGCTTCTGGCGCTGACTTCTAAGGCCCTGACAATTCGATCTGTTGGAGCAACGCCCTAGAGTGAAGCCTTGGTTTCCCGGAACGTAGAAATGACCATATCTTTCACACCGGTGGCTATTATTCGTCTTATTCGATGGAAAAACTGTTATATTTATATGTACCCTATGCTTCTGGCGTTGACTTCTAAGGCCCTAGCTATTCGATCTGGTGGAGCAACGCCCTAGGGTGAAGCCTAGGTTGCCCAGAACGTAGAAATGGCCATTACTTTCACACTGGTTGCCGTTATTCGTTTTATACGATGGAATAGCTGTTGTATTTATATCGTATTTTATGCTTCTGGCGTTGACTTCTTAGGCCCTAACTATTCCATCTGGTGGAACAACGCCCTGGGGTGAAGCCTAGGTTGCCCGGAACGTAGAAATGACCATAACTTTCACACTGATAGCAATTATTCGTTCTATACATAGAAAAACTGTTCTATTTATTTTGTATTTTATGCTTCGGGCGTTGACTTCTAAGGCCCTAACTATTCGATCTGGTGGAGGAACGCCCTAGAGTGAAGCCTAGGTAGACCGGAACGTAGAAATGACCATAACTTTCACACTGGTTGCTATTGTTCGTTTTATACGATGGAAAAACTGTTATATTTATATTGTATATTATGCGTCGGGCGTTGACTTCTAAGGCCGTAGCTCTTCGATCTGGTGGAGCAACGCCTCAGAGTTAAGCCTAGGATGCCCGAAACGTCGAAATGATCATTACTTTCGCACTGGTTGCAATTAGTCATGCTATACGATGGAAAAACTGTTGCATTTTTTTGTATTTTACGTTTCTGGCGTTGACTTCTTAGGACCTAACATTTCGATCTGGTGGAACAACGCCCTAGAGTGAAGCCTAGGTTGCCCAGAACGTAGAAATGACCATTACTTTCACACTGGTTTCCATTATTCGTTTTATACGATGGAAAAGCTGTTGTATTTACATCGCATTTTATGCTTCTGGCGTTGACTTCTTAGGCCCTAAATATTCCATCTGGTGGAACAACGCCCTGGGGTGAAGTCTAGGTTGCCCGGAACGTAGAAATGACCATAACTTTCACACTGATAGCAATTATTCGTTCTTTACATGGAAAAACTGTTGTATTTATTTTGTATTTTATGCTTCGGGCGTTGACTTCTAAGGCCCTAACTATTCGATCTGGTGGAGCAACGCCCTAGAGTGAAGCCTAGGTAGCCCGGATCGTAGAAATGACCATAACTTTCACATTGATAGCAATTATTCGTTCTATACATGGAAAAACTGTTCTATTTATTTTGTATTTTATGCTTCGGGCGTTGACTTCTAAGGCCCTAACTATTCGATCTGGTGGAGCAACGCCCTAGAATGACGCCTAGGTTGCCCGGAACGTAGAAATGACCATTACTTTCACAATGTTTGCAATTATTCACTTTATACGGTGGAACAACTGTAGTACTGATATTGTATTTTATTCTTCTGGCGTTGACTTCTTAGGCCCTGTCTATTCGATCTGGTGGAACAGCGCCCTAGATTGAAGCCTAGGTAGCGTGGAACGTAGAAATGACCATAGCTTTCACACTGATAGCAATTATTCGTTCTATACATGGAAAGACTGTTGTATTTATATTGTATTTTATGCTTCTGGCGTTCACTTCTTAGGCCCTAACTATTCGATCGGGTGGAACAACGTCCTAGGGTGAAGCCTATGTTGCCCGGAAAGCAGAAATGACCATAACTTTCAAACTGGTTGCAATTATTCCTGTTATACGATGGAAAAACTGTTGTATTTATATTGTATTTTATGCTTCTGGCGTTGACTTCTGAGGCCCTCACTATTTAATCTGTTGGAGCAACGCCCTAGGGTGAAGCCTAGGTTGTCCGGAACGTAGAAATGACCATTACATTCACACTGGTGCAATTATTCGTTTTATACGATGGAAAAACTGTTGTATTTATTTTGTATTTGGTGCTTCCGGCGTTGACTTCATAGGCCCTAACTATTGGATCTGGAGGTCCAACAACCTAGAGTGAAGCCTATGTTGCACGGAACGTAGAAATGCACATTACTTTCACACTGGTTGCAATTATTCCTGGTATACGATGGAACAACTGTTTATTTTTATTGTATTTTATGCTTCTGGCGCTGACTTCTAAGGCCCTAACAATTCGATCTGTTGGAGCAACGCCCTAGAGTGAAGCCTTGGTTTCCCGGAACGCAGAAATGACCATGACTTTCATACTGGTTGCAATTATTCGTTTTATACGATGGAAAAACTGTTGTATTTATATTGTATTTTATGCCTCTAGAGTTGACTTCTAAGGCTCGAACTATTAGATCTGGTGGAGCAACGCCCTAGAGTGAAACATAGGTTGCCCGGAACGTAGAAATGACCATAACCTTCACACTGGTTGCAATTATTCGTTTTATACGATGGAAAAACTGTTGTATTTATATTGTATTTTATGCTTCTGGCGTTCACTTCTTAGGCCCTAACTATTCGATCGGGTGGAACAACGTCCTAGGGTGAAGCCTATGTTGCCCGGAAAGCAGAAATGACCATAACTTTCACACTGGTTGCTATTATTCGTTTTATACGATGGAAAAACTGTTAGATTCATATTGTACTTTATGCTTCTGGCGTTGATTTCTTAGGGCCTAACTATTCCATCTGGTGGAACACCTCCCTAGAGTGAAGCCTAGGTTGTCCGGAACGTAGAAATGACCATTACTTTCACACTGCTTGCAATTATTCATTTTATACGATGGAAAAACTGTTGCACTTTTATTGTATTTTATGCTTCTGGCGTTGCCTTCTAATGCCGTAGCTATTAGATATGGTGGAGCAACGCCCTAGAGTGACGCCTAGGTTACCCGGATCGTAGAAATGACCAGTACTTTCACACTGGTTGCAGTTATTCATGTTATACGATGGAAGAACTGTTGCATCTTTATTGTATTTTATGCTTCTGGCGTTCACTTCTTAGGCCCTAACTATTCGATCGGGTCGAACAACGCCCTAGGGTGAAGCCTATGTTGCCCGGCAAGCAGAAATGACAATAACTTTCAAACTGGTTGCAATTATTCCTGTTATACGATGGAAAAACTGTTGTATTTATATTGTATTTTATGCTTCTGGCGTTGACTTCTGAGGCCCTATCTATTCAAACTGTTGGAGCAACCCCCAAGGGTGAATCCTAGGTTGCCCGGTAAGTAGAAATGACCATAACTTTCATACTGGTGGCAATTATCCGTTTTATACGATGGAAAAACTGTTGTATTTATATTGTATTTTATGCTTCTGGCGTTAACTTCTTAGGCCTTAACTATTCGATCTGGTGGAACAACGCACTAGGGTGAAGCCTAGGTTGCCCGGAACGTAGAAATGAGCATTACTTTCAAACTGGTTGCAGTTACTCCTGTTATACGATGGAAAAACCGTTGCGTTTTTATTGTATTTTATGCTTCTGACGTTGGCCTATAAGGTCCTAACTATTCGATCTCGTGGGGCAACGTCCAAGAGTGAAGCGTATGTTGCCCGAAAAGTAGGAATGACCATTACTTTCACACTGGTTGCAATTATTCATTTTATACGATTGAAAAACTGTTGTACTTATATTGTATTTTATTCTTCTGGCGTTGAACTCTAAGTCCCTAGCTATTCGATCTGGTGGAGCAACGCCCTAGAGTGAAGGCTCTGTTGCCCGGAACGTAGAAATGACCATAACCTTCACACTGGTTTCAATTATTCATGCTATACGATGGAAAACCTGTTGTATTTTTATTGTATTTTATGCTTCTTGCGCTGACATCTAAGGTCCGAGCTACTCGATCTCGTCGGGCAACGTCCAAGGGTGAAGCCTATGTTGCCCGTAACGTAGAAATGACCATATCTTTCACACTGGTTGCAATTATTGGAGATATACAATGGAAAAACTTCTTTATTTATATTGCATTTTATGCTTCTGGCGTTGACACCAAAGATCCTAGCTTTTCGATCTCGTTGGGCAACGTCCAAGAGTAAAGCGTATGTTTCCCGAAACGTAAAAATGACCATTACTTTCACACTGGTTGCAATTATACTTATTATACGATGGAAAAACTGTTGTATTTTTACTGTATTTTATGCGTCTGGAGTTGTTTTCTAAGACTCTAACCATTCGACCTGGTGGTGCAACGTCAAAGAGTAAAGTGTATGTTTCCCGAAACGTAAAAATGACCATTACATTCACACTGGTGCAATTATTCGTTTTATACGATGGAAAAACTGTTGTATTTATTTTGTATTTGGTGCTTCCGGCGTTGACTTCATAGGCCCTAACCATTGGATCTGGAGGTCCAACAACCTAGAGTGAAGCCTATGTTGCACGGAACGTAGAAATGCACATTACTTTCACACTGGTTGCAATTATTCCTGGTATACGATGGAACAACTGTTTATTTTTATTGTATTTTATGCTTCTGGCGCTGACTTCTAAGGCCCTAACAATTCGATCTGTTGGAGCAACGCCCTAGAGTGAAGCCTCGGTTTCCCGGAACGTAGAAATGACCATGGCTTTCATACTGGTTGCAATTATTCGTTTTATACGATGGAAAAACTGTTGTATTTATATTGTATTTTATGCCTCTAGAGTTGACTTCTAAGGCTCGAACTATTAGATCTGGTGGAGCAACGCCCTAGAGTGAAACATAGGTTGCCCGGAACGTAGAAATGACCATAACCTTCACACTGGTTGCAATTATTCGTTTTATACGATGGAAAAACAGTTGTATTTATATTGTATTTTATGCTTCTGGCGTTCACTTCTTAGGCCCTAACTATTCGATCGGGTGGAACAACGTCCTAGAGTGAAGCCTATGTTGCCCGGAAAGCAGAAATGACCATAACTTTCAAACTGGTTGCAATTATTCCTGTTATACGATGGAAAAACTGTTGTATTTATATTGTATTTTATGCTTCTGGCGTTGACTTCTGAGGCCCTAACTATTTAATCTGTTGGAGCAACGCCCTAGGGTGAAGCCTAGGTTGACCGGAAAGTAGAAATGTCCATAACTTTCATACTGGTTGCAATTATTCGTTTTATACGATGGAAATACTGTTGTATTTATACTGTATTTTATGTTTCTGACGTTGACTTCTTAGGCCCTAACTATTCGATCTGGTCGAGCAACGCCTTAGAGTGACGCCTAGGTTGCCCGGAACGTAGAAAATGACCATATCATTCACACTGGTGGCTATTATTCGTCTTATTCGATGGAAAAACTGTTATATTTATAAGTACCCTATGCTTCTGGCGTTGACTTCTAAGGCCCTAGCTATTCGATCTGGTGGAGCAACGCCCTAGGGTGAAGCCTAGGTTGCCCAGAACGTAGAAATGGCCATTACTTTCACACTGGTTGCCGTTATTCGTTTTATACGATGGAAAAGCTGTTGTATTTACATCGCATTTTATGCTTCTGGCGTTGACTTCTTAGGCCCTAAATATTCCATCTGGTGGAACAACGCCATGGGGTGAAGTCTAGGGTGCCCGGAACGTAGAAATGACCATAACTTTCACACTGATAGCAATTATTCGTTCTTTACATGGAAAAACTGTTGTATTTATTTTGTATTTTATGCTTCGGGCGTTGACTTCTAAGGCCCTAACTATTCGATCTGGTGGAGCAACGCCCTAGAGTGAAGCCTAGGTAGCCCGGATCGTAGAAATGACCATAACTTTCACATTGATAGCAATTATTCGTTCTATACATGAAAAAACTGTTCTATTTATTTTGTATTTTATGCTTCGGGCGTTGACTTCTAAGGCCCTAACTATTCGATCTGGTGGAGCAACGCCCTAGAATGACGCCTAGGTTGCCCGGAACGTAGAAATGACCATTACTTTCACAATGTTTGCAATTATTCACTTTATACGGTGGAACAACTGTAGTACTGATATTGTATTTTATTCTTCTGGCGTTGACTTCTTAGGCCCTGTCTATTCGATCTGGTGGAACAACGCCCTAGATTGAAGCCTAGGTAGCGTGGAACGTAGAAATGACCATAGCTTTCACACTGATAGCAATTATTCGTTCTATACATGGAAAAACTGTTTTATTTATTTTGTATTTTATGCTTCGGGCGTTGACTTCTAAGGCCCTAACTATTCGATCTGGTGGAGCAACGCCCTAGAATGACGCCTAGGTTGCTCGGAACGTAGAAATGACCATAACTTTCACACTGGTTGCTATTATTCGTTTTATACGATGGAAAAACTGTTAGATTCATATTGTACTTTATGCTTCTGGCGTTGATTTCTTAGGCCCTAACTATTCCATCTGGTGGAACAACGCCCTGGGGTGAAGCCTAGGTTGCCCGGAACGTAGAAATGACCATAACTTTCACACTGATAGCAATTATTCGTTCTATACATAGAAAAACTGTTCTATTTATTTTGTATTTTATGCTTCGGGCGTTGACTTCTAAGGCCCTAACTATTCGATCTGGTGGAGGAACGCCCTAGAGTGAAGCCTAGGTAGACCGGAACGTAGAAATGACCATAACTTTCACACTGGTTGCTATTGTTCGTTTTATACGATGGAAAAACTGTTATATTTATATTGTATATTATGCGTCGGGCGTTGACTTCTAAGGCCGTAGCTCTTCGATCTGGTGGAGCAACGCCTCAGAGTTAAGCCTAGGATGCCCGAAACGTCGAAATGATCATTACTTTCGCACTGGTTGCAATTAGTCATGCTATACGATGGAAAAACTGTTGCATTTTTTTGTATTTTACGTTTCTGGCGTTGACTTCTTAGGACCTAACATTTCGATCTGGTGGAACAACGCCCTAGAGTGAAGCCTAGGTTGCCCAGAACGTAGAAATGACCATTACTTTCACACTGGTTTCCATTATTCGTTTTATACGATGGAAAAGCTGTTGTATTTACATCGCATTTTATGCTTCTGGCGTTGACTTCTTAGGCCCTAAATATTCCATCTGGTGGAACAACGCCCTGGGGTGAAGTCTAGGTTGCCCGGAACGTAGAAATGACCATAACTTTCACACTGATAGCAATTATTCGTTCTTTACATGGAAAAACTGTTGTATTTATTTTGTATTTTATGCTTCGGGCGTTGACTTCTAAGGCCCTAACTATTCGATCTGGTGGAGCAACGCCCTAGAGTGAAGCCTAGGTAGCCCGGATCGTAGAAATGACCATAACTTTCACATTGATAGCAATTATTCGTTCTATACATGGAAAAACTGTTCTATTTATTTTGTATTTTATGCTTCGGGCGTTGACTTCTAAGGCCCTAACTATTCGATCTGGTGGAGCAACGCCCTAGAATGACGCCTAGGTTGCCCGGAACGTAGAAATGACCATTACTTTCACAATGTTTGCAATTATTCACTTTATACGGTGGAACAACTGTAGTACTGATATTGTATTTTATTCTTCTGGCGTTGACTTCTTAGGCCCTGTCTATTCGATCTGGTGGAACAGCGCCCTAGATTGAAGCCTAGGTAGCGTGGAACGTAGAAATGACCATAGCTTTCACACTGATAGCAATTATTCGTTCTATACATGGAAAGACTGTTGTATTTATATTGTATTTTATGCTTCTGGCGTTCACTTCTTAGGCCCTAACTATTCGATCGGGTGGAACAACGTCCTAGGGTGAAGCCTATGTTGCCCGGAAAGCAGAAATGACCATAACTTTCAAACTGGTTGCAATTATTCCTGTTATACGATGGAAAAACTGTTGTATTTATATTGTATTTTATGCTTCTGGCGTTGACTTCTGAGGCCCTCACTATTTAATCTGTTGGAGCAACGCCCTAGGGTGAAGCCTAGGTTGTCCGGAACGTAGAAATGACCATTACATTCACACTGGTGCAATTATTCGTTTTATACGATGGAAAAACTGTTGTATTTATTTTGTATTTGGTGCTTCCGGCGTTGACTTCATAGGCCCTAACTATTGGATCTGGAGGTCCAACAACCTAGAGTGAAGCCTATGTTGCACGGAACGTAGAAATGCACATTACTTTCACACTGGTTGCAATTATTCCTGGTATACGATGGAACAACTGTTTATTTTTATTGTATTTTATGCTTCTGGCGCTGACTTCTAAGGCCCTAACAATTCGATCTGTTGGAGCAACGCCCTAGAGTGAAGCCTTGGTTTCCCGGAACGCAGAAATGACCATGACTTTCATACTGGTTGCAATTATTCGTTTTATACGATGGAAAAACTGTTGTATTTATATTGTATTTTATGCCTCTAGAGTTGACTTCTAAGGCTCGAACTATTAGATCTGGTGGAGCAACGCCCTAGAGTGAAACATAGGTTGCCCGGAACGTAGAAATGACCATAACCTTCACACTGGTTGCAATTATTCGTTTTATACGATGGAAAAACTGTTGTATTTATATTGTATTTTATGCTTCTGGCGTTCACTTCTTAGGCCCTAACTATTCGATCGGGTGGAACAACGTCCTAGGGTGAAGCCTATGTTGCCCGGAAAGCAGAAATGACCATAACTTTCACACTGGTTGCTATTATTCGTTTTATACGATGGAAAAACTGTTAGATTCATATTGTACTTTATGCTTCTGGCGTTGATTTCTTAGGGCCTAACTATTCCATCTGGTGGAACACCTCCCTAGAGTGAAGCCTAGGTTGTCCGGAACGTAGAAATGACCATTACTTTCACACTGCTTGCAATTATTCATTTTATACGATGGAAAAACTGTTGCACTTTTATTGTATTTTATGCTTCTGGCGTTGCCTTCTAATGCCGTAGCTATTAGATATGGTGGAGCAACGCCCTAGAGTGACGCCTAGGTTACCCGGATCGTAGAAATGACCAGTACTTTCACACTGGTTGCAGTTATTCATGTTATACGATGGAAGAACTGTTGCATCTTTATTGTATTTTATGCTTCTGGCGTTCACTTCTTAGGCCCTAACTATTCGATCGGGTCGAACAACGCCCTAGGGTGAAGCCTATGTTGCCCGGCAAGCAGAAATGACAATAACTTTCAAACTGGTTGCAATTATTCCTGTTATACGATGGAAAAACTGTTGTATTTATATTGTATTTTATGCTTCTGGCGTTGACTTCTGAGGCCCTATCTATTCAAACTGTTGGAGCAACCCCCAAGGGTGAATCCTAGGTTGCCCGGTAAGTAGAAATGACCATAACTTTCATACTGGTGGCAATTATCCGTTTTATACGATGGAAAAACTGTTGTATTTATATTGTATTTTATGCTTCTGGCGTTAACTTCTTAGGCCTTAACTATTCGATCTGGTGGAACAACGCACTAGGGTGAAGCCTAGGTTGCCCGGAACGTAGAAATGAGCATTACTTTCAAACTGGTTGCAGTTACTCCTGTTATACGATGGAAAAACCGTTGCGTTTTTATTGTATTTTATGCTTCTGACGTTGGCCTATAAGGTCCTAACTATTCGATCTCGTGGGGCAACGTCCAAGAGTGAAGCGTATGTTGCCCGAAAAGTAGGAATGACCATTACTTTCACACTGGTTGCAATTATTCATTTTATACGATTGAAAAACTGTTGTACTTATATTGTATTTTATTCTTCTGGCGTTGAACTCTAAGTCCCTAGCTATTCGATCTGGTGGAGCAACGCCCTAGAGTGAAGGCTCTGTTGCCCGGAACGTAGAAATGACCATAACCTTCACACTGGTTTCAATTATTCATGCTATACGATGGAAAACCTGTTGTATTTTTATTGTATTTTATGCTTCTTGCGCTGACATCTAAGGTCCGAGCTACTCGATCTCGTCGGGCAACGTCCAAGGGTGAAGCCTATGTTGCCCGTAACGTAGAAATGACCATATCTTTCACACTGGTTGCAATTATTGGAGATATACAATGGAAAAACTTCTTTATTTATATTGCATTTTATGCTTCTGGCGTTGACACCAAAGATCCTAGCTTTTCGATCTCGTTGGGCAACGTCCAAGAGTAAAGCGTATGTTTCCCGAAACGTAAAAATGACCATTACTTTCACACTGGTTGCAATTATACTTATTATACGATGGAAAAACTGTTGTATTTTTACTGTATTTTATGCGTCTGGAGTTGTTTTCTAAGACTCTAACCATTCGACCTGGTGGTGCAACGTCAAAGAGTAAAGTGTATGTTTCCCGAAACGTAAAAATGACCATTACATTCACACTGGTGCAATTATTCGTTTTATACGATGGAAAAACTGTTGTATTTATTTTGTATTTGGTGCTTCCGGCGTTGACTTCATAGGCCCTAACCATTGGATCTGGAGGTCCAACAACCTAGAGTGAAGCCTATGTTGCACGGAACGTAGAAATGCACATTACTTTCACACTGGTTGCAATTATTCCTGGTATACGATGGAACAACTGTTTATTTTTATTGTATTTTATGCTTCTGGCGCTGACTTCTAAGGCCCTAACAATTCGATCTGTTGGAGCAACGCCCTAGAGTGAAGCCTCGGTTTCCCGGAACGTAGAAATGACCATGGCTTTCATACTGGTTGCAATTATTCGTTTTATACGATGGAAAAACTGTTGTATTTATATTGTATTTTATGCCTCTAGAGTTGACTTCTAAGGCTCGAACTATTAGATCTGGTGGAGCAACGCCCTAGAGTGAAACATAGGTTGCCCGGAACGTAGAAATGACCATAACCTTCACACTGGTTGCAATTATTCGTTTTATACGATGGAAAAACAGTTGTATTTATATTGTATTTTATGCTTCTGGCGTTCACTTCTTAGGCCCTAACTATTCGATCGGGTGGAACAACGTCCTAGAGTGAAGCCTATGTTGCCCGGAAAGCAGAAATGACCATAACTTTCAAACTGGTTGCAATTATTCCTGTTATACGATGGAAAAACTGTTGTATTTATATTGTATTTTATGCTTCTGGCGTTGACTTCTGAGGCCCTAACTATTTAATCTGTTGGAGCAACGCCCTAGGGTGAAGCCTAGGTTGACCGGAAAGTAGAAATGTCCATAACTTTCATACTGGTTGCAATTATTCGTTTTATACGATGGAAATACTGTTGTATTTATACTGTATTTTATGTTTCTGACGTTGACTTCTTAGGCCCTAACTATTCGATCTGGTCGAGCAACGCCTTAGAGTGACGCCTAGGTTGCCCGGAACGTAGAAAATGACCATATCATTCACACTGGTGGCTATTATTCGTCTTATTCGATGGAAAAACTGTTATATTTATAAGTACCCTATGCTTCTGGCGTTGACTTCTAAGGCCCTAGCTATTCGATCTGGTGGAGCAACGCCCTAGGGTGAAGCCTAGGTTGCCCAGAACGTAGAAATGGCCATTACTTTCACACTGGTTGCCGTTATTCGTTTTATACGATGGAAAAGCTGTTGTATTTACATCGCATTTTATGCTTCTGGCGTTGACTTCTTAGGCCCTAAATATTCCATCTGGTGGAACAACGCCATGGGGTGAAGTCTAGGGTGCCCGGAACGTAGAAATGACCATAACTTTCACACTGATAGCAATTATTCGTTCTTTACATGGAAAAACTGTTGTATTTATTTTGTATTTTATGCTTCGGGCGTTGACTTCTAAGGCCCTAACTATTCGATCTGGTGGAGCAACGCCCTAGAGTGAAGCCTAGGTAGCCCGGATCGTAGAAATGACCATAACTTTCACATTGATAGCAATTATTCGTTCTATACATGAAAAAACTGTTCTATTTATTTTGTATTTTATGCTTCGGGCGTTGACTTCTAAGGCCCTAACTATTCGATCTGGTGGAGCAACGCCCTAGAATGACGCCTAGGTTGCCCGGAACGTAGAAATGACCATTACTTTCACAATGTTTGCAATTATTCACTTTATACGGTGGAACAACTGTAGTACTGATATTGTATTTTATTCTTCTGGCGTTGACTTCTTAGGCCCTGTCTATTCGATCTGGTGGAACAACGCCCTAGATTGAAGCCTAGGTAGCGTGGAACGTAGAAATGACCATAGCTTTCACACTGATAGCAATTATTCGTTCTATACATGGAAAAACTGTTTTATTTATTTTGTATTTTATGCTTCGGGCGTTGACTTCTAAGGCCCTAACTATTCGATCTGGTGGAGCAACGCCCTAGAATGACGCCTAGGTTGCTCGGAACGTAGAAATGACCATAACTTTCACACTGGTTGCTATTATTCGTTTTATACGATGGAAAAACTGTTAGATTCATATTGTACTTTATGCTTCTGGCGTTGATTTCTTAGGGCCTAACTATTCCATCTGGTGGAACAACTCCCTAGAGTGAAGCCTAGGTTGTCCGGAACGTAGAAATGACCATTACTTTCACACTGCTTGCAATTATTCATTTTATACGATGGAAAAACTGTTGCACGTTTATTGTATTTTATGCTTCTGGCGTTGCCTTCTAATGCCGTAGCTATTAGATATGGTGGAGCAACGCCCTAGAGTGACGCCTAGGTTACCCGGATCGTAGAAATGACCAGTACTTTCACACTGGTTGCAGTTATTCGTGTTATACGATGGAAGAACTGTTGCATCTTTATTGTATTTTATGCTTCTGGCGTTTACTTCTTAGGTCCTAGATATTTGATCTGGTAGAGCACCGGCCTCGAGTGAAGCCTAGGTTGCCCGGAACGTAGAAATGACCATTACTTACACACTGTTTGCCAATATACATTTTATACGATGGAAAAGCCGTTGCACTTATATTGTAATTTATGCTCCTGGCGTTGACTTCTTAGGCCCTAACTGTTTGCTCTGGTGGGGCACCGCCCGAGAGTGAAGCCTAGATTGCCCGGAACGTAGAAATGACCATTACCTTCACGCTTGTTGCAATTATTCCTGTTATGCAATGAAAAAACTGTCGTTTTATTATTGTATTTTATGCTTCTAGCGTTGACTTCTAAGGCCGTAGCTATTCGATGTGGCGGAGCAACGCCCAAGAATGCAGACTAGGATGCTCGGAACGTAGAAATGACCATTACTTTCACAATGGTTGCAGTTACTGCTGTTATACGAAGGAAAACCTGTTGTATTTTTACTGTATTTTATGCGTCTGGAGTTGTTTTCTAAGACTCTAACTATTCGACCTGGTGGTGCAACGTCAAAGAGTAAAGCGTATGTTTCCCGAAACGTAAAAATGACCATAACATTCACACTGGTGCAATTATTCGTTTTATACGATGGAAAAACTGTTAGATTCATATTGTATTTTATGCTTCTGGCGTTGACTTCTTAGGCCCTAACTATTCGAACTGGTGGAGCAACGCCCTAGGGTGAAGCCTAGGTTGCCCGGATAGTAGAAATGACCATAACTTTCATAGTGGTTGCAATTATTCGCTTTCTACGATGGAAAAACTGTTGTATTTATATTGTATTTTATGCTTCCGGCGTTGACTTCTGAGGCCCTAACTATTCGATCTGTTGGAGCAACGCCCTAGAGTACAGCCCTGGTTTCCCGGTACGTAGAAAGGACCATGACTTTCATACTGGTTGCAATTATTCGTTTTATACGATGGAAAAACTGTTCTATTTATTTTGTATTTTATGCCTCGCGCGTTGACTTCTAAGGCCCTAACCTTTCGATCTGGTGGAGCAACGCCCTAGAGTGAAGCGTAGGTGGCTCGGAACGTAGAAATAACCATTACTTTCACACTGGTTGCAATTATTGATGTTATAGGATGGAAAACCTGTTGTATTTATATTGTATTTTGTGCTCCTGGTGTTGACTTCTTAGGCCCTAACTATTCGATCCGGTGGAGCAACGCCCTAGAGTGAAGCCTAGGCTGCCCGGAACGTAGAAATGACCATCACTTTCAAACTGGTTACAATTATTCCTGTTATACGATGGAAAAACTGTTGTATTTTTGTTGCATTTTATTCTTCGGGCGTTGACTTCTAAGGCCCTAACTATTCGATCTGGTGGAGCAACGCCCTAGGGTGAAGCCTAGGTTGCCCGGAACGTAGAAATGACCATTACTTTCACACTCTTTACAATTATTCATTTTATACGGTGGAAAAGCTGTTGCATTTTTATTGTATTTTATGCTTCTGGCGCTGACTTCTAAGGCCCTAACAATTCGATCTGTTGGAGCAACGCCCTAGAGTGAAGCCTTGGTTTCCCGGAACGTAGAAATGACCATGACTTTCATACTGGTTGCAATTATTCGTTTCATACGATGGAATAACTGTTGTATTTAAATTGTATTTTATGCTTCTGGCGTTGACTTCTAAGGCACTAACTGTTCGATCTGTTGGAGCAACGCCCTAGAGTGAAGCTTAGGTTGCCCGGAACATAGAAATGACCATAACCTTCACACTGGTGGCTATTATTCGTCTTATTCGATGGAAAAACTGTTATATTTATAAATACCTTATGCTTCTGGCGTTGACTTCTAAGGCCCTAACTATTCGATCTGGTGGAGCAACGCCCTAGTGTGAAGCCTAGGTTGCCCGGATAGTAGAAGTGACCATAACTTTCATAGTGGTTGCAATTATTCGCTTTATACGATGGAAAAACTGTTGTATTTATATTGTATTTTATGCTTCTGGCGTTGACATCTGAGGCCCTAACTATTTAATCTGTTGGAGCAACGCCCTAGGGTGAAGCCTAGGTTTCCCGGAACGTAGAAAAGACCATAACTTTCACACTTGTAGAAATTATTCGATTTATACAATGGAAAAACTGTTTTATTTATTTTGTGTTTTATGCTTCGCGCGTTGATTTCTAAGGCCCTAACTATTCGATCTGGTGGAGCATCGCCCTAGGGTGAAGCCTAGGTTGCCCGGAAAGTAGAAATGTCCATCACTTTCATACTGGTTGCAATCATTCGTTTTGTACGATGGAAAAACTGTTGTATTTATACTGTATTTTATGCTTCTGACGTTGACTTCTAACGCACTAACTATTCGATCTGGTGGAGCAACACCCTAGAGTGAAACCTAGGTTGCCCGGAACGTAGAAATGACCATTACTTTCACACTCTTTGCAATTATACATTTTATACGATGGAAAAGCTGTTGCATTTATATTGCATTTCATGCTTCTGGCGTTGACTTCTTAGGCCCTAACTATTCGATCTGGTGGAGCAACGCCTTAGAGTGACGCCTAGGTTGCCCGGAACGTAGAAATGACCATATCTTTCACACTGGTGGCTATTATTCGTCTTATTCGATGGAAAAACTGTTATATTTATAAGTACCCTATGCTTCTGGCGTTGACTTCTAAGGCCCTAACTATTCGATCTGGTGGAGCAACGCCCTAGGGTGAAGCCTAGGTTGCCCGGATAGTAGAAATGACCATAACTTTCATAGTGGTTGCTATTATTCGCTTTCTACGATGGAAAAACTGTTGTATTTATATTGTATTTTATGCCTCTGGCATTGAGTTCTGAGGCCCTAACTATTCGATCTGTTGGAGCAACGCCCTAGAGTGGAGCCTTGGTTTCCCGGAACGTAGAAATGACCATGACTTTCATACTGGTTGCAATTATTCGTTTTATACGATGGAAAAACTGTTGTATTTATACTGTATTTTATGCTTCTGACGTTGACTTCGAACGCACTAACTATTCGATCTGGTGGAGCAACGCCCTAGAGTGAAACCTAGGTTGCCCGGAACGAAGAAATGACCATTACTTTCACACTCTTTGCAATTATTCATTTTATACGATGGAAAAGCAGTTGCATTTATATTGCATTTTATGCTTCTGGCGTTGACTTCTTAGGCCCTAACTATTCGATCTGGTGGAGCAACGCCTTAGAGTGACGCCTAGGTTGCCCGGAACGTAGAAATGACCATATCTTTCACACTCTTTACAATTATTCATTTTATACGGTGGAAAAGCTGTTGCATTTTTATTGTATTTTATGCTTCTGGCGCTGACTTCGAAGGCCCTAACAATTCGATCTGTTGGAGCAACGCCCTAGAGTGAAGCCTTGGTTTCCCGGAACGTAGAAATGACCATGACTTTCATACTGGTTGCAATTATTCGTTTCATACGATGGAATAACTGTTGTATTTAAATTGTATTTTATGCTTCTGGCGTTGACTTCTAAGGCACTAACTGTTCGATCTGTTGGAGCAACGCCCTAGGGTGAAGCTTAGGTTGCCCGGAACATAGAAATGACCATAACCTTCACACTGGTGGCTATTATTCGTCTTCTTCGATGGAAAAACTGTTATATTTATAAATACCTTATGCTTCTGGCGTTGACTTCTAAGGCCCTAACTATTCGATCTGGTGGAGCAACGCCCTAGTGTGAAGCCTAGGTTGCCCGGATAGTAGAAGTGACCATAACTTTCATAGTGGTTGCAATTATTCGCTTTATACGATGGAAAAACTGTTGTATTTATATTGTATTTTATGCTTCTGGCGTTGACATCTGAGGCCCTAACTATTTAATCTGTTGGAGCAACGCCCTAGGGTGAAGCCTAGGTTTCCCGGAACGTAGAAAAGACCATAACTTTCACACTTGTAGAAATTATTCGATTTATACAATGGAAAAACTGTTTTATTTATTTTGTGTTTTATGCTTCGCGCGTTGATTTCTAAGGCCGTAACTATTCGATCTGGTGGAGCATCGCCCTAGGGTGAAGCCTAGGTTGCCCGGAAAGTAGAAATGTCCATCACTTTCATACTGGTTGCAATTATTCGTTTTGTACGATGGAAAAACTGTTGTATTTATACTGTATTTTATGCTTCTGACGTTGACTTCTAACGCACTAACTATTCGATCTGGTGGAGCAACACCCTAGAGTGAAACCTAGGTTGCCCGGAACGTAGAAATGACCATTACTTTCACACTCTTTGCAATTATACATTTTATACGATGGAAAAGCTGTTGCATTTATATTGCATTTCATGCTTCTGGCGTTGACTTCTTAGGCCCTAACTATTCGATCTGGTGGAACAACGCCTTAGAGTGACGCCTAGGTTGCCCGGAACGTAGAAATGACCATATCTTTCACACTGGTGGCTATTATTCGTCTTATTCGATGGAAAAACTGTTATATTTATAAGTACCCTATGCTTCTGGCGTTGACTTCTAAAGCCCTAGCTATTCGATCTGGTGGAGCAACGCCCTAGGGTGAAGCCTAGGTTGCCCGGATAGTAGAAATGACCATAACTTTCATAGTGGTTGCTATTATTCGCTTTCTACGATGGAAAAACTGTTGTATTTATATTGTATTTTATGCCTCTGGCATTGAGTTCTGAGGCCCTAACTATTCGATCTGTTGGAGCAACGCCCTAGAGTGGAGCCTTGGTTTCCCGGAACGTAGAAATGACCATGACTTTCATACTGGTTGCAATTATTCGTTTTATACGATGGAAAAACTGTTGTATTTATACTGTATTTTATGCTTCTGACGTTGACTTCGAACGCACTAACTATTCGATCTGGTGGAGCAACGCCCTAGAGTGAAACCTAGGTTGCCCGGAACGAAGAAATGACCATTACTTTCACACTCTTTGCAATTATTCATTTTATACGATGGAAAAGCAGTTGCATTTATATTGCATTTTATGCTTCTGGCGTTGACTTCTTAGGCCCTAACTATTCGATCTGGTGGAGCAACGCCTTAGAGTGACGCCTAGGTTGCCCGGAACGTAGAAATGACCATATCTTTCACACTGGTGGCTATTATTCGTCTTATTCGATGGAAAATCTGTTATACTTATAAGTACCCTATGCCTCTGGCGTTGACTTCTAAGGCCCTAACTATTCGATCTGGTGGAGCAACGCCCTAGGGTGAAGCCTAGGTTGCCCGGAACGTAGAAAAGACCATAACTTTCATAGTGGTTGCTATTATTCGCTTTCTACGATGGAAAAACTGTTGTATTTATATTGTATTTTATGCTTCTGGCATTGAGTTCTGAGGACCAAACTATTCGATCTGTTGGAGCAACGCCCTAGAGTGGAGCCTTGGTTTCCCGGAACGTAGAAATGACCATGACTTTCATACTGGTTGCAATTAATCGTTTTATACGATGGAAAAACTGTTGTATTTATATTGTATTTTATGCTTCTGACGTTGACTTCTAAGGCTCGAACCATTCGATCTGGTGGAGCAACTCCCTAGAGTGAAACCTAGGTTGCGCGGAACATGGAAATGACCATAACTTTCACACTGGTTGCAATTATTCATTTTATACGATGGAAAAACTGTTGTATTTATATTGTATTTTATGCTTCTGGCGTTCACTTCTTAGGCCCTAACTATTCGATCGTGTGGAACAACGCCCTAGGGTGAAGCCTAGGTTGCCCAGAAAGCAGAAATGACCATAACTTTCAAACTGGTTGCAATTATTCCTGTTATACGATGGAAAAACTGTTGTATTTATATTGTATTTTATGCTTCTGGCGTTGACTTCTGAGGCCCTAACTATTCAAACTGTGGGAGCAACGCGCTATGGTGAATCCTAGGTTGTCCGGTAAGTAGAAATGACCATATCTTTCACACTGGTTGCAATTATTCGTTTTATACGATGGAAAAACTGTTGTATTTATATTGTATTTTATGCTTCTGGCGTTCACTTCTTAGACCCTAACTATTCGATTTGGTGGACCAACGCCCTAGAGTGAAGCTTAGGTTTCGCGGAACATAGAAATGACCATACCTTTCACACTGGTAGAAATTATTCGATTTATACAATGGAAAAACTGTACTATTTATTTTGTGTTTTATGTTTCGCGCGTTGACTTCTAAGGCCCTAACTATTCGATCTGGTGGAGCATCGCTCTAGGGTGAAGCCTAGGTTGCCCGGAAAGTAGAAATGTCCATAACTTTCATACTGGTTGCAATTATTCGTTTTATACGATGGAAAAACTGTTGCATTTATACTGTATTTTACGCTTCTGACGTTCACTTCTTAGGCCTTAACTATTCGATCTGGTGGAACAACGCACTAGGGTGAATCCTAGGTTGCCCGGTAAGTAGAAATGACCATAACTTTCATACTGGTGGCATTATCCGTTTTATACGATGGAAAAACTGTTGTATTTATATTGTATTTTATGCTTCTGGCGTTCACTTCTTAGGCCTTAACTATTCGATCTGGTGGAACAACGCACTAGGGTGAAGCCTAGGTTGCCCGGAACATAGAAAAGACCATACCTTTCACACTGGTAGAAATTATTCGATTTATACAATGGAAAAACTGTTCTATTTATTTTGTGTTTTATGTTTCGCGCGTTGACTTCTAAGGCCCTAACTATTCGATCTGGTGGGGCATCGCCCTAGGGTGAAGCCTAGGTTGCCCGGAAATTAGAAATGTTCATAACTTTCATACTGGTTGCAATTATTCGTCTTATACGATGGAAAAACTGTTGCATTTTTATTGCATTTTATTCTTCGGGCGTTGACTTCTAAGGACCTAACTATTCGATCTGGTGGAGCAACGCCCTAGGGTGAAGCCTAGGTTGCCCGGAAAATAGAAATGTCCATAACTGGACATTTCTACTTTATAACATGGCAAAACTGTTGTATTTATACTGTATTTTATGCTTCTGACGTTGCCTTCTAAGTCACTGTCCATCCAAGACAATGTCCATAACTGGACATTTCTACTTTATAACATGGCAAAACTGTTGTATTTATACTGTATTTTATGCTTCTGACATTGACTTCTAAGTCACTAACTATTCGATCTGGTGGAGCAACGCCCTAGAGTGAAGCCTAGGTTGCCCGGAAGGTAGAAATGACCATTACTTTCACACGCTTTGCAATTATTCATTTTATGCGGTGGAAAATCTGTTGCATTTTTATTGTATTTTATGCTTCTGGCGCTGACTTCTAAGGCCCTAACTATTCGATCTAGTGGAGCAACGCCCTAGGGTGAAGCCTAGGTTGCCTGGAAAGTAGAAATGTCCATAACTTTCATACTGGTTGCAATTATTCGTTTTATACGATGGAAGAACTGTTGTATTTATATTGTATTTTATGCTTCTGGCGTTGACTTCTTAGGCCCTAACTATTCGATCTGGTGGAGCAACGCCTTAGAGTGAAGCCTTGGTTTCCCGGAACGTAGAAGTGTCCATCACTTTCATACTGGATGCAATTATTCGTTTTATACGATGGAAAAACTGTTGTGCTTATATTGTATTTTATGCTTGTGGCGTTGAATTCTAAGGCACTAACTATTCGATCTGGTGGAGCAACGCCCTAGAGTGAAGCCTAGGGTGCCCGGAACGTAGAAATGACCATCACTTTCAAACTGGTAGCAACTATCCCTGTTATATGATGGAAAAACTGTTGCTTTTTTATTGCATTTTATGCTTCGGGCGTTGACTTCCAAGGCCCTAACTGTCCAATCTGTTGGAGCAACGCCCTAGGGTGAGTCCTAGGTTGCCCGGAAAGTAGAAATGACAATAACTTTCATACTCGTTGCAATTATTCGTTTTATACGATGGAAAAACTGTTGTATTTATACTGTATTTTATGCTTCTGACGTTGACTTATAAGGCACTAACTATTCGATCTGGTGGAGCAACGCCCTAGAGTGAAACCTAGGTTACCCGGAACGTAGAAATGACCATTACTTTCACACTCTTTGCAATTATTCATTTTATACGATGGAAAAGCTGTTGTATTCATATTGTACCTTATGCTTCTGGCGTTGACTTCTAAGGCCCTAACTATTCGATCTGGTGGAGCAACGCCCTAGGGTGAAGCCTAGGTTGCCCGGAACGTAGAAATGACCATCACTTTCACACTGGTTGCAATTATTCCTGTTATACGATGGAAAAACTGTTGTATTTTTTTGCATTTTATGCTTCGGGCGTTGACTTCTAAGGCCCTAACTATTCAGCCTGTTGGAGCAACGCCCTAGGGTGAAGCCTAGGTTGCCCGGAAAGTAGAAATGACCATTACGTTCACACTCTTTGCAATTATTCATTTTATACGATGGAAAAGCTGTTGCATTTATATTGTATTTTAAGCTTCTGGCGTTGACTTCTTAGGCCCTAACTATTCGATCTGGTGGGGCAACGCCTTAGAGTGAAGCCTTGGTTTCCCGGAACGTAGAAATGACCATCACTTTCATACTGGTTGCAGCTATTCGTTTTATACGATGGAAAAACTGTTGTGCTTATATTGTATTGCATGCTTGTGGCGTTGAATTCTAAGGCACTAACTATTCGATCGGGTGGAACAACGCCCTAGGGTGAAGCCTAGGTTGCCCGGAAAGCAGAAATGACCATAACTTTCAAACTGGTTGCAATTATTCCTGTTATACGATGGAAAAACTGTTGTATTTATATTGTATTTTATGCTCCTGGCGTTGACTTCTGAGGCCCTAACTATTCGATCTGTTGGAGCAACGCCCTAGAGTGAAGCCTAGGTTCCCCGAACGTAGAAATGACCATATCTTTCACACTGGTGGCTATTATTCGTCTTATTCGATGGAAAAACTGTTATATTTATATTGTATTTTATGCTTCTGGCGTTGACTTCTAGGGCACTAACTGTTCGATTTGGTGGACCAACGCCCTAGAGTGAAGCTTAGGTTTCGCGGAACATAGAAATGACCATACCTTTCACACTGGTAGAAATTATTCGATTTATACAATGGAAAAACTGTACTATTTATTTTGTGTTTTATGTTTCGCGCGCTGACTTCTAAGGCCCTAACTATTCAATCTGTTGGAGCAACGCCCTAGGGTGAATCCTAGGTTGCCCGGTAAGTAGAAATGACCATAACTTTCATACTGGTGGCAATTATCCGTTTTATACGATGGAAAAACTGTTGTAATTATATTGTGTTTTATGCTTCTGGCGTTCACTTCTTAGGCCTTAACTATTCGATCTGGTGGAACAACGCACTAGGGTGAAGCCTAGGTTTTCCGGAACGTAGAAAAGACCATAACTTTCACACTGGTAGAAATTATTCGATTTATACAATGGAAAAACTGTTCTATTTATTTTGAGTTTTATGTTTCGCGCGTTGACTTCTAAGGCCCTAACTATTCCATCTGGTGGAGCATCGCCCTAGGGTGAAGCCTAGGTTGCCCGGAAAGTAGAAATGTCCATAACTTTCATACTGGTTGCAATTATTCGTCTTATACGATGGAAAAACTGTTGTATTTATATTGTATTTTATGCTTCTGACGTTGACTTCTAAGGAACCAACTATTCGATCTGTTGGAGCAACGCCCTAGAGTGAAGCCTAGGTTGCCCGGAACGTAGAAATGACCATAACTTTCACACTGGTTGCAATTATTCGTTTTATACGATGGAAAAACTGTTGTATTTATATTGTATTATATGCTTCTGGCGTTCACTTCTTAGGCCCTAACTATTCGATGCGGTGGAACAACGCCCTAGGGTGAAGCCTAGTTTGCCCGGATAGTAGAAATGACCATAACTTTCATAGTGGTTGCAATTAGTCGTTTTATACGATGGAAAAACTGTTGCATTTATATTGTATTTTATGCTTCGCGCGTTGACTTCTAAGGCCCTAACCTTTCCATCTGGTGGAGCAACGCCCTAGAGTGAAGCGTAGGTGGCTCGGAACGTAGACATAACCATTACTTTCACACTGGTTGCAATTATTGGTGTTATAGGATGGAAATCCTGTTGTATTTATATTGTATTTTATGCTCCTGGTGTTGACTTCTTAGGCCCTAACTATTCGTTCTGGTGGAGCAACGGCCTAGAGTGAAGCTTAGGGTGCCCGGAACGTAGAAATGACCATAACTTTCACACTGGTTGCAATTATTCGTTTTATACGGTGGAAAAACTGTTGTATTTATATTGTATTTTATGCTTCTGGCGTTCACTTCTTAGGCCTTAACTATTCGATCTGGTGGAACAACGCACTAGGGTGAAGCCTAGGTTTCCCGGAACGTAGAAATGGCCATAGCTTTCATACTGGTAGCAATTATTCGATTTATACAATGGAAAAACTGTTCTATTTATTTTCTGTTTTATGCTTCGCGCGTTGACTTCTAAGGCCCTAACTATTCGATCTAGTGGAGCAACGCCCTAAGGTGAAGCCTAGGTTGCCTGGAAAGTAGAAATGTCCATAACTTTCATACTGGTTGCAATTATTCGTTTTATACGATGGAAGAACTGTTGTATTTATACTGTACTTTATGCTTCTGACGTTGACTTCTAAGGCACTAACTATTCGATCTGGTGGAACTACGCCCTAGAGTGAAACCTAGGTTGCCCGGAACGTAGAAACGACCATTACTTTCACACTCTTTGCAATTAATCATTTCATACGATGGAAAACCTGTTGCATTTATATTGTATTTTATGCTTCTGGCGTTGACTTCTTAGGCCCTAACTATTCGATCTGGTGGAGCAACGCCTTAGAGTGAAGCCTTGGTTTCCCGGAACGTAGAAGTGTCCATCACTTTCATACTGGATGCAATTATTCGTTTTATACGATGGAAAAACTGTTGTGCTTATATTGTATTTTATGCTCCTGGCATTGACTTCTGAGGCCCTAACTATTCGATCTGTTGGAGCAACGCCCTAGAGTGAAGCCTAGGTTCCCCGAACGTAGAAATGACCATATCTTTCACACTGGTGGCTATTATTCGTCTTATTCGATGGAAAAACTGTTATATTTATATTGTATTTTATGCTTCTGGCGTTGACTTCTAAGGCACTAACTGTTCGATTTGGTGGACCAACGCCCTAGAGTGAAGCTTAGGTTTCGCGGAACATAGAAATGACCATACCTTTCACACTGGTAGAAATTATTCGATTTATACAATGGAACAACTGTACTATTTATTTTGTGTTTTATGTTTCGCGCGTTGACTTCTAAGGCCCTAACTATTCGATCTGGTGGAGCATCGCCCTAGGGTGAAGCCTAGGTTGCCCGGAAAGTAGAAATGTCCATAACTTTCATACTGGTTGCAATTATTCGTTTTATACGATGGAAAAACTGTTGCATTTATACTGTATTTTACGCTTCTGACGTTCACTTCTTAGGCCTTAACTATTCGATCTGGTGGAACAACGCACTAGGGTGAATCCTAGGTTGCCCGGTAAGTAGAAATGACCATAACTTTCATACTGGTGGCATTATCCGTTTTATACGATGGAAAAACTGTTGTATTTATATTGTATTTTATGCTTCTGGCGTTCACTTCTTAGGCCTTAACTATTCGATCTGGTGGAACAACGCACTAGGGTGAAGCCTAGGTTGCCCGGAACATAGAAAAGACCATACCTTTCACACTGGTAGAAATTATTCGATTTATACAATGGAAAAGCTGTTCTATTTATTTTGTGTTTTATGTTTCGCGCGTTGACTTCTAAGGCCCTAACTATTCGATCTGGTGGGGCATCGCCCTAGGGTGAAGCCTAGGTTGCCCGGAAATTAGAAATGTTCATAACTTTCATACTGGTTGCAATTATTCGTTTTATACGATGGAAAAACTGTTGCATTTTTATTGCATTTTATTCTTCGGGCGTTGACTTCTAAGGACCTAGCTATTCGATCTGGTGGAGCAACGCCCTAGGGTGAAGCCTAGGTTGCCCGGAAAGTAGAAATGTTCATAACTGGACATTTCTACTTTATAACATGGCAAAACTGTTGTATTTATACTGTATTTTATGCTTCTGACGTTGACTTCTAAGTCACTGTCCATCCAAGACAATGTCCATAACTGGACATTTCTACTTTATAACATGGCAAAACTGTTGTATTTATAGTGTATTTTATGCTTCTGACATTGACTTCTAAGTCACTAACTATTCGATCTGGTGGAGCAACGCCCTAGAGTGAAGCCTAGGTTGCCCGGAAGGTAGAAATGACCATTACTTTCACACTCTTTGCAATTATTCATTTTATGCGGTGGAAAAGCTGTTGCATTTTTATTGTATTTTATGCTTCTGGCGCTGACTTCTAAGGCCCTAACAATTCGATCTGTTTGAGCAACGCCCTAGAGTGAAGCCTTGGTTTCCCGGAACATAGAAATGACCATGGCCTTCACGCTGGTGGCTATTATTCGTCTTATTCGATGGAAAAATTGTTATATTTATAAGTACCTTATGCTTCTGGCGTCGACTTCTAAGGCCCTAACTATTCGATCTGGTGGAGGAACGCCCTACGGTGAAGCCTAGGTTGCCCGGATAGTAGAAATGACCATAACTTTCATAGTGGTTGCAATTATTCGCTTTATACGATGGAAAAACTGTTGTATTTATATTGTATTTTATGCTTCCGGCGTTGACTTCTGAGGCCCTAACTATTCAATCTGTTGGAGCAACGCCCTAGGGTGAATCCTAGGTTGCCCGGTATGTAGAAATGACCATAACTTTCATACTGGTGGCAATTATCCGTTTTATACGATGGAAAAACTGTTGTAATTATATTGTATTTTATGCTTCTAGCGTTCACTTCTTAGGCCTTAACTATTCGATCTGGTGGAACAACGCACCAGGGTGAAGCCTAGGTTTTCCGGAACGTATAAAAGACCATAACTTTCACACTGGTAGAAATTATTCGATTTATACAATGGAAAAACTGTTCTATTTATTTTGAGTTTTATGTTTCGCGCGTTGACTTCTAAGGCCCTAACTGTTCCATCTGGTGGAGCATCGCCCTAGGGTGAAGCCTAGGTTGCCCGGAAAGTAGAAATGTCCATAACTTTCATACTGGTTGCAATTATTCGTTTTATACGATGGAAAAACTGTTGTATTTATATTGTATTTTATGCTTCTGACGTTGACTTCTAAGGAACCAACTATTCGATCTGTTGGAGCAACGCCCTAGAGTGAAGCCTAGGTTGCCCGGATAGTAGAAATGACCATAACTTTCATAGTGGTTGCAATTAGTCGTTTTATACGATGGAAAAACTGTTGTATTTCTATTGTATTTTATGCTTCGCGCGTTGACTTCTAAGGCCCTAACCTTTCCATCTGGTGGAGCAACGCCCTAGAGTGAAGCGTAGGCGGCTCGGAACGTAGACATAACCATTACTTTCACACTGGTTGCAATTATTGATGTTATAGGATGGAAATCCTGTTGTATTTATATTGTATTTTATGCTCCTGGTGTTGACTTCTTAGGCCCTAACTATTCGTTCTGGTGGAGCAACGGCCTAGAGTGAAGCTTAGGGTGCCCGGAACGTAGAAATGACCATAACTTTCACACTGGTTGCAATTATTCGTTTTATACGATGGAAAAACTGTTGTATTTATATTGTACTTTATGCTTCTGACGTTGACTTCTAAGGCACTAACTATTCGATCTGGTGGAACTACGCCCTAGAGTGAAACCTAGGTTGCCCGGAACGTAGAAATGACCATTACTTTCACACTCTTTGCAATTAATCATTTTATACGATGGAAAACCTGTTGCATTTATATTGTATTTTATGCTTCTGGCGTTGACTTCTTAGGCCCTAACTATTCGATCTGGTGGAGCAACGCCTTAGAGTGAAGCCTTGGTTTCCCGGATAGTAGAAATGACCATAACTTTCATAGTGGTTGCAATTAGTCGTTTTATACGATGGAAAAACTGTTGTATTTCTATTGTATTTTATGCTTCGCGCGTTGACTTCTAAGGCCCTAACCTTTCCATCTGGTGGAGCAACGCCCTAGAGTGAAGCGTAGGCGGCTCGGAACGTAGACATAACCATTACTTTCACACTGGTTGCAATTATTGATGTTATAGGATGGAAATCCTGTTGTATTTATATTGTATTTTATGCTCCTGGTGTTGACTTCTTAGGCCCTAACTATTCGTTCTGGTGGAGCAACGGCCTAGAGTGAAGCTTAGGGTGCCCGGAACGTAGAAATGACCATAACTTTCACACTGGTTGCAATTATTCGTTTTATACGATGGAAAAACTGTTGTATTTATATTGTACTTTATGCTTCTGACGTTGACTTCTAAGGCACTAACTATTCGATCTGGTGGAACTACGCCCTAGAGTGAAACCTAGGTTGCCCGGAACGTAGAAATGACCATTACTTTCACACTCTTTGCAATTAATCATTTTATACGATGGAAAACCTGTTGCATTTATATTGTATTTTATGCTTCTGGCGTTGACTTCTTAGGCCCTAACTATTCGATCTGGTGGAGCAACGCCTTAGAGTGAAGCCTTGGTTTCCCGGTACGTAGAAGTGTCCATCACTTTCATACTGGATGCAATTATTCGTTTTATACGATGGAAAAACTGTTGTGCTTATATTGTATTTTATGCTTGTGGCGTTGAATTCTAAGGCACTAACTATTCGATCTGGTGGAGCAACGCCCTAGAGTGAAGCCTACGGTGCCCGGAACGTAGAAATGACCATCACTTTCAAACTGGTAGCAACTATCCCTGTTATATGATGGAAAAACTGTTGCTTTTTTATTGCATTTTATGCTTCGGGCGTTGACTTCCAAGGCCCTAACTGTCCAATCTGTTGGAGCAACGCCCTAGGGTGAGTCCTAGGTTGCCCGGAAAGTAGAAATGACCATAACTTTCATACTCGTTGCAATTATTCGTTTTATACGATGGAAAAACTGTTGCATTTATACTGTATTTTATGCTTCTGACGTTGACTTCTAAGGAACCAACTATTCGATCTGTTGGAGCAACGCCCTAGAGTGAAGCCTAGGTTGCCCGGAACGTAGAAATGACCATAACTTTCACACTGGTTGCAATTATTCGTTTTATACGATGGAAAAACTGTTGTATTTATATTGTATTATATGCTTCTGGCGTTCACTTCTTAGGCCCTAACTATTCGATCCGGGGGAACGACGCCCTAGGGTGAAGCCTAGTTTGCCCGGATAGTAGAAATGACCATAACTTTCATAGTGGTTGCAATTAGTCGTTTTATACGATGGAAAAACTGTTGTATTTCTATTGTATTTTATGCTTCGCGCGTTGACTTCTAAGGCCCTAACCTTTCCATCTGGTGGAGCAACGCCCTAGAGTGAAGCGTAGGCGGCTCGGAACGTAGACATAACCATTACTTTCACACTGGTTGCAATTATTGATGTTATAGGATGGAAATCCTGTTGTATTTATATTGTATTTTATGCTCCTGGTGTTGACTTCTTAGGCCCTAACTATTCGTTCTGGTGGAGCAACGGCCTAGAGTGAAGCTTAGGGTGCCCGGAACGTAGAAATGACCATAACTTTCACACTGGTTGCAATTATTCGTTTTATACGATGGAAAAACTGTTGTATTTACATTGTACTTTATGCTTCTGACGTTGACTTCTAAGGCACTAACTATTCGATCTGGTGGAACTACGCCCTAGGGTGAGTCCTAGGTTGCCCGGAAAGTAGAAATGACCATAACTTTCATACTCGTTGCAATTATTCGTTTTATACGATGGAAAAACTGTTGCATTTATACTGTATTTTATGCTTCTGACGTTGACTTATAAGGCACTAACTATTCGATCTGGTGGAGCAACGCCCTAGAGTGAAACCTAGGTTACCCGGAACGTAGAAATGACCATTACTTTCACACTCTTTGCAATTATTCATTTTATACGATGGAAAAGCTGTTGTATTCATATTGTACCTTATGCTTCTGGCGTTGACTTCTAAGGCCCTAACTATTCGATCTGGTGGAGCAACGCCCTAGGGTGTAGCCTAGGTTGCCCGGAACGTAGAAATGACCATCACTTTCACACTGGTTGCAATTATTCCTGTTATACGATGGAAAAACTGTTGTATTTTTTTGCATTTTATGCTTCGGGCGTTGACTTCTAAGGCCCTAACTATTCAGTCTGTTGGAGCAACACCCTAGGGTGAAGCCTAGGTTGCCCGGAAAGTAGAAATGACCATTACGTTCACACTCTTTGCAATTATTCATTTTATACGATGGAAAAGCTGTTGCATTTATATTGTATTTTAAGCTTCTGGCGTTGACTTCTTAGGCCCTAACTATTCGATCTGGTGGGGCAACGCCTTAGAGTGAAGCCTTGGTTTCCCGGAACGTAGAAATGACCATCACTTTCATACTGGTTGCAACTATTCGTTTTATACGATGGAAAAACTGTTGTGCTTATATTGTATTGTATGCTTGTGGCGTTGAATTCTAAGGCACTAACTATTCGATCGGGTGGAACAACGCCCTAGGGTGAAGCCTAGGTTGCCCGGAAAGCATAAATGACCATAACTTTCAAACTGGTTGCAATTATTCCTGTTATACGATGGAAAAACTGTTGTATTTATATTGTATTTTATGCTCCTGGCGTTGACTTCTGAGGCCCTAACTATTCGATCTGTTGGAGCAACGCCCTAGAGTGAAGCCTAGGTTCCCCGAACGTAGAAATGACCATATCTTTCACACTGGTGGCTATTATTCGTCTTATTCGATGGAAAAACTGTTATATTTATATTGTATTTTATGCTTCTGGCGTTGACTTCTAAGGCACTAACTGTTCGATTTGGTGGAACAACGCACTAGGGTGAAGCCTAGGTTTCCCGGAACGTTGAAATGGCCATAACTTTCATACTGGTAGCAATTATTCGATTTATACAATGGAAAAACTGTTCTATTTATTTTCTGTTTTATGCTTCGCGCGTTGACTTCTAAGGCCCTAACTATTCGATCTAGTGGAGCAACGCCCTAGGGTGAAGCCTAGGTTGCCTGGAAAGTAGAAATGTCCATAACTTTCATACTGGTTGCAATTATTCGTTTTATACGATGGAAGAACTGTTGTATTTATACTGTACTTTATGCTTCTGACGTTGACTTCTAAGGCACTAACTATTCGATCTGGTGGAACTACGCCCTAGAGTGAAACCTAGGTTGCCCGGAACGTAGAAATGACCATTACTTTCACACTCTTTGCAATTAATCATTTTATACGATGGAAAACCTGTTGCATTTATATTGTATTTTATGCTTCTGGCGTTGACTTCTTAGGCCCTAACTATTCGATCTGGTGGAGCAACGCCTTAGAGTGAAGCCTTGGTTTCCCGGAACGTAGAAGTGTCCATCACTTTCATACTGGATGCAATTATTCGTTTTATACGATGGAAAAACTGATGTGCTTATATTGTATTTTATGCTTGTGGCGTTGAATTCTAAGGCACTAACTATTCGATCTGGTGGAGCAACGCCCTAGAGTGAAGCCTAGGGTGCCCGGAACGTAGAAATGACCATCACTTTCAAACTGGTAGCAACTATCCCTGTTATATGATGGAAAAACTGTTGCTTTTTTATTGCATTTTATGCTTCGGGCGTTGACTTCCAAGGCCCTAACTGTCCAATCTGTTGGAGCAACGCCCTAGGGTGAGTCCTAGGTTGCCCGGAAAGTAGAAATGACCATAACTTTCATACTCGTTGCAATTATTCGTTTTATACGATGGAAAAACTGTTGTATTTATACTGTATTTTATGCTTCTGACGTTGACTTATAAGGCACTAACTATTCGATCTGGTGGAGCAACGCCCTAGAGTGAAACCTAGGTTACCCGGAACGTAGAAATGACCATTACTTTCACACTCTTTGCAATTATTCATTTTATACGATGGAAAAGCTGTTGTATTCATATTGTACCTTATGCTTCTGGCGTTGACTTCTAAGGCCCTAACTATTCGATCTGGTGGAGCAACGCCCTAGAGTGAAGCCTAGGTTGCCCGGAACGTAGAAATGACCATTACTTTCACACTGGATGCAATTATTCGTTTTATACGGTGGAAAAACTGTTGTATTTATATTGGATTTTATGCTTCTGGCGTTCACTTCTTAGGCCCTAACTATTCGATCGGGTGGAACAACGCCCTAGGGTGAAGCCTAGGTTGCCCGGAAAGTAGAAATGACCATAACATTCAAACTGGTTGCAATTATTCCTGTTATACGATGGAAAAACTGTTGTATTTATATCGCATTTTATGCTTCTGGCGTTGACTTCTAAGGCACTAAGTATTCGATACGATGGAGCAACGCCCTAGAGTGAATCCTAGGGTGCCCGGAACGTAGAAATGACCATCACTTTCAAACTGGTTGCAATTACTCCTGTTATATGATGGAAAAACTGTTGTATTTTTATTGCAATTTATGCTTCGGGCGTTGACTTCTAAGGCGCTAACTATTCAATCTGTTGGAGCAACGCCCTAGGGTGAAACCTAGGTTGCCCGGAACGTAGAAATGACCATAACTTTCATACTGGTTGCAATTATCCGGTTTATACGATGGAAAAACTGTTGTATTTATATTGTATTTTATGCTTCTGGCGTTCACTTCTTAGGCCTTAACTATTCGATCTGGTGGAACAACGCACTAGGGTGAAGCCTAGGTATCCCGGAACGTAGAAATGGCCATAACTTTCACACTGGTAGCAATTATTCGATTTATACAATGGAAAAACTGTTCTATTTATTTTGTGTTTTATGTTTCGCGCGTTGACTTCGAAGGCCCTAACTATTCGATCTAGTGGAGCAACGCCCTAGGGTGAAGCCTAGGTTGCCTGGAAAGTAGAAATGTCCATAACTTTCATACTGGTTGCAATTATTCGTTTTATACGATGGAAGAACTGTTGTATTTATACTGTATTTTATGCTTCTGACGTTGACTTCTAAGGCACTAACTATTCGATCTGGTGGAGCTACGCCCTAGAGTGAAGCCTAGGTTGCCCGGAACGTAGAAATGACCATTACCTTCACACTGGATGCAATTATTCGTTTTATACGATGGAAAAACTGTTGTATTTATATTGTATTTTATGCTTCTGGCGTTCACTTCTTAGGCCCTAACTATTCGATCGGGTGGAACAACGCCCTAGCGTGAAGCCTAGGTTGCCCGGAAAGTAGAAATGACCATAACATTCAAACTGGTTGCAATTATTCCTGTTATACGATGGAAAAACTGGTGTATTTATATTGCGTTTTATGCTTCTGGCGTTGACTTCTAAGGTACTAAGCATTCCATATGGTGGAGCAACGCCCTAGAGTGAAGCCTAGGGTGCCCGGAACGTAGAAATGACCATAACTTTCATACTGGTTGCAATTATTCGTTTTATACGATGGAAAAACTGTTGTATTTATACTGTATTTTATGCTTCTGACGTTGAATTCTAAGGCACTAACTATTCGATCTGGTGGAGCAACGCCCTAGAGTGAAGCCTAGGGTGCGCGGAACGTAGAAATGACAATCACTTTCAAACTGGTTGCAAGTATCCCCGTTATATGATGGAAAAACTATTGCATTTTTATTGTATTTTATGCTTCGGTCGTTGTCTTCTAAGGCTGTATTCCGTCATATAACGGGAATAATTGCAACCAGTGTGAAACTAATGGTCATTTCAACGTTCCGAGCAACCTAGGCCTCACTCTAGGGCGTTGCACCACCAGATCGAATAGCTAGAGCCGTAGAAGTCAACGCCAGAAGCATAAAATACAATATAAATGCAACAGTTTTTCCATCGTATAAAATGAATAATTGCAAACAGTGTGATAGTAATGGTCAATTCAACGTTCCGGCCAACCTAGGCTTCACTCCAGGGCGTTTGTCCACCAGATCCAATAGTTAGGGCGTAAGAAGTCAACGCCAGCAGCATAAAATATTAAATAAATAGAACATTTTTTCCATTGTATAAAACGAATAATTGCAGCCAGTGTGAAAGTGATGGTCATTTCTGCGCTCCGGGCAACCTAGGCTTCACTCTAGGATGTTGCTCCACCACATCGAATAGCTACGGCCATAGAAGCCAACGTCAGAAGCATAAAATACAATACAAATACAACAGCTTTTCCAGCGTATAAATTGAGTAATTGCATCCAGTGTGAAAGTAATGGCCATTTCTACGTTGCAGGCAACCTAGGCTTCACTCTAGGGCGTTGCTCCAACAGATCGAATAGTTACGGCCTTAGAAGTCAACGCCCGAAGCATAAAATACAATAAAGATACAACAGATTTTCAATCGTATGACAGGAGTAATTGCATCCAGCGTGAAGGTTATGGTCATTTCTACGTTTCGGGCAACCTAGGCTTCAATATGGGGAGTTGTTCCACCAGACCGAATAGCTACGGAGTTAGAAGTCAACGCCAGAAGCATAAAATACAATATAAATACAACAACTTTTCCATCGTATAAAATGAATAACTGCAAACAGTGTGAAAGTAATGGTCATTTCTACATTCCGTGCCACCTAGGCTCCACTCTAGGGCGTTGCTCCTCCAGATCGAATAGTTAGGGCCTAAGAAGTCAACGCCAGAAGCATAAAGTACAATAAAAATACAACGGTTTTTCCATCGTATAAAACGAATAATTGCAACCAGTGTAAAGGTAATGGTCTTTTCTACGTTCCGGGAAACCTAGGCTTCAATCTAGGTCGTTGTTCCACCAGATCGAACAGTTAGGCCCTAAGAAGTCAACGCAAGAAGCATAAAATACACTAAAAATACAACAGTCTTTCCATCGTATAAAACGAATAATTGCATCCAGCGTGAAAGCAATGGCCACTTCTACGTCCCGGGCAACCTAGGCGTCACTCTAGCGCGTTGCTCCAACAGATCGAATAGTTAGGGCATTAGAAGTCAACGCCCGAAGCATAAAATACAGTAAAGATACAACAGTTTTTCCATCTTATAACAGGAGTAATTGCAACCAGTGTGAAAGGGATGGTCATTTCTACGTTCCGGGCAAACTAGGCTACACTCTATGGCGTTGTGCCACCAGATAGAATTGTTAGGGCCTTTGAAGTCAACGCCAGAAATATAAAATAGAAAACAAATACAACAGTATTACCAACGTATAAAACGAATAATTGCAAACAGTGCGGAAGTTATGGTCATTTCTATTTTCCGGGCGACCTAGGCTTCACTACAGGGCGTTGATCCACCACATCGAATAGCTACGGCCTTAGAAGCCAACGTCAGAAGCATATAATACAATATAAATACAACAGCTTTTCCAGCGTACAAATTGAATAATTGCAAACAGTGTGAATGTAACGTTCATTTCTACGTTCCGGGCAACTTAGGCTTGACTCTAGGGCGTTGTCCCACCAGATTGAATAGTTAGGGCTTTAGAAGTCAGCGCCGGGAGCATAAAATACAATATAGATACAACAGTTTTTCCATCCTATAAAACGAATAATTGCATCCAATGTGAAAGTAATGGCCATTTCTACGTTCCGGGCAACCTAGGCTTCACTCTAGGGCGTCGCTCCACCAGATCGAATAGTTAGGGCCTTAGAAGTCAACGCCCGAAGCATAAAATACACTAAAAATACAACAGTCTTTCCATCGTATAAAACGAATAATTGCATCCAGTGTGAAAGCAATGGCCATTTCTACGTTCCGGGCAACCTGGGCGTCACTCTAGTGCGTTGCTCCAACAGATCGAATAGTTAGGGCATTAGAAGTCAACGCCCGAAGCATAAAATACAGTAAAGATACAACAGTTTTTCCATCGTATAACAGGAGTAATTGCAACCAGTGTGAAAGGGATGGTCATTTCTACGTTCAGGGCAACCTAGGCTTCACTCTATGGCGTTGTGCCACCAGATCGAATTGTTAGTGCCTTTGAAGTCAACGCCAGAAATATAAAATACAAAACCAATACAACAGTTTTTCCATCGTATAAAACGAATAATTGCAAACCGTGTGAAAGTTATGGTCATTACTATTTTCCGGGCAGCCTAGGCTTCACTATAGGGCGTTGCTCCACCACATCGAATAACTACGGCCATAGAAGCCAACGTCAGAAGCATAAAATACAATACAAATACAACAGCTTTTCCAGCGTATAAATTGAGTAATTGCATCCAGTGTGAAAGTAATGGCCATTTCTACGTTGCAGGCAACCTAGACTTCACTCTAGGGCGTTGCTCCAACAGATCGAATAGTTACGGCCTTAGAAGTCAACGCCCGAAGCATAAAATACAATAAAAATACAACGGTTTTTCCATCGTATAAAACGAATAATTGCAACCAGTGTAAAGGTAATGGTCTTTTCTACGTTCCGGGAAACCTAGGCTTCAATCTAGGTCGTTGTTCCACCAGATCGAACAGTTAGGCCCTAAGAAGTCAACGCAAGAGGCATAAAATACACTAAAAATACAACAGTCTTTCCATCGTATAAAACGAATAATTGCATCCAGCGTGAAAGCAATTTCCATTTCTACGTCCCGGGCAACCTAGGCGTCACTCTAGCGCGTTGCTCCAACAGATCGAATAGTTAGGGCATTAGAAGTCAACGCCCGAAGCATAAAATACAGTAAAGATACAACAGTTTTTCCATCGTATAACAGGAGTAATTGCAACCAGTGTGAAAGGGATGGTCATTTCTACGTTCAGGGCAACCTAGGCTTCACTCTATGGCGTTGTGCCACCAGATCGAATTGTTAGGGCCTTTGAAGTCAACGCCAGAAATATAAAATACAAAACCAATACAACAGTTTTTCCATCGTATAAAACGAATAATTGCAAACCGTGTGAAAGTTATGGTCATTACTATTTTCCGGGCAGCCTAGGCTTCACTATAGGGCGTTGCTCCACCACATCGAATAGCTACGGCCATAGAAGCCAACGTCAGAAGCATAAAATACAATACAAATACAACAGCTTTTCCAGCGTATAAATTGAGTAATTGCATCCAGTGTGAAAGTAATGGCCATTTCTACGTTGCAGGCAACCTAGACTTCACTCTAGGGCGTTGCTCCAACAGATCGAATAGTTACGGCCTTAGAAGTCAACGCCCGAAGCATAAAATACAATAAAAATACAACGGTTTTTCCATCGTATAAAACGAATAATTGCAACCAGTGTAAAGGTAATGGTCTTTTCTACGTTCCGGGAAACCTAGGCTTCAATCTAGGTCGTTGTTCCACCAGATCGAACAGTTAGGCCCTAAGAAGTCAACGCAAGAGGCATAAAATACACTAAAAATACAACAGTCTTTCCATCGTATAAAACGAATAATTGCATCCAGCGTGAAAGCAATGGCCATTTCTACGTCCCGGGCAACCTAGGCGTCACTCTAGCGCGTTGCTCCAGCAGATCGAATAGTTAGGGCATTAGAAGTCAACGCCCGAAGCATAAAATACAGTAAAGATACAACAGTTTTTCCATCTTATAACAGGAGTAATTGCAACAAGTGTGAAAGGGATGGTCATTTCTACGTTCCGGGCAACCTAGGCTACACTCTATGGCGTTGTGCCACCAGATAGAATTGTTAGGGCCTTTGAAGTCAACGCCAGAAATATAAAATAGAAAACAAATACAACAGTATTTCCAACGTATAAAACGAATAATTGCAAACAGTGCGGAAGTTATGGTCATTTCTATTTTCCGGGCGACCTAGGCTTCACTACAGGGCGTTGATCCACCACATCGAATAGCTACGGCCTTAGAAGCCAACGTCAGAAGCATAAAATACAATATAAATACAACAGCTTTTCCAGCGTACAAATTGAATAATTGCAAACAGTGTGAATGTAACGTTCATTTCTACGTTCCGGGCAACTTAGGCTTGACTCTAGGGCGTTGTCCCACCAGATTGAATAGTTAGGGCTTTAGAAGTCAGCGCCGGGAGCATAAAATATAATATAGATACAACAGTTTTTCCATCCTATAAAACGAATAATTGCATCCAATGTGAAAGTAATGGCCATTTCTACGTTCCGGGCAACCTAGGCTTCACTCTAGGGCGTTGCTCCACCAGATCGAATAGTTAGGGCCTTAGAAGTCAACGCCCGAAGCATAAAATACACTAAAAATACAACAGTCTTTCCATCGTATAAAACGAATAATTGCATCCAGTGTGAAAGCAATGGCCATTTCTACGTTCCGGCCAACCTGGGCGTCACTCTAGTGCGTTGCTCCAACAGATCGAATAGTTAGGGCATTAGAAGTCAACGCCCGAAGCATAAAATACAGTAAAGATACAACAGTTTTTCCATCGTATAACAGGAGTAATTGCAACCAGTGTGAAAGGGATGGTCATTTCTACGTTCAGGGCAACCTAGGCTTCACTCTATGGCGTTGTGCCACCAGATCGAATTGTTAGGGCCTTTGAAGTCAACGCCAGAAATATAAAATACAAAACCAATACAACAGTTTTTCCATCGTATAAAACGAATAATTGCAAACCGTGTGAAAGTTATGGTCATTACTATTTTCCGGGCAGCCTAGGCTTCACTATAGGGCGTTGCTCCACCACATCGAATAGCTACGGCCATAGAAGCCAACGTCAGAAGCATAAAATACAATACAAATACAACAGCTTTTCCAGCGTATAAATTGAGTAATTGCATCCAGTGTGAAAGTAATGGCCACTTCTACGTTGCAGGCAACCTAGACTTCACTCTAGGGCGTTGCTCCAACAGATCGAATAGTTACGGCCTTAGAAGTCAACGCCCGAAGCATAAAATACAATAAAGATACAACAGATTTTCAATCGTATGGCAGTAGTAATTGCATCCAGCGTGAAGGTTATGGTCATTTCTACGTTTCGGGCAACCTAGGCTTCAATATGGGGAGTTGTTCCACCAGACCGAATAGCTACGGAGTTAGAAGTCAACGCCAGAAGCATAAAATACAATATAAATACAACAACTTTTCCATCGTATAAAATGAATAATTGCAAACAGTGTGAAAGTAATGGTCATTTCTACATTCCGTGCCACCTAGGCTCCACTCTAGGGCGTTGCTCCTCCAGATCGAATAGTTAGGGCCTAAGAAGTCAACGCCAGAAATATAAAATAGAAAACAAATACAACAGTATTTCCAACGTATAAAACGAATAATTGCAAACAGTGCGGAAGTTATGGTCATTTCTATTTTCCGGGCGACCTAGGCTTCACTACAGGGCGTTGATCCACCACATCGAATAGCTACGGCCTTAGAAGCCAACGTCAGAAGCATAAAATACAATATAAATACAACAGCTTTTCCATCGTATAAAATGAATAATTGCAAACAGTGTGAAAGTAATGGTCATTTCTACATTCCGTGCAACCTAGGCACCACTCTAGGGCGTTGCTCCACCAGATCGAATAGTTAGGGCCTAAGAAGTCAACGCCAGAAGCATAAAATAGAATAAAAATACAACGGTTTTTCCATCGTATAGAACGAATAATTGCATCCAGTTTGAAAGTAATGGCCATTTCTACGTTACGGGCAACCTAGGCTTCAGTCCAGGACGTTGGTCCACCGGATCGAGTAGTTAGGGCCCAAGAAGTCAACGCCAGAAGCATTAAATACACTAAAAATACAACAGTTTTTCCATCGTATAAAACGAATAATTGCATCCAGTGTGAACGCAATGGCCATTTCTATGTTCCGGGCAACCAAGGCGTCACTGCAGTGCGTTGCTCCAACAGATGGATCAGTTGGGGCCTTAGAATTCAACGCCCGAAGCATAAAATACAATAAAGATACAACAGTTTTTCCATCGTATAACAGGAGTAATTGCAACCAGTGTGAAAGGGATGGTCATTTCTACGTTCCGGACAACCTAGGCTTCACTCTATGGCATTGTGCCACCAAATCGAATTGTTAGGACCTTTGAAGTCAACGCCAGAAATATAAAATACAAAACAAATACAACAGTTTGTCCATCGTATAAATCGAGTAATTGCAAACAGTGTGAAAGTAATGGTCATTTCTACATTCCGTGCAACCTAGGCACCACTCTAGGGCGTTGCTCCACCAGATCGAATAGTTAGGGCCTAAGAAGTCAACGCCAGAAGCATAAAATAGAATAAAAATACAACGGTTTTTCCATCGTATAAAACGAATAATTGCAACCAGTGTGAAGGTAATGGTCTTTTCTACGTTCGGGGCAACCTAGGCTTCAATCTAGGTGGTTGTTCCACCAGATCGAACAGCTAGGGCCTAAGAAGTCAACGCAAGAAGCATAAAACACAATATAAATACAACAGTTTGTCCATCGTATAGAACGAATAATTGCATCCAGTTTGAAAGTAATGGCCATTTCTACGTTACGGGCAACCTAGGCTTCAGTCCAGGACGTTGGTCCACCGAATCGAGTAGTTAGGGCCCAAGAAGTCAACGCCAGAAGCATTAAATACACTAAAGATACAACAGTTTTTCCATCGTACAAAACGAATAATTGCATCTAGTGTGAACGCAATGGCCATTTCTACGTTCCGGGCAACCTAGACGTCACTGTAGTGCGTTGCTCCAACCGATCGAATAGTTGGGGCCTTAGAAGTCAACGCCCGAAGCATAAAATACAATGAAGATACAACAGTTTTTCCATCGTATAACAGGTGTAATTGCAACCAGTGTGAAAGGGATGGTCATTTCTACGTTCCGGGCAACCTAGGCTTCACTCTATGGCATTGTGCCACCAGATCGAATTGTTAGGACCTTTGAAGTCAACGCCAGAAATATAAAATACAAAACAAATACACCAGTTTGTCCATCGTATAAAACGAATAATTGCATCCAGTGTGAAAGTAATGGTCATTTCTAAGTTCCGGGCAACCTAGGCTTCACTCTAGGGCGTAGCGCCACCAGATCGAATAGTTAGTGACTTAGAAGTCAACGTCAGAAGCATAAAATACAGTATAAACACAACAGTTCTTCCATCGTATAAAACGAATAATTGCAACCAGTATGAAAGTTATGGACATTTCTACTTTCCAGGCAACCTAGTCTTCACCCTAGGGCGTTGCTCCACTAGATCGAATAGTTAGGGCCTTAGAAGTCAACGCCAGAAGCATAAAATGCAATATGAATAAAACAGTTTTTCCATTGTATAAAGTGAATAATTGCAAGCAGTGTGAAAGTAACGGTCATTTCTACGTTCCAGGCAACCTAGGCTTCACTCTAGGGCGTTGCTCCACCAGATCGTATAGTTAGGGCCATGGAAAACAGCGACAGAAGCATGAAATATAATAAAAATACAAGAGTTTTTCCATTGTATATAAGGAACAATTGCAACCAGTGTGAAAGTGATGGTCATTTCTACGTTCCGGGCAACCTAGGCTTCACTGTACGGCGGTGTTCCACCAGACCGAATAGTTAGGGCCTAAGAAGTCAAAGCCTGAATCATAAAATACAATAAAAATCCAACATCTTTTCCATCGTATAAAACGAATAATTGCAACCGTTATGAAAGTTATGGTCATTTCTACGTTCCGGACAACCTAGGCTTCACTCTAAGGCGTTGTTCCACCAGACCGAATAGTTTGGGCCTAAGAAGTCAACGCCTGAATCATAAAATACAATAAAAATCCAACAGCTTTTCCATTGTATAAAACGAATAATTGCAACCAGCGTGAAAGTACTGGTAATTTCTATGTTCCGCGCAACGGAGGCTTCACTCTAGGGCGTTGCTCCACCAGATCGACAAGTTAGGGCCTCAGAAGTCAACGCCTGGAGCATAAAATACAATAAAGATGCAACAGTTTTTCTATCAAATAACAGGAATATTTGCAACAAGAGTGAAGGTGATGGTCATTTCCACGTTCCGGGCAACCTAGCCTTCACTCTAGGGCGTTGGTCAACCAGAGCGAATAGTTAGGGCCTAAGAAGTCAACGTCAGAATCATAAAATACAAAATAAACACAACAGTTTTTCCATCGTACAAAAAGGATAATTGCAACCAGTGTGAAAGCTATGGTCACTTCTACGTTCCGGGCAACCTAGGCTTGACTCTAGGGCGTTGCTCCTCCAGATGGAATATGTATGGCTATAGAAGTCAATGCCTGAAGCATAAAATACAATAAAGATACAAGAGTTTCTCCACCGCATAACAGGTATAATTGCAACCAGTGTGAAAGTAATGGTCATTTCTACGTACCGTGCAACCTAGACGTCACTCTAGGTCGCTGCTCCACCACATCTAATAGCCACGGCCATAGAAGTCAACGCCAGAAGCATAAAATACAATATAAATACAACAGCTTTTCCATTGTATAAAATGAATAATTGCAAACAGTGTGAAAGTGATGGTCATTTCTAGGTTCCAGGCGACCTGGGCTCCGCTCTCGGGCGTTGCTCCACCAGATCGAATAGCTAGGGACTTAGAATTCAACGCAACAGGCAAAAAATACAATAAAAATACAACAGCTTTTCCATCGTATAAAAGGAATAATTGCAACCAGTGTGAAAGTAATGGTCGTTTCTACGTTCCGGGCAACCTAGACTTCACTCTAGGGCGTTGCTCCACCAGATCGAATAGCTAGGGCCTTAGAAGTCAACGCCATAGGCATAAAATACAATATAAATACAACAGATTTTCCATCGTAAAACAGGAATAATTGCAACCAGTGTGAAAGTAATGGTCGTTTCTACGTTCCGGGCAACCTAGGCTTCACTCTAGGGCGTTACACCCCCACATCGAATAGCTACGGCCTTAGAAGTCAACGCCAGAGGCATAAAATACAATAAAAATACAACAGCTTTTCCATCGTATAGCAGGAATAATTGCAACCAGTGTGAAGCTAATGGTCATTTCTACGTTCCGGGCAACAGAGGCTTCCCTCTAGGGCGTTGCTCGTCCAGATCGAATAGTTAGGGCCTTAAAAGTCAACGCCCGAAGTATAAAACACAACATAAATACAACAGCTTTTCCACTGTATAAAATGAATATTTGCAAACAGTGCGAAAGTAATGGTCATTTCTACGTTCCGGGCAACCTAGGCTTCACTCTAGGGCGTTGCTCCACCAGATCGACAAGTTAGGGCCTAAGAAGTCAACGGCAGAAGCATAAAATACAATATAAATAGAAGAGCTTTTCCATCGCATAAAATGAATATCTGCAACCAGTGTGAAAGTACTGGTCATTTCTACGTTCCTGGCAACCTAGGCTCCACTCTCGGGCGTTGCCCCACCAGATCGAATAGTTAGGGCCTTAGAAGTCAACCCCAGAAGCATTAAATACAATAAAGATGCAACAGTTTTTCCATCGTATAACAGGAATAACTGCCACTAGTTTCAAGGTGCTGGTAATTTCTACGTTCCGGGCAACCTAGGCTTCACTCTAGGGCGTTGCTCCACCAGATCGAATAGTTAGGGCCTAAGAAGTCAACACCAGAAGCATATAATACAATATAAATACAACAGCTTTTCCATCGTATAAAACGGATAATTGCAACCAGTGTGAAAGTAATGGTCAATTCTACGTTCCGGGCTAACTAGGCTTCACTCTAGGGCGGTGCTCCACCAGATCAAATAGTTAGGGCCTAAGAAGTCAGCGCCAGGAGCATAAAATACAATACAAATACAACAGCTTTTCCATCGTATAGAATGTATATTTGCAAACAGTGTGAAAGTAATGGACAGTTCTACATTCCGAGCAACCTAGGCTTCACTGTAGGGCGTTGCTCCACCAGATCGAATAGCTACGGCCTTAGAAGTCAACGCCAGAAGCATAAAATACAATATAAATACAACAGCTCTTCCATCGTATAAAATGAATAGTTGCAAACAGTGTGAAAGTAATGGTCATTTCTACGTTCCGGGCAACCTAGGCTTCACTCTAGGGCGTTGCTCCACCAGATCGAATAGCTAGGGCCATAGAATTCAACGCCAGAAGCATAAAATACAATATAAATACAACAGCTTTTCCATCGTATAAAATGAATAATTGCAAACAGTGTGAAAGTGATGGTCATTTCTACGTTCCGGGCAACCTAGGCTCCGCTCTAGGGCGTTGCTCCACCAGATCGAATAGCTAGGGCCTTAGAAGTCAACGCCAGAAGCATAAAATGCAATAAAAATACAGCAGTTTTTCCGTCGTATAACAGGAGTAATTGCAACCAGAGTGAAGGTGATAGTCATTTCTACGTTTCGGGCAACCTAGGCTCCACTCTAGGGCGTTGGTCAACCAGAGCATATAGTTAGGGCCTAAGAAGTCAACGTTAGAATCATAAAATACAAAATAAATACAACAGTTTTTCCATCGCATAAAAAGTATAATTGCAACCAGTGTGAAAGCTATGGTCACTTCTACGTTCCGGGCAACCTCGGCTTCACCCTAGGGCGTTGCTCTACCAGATCGAAGAGTGAGAGCCTTAGACGTCAACACCAGAAGCAGAAAATGCAATAAAAATGCAACAGTTTTTCCATCGATTAGCATGAATAATTGCAACCAGAGTGAAGGTGATGGTCATTTTTACGTTCCGGGCAACCTAGGCTTCACTCTACGGCGTTGCTTCACCAGATCGAATAGTTAGGGCCTTACAAGTCAACGCCGGAAGCATAAAATACAATAAAGATGCAACAGTTTTTCCATCGTATAAGAGGAATAATTACAACCAGTGTGAAAGTAATGGTCATTGCTGCGTTCCGGGCAACCTAGGCTTCACTCTAGGGCGTTGCTCCACCAGATCGAATAGCTAGGGACTTAGAATTCAACTCAAGAAGCATAAAATACAATAAAAATACAACAGTTTTTCCATGGTATAACAGGAATAATTGCAACCAGTGTGAAAATAATGGTCGTTTCTACGTTCCCGGCAACCTAGGCTTCACTCTACGGCGTTGCTCCACCAGATCGAATAGTTAGGGCCTTACAAGTCAACGCCGGAAGCATAAAATACAATAAAGATGCAACAGTTTTTCCATCGTATAAAATGAATAGTTGCAAACAGTGTGAAAGTAATGGTCATTTCTACGTTCCGGGCAACCTAGGCTCCGCTATAGGGCGTTGCTCCACCAGATCGAATAGCTAGGGACTTAGACTTCAACGCCAGATGCATAAAATACAATAAAAATGCAGCAGTTTTTCCATTGTATAACAGGAATAATTGCAAGCAGTGTGAAAGTAATGGTCATTTCTACGTTCCGTGCAACCTAGGCGTCACTCTAGCGCGTTCCTCCACCACATCTAATAGCTACGGCCTTAGAAGTCAACGCCAGAAGCATAAGAAACAGTAAAAGTACAACAGTTTTTCCATGGTACAACAGGAATAATTGCAACCAGTGTGAAAGTAATGGTCGTTTCTACGTTCCCGGCAACCTACACTTCACTCTAGGGCGTTGCTCCACCACATCGAATAACCACGGCCTTAGATGTCAACGCCAGAATCACAAAATGCAATATAAATACCACAGCTTTTCCATCGTATAAAATGAATAATTGCAAACAGTGTGGAGATGATGGTCAGTTCTACGTTCCGGGGTACATAGGATTCACTCTAGGGCGTTGCTCCACCACATCGAATAGCTACAGCCTTAGAAGTCAACGCCAGATGCATAAAATACAATATAAATACAACAGCCTTTCCATCGTATAGCATGAGTAATAGCAACCATTGTGGAAGTTATGGTCATATCTACGTTCCGCGCAACCTAGGCATGACGCTAGGGCGTTGCTCCTCCAGATGGAATAGGTATGGCTATAGAAGCCAATGCCTGAAGCATAAAATACAGTAAAGATACAAGAGCTTCTCCATACTATAACAGGTATAATTGCAACCAGTGTGAAAGTGATGGTCATTTCTACGTTCCGGGCAACCTAGGCTCCGCTCTATGCAGGTCTCCACCAGATCGAATAGCTAGGGACTTAGAAGTCCACGCCAGAAGCATAAAATTCAATAAAAATACAACAGTTGTTGCATTGTATAACAGGAATAATTGCAACCAGTGTCAAAGTACTGGTCATTTCTACGTTTCGGGCAACCTAGACTTCACTCTACGGCGTTGCTCCACCAAATCGAATAGCTAGGGCCTTAGAAGTCAACGCCCAAAGCATAAAATACAATATAAATACAACAGCTTTTCCATCGTATAAAATGAATAATTGCAAACAGTGTGAAAGTAATGGTCATTTCTACGTTCCGGGCAACCTAGGCTTCACTCTAGGGCGTTGCTCCTCCAGATCGAATCGCTAGGGCCTTAGAATTCAACGCCAGAAGCATAAAATACAATATAAATACAACAGTTTTTCCATCGTATAACAGGAATAATTGCAAACAGTGTGAAGGTAGTGGCCATTTCTGCGCTCCGGGCTACCTAGGCTACACTCTAGGGCGTTGCTACACCAGATCGAATAGCTAGTGACCTAGAATTCGAACGCCGGAGGCATAAAATACAATAAAAACGCAACAGTTTTTCCACCGTATAACAGGAGTAACTACAACCAGTGTGAAAGTACTGGTCATTCCTACGTTCCGGGTAACCTAGGCTTCACTCTAGGGCGTGGCTCCGCCAGATCGAATAGCTAGGGACTTAGAATTCTACGCCAGAAGTATAAAATACAATAAAAATACAACAGTTTTTCCATCGTGTGACAGGAATAATTGTAACCAGTGTGAAAGTAATGATCATTTCTGCGTTCCGGGCAACCTTGGTTTCACTCTATGGCGTTGCTCCACCAGCTGGAATAGTTAGGGCCTAAGAAGTCAACGCCAGAAGCATAAAATACGATATAAATACAACAGCTTTTCATCGTATAACAGGAATGATTGCATCAACTGTGAAGGTAATGGTCAATTCTACGTTCCGGGCAGCCTAGACTCCACTCTAGAGCGTTGCTCCACCAGATCGAACAGTTAGGGCCTAAGAAGTCAACGCCAGAAGTATAAAATACAAAATAAATACAACAGTTTTTCCTTCGTATACAACGGATAATTGCATCCAGTGTGAAAGTTATGGTCATTTCTACGTTCCGGGCAACCTAGGCTTCACTCTAGGGCGTTGCTGCACCAGATCGAATAGCTAGGGACTTAGAATTCAAAGCCAGAAACATAAAATAAAATAAAAATACAACAGTTTTTCATCGTATAACGGGAATGATTGCATCAACTGTGAAGGTAATGGTCATTTCTACGTTCCGGGCTACCTACGCTTTACTCTCAGCCATTGCTCCACCAGATCGAATAGATAGGGCCTTAGAAGTCAACGCCAGAAGCATTTAGTGCAACAAAAATACCACAGTTTTTCCATCGTATAACAGGAATAATTGCATCTACTGTGAAGGTAATGGTCACTTCTACGTTCCGGGCAGCCTATGCTTCACTCGAGGGCGTTGCTCCACCAGATCGAATATTTAGGGCCTAAGAAGTCAACGCCAGAAGAATAAAATGCGATATAAATACAACAGCTTCTCCATCGTATAAAACGAATAATTGCATCCAGTGTGAAAGTTATGGTCATTTCTACGTTCCTGGCAACCGAGGTTTCACTCTAGGGCGTTGTTCCACCAGATTGAATAGTTAGGCCCTTAGAAGTCAACGCCAGAAGAATAAAATACAATATAAGTACAACAGTTTTTCCATCGTATAAAATGAATAATTGCAAACATTGTGAAAGTAATGGTCATTTCTACGTTCTGGGCAACCCAGGCGCCACACTAGGTCGTTGCTCCACCACATCGAATAGCTACGGCCTTACAAGTCGACGCCAGAAGCATAAAATACAAAATAAATACATCAGTTTTTCCGTCGTATAAAACGAATAATTGCAACCAGTGTGAAATTTATGGTCATTTTTACGTTCCGGGCATCCTAGGCTTCACTCTAGGGCGTTGCTCCACCAGATCGAATAGTTAGGGCCTTAGAAGTGAACGCCCGAAGCATAAAATACATTAAAAATACAACAGTTTTTCCACCGTATGACACGAATAATTGCAACCAGTGTGAAAGCGACAGTCATTTCTACGTTCCGGGCAACCTAGGCTTCAATCTAGAGCGTTGTTCCACCAAATGGAAAAGTTAGGGCGTAAGAAGTCAACGCCAGAAGCATAAAATACAATATAAATACAACAGCTTTTTCATCGTATATAATGTATATTTGCAAACAGTGTGAAAGTAATGGTCATTTCTACGTTCCGGGCAACCTAGGCTTCACTCTAGGGCGTAGCTACACCAGATCGAATAGCTCGGGACCTAGAATTCAACGCCAGAATTATAAAATACAATAAAAATACAACAGTTTTTCCATCGTATAACAGGAATAATTGCAACCAGTGTGAAAGTAATGGTCATTTCTGCGTTCCGGGCAACCTTGGTTTCACTCTATGGCGTTGCTCTACCAGCTCGTATAGTTAGCGCCTATGAAGTCAACGCCAGAAGCATAAAATACGATATAAATACAACAGGTTTTCCATCGTATAAAACGAATAATTGCAACCAGTGTGAAAGTAATGTTCATTTCTACGTTGCGGGCAACCTAGGCTTCACTCTAGGGCGATGCTCCACCAGATCGAATAGCTAGGGACTTAGAATTGAACGCCAGGAGCATAAAATACAATATAAATACAACAGTTTTTCCATCGTATAACAGGAATAATTGCAACAAGTGTGAGGGTAATGGTCATTTATACATTCCGGGCAACCTAGGTTTCACTCTAGGTCGCCGCTCCACCAGATCGAATAGTTAGGGCCTAAGAAGTAAACACCAGGAGCATAAAATACAATATAAATACAACAGCATTTCCATCGTATAAAACGAGTAATTGCAACCAGTATGAAAGATATGGTCATCTCTACGTTCCGGGCAACATAGGCTTGACTCTATGGCGATGCTCCACCAGATTGAATAGTTAGGGCCTTAGAAGTCAACGCCAGAAGAATAAAATACAATATAAGTACAACAGTTTTTCCATCGTATAAAATGAATAATTGCAAACATTGTGAAAGTAATGGTCATTTCTACGTTCGGGGCAACCCAGGCGTCACACTAGGTCGTTGCTCCACCACATCGAATAGCTATGGCCTTACAAGTCGACGCCAGAAGCATAAAATACAAAATAAATACATCAGTTTTTCCGTCGTATAAAACGAATAATTGCAACCAGTGTGAAATTTATGGTCATTTTTACGTTCCGGGCATCCTAGGCTTCACTCTAGGGCGTTGCTCCACCAGATCGAATAGTTAGGGCCTTAGAAGTGAACGCCCGAAACATAAAATACATTAAAAATACAACAGTTTTTCCACCGTATGACACGAATAATTGCAACCAGTGTGAAAGCGACAGTCATTTCTACGTTCCGGGCAACCTAGGCTTCAATCTAGAGCGTTGTTCCACCAGATCGAAAAGTTAGGTCCTAAGAAGTCAACGCCAGAAGCATAAAATACAATAAAAATACAACTGTTTTTCCACCGTATGACACGAATAATAGCAACCAGTGTGAAGGTAATGGTCTTTTCTACGTTCGGGGCAACCTAGGCTTCAATCTAGGTGGTTGTTCCACCAGATCGAACAGCTAGGGCCTAAGAAGTCAACGCAAGAAGCATAAAATACAATATAAATACAACAGTTTGTCCATCGTATAGAACGAATAATTGCATCCAGTTTGAAAGTAATGGCCATTTCTACGTTACGGGCAACCTAGGCTTCAGTCCAGGACGTTGGTCCACCGGATCGAGTAGTTAGGGCCCAAGAAGTCAACGCCAGAAGCATTAAATACACTAAAAATACAACAGTTTTTCCATCGTATAAAACGAATAATTGCATCCAGTGTGAACGCAATGGCCATTTCTATGTTCCGGGCAACCAAGGCGTCACTGCAGTGCGTTGCTCCAACAGATGGATCAGTTGGGGCCTTAGAATTCAACGCCCGAAGCATAAAATACAATAAAGATACAACAGTTTTTCCATCGTATAACAGGAGTAATTGCAACCAGTGTGAAAGGGATGGTCATTTCTACGTTCCGGACAACCTAGGCTTCACTCTATGGCATTGTGCCACCAAATCGAATTGTTAGGACCTTTGAAGTCAACGCCAGAAATATAAAATACAAAACAAATACAACAGTTTGTCCATCGTATAAATCGAGTAATTGCAAACAGTGTGAAAGTAATGGTCATTTCTACATTCCGTGCAACCTAGGCACCACTCTAGGGCGTTGCTCCACCAGATCGAATAGTTAGGGCCTAAGAAGTCAACGCCAGAAGCATAAAATAGAATAAAAATACAACGGTTTTTCCATCGTATAAAACGAATAATTGCAACCAGTGTGAAGGTAATGGTCTTTTCTACGTTCGGGGCAACCTAGGCTTCAATCTAGGTGGTTGTTCCACCAGATCGAACAGCTAGGGCCTAAGAAGTCAACGCAAGAAGCATAAAACACAATATAAATACAACAGTTTGTCCATCGTATAGAACGAATAATTGCATCCAGTTTGAAAGTAATGGCCATTTCTACGTTACGGGCAACCTAGGCTTCAGTCCAGGACGTTGGTCCACCGAATCGAGTAGTTAGGGCCCAAGAAGTCAACGCCAGAAGCATTAAATACACTAAAGATACAACAGTATTTCCATCGTACAAAACGAATAATTGCATCTAGTGTGAACGCAATGGCCATTTCTACGTTCCGGGCAACCTAGGCGTCACTGTAGTGCGTTGCTCCAACCGATCGAATAGTTGGGGCCTTAGAAGTCAACGCCCGAAGCATAAAATACAATGAAGATACAACAGTTTTTCCATCGTATAACAGGTGTAATTGCAACCAGTGTGAAAGGGATGGTCATTTCTACGTTCCGGGCAACCTAGGCTTCACTCTATGGCATTGTGCCACCAGATCGAATTGTTAGGACCTTTGAAGTCAACGCCAGAAATATAAAATACAAAACAAATACACCAGTTTGTCCATCGTATAAAACGAATAATTGCATCCAGTGTGAAAGTAATGGTCATTTCTAAGTTCCGGGCAACCTAGGCTTCACTCTAGGGCGTAGCGCCACCAGATCGAATAGTTAGTGACTTAGAAGTCAACGTCAGAAGCATAAAATACAGTATAAACACAACAGTTCTTCCATCGTATAAAACGAATAATTGCAACCAGTATGAAAGTTATGGACATTTCTACTTTCCAGGCAACCTAGTCTTCACCCTAGGGCGTTGCTCCACTAGATCGAATAGTTAGGGCCTTAGAAGTCAACGCCAGAAGCATAAAATGCAATATGAATAAAACAGTTTTTCCATTGTATAAAGTGAATAATTGCAAGCAGTGAGAAAGTAACGGTCATTTCTACGTTCCAGGCAACCTAGGCTTCACTCTAGGGCGTTGCTCCACCAGATCGTATAGTTAGGGCCATGGAAAACAGCGACAGAAGCATGAAATATAATAAAAATACAAGAGTTTTTCCATTGTATATAAGGAACAATTGCAACCAGTGTGAAAGTGATGGTCATTTCTACGTTCCGGGCAACCTAGGCTTCACTGTACGGCGGTGTTCCACCAGACCGAATAGTTAGGGCCTAAGAAGTCAAAGCCTGAATCATAAAATACAATAAAAATCCAACATCTTTTCCATCGTATAAAACGAATAATTGCAACCATTATGAAAGTTATGGTCATTTCTACGTTCCGGACAACCTAGGCTTCACTCTAAGGCGTTGTTCCACCAGACCGAATAGTTTGGGCCTAAGAAGTCAACGCCTGAATCATAAAATACAATAAAAATCCAACAGCTTTTCCATTGTATAAAACGAATAATTGCAACCAGCGTGAAAGTACTGGTAATTTCTATGTTCCGCGCAACGGAGGCTTCACTCTAGGGCGTTGCTCCACCAGATCGACAAGTTAGGGCCTCAGAAGTCAACGCCTGGAGCATAAAATACAATAAAGATGCAACAGTTTTTCTATCAAATAACAGGAATATTTGCAACAAGAGTGAAGGTGATGGTCATTTCCACGTTCCGGGCAACCTAGCCTTCACTCTAGGGCGTTGGTCAACCAGAGCGAATAGTTAGGGCCTAAGAAGTCAACGTCAGAATCATAAAATACAAAATAAACACAACAGTTTTTCCATCGTACAAAAAGGATAATTGCAACCAGTGTGAAAGCTATGGTCACTTCTACGTTCCGGGCAACCTAGGCTTGACTCTAGGGCGTTGCTCCTCCAGATGGAATATGTATGGCTATAGAAGTCAATGCCTGAAGCATAAAATACAATAAAGATACAAGAGTTTCTCCACCGCATAACAGGTATAATTGCAACCAGTGTGAAAGTAATGGTCATTTCTACGTACCGTGCAACCTAGACGTCACTCTAGGTCGCTGCTCCACCACATCTAATAGCCACGGCCATAGAAGTCAACGCCAGAAGCATAAAATACAATACAAATACAACAGCTTTTCCATTGTATAAAATGAATAATTGCAAACAGTGTGAAAGTGATGGTCATTTCTAGGTTCCAGGCGACCTGGGCTCCGCTCTCGGGCGTTGCTCCACCAGATCGAATAGCTAGGGACTTAGAATTCAACGCAACAGGCAAAAAATACAATAAAAATACAACAGCTTTTCCATCGTATAAAAGGAATAATTGCAACCAGTGTGAAAGTAATGGTCGTTTCTACGTTCCGGGCAACCTAGACTTCACTCTAGGGCGTTGCTCCACCAGATCGAATAGCTAGGGCCTTAGAAGTCAACGCCATAGGCATAAAATACAATATAAATACAACAGATTTTCCATCGTAAAACAGGAATAATTGCAACCAGTGTGAAAGTAATGGTCGTTTCTACGTTCCGGGCAACCTAGGCTTCACTCTAGGGCGTTACACCCCCACATCGAATAGCTACGGCCTTAGAAGTCAACGCCAGAGGCATAAAATACAATAAAAATACAACAGCTTTTCCATCGTATAGCAGGAATAATTGCAACCAGTGTGAAGCTAATGGTCATTTCTACGTTCCGGGCAACAGAGGCTTCCCTCTAGGGCGTTGCTCGTCCAGATCGAATAGTTAGGGCCTTAAAAGTCAACGCCCGAAGTATAAAACACAACATAAATACAACAGCTTTTCCACTGTATAAAATGAATATTTGCAAACAGTGCGAAAGTAATGGTCATTTCTACGTTCCGGGCAACCTAGGCTTCACTCTAGGGCGTTGCTCCACCAGATCGACAAGTTAGGGCCTAAGAAGTCAACGGCAGAAGCATAAAATACAATATAAATAGAAGAGCTTTTCCATCGCATAAAATGAATATCTGCAACCAGTGTGAAAGTACTGGTCATTTCTACGTTCCTGGCAACCTAGGCTCCACTCTCGGGCGTTGCCCCACCAGATCGAATAGTTAGGGCCTTAGAAGTCAACCCCAGAAGCATTAAATACAATAAAGATGCAACAGTTTTTCCATCGTATAACAGGAATAACTGCCACTAGTTTCAAGGTGCTGGTAATTTCTACGTTCCGGGCAACCTAGGCTTCACTCTAGGGCGTTGCTCCACCAGATCGAATAGTTAGGGCCTAAGAAGTCAACACCAGAAGCATATAATACAATATAAATACAACAGCTTTTCCATCGTATAAAACGGATAATTGCAACCAGTGTGAAAGTAATGGTCAATTCTACGTTCCGGGCTAACTAGGCTTCACTCTAGGGCGGTGCTCCACCAGATCAAATAGTTAGGGCCTAAGAAGTCAGCGCCAGGAGCATAAAATACAATATAAATACAACAGCTTTTCCATCGTATAGAATGTATATTTGCAAACAGTGTGAAAGTAATGGACAGTTCTACATTCCGAGCAACCTAGGCTTCACTGTAGGGCGTTGCTCCACCAGATCGAATAGCTACGGCCTTAGAAGTCAACGCCAGAAGCATAAAATACAATATAAATACAACAGCTCTTCCATCGTATAAAATGAATAGTTGCAAACAGTGTGAAAGTAATGGTCATTTCTACGTTCCGGGCAACCTAGGCTTCACTCTAGGGCGTTGCTCCACCAGATCGAATAGCTAGGGCCATAGAATTCAACGCCAGAAGCATAAAATACAATATAAATACAACAGCTTTTCCATCGTATAAAATGAATAATTGCAAACAGTGTGAAAGTGATGGTCATTTCTACGTTCCGGGCAACCTAGGCTCCGCTCTAGGGCGTTGCTCCACCAGATCGAATAGCTAGGGCCTTAGAAGTCAACGCCAGAAGCATAAAATGCAATAAAAATACAGCAGTTTTTCCGTCGTATAACAGGAGTAATTGCAACCAGAGTGAAGGTGATAGTCATTTCTACGTTTCGGGCAACCTAGGCTCCACTCTAGGGCGTTGGTCAACCAGAGCATATAGTTAGGGCCTAAGAAGTCAACGTTAGAATCATAAAATACAAAATAAATACAACAGTTTTTCCATCGCATAAAAAGTATAATTGCAACCAGTGTGAAAGCTATGGTCACTTCTACGTTCCGGGCAACCTCGGCTTCACCCTAGGGCGTTGCTCTACCAGATCGAAGAGTGAGAGCCTTAGACGTCAACACCAGAAGCAGAAAATGCAATAAAAATGCAACAGTTTTTCCATCGATTAGCATGAATAATTGCAACCAGAGTGAAGGTGATGGTCATTTTTACGTTCCGGGCAACCTAGGCTTCACTCTACGACGTTGCTTCACCAGATCGAATAGTTAGGGCCTTACAAGTCAACGCCGGAAGCATAAAATACAATAAAGATGCAACAGTTTTTCCATCGTATAAGAGGAATAATTACAACCAGTGTGAAAGTAATGGTCATTGCTGCGTTCCGGGCAACCTAGGCTTCACTCTAGGGCGTTGCTCCACCAGATCGAATAGCTAGGGACTTAGAATTCAACTCAAGAAGCATAAAATACAATAAAAATACAACAGTTTTTCCATGGTATAACAGGAATAATTGCAACCAGTGTGAAAATAATGGTCGTTTCTACGTTCCCGGCAACCTAGGCTTCACTCTACGGCGTTGCTCCACCAGATCGAATAGTTAGGGCCTTACAAGTCAACGCCGGAAGCATAAAATACAATAAAGATGCAACAGTTTTTCCATCGTATAAAATGAATAGTTGCAAACAGTGTGAAAGTAATGGTCATTTCTACGTTCCGGGCAACCTAGGCTCCGCTATAGGGCGTTGCTCCACCAGATCGAATAGCTAGGGACTTAGACTTCAACGCCAGATGCATAAAATACAATAAAAATGCAGCAGTTTTTCCATTGTATAACAGGAATAATTGCAAGCAGTGTGAAAGTAATGGTCATTTCTACGTTCCGTGCAACCTAGGCGTCACTCTAGCGCGTTCCTCCACCACATCTAATAGCTACGGCCTTAGAAGTCAACGCCAGAAGCATAAAAAACAGTAAAAGTACAACAGTTTTTCCATGGTACAACAGGAATAATTGCAACCAGTGTGAAAGTAATGGTCGTTTCTACGTTCCCGGCAACCTACACTTCACTCTAGGGCGTTGCTCCACCACATCGAATAGCTACAGCCTTAGAAGTCAACGCCAGATGCATAAAATACAATATAAATACAACAGCCTTTCCATCGTATAGCATGAGTAATAGCAACCATTGTGGAAGTTATGGTCATATCTACGTTCCGCGCAACCTAGGCATGACGCTAGGGCGTTGCTCCTCCAGATGGAATAGGTATGGCTATAGAAGCCAATGCCTGAAGCATAAAATACAGTAAAGATACAAGAGCTTCTCCATACTATAACAGGTATAATTGCAACCAGTGTGAAAGTGATGGTCATTTCTACGTTCCGGGCAACCTAGGCTCCGCTCTATGCAGGTCTCCACCAGATCGAATAGCTAGGGACTTAGAAGTCCACGCCAGAAGCATAAAATTCAATAAAAATACAACAGTTGTTGCATTGTATAACAGGAATAATTGCAACCAGTGTCAAAGTACTGGTCATTTCTACGTTTCGGGCAACCTAGACTTCACTCTACGGCGTTGCTCCACCAAATCGAATAGCTAGGGCCTTAGAAGTCAACGCCCAAAGCATAAAATACAATATAAATACAACAGCTTTTCCATCGTATAAAATGAATAGTTGCAAACAGTGTGAAAGTAATGGTCATTTCTACGTTCCGGGCAACCTAGGCTCCGCTATAGGGCGTTGCTCCACCAGATCGAATAGCTAGGGACTTAGACTTCAACGCCAGATGCATAAAATACAATAAAAATGCAGCAGTTTTTCCATTGTATAACAGGAATAATTGCAAGCAGTGTGAAAGTAATGGTCATTTCTACGTTCCGTGCAACCTAGGCGTCACTCTAGCGCGTTCCTCCACCACATCTAATAGCTACGGCCTTAGAAGTCAACGCCAGAAGCATAAAAAACAGTAAAAGTACAACAGTTTTTCCATGGTACAACAGGAATAATTGCAACCAGTGTGAAAGTAATGGTCGTTTCTACGTTCCCGGCAACCTACACTTCACTCTAGGGCGTTGCTCCACCACATCGAATAGCCACGGCCTTAGATGTCAACGCCAGAATCACAAAATGCAATATAAATACCACAGCTTTTCCATCGTATAAAATGAATAATTGCAAACAGTGTGGAGATGATGGTCAGTTCTACGTTCCGGGGTACATAGGATTCACTCTAGGGCGTTGCTCCACCACATCGAATAGCTACAGCCTTAGAAGTCAACGCCAGATGCATAAAATACAATATAAATACAACAGCCTTTCCATCGTATAGCATGAGTAATAGCAACCATTGTGGAAGTTATGGTCATATCTACGTTCCGCGCAACCTAGGCATGACGCTAGGGCGTTGCTCCTCCAGATGGAATAGGTATGGCTATAGAAGCCAATGCCTGAAGCATAAAATACAGTAAAGATACAAGAGCTTCTCCATACTATAACAGGTATAATTGCAACCAGTGTGAAAGTGATGGTCATTTCTACGTTCCGGGCAACCTAGGCTCCGCTCTATGCAGGTCTCCACCAGATCGAATAGCTAGGGACTTAGAAGTCCACGCCAGAAGCATAAAATTCAATAAAAATACAACAGTTGTTGCATTGTATAACAGGAATAATTGCAACCAGTGTCAAAGTACTGGTCATTTCTACGTTTCGGGCAACCTAGACTTCACTCTACGGCGTTGCTCCACCAAATCGAATAGCTAGGGCCTTAGAAGTCAACGCCCAAAGCATAAAATACAATATAAATACAACAGCTTTTCCATCGTATAAAATGAATAATTGCAAACAGTGTGAAAGTAATGGTCATTTCTACGTTCCGGGCAACCTAGGCTTCACTCTAGGGCGTTGCTCCTCCAGATCGAATCGCTAGGGCCTTAGAATTCAACGCCAGAAGCATAAAATACAATATAAATACAACAGTTTTTCCATCGTATAACAGGAATAATTGCAAACAGTGTGAAGGTAGTGGCCATTTCTGCGCTCCGGGCTACCTAGGCTACACTCTAGGGCGTTGCTACACCAGATCGAATAGCTAGTGACCTAGAATTCGAACGCCGGAGGCATAAAATACAATAAAAACGCAACAGTTTTTCCACCGTATAACAGGAGTAACTACAACCAGTGTGAAAGTACTGGTCATTCCTACGTTCCGGGTAACCTAGGCTTCACTCTAGGGCGTGGCTCCGCCAGATCGAATAGCTAGGGACTTAGAATTCTACGCCAGAAGTATAAAATACAATAAAAATACAACAGTTTTTCCATCGTGTGACAGGAATAATTGTAACCAGTGTGAAAGTAATGATCATTTCTGCGTTCCGGGCAACCTTGGTTTCACTCTATGGCGTTGCTCCACCAGCTGGAATAGTTAGGGCCTAAGAAGTCAACGCCAGAAGCATAAAATACGATATAAATACAACAGCTTTTCATCGTATAACAGGAATGATTGCATCAACTGTGAAGGTAATGGTCAATTCTACGTTCCGGGCAGCCTAGACTCCACTCTAGAGCGTTGCTCCACCAGATCGAACAGTTAGGGCCTAAGAAGTCAACGCCAGAAGTATAAAATACAAAATAAATACAACAGTTTTTCCTTCGTATACAACGGATAATTGCATCCAGTGTGAAAGTTATGGTCATTTCTACGTTCCGGGCAACCTAGGCTTCACTCTAGGGCGTTGCTGCACCAGATCGAATAGCTAGGGACTTAGAATTCAAAGCCAGAAACATAAAATAAAATAAAAATACAACAGTTTTTCATCGTATAACGGGAATGATTGCATCAACTGTGAAGGTAATGGTCATTTCTACGTTCCGGGCTACCTACGCTTTACTCTCAGCCATTGCTCCACCAGATCGAATAGATAGGGCCTTAGAAGTCAACGCCAGAAGCATTTAGTGCAACAAAAATACCACAGTTTTTCCATCGTATAACAGGAATAATTGCATCTACTGTGAAGGTAATGGTCACTTCTACGTTCCGGGCAGCCTATGCTTCACTCGAGGGCGTTGCTCCACCAGATCGAATATTTAGGGCCTAAGAAGTCAACGCCAGAAGAATAAAATGCGATATAAATACAACAGCTTCTCCATCGTATAAAACGAATAATTGCATCCAGTGTGAAAGTTATGGTCATTTCTACGTTCCTGGCAACCGAGGTTTCACTCTAGGGCGTTGTTCCACCAGATTGAATAGTTAGGCCCTTAGAAGTCAACGCCAGAAGAATAAAATACAATATAAGTACAACAGTTTTTCCATCGTATAAAATGAATAATTGCAAACATTGTGAAAGTAATGGTCATTTCTACGTTCTGGGCAACCCAGGCGCCACACTAGGTCGTTGCTCCACCACATCGAATAGCTACGGCCTTACAAGTCGACGCCAGAAGCATAAAATACAAAATAAATACATCAGTTTTTCCGTCGTATAAAACGAATAATTGCAACCAGTGTGAAATTTATGGTCATATCTACGTTCCGGGCAACCTAGGCTTGACTCTAGGGCGTTGCTCCACCACATCGAATAACTACGGCCTCAGAAGTAAACGCCAGAAGCTTAAAAGACAATATAAATACAACAGTTTTCCATCGTATAAAATGAATAATTGGAAACAGTGAGAAAGTAATGGTCATTTCTACGTTCCCGGCAACCCAGGTTTCACACTTGGGCGTTGGTTCACCGCATCGAATAGCCACGGCCTTAGAAGTCAACGCCTGAAGCATAAAATACAAATAAATGCAACAGCCTTTCCATCGTGTAACAGGAATAATTGCAACCCGTGTGAAAGTAATGGTCATTTCTACGTTCCGGGCAACCTAGGCTTCAGTCTAGGGCGTTGCTCCACCATATCGAATAACTGCGGCCTTAGAAGTAAACGCCAGAAGCTTAAAATACAATATAAGTTCAACAGTTTGTCCAATCGTAGAAAATGAATAATTGCGAACAGTGTGAAAGTAATGGCCGTTTCTACGTTCCCGGCAACATAGGCTTGACTCTATGGCGTTGCTCCACCAGATCGAATAGTTAGGGCCTTAGAAGTCAACGCCAGAAGCATAAAATACAATATAAATACGACAGTTTTTCCATTGTATAGCGTGAATAATTGCAACCATTGTGAAAGTAATGGTCATTTCTACATTCCGGGCACCCTAGGCTTCACTCCAGGGTGTTGCTCCACCACATCGAATAGCTACGGCCTTAGAAGTAAACGCCAGAAGCATAAAATACAATATAAGTACAACACTTTTTCCATCGAATGAAACGATTAATTGCAAACAGTGTGAAAGTAATGGTCATTTCTACGTCACGGGCAACCTAGGCTTCACTCTAGGGCGTTGCTCCTCCACATCGAATAGCTACGGCCTTAGAAGTCAACGCCAGAAGCACAAAATACAATATAAATACAACAGCTTTTCCATCATATAAAACAAATAATTGCAACAAGTGTGAAAGTAATCGTCATTTCTACGTTCCGGGCAACCTGGGCTTCACTCTAGGGCATTGATCCAACACATCGAATAGCTACGGCCTTAGAAGTCAGCGCCTGAAGCATAAAATACAATAAAAATTCAACAGTTTTACCATCGTATAAAATGAATAATTGCAACAAGTGTGAAAGTTATGGTCATTTCTACGTTCCGGGCAATCCAGGCTTAACTCTAGGGCGTTGCTACACCAGATCGAATAGTTAGAGCCTAAAAAGTTAGCGCCAGAAGCATAAAATACCATATAAATACTACAGTTTTTCCATCCTATAAAGCGAATAATTGCACCAGTATGAAAGTTATGGTCATATCTACGTATCGGGCAACCTAGGCTTCACTCTAGGGCGTTGCTCCACCGGATCGTATAGCTAGGGCCTTAGAAGTCAAAGCCCGAAACATAAAATACAATAAAAATACAACAGTTTTTCCATCGTATAACTGGAATAATTGCAACAAGTGTGAAAGTTATGGTCATTTCTACGTTCCGGGCAACCTAGGCTTCACCCTAGGGCGTTGCTCCAACAGATCGAATAGTTTGGGCCTTAGAAGTCAACGCCCGAAGCATAAAATACAATAAAAATACAACAGCTTTTGCATCGTATGACAGGAATAATTGCGACAAGGGTGAAGGCAATGGTCATTTCTACGTTCCGAGCAATCCAGGCTTAACTCTAGGGCGTTGCTACACCAGATCGAATAGTTAGAGCCTAAAAAGTTAGCGCCAGAAGCATAAAATACCATATAAATACAACAGTTTTTAAATCGTATAACGGGAATAATTGCAGCCAGTGTGAAAGTGATGGTCATTTCTACGTTCCGGGCAACCTAGGCTTCACTCTAGGGCGTCGGTCCACCAGACCCAATAGTTAGGGCCTAACAAGTCAACGCCAGAAGCACCAAATACAAAATAAATACAACAGTTTTTCCATCGTATAAAACGAATAATTGCAGCCAGTGTGAAGGTAATGGCCATTTCTACGTTCCGGTCACCCAAGACTTAACTCTGAGGCATTACTCCACCAGATCGAATACATAGGGCCTTAGAAGTCAACGCCAGAAGCATAAAGTACAATAAAAATCCAACAGTTTTTCCATCGTATAACGGGAGTAATTGCAGCCAGTGTGAAAGTGCTGGTCATTTCTTCGATACGGTCAACCTAGGCTTGACTCTAGGCTGTTGCTCGACCAGATCGAAGAGTTAGTGCCTGAGAAGTCAACGCCAGAAGCATAAAATACAAAATAAATGGAACAGTTTGTCCATCGTATAACAGGAATAATTACAACCAGTGCGAAAATTATGGTCATTTCTACGTTCAGGGCAACCTATGCTTCACCCTAGGGCGTTGCTCCACCAGATCGAAGAGTTAGGGCCTTAGAAGCCAACGCCCGAAGCATAAAATACAATAAAAATAAATCAGTTTTTCCATCGTATTACAGGAATAATTGCAACCACTGTGAAACTGATGGTCATTCCTACGTACCGGGCAATCTAGGCTTCACTCTAGGGCGTCGCTCCACCAGATCGAATAGTTATGGCCTTAGAAGTGAAGGCCCGAAGCATAAAATACAAAATAAATAGAACAGTCCTTCAATTCTATAAAACGAATATTTGCAACCAGTGTGAATGTGATGGTCATTTCTACGTTCCGGTCAACCTAGGCTTAACTCTAGGGCGTTGTTCCAACAGATCAAATAGTTAGGGCCTAAGAAGTCAACGCCAGAAGCATAAAATACAATATAACTACAACAGTTTTTCCATCGTATAAAACGAATAATTGCAACCAGTGTGAAAGATATGGTCATTTCTACGTTCCGGGCAACCTAGGCTTCACTCTAGGGCGTTGCTCCACCAGATCGAATAGTCATGGCCTTAGAACTGAACGCCCGAAGCTTAAAATACAAGATAAATAGAACAGTTTTTCCATTGTGTAAAACGAACAATTGCAACCGGTGTGAAAGTTATGATCATTTCTACGATCCGGGTAACATAGGTTTCACTCTTGGACGTTGCTCCACGAGATTGAATAGCTAGGGCCTAAGAAATCATCGCCAGATGAATAAAATACAATATAAATACAACAGGTTTTCCATCGTATAACGGGAATAATTGCAACCAGTGTGAAGGTAATGGTCATTTCCACGCTTCCGGCAATCTAGGCTTCACCCTAGGACGCTGCTCCACCAGATCTAATAGCTACGGCCTTAGAAGTCTGCGCCTGAAGAATAAAATACAATAAAAATACAATAGTTGTTCCATCGTAGAAAATGAATAATTGCAAACAGTGTGAAGGTTATGGTCATTTCTACGGTCCCGGCGACCTAGGCTTCACTCTAGAGCGCTGTTCCTCCACATCGAATAGTTTGGGCCCAAGAAGTCAACACCAGGAGCATAAAATACAATATAATTACAACAGGCTTTCCATCGTATAACAGAAATAACAGCAACCAGTGTGAAGGTAATGGTCATTTCTACGTTCCGGGCAAGCTGGGCTTCACTCTAGGGCGTTGCTCCACCACATCGAATAGTTAGGGCCTAAGAAATCATCGCCAGAAGAATAAAATACAATATAAATACAACAGGTTCTCCATCGTATAACGGGAATAATTGCAACCAGTGTGAAGTTAATGGTCATTTCCACGTTACGGGCAACCTAGGCTTCGCTCTAGGGCGTTGATCCACCAGTTCGAATAGTTAGGGCCTAAGAAGTCAACGCCAGTAGCACAAAATACAATATATACAACAGTCTTTCCATCGTATAAAATGAATAATTGCAAACAGTGTGAAAGTTATGGTCATTTCTACGATCCCGGCGACCTAGGCTTCACTCTAGACCGCTGTTCCACCAGATGGAATAGTTAGGGCCTAAGAAGTCCACACCAGGAGCATAAAGAACAATATAAATACAACAGTTTTTCCATCGTCTAACAGGAATAATTGTAACAAGTGTGAAAGTAACGGTCATTTCTATTTTCCGGGCAATCTAGGCTTCACTCTAGGGCGTTGCTCCACCACATCGAATAGCTACGGCCTTAGAAGTCAACGCCAGAAGCACAAAATACAATATAAATACAACACGTTCTCCATCGTATAACGGGAATAATTGCAACCAGTGTGAAGTTAATGGTCATTTCTACGTTCCGGGCAACCTAGGCTTCACTATAGGGCGTTGCTCCATCAGGTCGAATAGATAGGGCCTAAGAAGTCTACGCCAGTATCACAAAATGCAATATACATACAATGGTTTTCCATGGTATAACAGGAATAATTGCAACCAGTGTGAAAGTAACAGTCATTTCTGCTTTCTGGGCAACCTAGACTTCACCCTAGGGCGTTGCTCCACCACATCGAATAACTACGGCCTTAGAAGTAAACGCCAAAAGCTTAAAAGACAATATAAATACAACAGCATTTCCATCGTATAAAACGAGTAATTGCAACCAGTGTTAAGGTTATGGTCATATCTACGTTCCGGGCATCTTAGGCTTGACTCTAGGGCGTTGCTCCACCACATCGAATAACTACGGCCTCAGAAGTAAACGCCAGAAGCTTAAAAGACAAAATAAATACAACAGTTTTCCATCGTATAAAATGATTAATTGGAAACAGTGAGAAAGTAATGGTCATTTCTACGTTCCCGGCAACCCAGGTTTCACACTTGGGCGTTGGTTCACCGCATCGAATAGCCACGGCCTTAGAAGTCAACGCCTGAAGCATAAAATACAAGTAAATGCAACAGCTTTTCCATCGGGTAACAGGAATAATTGCAACCCGTGTGAAAGTAATGGTCATTTCTACGTTCCGGGCAACCTAGGCTTCACTCTAGGTCGTTGCTCCACCATATCGAATAACTACGGCCTTAGAAGTAAACGCCAGAAGCTTAAAATACAATATAAGTACAACAGTTTGTCCAATCGTAGAAAATGAATAATTGCGAACAGTGTGAAAGTAATTGTCGTTTCTACGTTCCGGGCAGCATAGGCTTGACTCTATGGCGTTGCTCCACCAGATCGAATAGATAGGGCCTTAGAAGTCAACGCCAGAAGCATGAAATACAATATAAATACGACAGTTTTTCCATTGTATAGCGTGAATAATTGCAACCATTGTGAAAGTAATGGTCATTTCTACATTCCGGGCACCCTAGGCTTCGGTCCAGGGTGTTGCTCCACCACGTCGAATAGCTACGGCCTTAGAAGTAAACGCCAGAAGCATAAAATACAATATAAGTACAACACTTTTTCCATCGAATGAAACGATTAATTGCAAACAGTGTGAAAGTAATGGTCATTTCTACGTTACGGGCAACCTAGTTTTCACTCTAGGGCGTTGCTTCTCCACATCGAATAGCTACGGCCTTAGAAGTCAACGCCAGAAGCACAAAATACAATATAAATACAACAGCTTTTCCATCATATAAAACAAATAATTGCAACAAGTGTGAAAGTAATGGTCATTTCCACGTTCCGGGCAACCTAGGCTTCGCTCTAGGGCGTTGATCCACCAGTTCGAATAGTTAGGGCCTAAGAAGTCAACGCCAGAAGCACAAAATACAATATATACAACAGTCTTTCCATCGTATAAAATGAATAATTGCAAACAGTGTGAAAGTAATGGTCATTTCTACGTTCCGGGCAACCTAGGCTTTGCTCTAGGGCGTTGATCCACCAGATCGAATAGTTAGGGCCTAAGAAGTCAACGCCAGAAGCACAAAATACAATATAAATACAACAGCTTTTTCAACCGTATAAAATGAATAATTGCAACAAGTGTGAAAGTAATGGTCATTTCTACGTTCCCGGCAACCTAGGCTTCACTCTAGGGCGTTGCTCTACTAGATCGAATAGGTAGGCCCTTAGAAGTCAAAGCCCGAAGCATAAAATACAAAATAAATAGAACAGTCTTTCAATTCTATAAAACGAATATTTGCAACCAGTGTGAATGTGATGGTCATTTCTACGTTCCGGTCAACCTAGGCTTAACTCTAGGGCGTTGTTCCAACAGATCAAATAGTTAGGGCCTAAGAAGTCAACGCCAGAAGCATAAAATACAATATATCTACAACAGTTTTTCCATCGTATAAAACGAATAATTGCAACCAGTGTGAAAGATATGGTCATTTCTACGTTCCGGGCAACCTAGGCTTCACTCTAGGGCGTTGCTCCACCAGATCGAATAGTTATGGCCTTAGAAGTGAACGCCCGAAGCATAAAATACAAGATAAATAGAACAGTTTTTCCATTGTGTAAAACGAACGATTGCAACCGGTGTGAAACTTATGATCATTTCTACGTTCCGTGCAACCTAGGTTTCACTCCACGGCGCTGTTCCACCAGATGGAATAGTTAGGGCCTAAGATGTCAGCACCAGGAGAATAAAAAACAGTATAAATCCAACAGTTTTTCCATCGTATAACAGGAGTAATTGCAACAAGTGTGAGTGTAATGGTCATTTCTACGTTCCGGGCAACCTGGGCTTCACTCTAGGGCATTGATCCAACACATCGAATAGCTACGGCCTTAGAAGTCAGCGCCTGATGCATAAAATACAATAAAAATTCAACAGTTTTACCATCGTATAAAATGAATAATTGCAACAAGTGTGAAAGTTATGGTCATTTCTACGTTCCGGGCAATCCAGGCTTAACTCTAGGGCGTTGCTACACCAGATCGAATAGTTAGAGCCTAAAAAGTTAGCGCCAGAAGCATAAAATACCATATAAATACTACAGTTTTTCCATCCTATAAAGCGAATAATTGCAACCAGTATGAAAGTTATGGTCATATCTACGTATCGGGCAACCTAGGCTTCACTCTAGGGCGTTGCTCCACCGGATCGTATAGCTAGGGCCTTAGAAGTCAAAGCCCGAAACATAAAATACAATAAAAATACAACAGTTTTTCCATCGTATAACTGGAATAATTGCAGCCAGTGTGAAAGTGATGGTCATTTCTACGTTCCGGGCAACCTAGGCTTCACTCTAAGGCGTCGGTTCACCAGACCCAATAGTTAGGGCCTAACAAGTCAACGCCAGAAGCACCAAATACAAAATAAATACAACAGTTTTTCCATCGTATAAAACGAATAATTGCAGCCAGTGTGAAGGTAATGGCCATTTCTACGTTCCGGTCACCCAAGACTTAACTCTGAGGCATTGCTCCACCAGATCGAATACATAGGGCCTTAGAAGTCAACGCCAGAAGCATAAAGTACAATAAAAATCCAATAGTTTTTCCATCGTATAACGGGAGTAATTGCAGCCAGTGTGAAAGTGATGGTCATTTCTACGATACGGTCAACCTAGGCTTGACTCTAGGCTGTTGCTCGACCAGATCGAAGAGTTAGGGCCTGAGAAGTCAACGCCAGAAGCATAAAATACAAAATAAATGGAACAGTTTGTCCATCGTATAACAGGAATAATTACAACCAGTGTGAAAATTATGGTCATTTCTACGTTCAGGGCAACCTATGCTTCACCCTAGGGCGTTGCTCCACCAGATCGAAGAGTTAGGGCCTTAGAAGCCAACGCCCGAAGCATAAAATACAATAAAAATACATCAGTTTTTCCATCGTATTACAGGAATAATTGCAACCACTGTGAAACTGATGGTCATTCCTACGTACCGGGCAATCTAGGCTTCACTCTAGGGCGTCGCTCCACCAGATCGAATAGTTATGGCCTTAGAACTGAAGGCCCGAAGCATAAAATACAAAATAAATGGAACAGTTTCCCCATTGTGTAAAACGAACAATTGCAACCAGTGTGAAAGAGATGGTCAATTCTACGTTCCGGGCAACCCAGGCTTCACTCCAGGGCGTTGCTCCACCTGATCGAATAGGTAGGGTGAAGAAGTAAATGCTCGAAGCATAGAATAAAATAAAGATACATCAGTTTTTCCATCGTATAACAGGAATAATTGCAACCAGTGTGAAAGTTATGGTCATTTCTACGTTCCGGGCAACCTAGGCTTCACTCTAGGGCGTTGCTCTACTAGATCGAATAGGTAGGCCCTTAGAAGTCAAAGCCCGAAGCATAAAATACAAAATAAATAGAACAGTCTTTCAATTCTATAAAACGAATATTTGCAACCAGTGTGAATGTGATGGTCATTTCTACGTTCCGGTCAACCTAGGCTTAACTCTAGGGCGTTGTTCCAACAGATCAAATAGTTAGGGCCTAAGAAGTCAACGCCAGAAGCATAAAATACAATATAACTACAACAGTTTTTCCATCGTATAAAACGAATAATTGCAACCAGTGTGAAAGATATGGTCATTTCTACGTTCCGGGCAACCTAGGCTTCACTCTAGGGCGTTGCTCCACCAGATCGAATAGTTATGGCCTTAGAAGTGAACGCCCGAAGCTTAAAATACAAGATAAATAGAACAGTTTTTCCATTGTGTAAAACGAACAATTGCAACCGGTGTGAAATTTATGATCATTTCTACGATCCGGGCAACATAGGTTTCACTCTTGGACGTTGCTCCACGATATCGAATAGCTAGGGCCTAAGAAATCATCGCCAGATGAATAAAATACAATATAAATACAACAGGTTTTCCATCGTATAACGGGAATAATTGCAACCAGTGTGAAGGTAATGGTCATTTCTGCGTTCCGGGCAACCTAGGCTTCACTATAGGGCGTTGCTCCATCAGGTCGAATAGATAGGGCCTAAGAAGTCTACGCCAGAAGCACAAAATGCAATATACATACAACAGTTATCCATGGTATAACAGGAATAATTGCAACCAGTGTGAAGGTAATGGTCATTTCTACGTTCCGGGCAACCTAGGCTTCACTATAGGGCGTTGCTCCATCAGATCGAATAGTTAGGGCCTAACAAGTCGACGCCCGAAGAACAAAATGCAATATAAATACAACAGGTTTCCATGTTGTAACAGGAATAATTGCAACCAGTGTGAATGTAATGGTCATTTCTACGTTCCGGGCAACCTAGGCTTCACTATAGGGTGTTGCTCCATCAGATCGAATAGTTAGGGCCTAACAAGTCGACGCCCGAAGAACAAAATGCAATATAAATACAACAGGTTTCCATGTTGTAACAGGAATAATTGCAACCAGTGTGAATGTAACGGTCATTTCTACTTTCGTGGCAATCTAGGCTTCACTCTAGGGTGTTGCTCCACCACATCGAATAGCTGCGGCCTTAGAAGTCGACGCCAGAAGCTTAAAATACAATATAAATACAACAGCTTTTCCATCATATAAAACGAGTAATGCAACCAGTGTGAAAGATATGGTCATCTCTACGTTCCGGGCAACATAGGCTTGACTCTATGGCGTTGCTCCACCAGATCGAATAGTTAGGGCCTAAGAAATCATCGCCAGAAGAATAAAATACAATATAAATACAACAGGTTCTCCATCGTATAACGGGAATAATTGCAACCAGTGTGAAGTTAATGGTCATTTCTACGTTCCGGGCAACCTAGGCTTCACTATAGGGCGTTGCTCCATCAGGTCGAATAGATAGGGCCTAAGAAGTCTACGCCAGTATCACAAAATGCAATATACATACAATGGTTTTCCATGGTATAACAGGAATAATTGCAACCAGTGGGAAAGTAACAGTCATTTCTGCTTTCTGGGCAACCTAGACTTCACCCTAGGGCGTTGCTCCACCACATCGAATAACTACGGCCTTAGAAGTAAACGCCAAAAGCTTAAAAGACAATATAAATACAACAGCATTTCCATCGTATAAAACGAGTAATTGCAACCAGTGTTAAGGTTATGGTCATATCTACGTTCCGGGCATCTTAGGCTTGACTCTAGGGCGTTGCTCCACCACATCGAATAACTACGGCCTCAGAAGTAAACGCCAGAAGCTTAAAAGACAAAATAAATACAACAGTTTTCCATCGTATAAAATGATTAATTGGAAACAGTGAGAAAGTAATGGTCATTTCTACGTTCCCGGCAACCCAGGTTTCACACTTGGGCGTTGGTTCACCGCATCGAATAGCCACGGCCTTAGAAGTCAACGCCTGAAGCATAAAATACAAGTAAATGCAACAGCTTTTCCAACGGGTAACAGGAATAATTGCAACCCCTGTGAAAGTAATGGTCATTTCTACGTTCCGGGCAACCTAGGCTTCACTCTAGGTCGTTGCTCCACCATATCGAATAACTACGGCCTTAGAAGTAAACGCCAGAAGCTTAAAATACAATATAAGTACAACAGTTTGTCCAATCGTAGAAAATGAATAATTGCGAACAGTGTGAAAGTAATTGTCGTTTCTACGTTCCGGGCAGCATAGGCTTGACTCTATGGCGTTGCTCCACCAGATCGAATAGATAGGGCCTTAGAAGTCAACGCCAGAAGCATGAAATACAATATAAATACGACAGTTTTTCCATTGTATAGCGTGAATAATTGCAACCATTGTGAAAGTAATGGTCATTTCTACATTCCGGGCACCCTAGGCTTCGGTCCAGGGTGTTGCTCCACCACGTCGAATAGCTACGGCCTTAGAAGTAAACGCCAGAAGCATAAAATACAATATAAGTACAACACTTTTTCCATCGAATGAAACGATTAATTGCAAACAGTGTGAAAGTAATGGTCATTTCTACGTTACGGGCAACCTAGTTTTCACTCTAGGGCGTTGCTTCTCCACATCGAATAGCTACGGCCTTAGAAGTCAACGCCAGAAGCACAAAATACAATATAAATACAACAGCTTTTCCATCATATAAAACAAATAATTGCAACAAGTGTGAAAGTAATGGTCATTTCCACGTTCCGGGCAACCTAGGCTTCGCTCTAGGGCGTTGATCCACCAGTTCGAATAGTTAGGGCCTAAGAAGTCAACGCCAGAAGCACAAAATACAATATATACAACAGTCTTTCCATCGTATAAAATGAATAATTGCAAACAGTGTGAAAGTAATGGTCATTTCTACGTTCCGGGCAACCTAGGCTTTGCTCTAGGGCGTTGATCCACCAGATCGAATAGTTAGGGCCTAAGAAGTCAACGCCAGAAGCACAAAAAACAATATAAATACAACAGCTTTTTCAACCGTATAAAATGAATAATTGCAACAAGTGTGAAAGTAATGGTCATTTCTACGTTCCGGGCAACCTAGGCTTCACTCTAGGGCGTTGCTCTACTAGATCGAATAGGTAGGCCCTTAGAAGTCAAAGCCCGAAGCATAAAATACAAAATAAATAGAACAGTCTTTCAATTCTATAAAACGAATATTTGCAACCAGTGTGAATGTGATGGTCATTTCTACGTTCCGGTCAACCTAGGCTTAACTCTAGGGCGTTGTTCCAACAGATCAAATAGTTAGGGCCTAAGAAGTCAACGCCAGAAGCATAAAATACAATATAACTACAACAGTTTTTCCATCGTATAAAACGAATAATTGCAACCAGTGTGAAAGATATGGTCATTTCTACGTTCCGGGCAACCTAGGCTTCACTCTAGGGCGTTGCTCCACCAGATCGAATAGTTATGGCCTTAGAAGTGAACGCCCGAAGCATAAAATACAAGATAAATAGAACAGTTTTTCCATTGTGTAAAACGAACGATTGCAACCGGTGTGAAACTTATGATCATTTCTACGTTCCGTGCAACCTAGGTTTCACTCCACGGCGCTGTTCCACCAGATGGAATAGTTAGGGCCTAAGATGTCAGCACCAGGAGAATAAAAAACAGTATAAATCCAACAGTTTTTCCATCGTATAACAGGAGTAATTGCAACAAGTGTGAGTGTAATGGTCATTTCTACGTTCCGGGCAACCTGGGCTTCACTCTAGGGCATTGATCCAACACATCGAATAGCTACGGCCTTAGAAGTCAGCGCTTGATGCATAAAATACAATAAAAATTCAACAGTTTTACCATCGTATAAAATGAATAATTGCAACAAGTGTGAAAGTTATGGTCATTTCTACGTTCCGGGCAATCCAGGCTTAACTCTAGGGCGTTGCTACACCAGATCGAATAGTTAGAGCCTAAAAAGTTAGCGCCAGAAGCATAAAATACCATATAAATACTACAGTTTTTCCATCCTATAAAGCGAATAATTGCAACCAGTATGAAAGTTATGGTCATATCTACGTATCGGGCAACCTAGGCTTCACTCTAGGGCGTTGCTCCACCGGATCGTATAGCTAGGGCCTTAGAAGTCAAAGCCCGAAACATAAAATACAATAAAAATACAACAGTTTTTCCATCGTATAACTGGAATAATTGCAGCCAGTGTGAAAGTGATGGTCATTTCTACGTTCCGGGCAACCTAGGCTTCACTCTAGGGCGTCGGTCCACCAGACCCAATAGTTAGGGCCTAACAAGTCAACGCCAGAAGCACCAAATACAAAATAAATACAACAGTTTTTCCATCGTATAAAACGAATAATTGCAGCCAGTGTGAAGGTAATGGCCATTTCTACGTTCCGGTCACCCAAGACTTAACTCTGAGGCATTGCTCCACCAGATCGAATACATAGGGCCTTAGAAGTCAACGCCAGAAGCATAAAGTACAATAAAAATCCAATAGTTTTTCCATCGTATAACGGGAGTAATTGCAGCCAGTGTGAAAGTGATGGTCATTTCTACGATACGGTCAACCTAGGCTTGACTCTAGGCTGTTGCTCGACCAGATCGAAGAGTTAGGGCCTGAGAAGTCAACGCCAGAAGCATAAAATACAAAATAAATGGAACAGTTTGTCCATCGTATAACAGGAATAATTACAACCAGTGTGAAAATTATGGTCATTTCTACGTTCAGGGCAACCTATGCTTCACCCTAGGGCGTTGCTCCACCAGATCGAAGAGTTAGGGCCTTAGAAGCCAACGCCCGAAGCATAAAATACAATAAAAATACATCAGTTTTTCCATCGTATTACAGGAATAATTGCAACCACTGTGAAACTGATGGTCATTCCTACGTACCGGGCAATCTAGGCTTCACTCTAGGGCGTCGCTCCACCAGATCGAATAGTTATGGCCTTAGAACTGAAGGCCCGAAGCATAAAATACAAAATAAATGGAACAGTTTCCCCATTGTGTAAAACGAACAATTGCAACCAGTGTGAAAGAGATGGTCAATTCTACGTTCCGGGCAACCCAGGCTTCACTCCAGGGCGTTGCTCCACCTGATCGAATAGGTAGGGTGAAGAAGTAAATGCTCGAAGCATAGAATAAAATAAAGATACATCAGTTTTTCCATCGTATAACAGGAATAATTGCAACCAGTGTGAAAGTTATGGTCATTTCTACGTTCCGGGCAACCTAGGCTTCACTCTAGGGCGTTGCTCTACTAGATCGAATAGGTAGGCCCTTAGAAGTCAAAGCCCGAAGCATAAAATACAAAATAAATAGAACAGTCTTTCAATTCTATAAAACGAATATTTGCAACCAGTGTGAATGTGATGGTCATTTCTACGTTCCGGTCAACCTAGGCTTAACTCTAGGGCGTTGTTCCAACAGATCAAATAGTTAGGGCCTAAGAAGTCAACGCCAGAAGCATAAAATACAATATAACTACAACAGTTTTTCCATCGTATAAAACGAATAATTGCAACCACTGTGAAACTGATGGTCATTTCTACGTTCCGGGCAACCTAGGCTTCACTCTAGGGCGTTGCTCCACCAGATCGAATAGTTATGGCCTTAGAAGTGAACGCCCGAAGCTTAAAATACAAGATAAATAGAACAGTTTTTCCATTGTGTAAAACGAACAATTGCAACCGGTGTGAAATTTATGATCATTTCTACGATCCGGGCAACATAGGTTTCACTCTTGGACGTTGCTCCACGATATCGAATAGCTAGGGCCTAAGAAATCATCGCCAGATGAATAAAATACAATATAAATACAACAGGTTTTCCATCGTATAACGGGAATAATTGCAACCAGTGTGAAGGTAATGGTCATTTCTGCGTTCCGGGAAACCTAGGCTTCACTATAGGGCGTTGCTCCATCAGGTCGAATAGATAGGGCCTAAGAAGTCTACGCCAGAAGCACAAAATGCAATATACATACAACAGTTATCCATGGTATAACAGGAATAATTGCAACCAGTGTGAGGGTAATGGTCATTTCTACGTCCCGGGCAACATAGACTTCACTCTAGGTCGCTGCTCCACCAGATCGAATAGTTATAGCCTAAGAAGTAAACACCAGGAGCATAAAATACAATATAAATGCAACAGCTTTACCATCGTATAACAGGAATAACAGCAACCAGTGTGAAAGTACTGGTCATTTCTACGTTCCGGGCAACCTAGGCTTCACTATAGGGCGTTGCTCCATCTGGTCGAATAGATAGGGCCTAAGAAGTCTACGCCAGTAGCAGAAAATGCAATGTACATACAACGGTTTTGCATGGTATAACAGGAATAATTGCAACCAGTGTGAAAGTAACAGTCATTTCTGCTTTCTGGGCAACCTAGGCTTCACTCTAGGGCGTTGCTCCACCACATCGAATAACTACGGCCTTAGAAGTAAACGCCAAAAGCTTAAAAGACAATATAAATACAACAGCATTTCCATCGTATAAAACGAGTAATTGCAACCAGTGTTAAAGTTATGGTCATATCTACGTTCCGGGCAACCTAGGCTTGACTCTAGGGCGTTGCTCCACCACATCGAATAACTACGGCCTTAGAAGTAAACGCCAGAAGCTTAAAATACAATATAAGTACAACAGTTTGTCCAATCGTAGAAAATGAATAATTGCGAACAGTGTGAAGGTAATGGTCGTTTCTACATTCCGGGCACCCTAGGCTTCACTCTAGGGCGTTGCTTCAACACATCGAATAGCTACGGCCTTAGAAGTAAACGCCTGAAGCATACAATACTATATAAATACAACAGCTTTTCCGTCGTATAAAATGAATAATTGCAAACAGTGTGAAAGTAATGGTCGTTTCTACGTTCCGGGCAACCTAGGCTTTACTCTTGGGCGTGGCTCCACCACATCGAAACCTACGACCTACGAAGTCAACGCCAGAAGCATAAAATACATTATAAATACAACTGTTTTGCCCTCGTATAACAGGAATAATTGCAACCTGTGTGAATGCGAAGCGTTATTTTTATAATTATTTATTATAATTATTCGTTTTATACAATGGAAAGACTGTTCTGTTTATTTTGTATTTTATGCTTCGGGCTTTGACTTCTAAGGCCCTACCTGTTCGATCTGGTGGAGGAACGCCCTAGAGTTAAACCTAGGTTACCCGGAACGTAGAAATGACCAGTAATTTCACAATGTTTGCAATTATTCGTTTTATACGATGGAAAAACTGTAGAACTTATTTTGTATTTGGTGCTTCTGGCGTTGACTTCTTAGGCCCTAACTATTCGATCTGGTGGAACAACGCCATAGAGTGAAACGTAGGTTGCCCGGAACATAGAAATGACCATTACATTCACACTGGTTGCAATTATTCCTGTTATACGACGGAAAAACTGTTTTATTTTTATTGTATTTTATTCTTCTAGCGTTGATTTCTAAGTGCCTAGCTATTCGATCTGGTGGAGCAACGCCCTAGCGTGATGCCTAGGTTGACCGGAACGTAGAAATGACCATAACTTTCATACTGGTAGCAATTATTCGTTATATACAATGGAAAAACTGTTCTATTTATTTTGTATTTTATGCTTCTGGCGTTGATTTCTAAGTGCCTAGCTATTCGATCTGGTGGAGCAACATCCTAGAGTGAAGCCTGGGCTGCCCGGAACGTAGAAATGACCATCGCTTTCACACTGGTTGCAATTATTCCGGTTATACGATGGAAAGACTCTTGTATATTTATTGTATTTTATGCTTGGGCGCTGACTTCTATGGCCCTACCTATTCGATCGGTTGGAGGAACACCGTACAGTGAAGCCTAGGTTGCCCGGAACGTGGACATGACCATAATCTTCTCATAGGTTGCAATTATTCGTTTTATACGATGGAAGAACTGTCGTATTTATATTGTATTTTATGTTTCTGACGTTGACTTCTAAGGCCGTAGCTATTGGATGTGGTGGAGCAACGCCCTAGAGTGACGCTTAGGTTGCCCGGAACGTAGAAATGACCATTACTTTCACACTGTTTGCAATTATTCATTTATACGATGGAAAATCTGTTGCATCTTTATTGTATTTTATGCTTCTGGCGTTGACTTCTAAGCCCCTTACTATTCGATCTGGTGGAGCAACGCCCTAGAGTGAAGCCTAGGTTGCCCGGTACGTAGAAAAGAACCATTACCTTCACGCTTGTTGCAATTATTCCTGTTACTCGATGAAAAAGCTGTTGTATTTCTTATTGCGTTTTATGCTTCAGGCGTTGACTTCTAAGGCCGTAGCTATTCGATGTGGCGGAGCAACGCCCTTGAGTGAAGCCTAGGTTGGCCGGAACGTAGAAATGACCATAACTTTCACACTGGTTGCAATTATTCGCCTTATGCGATGGAAAAACTGTTGTATTTATATTGTATATTATGCTTCTGGAGTTGACTTCTTAGGTCCTAACTATTCGATCTGGTGGAGCAACGCCCTAGAGTGAAGCCTAGGGTGCCCGGAACGTAGAAATGAACATTACTTTCACACGGGTTTCAATTATCCGTTTTATACGACGGAAAAACTGTTGTATTTAGTTTGTATTTGATGTTTCTGGCGTTGACTTCTTAGGCCCTACCTATTCGATCTGGTCGTGCAACGCCATATAGTGAAAGGCAGGTAGCCCGGAACGTAGAAATCTCCATTACATTCACACTGGTTGCAATTATTCCTGTTATGACCATTACTTTCACACTGTTTGCAATTATTCATTTTATACGATGGAAAAGCTGTTGTATTTATATTGTATTTAATGCTTCTGCCGTTGACTTCTAAGTCCGTAACAATTAGATGTGGTGGAGCAACACCCTAGAGTGATGCATAGGTTGCCCGGAAAGTAGAAATGACCATAACTTTCATACTGGTTGCAATTATTCGTTTTATACGATGAAAAAACTGTTGTATTTATTATGTATTTGGTGCTTCTGGCGTTGACTTCTTAGGCCATAACTATTCCATCTGGTGGAGCAACGCCATAGAGTGAAACGTAGGTTGCCCGGAACGTAGAAATGACCATTATATTCACACCAGTTGCAATTATTCCTGCTATACGATGGAAAAACTGTTGTATTTATATTGTATATTATGCTTCTGGAGTTGACTTCTTAGGTCCTAACTATTCGATCTGGTGGAGCAACGCCCTAGAGTGAAGCGTAGGGTGCCCGGAACGTAGAAATGAACATTACTTTCACACTGGTTGCAATTATTCATTTTATACGATGGAAAAGCTGTTGTATTTATATTGTATTTAATGCTTCTGGCGTTGAATTCTAATGCCGTAGCAATTCGGTGTGGTGGAGCAACGCCCTAGAGTGAAGCCTAGGGTGCCCGGAGAGTAGAAATGACCATTACTTTCACACTGGTTGCTATTATTCGTTTTATACGATGGAAAAACAGTTGTATTTATTTTGTATTTGGTGCTTCTGGCGTTGACTTCTTAGGCCCTAACTATTCGATCTGGTGGAGCAACGCCATAGAGTGAAGCCTAGGTTGCCCGGAACGTAAAAATTAACATAACTTTCACACTGGTTGCAATTATTCATTTTATACAATGGAAAACTGTTCTATTTAATTTGTATTTTATGCTTCTGGCGTTGCCTTCTAAGGTCCTAGCTATTCGATCTCGTGAGGCAACGTTCAAGAGTGAAGCGTATGTTGCCCGAAACGTAGAAATGACCATTACCTTCACACTGGTTGCAGTTATTCCTGTTATACGATGGTAAAACTGTTGCATCTCTATTGTATTTTATGTTTCGTGCGCTGACTTCTATGGCGCTAACTATTCGATCTAGAGAAGCGACGCCCTAGAGTGAAGCCTAAGTTGCCCGGAACGTAGAAATGACCATACCTTTCACTCTGGTTGCAACTATTCCTGTTATACGATGGAAAAGGTGTTGTATTTATATTGTATTTTATGCTTCTGGCGCTGAATTCTCAGGCCCTAACTATTCAATCTGGCGGAGCAACGCCCTAGAGTGAAGCCTAGGTTGCCCGAAACGTAGAAATGACCATCACTTTCACACTGGTTGCAATTGTTCCTGTTATACGATGGACAAACTGTTGCATTTTTATTGTATTTTATGCTTCTGGCGCTGAATTCTCAGGCCGTAACTATTCGATCTGGCGGAGCAACACCCTAGAGTGAAGCCTAGGTTGCCCGGAACGTAGAAATGACCGTACCTTTCACTCTGGTTACAATATATTCCTGTTATACGATGGAAAAACTGTTGTACTTTTATTGTATTTTATGCTTTGGGCGTTGACTTCTAAGGCCCTCGTTATTCGATCTGGTGGAGCAACGCCGTAGAGTGACGACTAGATGCCCCGGAACGTAGAAATGACCATTACTGTCACAATGTTTGCAATTATTCATTTTATACGATGGAAAAACTGTTGTACTTATATTGTATTTTATTCTTCTGGCGTTGACTTCTTAGGCCCTAACTATTCGATCTGGTGGAACAACGGCCTAGGGTGAAGCCTAGGTTGCCCGGAACGTAGCAATGACCATTACGATCACACTGTTTGCAAATATACATTATATACGATGGAAAAGCTGTTGTACTTATATTGTATTTTATTCTTCTGGCGTTGATTTCTAAGTCCCTAGCTATTCGATCTGGTGGAGCAACGCCCTAAAGTTAAACCTAGGTTACCCGGAACGTAGAAATGACCAGTACTTTCACAATGTATGCAATTATTCATTTAACATGATGGAAAAACTGTTGTACTTATATTGTATTTTATTCTTCGGGCGTTGACTTCTTAGGCCCTAACTACTCGATCTGGTGGAACAACGCCCTAGAGGGAAGCCTAGGTTGCCCGGGACGTAGCAATGACCATTACCTTCACACTGGTTGCAATTATTCCTGTTATACGATGGAAAAACTGTTCTATTTATTTTGTATTTTATGCTTCGGGCGTCGACTTCTAAGGCCTTAACTATTCGGGCTGGTGGAGCAACATCCTAGAGTTTAACCTAGGTTACCCGGAACGTAGAAATGACCAGTACTTTCACACCGTTAGCAGTTATTCCTGTTATACGATATAAAGACTGTTGCATCTTTATTGTGTTTTATGCTTCTGCCGTTGACTGCTAAGGCCCTAGCCTTTCGATATGATGGAGCAACGCCCTAGAGTGAAGCCCAGGTTGCTCGGAATGTTGAACTGTCCATAACTTTCATACTGGTTGCAATTATTCGTTTCATACGATGGAAAAACTGTTGTATTTATATTGCATTTTATGCTTCGGGCGTTGACTTCTAAGGTCCTAACCATTCAATCTGTTGGAGCAAGGCCCAAGGGTGAAGCCTAGGTTGCCCGGAAAGTAGAAATGACCATAACTTTCATACCGGTTGCAATTAATCCTGTTATACGATGGAAAAACTGTTGTATTTTTATTGCATTTGATGCTTCGGGCGTTGACTTCTAAGGCCCTAACTATTCAATCTGTTGGAGCAACGCCCTAGGGTGAAGCCTAGGTTGCCCGGAAAGTAGAAATGACCATAACTTTCATACTGGTTGCAATTATTCGTTTTATACGATGGAAAAACTGTTGTATTTATATTGTATTTTATGCTTCAGGCGTTGACTTCTAAGGCCGTAGCTATTCGATGTGGTGGAGCAACACCCTACAGTGAAGCCTAGGTTGCCCGGAACGTGGAAATGACCATAACCTTCACACAGGTTGCAATTATTCGTTTTATACGATGGAAAGACTGTTGCATTTATTTTGTAGTTTATGCTTCTGGCGTTGACTTTTAAGGCCCTAACTCTTCGATCTGGTGTAGCAACGCCTCAGAGTTAAGTTTTGGATGCCCGAAACGCCGAAATGATCATTACCTTCGCACTGGTTGCAGTGATCCATGCTATACAATGGAAAAACTGTTGTATTTATATTGTATTTTGTGCTTCAGGCGTTGACTTCTAGGGCCGTAACTATTCAATCTGTTGGAGCAACGCCCTAGGGTGAAACCTAGGTTGCCCGGACAAGAGAAATGACCATAACTTTCATACTGGTTGCAGCTATTCGTTTTATACGATGGAAAAACTGGTGTATTTATATTGTATTTTATGCTTCTGCCGTTGAATTCTAAGGCTCTAACTATTCGATCTGGTGGAACAACACCCTAAGGTGAAGCCTAGGTTGCCCGGAAAGAAGAAATGACCATAACTATCATATTGGTTGCAATTATTCGTTTTATACGATGGAAAAACTGTTGTATTTATATTGGATTTTATGCTTCTGGCGTTGACTTCTAAGGCCCTAACTATTCGATCTGGTCGAGCAACGCAATAGAGGGAAGCCTAGGTTGCCCGGAACGTGGAAAGGACCATCACTTTCAAACTGGTTGCAATTAATCCTGTTATACGGTGGAAAAACTGTTGTATTTTTATTGCCTTTTAAACTTCGGGCGTTGACTTCTAAGGCCCTAACTACTCAATCTGTTGGAGCAGCGCGCTAGGGTGAAACCTAGCTTGCCCGGAAAGCAGAAATGACCATAACTTTCATACTGGTTGCAATTATTCGTTTTATACGATGGAAAAGCTGTCGTATTTATATTGTATTTTACGCTTCTGGCTTTGAATTCTAAGGCCGTACCTATTCGATGTGGTGGAGCAACGCCCTAGAGTGAAGCGTAGGTTGCCTGGAACGTAGAACTGACCATTACTTTCATACTGGTTGCAATTATTCGTTTTATACGATGGAAGAACTGTTATATTTATATTGTATTTTATACTTCTGGTGTTGACTTCTAAGGCCCTAACTATTCGATCTGGTGGAGCAACGCCCTAGAGTGAAGCCTAGGTTGCCCGGAACGTAGAAATGACCATTACATTCACACTGGTGGCTATTATTCCTTTTATGACCATTACTTTCACATTGTTTGCAATTGTCCATTTTATACGATGGAAAAGCTGTTGTATTTATATTGTATTTTATGCTTCTGGCGTTGGCTTCTAAGTCCGTAACAATTAGATGTGGTGGAGCAACGCCCTAGAGTGAAGCCTAGGTTGCCCGGAAAGTAGAAATGGCCATAACTTTCATACTGGTTGCAATTATTCGTTTTATACGATGGAAAAACTGTTGCATTTATATTGTATTTTATGCTTCTGACGTTGAATTCTAAGGCCGTAGCTATTCGATGTGGTGGAGCAACGTCCTAGAGTGAAGCCTAGGTTGCCCGGAACGTAGAAATGACCATTACTTTCACACTGGTTGCAATTATTCGTTTTATACAATGGAAAGACTGTTGTGTTTATATTGTATTTTACGCTTCTGGCTTTGAATTCTAAGGCCGTACCTATGCGATGTGGTGGAGCAACGCCCTAGTGTGAAGCCTAGGTTGCCCGGAACGTAGAAAAAACCATTACTTTCACACTGGTTGCAATTATTCGTTTTATACGATGGAAAAACTGTAGTACTTATTTTGTATTCGGTGCTTCTGGCGTTGACTTCTTAGGCCCTAACTATTCGATCTGGTGCAGCAGCGTCATAGAGTGAAGCCTAGGGTGCCCGGAAAGTAGAAATGAACATTACTTTCACACTGGTTGCAATTATTCGTTTTATACGATGGAAGAACTGTTGTATTTATTATGTATTTTATGCTTCTGGCGTTGACTTCTTAGGCCCTAACTATTCCATCTGGTTGAACAGCGCCCTAGGGTGAAGCCTAGGTTGCCCGGAACGTAGAAATGACCATTACTTTCACACTGGTTGCAATTATTCGTTTTATACGATGGAAAAACTGTTATATTTATTTTGTATTTGGTGCTTCTGGCGTTGATTTCTTAGGCCTTAATTATTCGATCTGGAGCAGCAGCGCCATAGGGTGAAGCCTAGGGTGCCCGAAAAGTAGAAATGAACATTACTTTCACACTGGTTGCAATTATTCGTTTTATACGATGGAAAAACTGTTTTCTTTTTATTGTATTTTATGCTTCTGGCGTTGAATTCTAAGTCCCTAGCTATTCGATCTGGTGGAACAACGGCCTAGAGTGAAGCCTAGGTTGCCCGGAACGTAGCAATGACCATTACGAACACACTGTTTGCAAATATACATTATATACGATGGAAAAGCTGTTGTACTTATATTGTATTTTATTCTCCTGGCGTTGATTTCTAAGTCCCTAGCTATTCGATCTGGTGGAGCAACGCCCTAAAGTTAAACCTAGGTTACCCGGAACGTAGAAATGACCAGTACTTTCACAATGTTTGCAATTATTCATTTTATATGATGGAAAAACTGTTGTACTTATATTGTATTTTATGCTTCAGGCGTTGACTTCTAAGGCCGTAGCTATTCGATGTGGTGGAGCAACACCCTACAGTGAAGCCTAGGTTGCCCGGAACGTGGAAATGACCATAACCTTCACACAGGTTGCAATTATTCGTTTTATACGCTGGAAAGACTGTTGCATTTATTTTGTAGTTTATGCTTCTGGCGTTGACTTTTAAGGCCCTAACTCTTCGATCTGGTGTAGCAACGCCTCAGAGTTAAGTTTTGGATGCCCGAAACGCCGAAATGATCATTACCTTCGCACTGGTTGCAGTGATCCATGCTATACAATGTAAAAACTGTTGTATTTATATTGTATTTTGTGCTTCTGGCGTTGACTTCTAGGGCCCTAACTATTCAATCTGTTGGAGCAACGCCCTAGGGTGAAACCTAGGTAGCCCGGACAAGAGAAATGACCACAACTTTCATACTGGTTGCAACTATTCGTTTTATACGATGGAAAAACTGTTGTAGTTATATTGTATTTTATGCTTCTGCCGTTGAATTCTAAGACTCTAACTATTCGATCTGGTGGAACAACACCCTAAGGTGAAGCCTAGGTTGCCCGGAAAGAAGAAATGACCATAACTTTCATACTGGTTGCAATTATTCGTTTTATACGATGGAAAAACTGTTGTATTTATATTGGATTTTATGCTTCTGGCGTTGACTTCTAAGGCCCTAACTATTCGATCCGGTCGAGCAACGCAATAGAGGGAAGCCTAGGTTGCCCGGAACGTAGAAAGGACCATCACTTTCAAAGTGGTTGCAATTAATCCTGTTATACGGTGGGAAAACTGTTGTATTTTTATTGCATTTTAAGCTTCGCGCGTTGACTTCTAAGGCCCTAACTACTCAATCTGTTGGAGCAGCTCGCTAGGGTGAAACCTAGGTTGCCCGGAAAGTAGAAATGACCATAACTTTCATACTGGTTGCAATTATTCGTTTTATACAATGTAAAAACTGTCGTATTTATATTGTATTTTGTGCTTCTGGCGTTGACTTCTAAGGCCCTAAACATTCAATCTGTTGGAGCAACATCCTAGGGTGAAACGTAGGTTGCCCGGACAATAGAAATGACCATCACTTTCACACTGGTTGCAATTATTCCTGTTATACGATGGAAAATCTGTTGCATTTATATCGTATTTTATGCTTCTGGCGTTGACTTCTTAGGCCCTAACTATACCATCTGATGGAACAACGCCCTAGCGTGAAGCCTAGGTTGCACGGAACGTAGAAATGACCATAACTTTCACACTGGTTGCATTATTCACTTTATGCAATGGAAAAACTGTTCTATTTATATTGTATTTTATGGTTCTGGCGTTGACTTCTTAGGCCCCAACTATTCGATCTGGTGGGGCAACGCCCTAGCGTGAAGCCTAGGTTACCCGGAACGTAGAAATGACCAGTACATTCATACTGGTTGCAATTATTCCTGTTATACGATGGAAAAGCTGTTGTATTTTTATTGTATTTTATGCTTCGGGCGTTGACTTCTAAGGCCCTAGCTATTCCATTTGATGGAGCAACGCCCTAGATTCAAGCCTAGGTTGCCCGGAACGTAGAAATGACCATTACTTTCACACTGGTTGCAATTATTCCTGTTATACTATGGCAAGATTGTGTATTTTTATTGTATTTTTTGCTTCGGGCAGTGACTTCTCAGGCGCTAGCTATTCGATCTGGTGGCACAACGCACTAGAGTGAAGCCTAGTTTGCCCGGATCGTAGAAATGACCATAACTTTCATACTGGTTGCAATTATTCGTTTTATACGATGGAAAAACTGTTGTATATATTATGTATTTGTTGCTTCTAGTGTTGACTTCTTAGGCCATAACTATTCCGTCTGGTGGAGCAACGCCATAGAGCGAAACGTAGGTTGCCCGGATCGTAGAAATGACCATTATGTTCACACTAGTTGCAATTATTCCTGTTATACGATGGAAAAACTGTTCCATTTATTTTGTATTTTATGCTTCGGGCGTCGACTTCTAAGGCCTTAACTATTCGGGCTGGTGGAGCAACATCCTAGAGTTAAACCTAGGTTACCCGGAACGTAGAAATGACCAGTACATTCACACTGTTAGCAGTTATTCCTGTTATACGATCTAAAGACTGTTGCATCTTTATTGTGTTTTATGCTTCTGTCGTTGACTTCTCAGGCCCTAACTATTCGATCTGGTGGAACAACGCCCTAGAGCGAAGCCTAGGTTGCCCGGAACATAGAAATGGCCAGTACTTTCACACTGGTTGCAATTACACTTGTTATACGATGGAAGGACTGTTGCATTTTTATTGTATTTTATGTTTCAGGCGTTGACTTGTAAGGTCCTAGCTATTCGATCTCGTGGGGCAACGTCCAAGAGTGAAGCGTATGTTGCCCGAAGCGTAGGAATGACCATTACTTTCACACTGGTTGCAATTATTCTTTTTATACGATGGAAAAACTGTTGTATTTTTACTGTATCTTATGCGTCTGGAGTTGTTTTCTAATTCCCTAGCTATTCGACCTGGTGGTGCAACGCCCTAGTGCGAATCCTAGGTTGCACGGAACGTAGAAATGCCCATTACTTTCACACTGGTTGCAATTATTCCTGTTATACGATGGAACAACTGTTGTATTTTTATTATATTCTATGCTTCTGGCGCTGACGTCTAAGTCCCTAGCTATTGGATCTGGTGGAGCAACACCCTAGAGCGAAACCTAGGATGCCCGGGACGTAGAAATGACCATTACCTTCACACTGGTTGCAATTATTCCTGTTATACGATTGAAGGACTGTTGTATTTTTATAGTATTTTATGCTTCTGTCGTTGACTACTTAGGCCCTAGCTATTCGATCTGGTGGAACAACGCAGTAGAGTGAAGCCTAGGTTGCACGGAACGTAGAAATGACCATAACTTTCACACTGGTTGCAATTATTCGCCTTATGCAATGGAAAAACTGTTGTATTTATATTGTATTTTATGCTTCTGGAGTTGACTTCTTAGGTCCTAACTATTCGATCTGGTGGAGCAACGCCCTAGAGTGAAACCTAGGTTGCTCGGAATGTAGAAATGACCATAACTTTCACACTGGTTGCAATTATTCGTTTTATACGATGGAAAAACTGCTGCATCTTTACTGTATTTTATGCTTCTGGCGTTGACTTCTAAGGCCCTAATTATTCGATCTGGTGGAGCAACGCCCTTGCGTGAAGCCTAGGTTGCCCGGAACGTCGAAATGGCCATAACTTTCATACTGGTTGCAATTATTCGTTTCATACGATGGAAAAACTGTTGTATTTATATTGCATTTTATGCTTCGGGCGTTGACTTCTAAGGTCCTAACCATTCAATCTGTTGGAGCAAGGCCCAAGGGTGAAGCCTAGGTTGCCCGGAAAGTAGAAATGACCATAACTTTCATACCGGTTGCAATTAATCCTGTTATACGATGGAAAAACTGTTGTATTTTTATTGCATTTGATGCTTCGGGCGTTGACTTCTAAGGCCCTAACTATTCAATCTGTTGGAGCAACGCCCTAGGGTGAAGCCTAGGTTGCCCGGAAAGTAGAAATGACCATAACTTTCATACTGGTTGCAATTATTCGTTTTATACGATGGAAAAACTGTTGTATTTATATTGTATTTTATGCTTCAGGCGTTGACTTCTAAGGCCGTAGCTATTCGATGTGGTGGAGCAACACCCTACAGTGAAGCCTAGGTTGCCCGGAACGTGGAAATGACCATAACCTTCACACAGGTTGCAATTATTCGTTTTATACGATGGAAAGACTGTTGCATTTATTTTGTAGTTTATGCTTCTGGCGTTGACTTTTAAGGCCCTAACTCTTCGATCTGGTGTAGCAACGCCTCAGAGTTAAGTTTTGGATGCCCGAAACGCCGAAATGATCATTACCTTCGCACTGGTTGCAGTGATCCATGCTATACAATGGAAAAACTGTTGTATTTATATTGTATTTTGTGCTTCAGGCGTTGACTTCTAGGGCCGTAACTATTCAATCTGTTGGAGCAACGCCCTAGGGTGAAACCTAGGTTGCCCGGACAAGAGAAATGACCATAACTTTCATACTGGTTGCAGCTATTCGTTTTATACGATGGAAAAACTGGTGTATTTATATTGTATTTTATGCTTCTGCCGTTGAATTCTAAGGCTCTAACTATTCGATCTGGTGGAACAACACCCTAAGGTGAAGCCTAGGTTGCCCGGAAAGAAGAAATGACCATAACTATCATATTGGTTGCAATTATTCGTTTTATACGATGGAAAAACTGTTGTATTTATATTGGATTTTATGCTTCTGGCGTTGACTTCTAAGGCCCTAACTATTCGATCTGGTCGAGCAACGCAATAGAGGGAAGCCTAGGTTGCCCGGAACGTGGAAAGGACCATCACTTTCAAACTGGTTGCAATTAATCCTGTTATACGGTGGAAAAACTGTTGTATTTTTATTGCCTTTTAAACTTCGGGCGTTGACTTCTAAGGCCCTAACTACTCAATCTGTTGGAGCAGCGCGCTAGGGTGAAACCTAGCTTGCCCGGAAAGCAGAAATGACCATAACTTTCATACTGGTTGCAATTATTCGTTTTATACGATGGAAAAGCTGTCGTATTTATATTGTATTTTACGCTTCTGGCTTTGAATTCTAAGGCCGTACCTATTCGATGTGGTGGAGCAACGCCCTAGAGTGAAGCGTAGGTTGCCTGGAACGTAGAACTGACCATTACTTTCATACTGGTTGCAATTATTCGTTTTATACGATGGAAGAACTGTTATATTTATATTGTATTTTATACTTCTGGTGTTGACTTCTAAGGCCCTAACTATTCGATCTGGTGGAGCAACGCCCTAGAGTGAAGCCTAGGTTGCCCGGAACGTAGAAATGACCATTACATTCACACTGGTGGCTATTATTCCTTTTATGACCATTACTTTCACATTGTTTGCAATTGTCCATTTTATACGATGGAAAAGCTGTTGTATTTATATTGTATTTTATGCTTCTGGCGTTGGCTTCTAAGTCCGTAACAATTAGATGTGGTGGAGCAACGCCATAGAGTGAAGCCTAGGTTGCCCGGAAAGTAGAAATGGCCATAACTTTCATACTGGTTGCAATTATTCGTTTTATACGATGGAAAAACTGTTGCATTTATATTGTATTTTATGCTTCTGACGTTGAATTCTAAGGCCGTAGCTATTCGATGTGGTGGAGCAACGTCCTAGAGTGAAGCCTAGGTTGCCCGGAACGTAGAAATGACCATTACTTTCACACTGGTTGCAATTATTCGTTTTATACAATGGAAAGACTGTTGTGTTTATATTGTATTTTACGCTTCTGGCTTTGAATTCTAAGGCCGTACCTATGCGATGTGGTGGAGCAACGCCCTAGTGTGAAGCCTAGGTTGCCCGGAACGTAGAAAAAACCATTACTTTCACACTGGTTGCAATTATTCGTTTTATACGATGGAAAAACTGTAGTACTTATTTTGTATTCGGTGCTTCTGGCGTTGACTTCTTAGGCCCTAACTATTCGATCTGGTGCAGCAGCGTCATAGAGTGAAGCCTAGGGTGCCCGGAAAGTAGAAATGAACATTACTTTCACACTGGTTGCAATTATTCGTTTTATACGATGGAAGAACTGTTGTATTTATTATGTATTTTATGCTTCTGGCGTTGACTTCTTAGGCCCTAACTATTCCATCTGGTTGAACAGCGCCCTAGGGTGAAGCCTAGGTTGCCCGGAACGTAGAAATGACCATTACTTTCACACTGGTTGCAATTATTCGTTTTATACGATGGAAAAACTGTTATATTTGTTTTGTATTTGGTGCTTCTGGCGTTGATTTCTTAGGCCTTAATTATTCGATCTGGAGCAGCAGCGCCATAGGGTGAAGCCTAGGGTGCCCGAAAAGTAGAAATGAACATTACTTTCACACTGGTTGCAATTATTCGTTTTATACGATGGAAAAACTGTTTTCTTTTTATTGTATTTTATGCTTCTGGCGTTGAATTCTAAGTCCCTAGCTATTCGATCTGGTGGAACAACGGCCTAGAGTGAAGCCTAGGTTGCCCGGAACGTAGCAATGACCATTACGAACACACTGTTTGCAAATATACATTATATACGATGGAAAAGCTGTTGTACTTATATTGTATTTTATTCTCCTGGCGTTGATTTCTAAGTCCCTAGCTATTCGATCTGGTGGAGCAACGCCCTAAAGTTAAACCTAGGTTACCCGGAACGTAGAAATGACCAGTACTTTCACAATGTTTGCAATTATTCATTTTATATGATGGAAAAACTGTTGTACTTATATTGTATTTTATGCTTCAGGCGTTGACTTCTAAGGCCGTAGCTATTCGATGTGGTGGAGCAACACCCTACAGTGAAGCCTAGGTTGCCCGGAACGTGGAAATGACCATAACCTTCACACAGGTTGCAATTATTCGTTTTATACGCTGGAAAGACTGTTGCATTTATTTTGTAGTTTATGCTTCTGGCGTTGACTTTTAAGGCCCTAACTCTTCGATCTGGTGTAGCAACGCCTCAGAGTTAAGTTTTGGATGCCCGAAACGCCGAAATGATCATTACCTTCGCACTGGTTGCAGTGATCCATGCTATACAATGTAAAAACTGTTGTATTTATATTGTATTTTGTGCTTCTGGCGTTGACTTCTAGGGCCCTAACTATTCAATCTGTTGGAGCAACGCCCTAGGGTGAAACCTAGGTAGCCCGGACAAGAGAAATGACCACAACTTTCATACTGGTTGCAACTATTCGTTTTATACGATGGAAAAACTGTTGTAGTTATATTGTATTTTATGCTTCTGCCGTTGAATTCTAAGACTCTAACTATTCGATCTGGTGGAACAACACCCTAAGGTGAAGCCTAGGTTGCCCGGAAAGAAGAAATGACCATAACTTTCATACTGGTTGCAATTATTCGTTTTATACGATGGAAAAACTGTTGTATTTATATTGGATTTTATGCTTCTGGCGTTGACTTCTAAGGCCCTAACTATTCGATCCGGTCGAGCAACGCAATAGAGGGAAGCCTAGGTTGCCCGGAACGTAGAAAGGACCATCACTTTCAAAGTGGTTGCAATTAATCCTGTTATACGGTGGGAAAACTGTTGTATTTTTATTGCATTTTAAGCTTCGCGCGTTGACTTCTAAGGCCCTAACTACTCAATCTGTTGGAGCAGCTCGCTAGGGTGAAACCTAGGTTGCCCGGAAAGTAGAAATGACCATAACTTTCATACTGGTTGCAATTATTCGTTTTATACAATGTAAAAACTGTCGTATTTATATTGTATTTTGTGCTTCTGGCGTTGACTTCTAAGGCCCTAAACATTCAATCTGTTGGAGCAACATCCTAGGGTGAAACGTAGGTTGCCCGGACAATAGAAATGACCATCACTTTCACACTGGTTGCAATTATTCCTGTTATACGATGGAAAATCTGTTGCATTTATATCGTATTTTATGCTTCTGGCGTTGACTTCTTAGGCCCTAACTATACCATCTGATGGAACAACGCCCTAGCGTGAAGCCTAGGTTGCACGGAACGTAGAAATGACCATAACTTTCACACTGGTTGCATTATTCACTTTATGCAATGGAAAAACTGTTCTATTTATATTGTATTTTATGGTTCTGGCGTTGACTTCTTAGGCCCCAACTATTCGATCTGGTGGGGCAACGCCCTAGCGTGAAGCCTAGGTTACCCGGAACGTAGAAATGACCAGTACATTCATACTGGTTGCAATTATTCCTGTTATACGATGGAAAAGCTGTTGTATTTTTATTGTATTTTATGCTTCGGGCGTTGACTTCTAAGGCCCTAGCTATTCCATTTGATGGAGCAACGCCCTAGATTCAAGCCTAGGTTGCCCGGAACGTAGAAATGACCATTACTTTCACACTGGTTGCAATTATTCCTGTTATACTATGGCAAGATTGTGTATTTTTATTGTATTTTTTGCTTCGGGCAGTGACTTCTCAGGCGCTAGCTATTCGATCTGGTGGCACAACGCACTAGAGTGAAGCCTAGTTTGCCCGGATCGTAGAAATGACCATAACTTTCATACTGGTTGCAATTATTCGTTTTATACGATGGAAAAACTGTTGTATATATTATGTATTTGTTGCTTCTAGTGTTGACTTCTTAGGCCATAACTATTCCGTCTGGTGGAGCAACGCCATAGAGCGAAACGTAGGTTGCCCGGATCGTAGAAATGACCATTATGTTCACACTAGTTGCAATTATTCCTGTTATACGATGGAAAAACTGTTCCATTTATTTTGTATTTTATGCTTCGGGCGTCGACTTCTAAGGCCTTAACTATTCGGGCTGGTGGAGCAACATCCTAGAGTTAAACCTAGGTTACCCGGAACGTAGAAATGACCAGTACATTCACACTGTTAGCAGTTATTCCTGTTATACGATCTAAAGACTGTTGCATCTTTATTGTGTTTTATGCTTCTGTCGTTGACTTCTCAGGCCCTAACTATTCGATCTGGTGGAACAACGCCCTAGAGCGAAGCCTAGGTTGCCCGGAACATAGAAATGGCCAGTACTTTCACACTGGTTGCAATTACACTTGTTATACGATGGAAGGACTGTTGCATTTTTATTGTATTTTATGTTTCAGGCGTTGACTTGTAAGGTCCTAGCTATTCGATCTCGTGGGGCAACGTCCAAGAGTGAAGCGTATGTTGCCCGAAGCGTAGGAATGACCATTACTTTCACACTGGTTGCAATTATTCTTTTTATACGATGGAAAAACTGTTGTATTTTTACTGTATCTTATGCGTCTGGAGTTGTTTTCTAATTCCCTAGCTATTCGACCTGGTGGTGCAACGCCCTAGTGCGAATCCTAGGTTGCACGGAACGTAGAAATGCCCATTACTTTCACACTGGTTGCAATTATTCCTGTTATACGATGGAACAACTGTTGTATTTTTATTATATTCTATGCTTCTGGCGCTGACGTCTAAGTCCCTAGCTATTGGATCTGGTGGAGCAACACCCTAGAGCGAAACCTAGGATGCCCGGGACGTAGAAATGACCATTACCTTCACACTGGTTGCAATTATTCCTGTTATACGATTGAAGGACTGTTGTATTTTTATAGTATTTTATGCTTCTGTCGTTGACTACTTAGGCCCTAGCTATTCGATCTGGTGGAACAACGCAGTAGAGTGAAGCCTAGGTTGCACGGAACGTAGAAATGACCATAACTTTCACACTGGTTGCAATTATTCGCCTTATGCAATGGAAAAACTGTTGTATTTATATTGTATTTTATGCTTCTGGAGTTGACTTCTTAGGTCCTAACTATTCGATCTGGTGGAGCAACGCCCTAGAGTGAAACCTAGGTTGCTCGGAATGTAGAAATGACCATAACTTTCACACTGGTTGCAATTATTCGTTTTATACGATGGAAAAACTGCTGCATCTTTACTGTATTTTATGCTTCTGGCGTTGACTTCTAAGGCCCTAATTATTCGATCTGGTGGAGCAACGCCCTTGCGTGAAGCCTAGGTTGCCCGGAACGTCGAAATGGCCATAACTTTCATACTGGTAGCAATTATTCGTTTTATACGATGGAAGAACTGTTATATTTATATTGTATTTTATACTTCTGGTGTTGACTTCTAAGGCCCTAACTATTCGATCTGGTGGAGCAACGCCCTAGAGTGAAGCCTAGGTTGCCCGGAACGTAGAAATGACCATTACATTCACACTGGTGGCTATTATTCCTTTTATGACCATTACTTTCACATTGTTTGCAATTATCCATTTTATACGATGGAAAAGCTGTTGTATTTATATTGCATTTTATGCTTCTGGCGTTGGCTTCTAAGTCCGTAACAATTAGATGTGGTGGAGCAACGCCCTAGAGTGAAGCCTAGGTTGCCCGGAAAGTAGAAATGGCCATAACTTTCATACTGGTTGCAATTATTCGTTTTATACGATGGAAAAACTGTTGCATTTATATTGTATTTTATGCTTCTGACGTTGAATTCTAAGGCCGTAGCTATTCGATGTGGTGGAGCAACGTCCTAGAGTGAAGCCTAGGTTGCCCGGAACGTAGAAATGACCATTACTTTCACACTGGTTGCAATTATTCGTTTTATACAATGGAAAGACTGTTGTATTTATTATGTATTTGGTGCTTCTGGCGTTGACTTCATAGGCCATAACTATTCCATCTGGTGGAGCAACGCCATAGAGTGAAACGTAGGTTGCCCGGAACGTAGAAATTACCATTGCTTTCACAATGATTGCAATTATTCATTTTATACGATGGAAAAACTGCTGTACTTATATTATATTTTATTCTTCTGTCGTTGATTTCTAAGTCCCTAGCTATTCGATCTGGTGGAGCAACGCACTAGAGTTAAACCTAGGTTACCCGGAACGTAGAAATGACCAGTACTTTCACACTGTTTGCAGTTATTCCTGTTCCACGATGGAAAAACTGTTGCATATTTATTGTATTTTGTGCTTCTGGCGTTGACTACTAAGGCCCTAAGTGTTCGATCTGGTGGAGCAACGCCCTAGAGTGAAGCCTAGTTTGCCCGGATCGTAGAAATGACCATAACTTTCATACTGGTTGCAATTATTCGTTTTATACGATGGAAAAACTGTTGTATATATTATGTATTTGCTGCTTCTAGTGTTGACTTCTTAGGCCATAACTATTCCGTCTGGTGGAGCAACGCCATAGAGCGAAACGTAGGTTGCCCGGATCGTAGAAATGACCATTATGTTCACACTAGTTGCAATTATTCCTGTTATACGATGGAAAAACTGTTTAATTTTTTTGTATTTTATGCTTCTGGCGTTGAATTCTAAGTCCCTAGCTATTCGATCGGGTGGAGCAACGCCCTAGAGTGAAGCCCAGGTTGCCCGGAACGTAGAAATGACCATTACTTTCATACTGTTTTCAATTATTCATTTTATACGGTGGAAAAGCTGTTGTATTTACTTTGTCTTTTATGCTTCTGGCGTTGACTTCTAAGGCCGTAGCTATTAGATGTGGTGGAGCAACGCGCTAGAGTTAAACCTAGGTTACACGAAACACAGAAATGACCAGTACCTTCACACTGTTTGCAGTTATTCCTGTTATACGATGGAAAAACTGTTGCATCCTTATTGCATTTTATGCTTCTGTCGTTGACTACTAAGGCCCTATCTGTTCGATCTGGTGGAGCAACGCCCTAGAGTCAAGCCTAGGTTGCTCGGAATGTTGAAATGTCCATAACTTTCGCACTGGTTGCAATTATTCGTTTTATACGATGGAAAAACTGTTGCATCTTTATTGTATTTTATGCTTCTGGCGTTGACTTCTAAGGCCCTCATTATTCGATCTGGTGGAGCAACGCCGTAGAGTGACGTCTAGGTTCCCCGGAACGTAGAAATGACCATCACTTTCACAATGTTTGCAATTATTCCTGTTATACGATGGAAAAGCTGTTGTATTTTTATTGTATTTTATGCTTCGGGCGTTGACTTCTAAGGCCCTAGCTATTCCATTTGATGGAGCAACGCCCTAGATTCAAGCCTAGGTTGCCCGGAACGTAGAAATGACCATTACTTTCACACTGGTTGCAATTATTCCTGTTATACTATGGCAAGATTGTGTATTTTTATTGTATTTTTTGCTTCGGGCAGTGACTTCTCAGGCGCTAGCTATTCGATCTGGTGGCACAACGCACTAGAGTGAAGCCTAGTTTGCCCGGATCGTAGAAATGACCATAACTTTCATACTGGTTGCAATTATTCGTTTTATACGATGGAAAAACTGTTGTATATATTATGTATTTGTTGCTTCTAGTGTTGACTTCTTAGGCCATAACTATTCCGTCTGGTGGAGCAACGCCATAGAGCGAAACGTAGGTTGCCCGGATCGTAGAAATGACCATTATGTTCACACTAGTTGCAATTATTCCTGTTATACGATGGAAAAACTGTTCCATTTATTTTGTATTTTATGCTTCGGGCGTCGACTTCTAAGGCCTTAACTATTCGGGCTGGTGGAGCAACATCCTAGAGTTAAACCTAGGTTACCCGGAACGTAGAAATGACCAGTACATTCACACTGTTAGCAGTTATTCCTGTTATACGATCTAAAGACTGTTGCATCTTTATTGTGTTTTATGCTTCTGTCGTTGACTTCTCAGGCCCTAACTATTCGATCTGGTGGAACAACGCCCTAGAGCGAAGCCTAGGTTGCCCGGAACATAGAAATGGCCAGTACTTTCACACTGGTTGCAATTACACTTGTTATACGATGGAAGGACTGTTGCATTTTTATTGTATTTTATGTTTCAGGCGTTGACTTGTAAGGTCCTAGCTATTCGATCTCGTGGGGCAACGTCCAAGAGTGAAGCGTATGTTGCCCGAAGCGTAGGAATGACCATTACTTTCACACTGGTTGCAATTATTCTTTTTATACGATGGAAAAACTGTTGTATTTTTACTGTATCTTATGCGTCTGGAGTTGTTTTCTAATTCCCTAGCTATTCGACCTGGTGGTGCAACGCCCTAGTGCGAATCCTAGGTTGCACGGAACGTAGAAATGCCCATTACTTTCACACTGGTTGCAATTATTCCTGTTATACGATGGAACAACTGTTGTATTTTTATTATATTCTATGCTTCTGGCGCTGACGTCTAAGTCCCTAGCTATTGGATCTGGTGGAGCAACACCCTAGAGCGAAACCTAGGATGCCCGGGACGTAGAAATGACCATTACCTTCACACTGGTTGCAATTATTCCTGTTATACGATTGAAGGACTGTTGTATTTTTATAGTATTTTATGCTTCTGTCGTTGACTACTTAGGCCCTAGCTATTCGATCTGGTGGAACAACGCAGTAGAGTGAAGCCTAGGTTGCACGGAACGTAGAAATGACCATAACTTTCACACTGGTTGCAATTATTCGCCTTATGCAATGGAAAAACTGTTGTATTTATATTGTATTTTATGCTTCTGGAGTTGACTTCTTAGGTCCTAACTATTCGATCTGGTGGAGCAACGCCCTAGAGTGAAACCTAGGTTGCTCGGAATGTAGAAATGACCATAACTTTCACACTGGTTGCAATTATTCGTTTTATACGATGGAAAAACTGCTGCATCTTTACTGTATTTTATGCTTCTGGCGTTGACTTCTAAGGCCCTAATTATTCGATCTGGTGGAGCAACGCCCTTGCGTGAAGCCTAGGTTGCCCGGAACGTCGAAATGGCCATAACTTTCATACTGGTAGCAATTATTCGTTTTATACGATGGAAGAACTGTTATATTTATATTGTATTTTATACTTCTGGTGTTGACTTCTAAGGCCCTAACTATTCGATCTGGTGGAGCAACGCCCTAGAGTGAAGCCTAGGTTGCCCGGAACGTAGAAATGACCATTACATTCACACTGGTGGCTATTATTCCTTTTATGACCATTACTTTCACATTGTTTGCAATTATCCATTTTATACGATGGAAAAGCTGTTGTATTTATATTGCATTTTATGCTTCTGGCGTTGGCTTCTAAGTCCGTAACAATTAGATGTGGTGGAGCAACGCCCTAGAGTGAAGCCTAGGTTGCCCGGAAAGTAGAAATGGCCATAACTTTCATACTGGTTGCAATTATTCGTTTTATACGATGGAAAAACTGTTGCATTTATATTGTATTTTATGCTTCTGACGTTGAATTCTAAGGCCGTAGCTATTCGATGTGGTGGAGCAACGTCCTAGAGTGAAGCCTAGGTTGCCCGGAACGTAGAAATGACCATTACTTTCACACTGGTTGCAATTATTCGTTTTATACAATGGAAAGACTGTTGTATTTATTATGTATTTGGTGCTTCTGGCGTTGACTTCATAGGCCATAACTATTCCATCTGGTGGAGCAACGCCATAGAGTGAAACGTAGGTTGCCCGGAACGTAGAAATTACCATTGCTTTCACAATGATTGCAATTATTCATTTTATACGATGGAAAAACTGCTGTACTTATATTATATTTTATTCTTCTGTCGTTGATTTCTAAGTCCCTAGCTATTCGATCTGGTGGAGCAACGCACTAGAGTTAAACCTAGGTTACCCGGAACGTAGAAATGACCAGTACTTTCACACTGTTTGCAGTTATTCCTGTTCCACGATGGAAAAACTGTTGCATATTTATTGTATTTTGTGCTTCTGGCGTTGACTACTAAGGCCCTAAGTGTTCGATCTGGTGGAGCAACGCCCTAGAGTGAAGCCTAGTTTGCCCGGATCGTAGAAATGACCATAACTTTCATACTGGTTGCAATTATTCGTTTTATACGATGGAAAAACTGTTGTATATATTATGTATTTGCTGCTTCTAGTGTTGACTTCTTAGGCCATAACTATTCCGTCTGGTGGAGCAACGCCATAGAGCGAAACGTAGGTTGCCCGGATCGTAGAAATGACCATTATGTTCACACTAGTTGCAATTATTCCTGTTATACGATGGAAAAACTGTTTAATTTTTTTGTATTTTATGCTTCTGGCGTTGAATTCTAAGTCCCTAGCTATTCGATCGGGTGGAGCAACGCCCTAGAGTGAAGCCCAGGTTGCCCGGAACGTAGAAATGACCATTACTTTCATACTGTTTTCAATTATTCATTTTATACGGTGGAAAAGCTGTTGTATTTACTTTGTCTTTTATGCTTCTGGCGTTGACTTCTAAGGCCGTAGCTATTAGATGTGGTGGAGCAACGCGCTAGAGTTAAACCTAGGTTACACGAAACACAGAAATGACCAGTACCTTCACACTGTTTGCAGTTATTCCTGTTATACGATGGAAAAACTGTTGCATCCTTATTGCATTTTATGCTTCTGTCGTTGACTACTAAGGCCCTATCTGTTCGATCTGGTGGAGCAACGCCCTAGAGTCAAGCCTAGGTTGCTCGGAATGTTGAAATGTCCATAACTTTCGCACTGGTTGCAATTATTCGTTTTATACGATGGAAAAACTGTTGCATCTTTATTGTATTTTATGCTTCTGGCGTTGACTTCTAAGGCCCTCATTATTCGATCTGGTGGAGCAACGCCGTAGAGTGACGTCTAGGTTCCCCGGAACGTAGAAATGACCATCACTTTCACAATGTTTGCAATTATTCAATTTATACGATGGAAAAACTGTTGTACTTATATTGTATTTTACTCTTCTGGCGTTGACTTCTTAGGCCCTAACTATTCGATCTGGTGGAACAGCGGCCTAGAGTGAAGCCTAGGTTGCCCGGAACGTAGCAATGACCATTACGATCACACTGTTTGCAAATATACTTTATATACGATGGAAAAGCTGTTGTATTTATATTGTATTTTATTCTTCTGGCGTTGAATTCTAAGTGCCTAGCTATTCGATCTGGTAGAGCAATGCCCTATAGTGAAGCCTAGGGTGCCCGGAAAGTAGAAATGAACATTATTTTCACACTGGCTGCAATTATTCGTTTTATACGATGGAAAAACTGTTATATTTATACTGTATTTTGTGCTTCTGGTGTTGACTTCTAAGGCCCTAGCTATTCGATCTGGTGGAGCAACGCCCTAGAGTGAAGCCTAGGTAGCCCGGAACGTAGAAATGACCATTACTTTCACACTGGTTGCAATTATTCGTTTTATACGATGGAAAAACTGTTGCATCTTTATTGTATTTTATGCTTCGGGCGTTGACTTCTAAGGCCCTAACTACTCAACCTGTTAGAGCAACGCCCTAGTGTGAAACCTAGGTTGCCCGGAAAGTTGAAATGACCATAACTCTCATACTGGTTGCAGTTATTCGTTTTATACGATGGAAAAACTGTTGTGTTTATATTGTATTTTACGCTTTTGGCTTTGAATTCTAAGGCCGTACCTATGCGATGTGGTGGAGCAACGCCCTAGAGTGAAGCCTAGGTTGCCCGGAACGTAGAAAAGACCATTACTTTCACACTGGTTGCAATTATTCGTTTTATACGATGGAAAAACTGTAGTACTTATTTTGTATTCGGTGCTTCTGGCGTTGACTTCTTAGGCCCTAACTATTCGATCTGGTGCAGCAGCGTCATAGAGTGAAGCCTAGGGTGCCCGGAAAGTAGAAATGAACATTACTTTCACACTGGTTGCAATTATTCGTTTTATACGATGGAAGAACTGTTGTATTTATTATGTATTTTATGCTTCTGGCGTTGACTTCTTAGGCCCTAACTATTCCATCTGGTTGAACAGCGCCCTAGGGTGAAGCCTAGGTTGCCCGGAACGTAGAAATGACCATTACTTTCACACTGGTTGCAATTATTCGTTTTATACGATGGAAAAACTGTTATATTTATTTTGTATTTGGTGCTTCTGGCGTTGATTTCTTAGGCCTTAATTATTCGATCTGGAGCAGCAGCGCCATAGAGTGAAGCCTAGGGTGCCCGAAAAGTAGAAATGAACATTACTTTTACACTGGTTGCAATTATTCGTTTTATACGATGGAAAAACTGTTGTATTTATTATGTATTTTATGCTTCTGACGTTGAATTCTAAGGCCGTAGCTATCCGATGTGGTGGAGCAACGCAGTAGAGTGAAGCCTAGGTTGCCCGGAACCTGGAAATGACCATTACTTTCACGCTGGTTGCAATTATTCGTTTTATACGATGGAAAAACTGTTGTATTTATTTTGTATTTGCTGCTTCTAGCGTTGACTTCTTAGGCCATAACTATTCCGTCTGGTGGAGCAACGCCATAGAGTGAAACGTAGGTTGCCCGGATCGTAGAAATGACCATTATATTCACACTAGTTGCAATTATTCCTTTTATACGATGGAAAAACTGTTTTCTTTTTATTGTATTTTATGCTTCTGGCGTTGAATTCTAAGTCCCTAGCTATTCGATCTGGTGGAACAACGGCCTAGAGTGAAGCCTAGGTTGCCCGGAACGTAGCAATGACCATTACGATCACACTGTTTGCAAATATACATTATATACGATGGAAAAGCTGTTGTACTTATATTGTATTTTATTCTCCTGGCGTTGATTTCTAAGTCCCTAGCTATTCGATCTGGTGGAGCAACGCCCTAAAGTTAAACCTAGGTTACCCGGAACGTAGAAATGACCAGTACTTTCACAATGTTTGCAATTATTCATTTTATATGATGGAAAAACTGTTGTACTTATATTGTATTTTATTCTTCTGGCGTTGACTTCTTAGGCCCTAACTATTCGATCGTGTGGAGCAACGCCCTAGAGTGAAGCCCAGGTTGCCCGGAACGTAGAAATGACCATTACTTTCATACTGTTTTCAATTATTCATTTTATACGGTGGAAAAGCTGTTGTATTTACTTTGTCTTTTATGCTTCTGGCGTTGACTTCTAAGGCCGTAGCTATTAGATGTGGTGGAGCAACGCGCTAGAGTTAAACCTAGGTTACCCGAAACACAGAAATGACCAGTACCTTCACACTGTTTGCAGTTATTCCTGTTATACGATGGAAAAACTGTTGCATCCTTATTGCATTTTATGCTTCTGGCGTTGACTACTAAGGCCCTATCTGTTCGATCTGGTCGAGCAACGCCCTAGAGTCAAGCCTAGGTTGCTCGGAATGTTGAAATGTCCATAACTTTCGCACTGGTTGCAATTATTCGTTTTATACGATGGAAAAACTGTTGCATCTTTATTGTATTTTATGCTTCTGGCGTTGACTTCTAAGGCCCTCATTATTCGATCTGGTGGAGCAACGCCGTCGAGTGACGTCTAGGTTCCCCGGAACGTAGAAATGACCATCACTTTCACAATGTTTGCAATTATTCATTTTATACGATTGAAAGACTGTTGTACTTATATTGTATTTTACTCTTCTGGCGTTGACTTCTTATTCCCTAACTATTCGATCTGGTGGAACAGCGGCCTAGAGTGAAGCCTAGGTTGCCCGGAACGTAGCAATGACCATTACGATCACACTGTTTGCAAATATACTTTATATACGATGGAAAAGCTGTTGTATTTATATTGTATTTTATTCTTCTGGCGTTGAATTCTAAGTGCCTAGCTATTCGATCTGGTAGAGCAATGCCCTATAATGAAGCCTAGGTTGCCCGGAACCTAGAAATGACCATTACTTTCACACTGGTTGTAATTATTCGTTTTATACGATGGAAAAGCTGTTGTATTTATATTGTATTTTATGCTTCTGGCGTTGACTTCTAAGGCCGTAGCTATTAGATGTGGTGGACCGACGCCCTAGTGTGACGCCTAGGTTGCCCGGAACGTAGAAATGACGATTACTTTCACAATGTTTGCAATTATTCATTTTATACGATGGTAAAACTGTTGTACTTATATCGTATTTTATTCTTCTGGCGTTGATTTCTAAGTCCCTAGCTATTCGATCTGGTGGAGTAACGCCCTAGAGTTAAACCTAGGTTACCCGGAACGTAGAAATGACCAGTACTTTCACAATGATTGCAATTATTCATTTTATATGATGGAAAAACTGTTGTACTTATATTGTATTTTATTCTTCTGGCGTTGACTTCTTAGGCCCTAACTATTCGATCTGGTGGAACAACGCCCTAGAGGGAAGCCTAGGTTGCCCGGAACGTAGCAATGACCATTACCTTCACACTGGTTGCAATTATTCCTGTTATACGATGGAAAAACTGTTCTATTTATTTTGTATTTTATGCTTCGGGCGTCGACTTCTGAGGCCTAAACTATTCGGGCTGGTGGAGCAACATCCTAGAGTTAAACCTAGGTTACCCGGAACGTAGAAATGACCAGTACATTCACACTGTTAGCAGTTATTCCTGTTATACGATCTAAAGACTGTTGCATCTTTATTGTGTTTTATGCTTCTGTCGTTGACTTCTAAGGCCCTAGCCTTTCGATATGATGGAGCAACGCCCTAGAGTGAAGCCCAGGTTGCTCGGAATGTTGAAGTGTCCATAACTTTCATACTGGTTGCAATTATTCATGCTATACGATGGAGAAACTGTTGTATTTTTATTGTATTTTATGTTTCAGGTGTTGACTTCTAAGGTCGTAGCTATTCGATCTCGTGGGGCAACGTCCATTAGTGAAGCGTATGTTGCCCGAAGCGTAGAAATGACCATTACTTTCAGACTGGTTGCAAATATTCTTTTTATACGATGGAAAAACTGTTGAATTTTTATTGTATTTTATGCTTCTGGCGTTGAATTGTAAGTCACTAACTATTCGATCTGGTGGATCAACGCCCTAGACTGAAGTCTAGGTTGCCCGCGACGTAGAAATGACCATTACTCTTACACTGGTTGCATTTATTCGCTCTATACGATGGAAAAACTGTTGTATTTATATTGTATTTTATGCTCCTGGCGTTGACGTCTTAGGTCCAAACTATTCGGTCTGGTGGACCAACGCCCTAGAGTGAAGCCTAGGTTGCACGGAACGTAGAAATGACCGTAACTTTCACACTGGTTGCATTATTCACTTTATGCAATGGAAAAACTGTTCTATTTATATTGTATTTTATGGTTCTGGCGTTGACTTCTTAGGCCATAACTATTCAATCTGTTGGAGCAACGCCCTAGAGTGAAGCATAGGTTGCCCGGAAAGGAGAAATGACCATAACTTTCATACTGGTTGTAATTATTCGTTTTATACGATGGAAAAACTGTTGTATTTATATTGTATTTTATGCTTCAGGCGTTGACTTCTAAGGCCGTAGCTATTCGATGTGGTGGTGCAACAGCCTACAGTGAAGCCTAGGTTGCCCGGAACGTGGAAATGACCATAACCTTCACACAGGTTGCAATTATTCGTTTTATACGATGGAAAAACTGTTGAATTTATATTGTATTGTATGCTTCTGGCGTTGACTTCTACGGCCGTAGCTATTCGATGTGGTGGAGGAACGCACTAGAGTGAAGCCTAGTTTGCCCAGAATGCAGAAATGACCATAACTTTCACACTGGTTGCAATTATTCGCTTTATACGATGGAATAACTGATGCATTTATATTGTATTTTATGCTTCTGGCGTTGACTTCATAGGTCCTAACTATTCGGTCTGGTGGACCAACGCCCTAGAGTGGAGCCTAGGTTGCACGGAACGTAGAAATGACCATTACCTTCACACTGGTTGCAATTATTCCTGTTATACGATAGAAAGGCTATTGTATTTTTATTGTATTTAATGCTTCTGGCGTTGACTTCTTAGGCCCTAGCTAGTGGATCTGCTGTTCCAACGCCCTAGAGTGAAGCCTAGGTTGCCCGGTACGTAGAAATGACCATCACTTTCACACTGGTAGCAATTATTCGCGTTAAACGATGGAAAAACTGTTGTATTTTTATTGTATTTTATGTTTCGGGCGTTGACTTCTAAGGCCCTAGCTATTCGATCTGGTGGAGCTACGCCCTAGAGTCAAGCCTAGGCTGTCCGAAACGTAGATATGACCATTACTTTCACACTGGTTGCAATTATTTATGCTATACGATGGAGAAACTGTTGTATTTTTACTGTGTTTTATGTTTCAGGTGTTGAATTCTAAGGTCGTAGCTATTCGACCTGGTGGTGCAACGCCCTAGTGCGAACCGTAGGTTGCACGGAACGTAGAAATGCCCATTACTTTCACACTGGTTGCAATTATTCCTGTCATACGATGGAACAACTGTTTTATGTTTATTATACTTTATGCTCTTGGCGTTGACCTCCAAGTCCCTAGCTATTCGATCTGGTGGAGCAACGCTCTAGGGCGAAGCCTAGGTTGCCCGGAACGTAGAAATGGCCATTACTTTCACACTGGTTGCAATTAATCCTGTTATATGATGGAGAAACTGTTGTATTTTTATTTTACTTTATGTTTCTGGCGTTGACTTCTTAGGCTCTAACTATTCGATCTGGTGGAACAACGCCCTAGAGTGAAGCCTAGGTTGACCGGAGCGTAGAAATGACCTTTACCTTCACACTGTTTGCAATTATTCCTGTTATACGATGGTAAAACTGTTGGAATATTAATGTTCTTTATGCTTCTGGCGTTGATTTCTTGGGGCCTAACTATTCGATCTGGTGAAGCAACGCCCTAGAGTGAAGCCTAGATTGCCCGGAACGTAGAAATGGCCATTACCTTCACGCTGGTTGCAATTATTCCTGTTACACGATGAAAAACTATTGTATTTTTATTTTATTTTATGTTTCTGGCGTTGAATTCTAAGTCCCTAGCTATTCGATCCGGTGTAGCAACGCCCTAGAGTGAAGCCTAGGTTGCCCGTAACGTAGAAATGACCATAACTTACACACTGGCCGGAATTATTCGTTTAATACGATGGAAAAACAGTTGTATCTATATTGTATTTTATGCTTCTGGCGTTGACTTCTAAATCCCTAACTATTCGATCTGGTGGAGCAACGATCTCGACCGAAGCCTAGGTTTCCCGGAACGTAGAAACGCCCGTTACTTTCACACTGTTTGCAATTATCGAATTTATACGGTGGAAAAACTGTTGTATTTATATTGTATTCTATGCTCCTGGTGTTGACTTCTCAGGCCCTAACTATTCGATCCGGTTGAGCAACGCCTCAGAGTTATATCTAAGACGCCCGGAACGTAGAAGTGGCCGTCACTTTCACACTGGTTGCAATTATTCGTTTTATACGATGGAAAGGCTGTTGTATTTATAATGTATTTTATGCTTCTGGCGTTGACTCCTTAGTCCCTAACTATGCGATCTGATGGAGCAACGCTCCAGAGTGAAGGCTAGGTTGCCCGGAACGTAGAGATGTCCATTACAATCACAGTTGATGCAATTATTCCTGTTATATGATGGAAAACCTGTTGTATTTAGATTGTAGTTTATGCTTCTGGCGTTGACTTCTTAGGACCTAACTATTCGATCTGGCGGAAAAACGCTCTAGATTGAAGCCTAGGTTGCCCGGAAGGTAGAAATGACTATCACTTTCAGACTGGTTGCAATCATTCGTGTCATACGGTGGAAAATCTGTTGCATTTTTATTGTATTTTATGCTTCTGGCGTTGACTTCATAGGTCCTAACTATTCGGTCTGGTGGACCAACGCCCTAGAGTGGAGCCTAGGTTGCACGGAACGTAGAAATGACCATTACCTTCACACTGGTTGCAATTATTCCTGTTATACGATGGAAAGGCTATTGTATTTTTATTGTATTTAATGCTTCTGGCGTTGACTTCTTAGGCCCTAGCTAGTGGATCTGCTGTTCCAACGCCCTAGAGTGAAGCCTAGGCTGCCCGGTACGTAGAAATGACCATCACTTTCACACTGGTAGCAATTATTCGCGTTAAACGATGGAAAAACTGTTGTATTTTTATTGTATTTTATGTTTCGGGCGTTGACTTCTAAGGCCCTAGCTATTCGATCTGGTGGAGCTACGCCCTGGAGTCAAGCCTAGGCTGTCCGAAACGTAGATATGACCATTACTTTCACACTGGTTGCAATTATTTATGCTATACGATGGAGAAACTGTTGTATTTTTACTGTGTTTTATGTTTCAGGTGTTGAATTCTAAGGTCGTAGCTATTCGACCTGGTGGTGCAACGCCCTAGTGCGAACCGTAGGTTGCACGGAACGTAGAAATGCCCATTACTTTCACACTGGTTGCAATTATTCCTGTCATACGATGGAACAACTGTTTTATGTTTATTATACTTTATGCTCTTGGCGTTGACCTCCAAGTCCCTAGCTATTCGATCTGGTGGCACAACGCACTAGAGTGAAGTCTAGTTTGCTCGGAATGTAGAAATGACCATAACTCTCACACTGGTGGTAATTATTCGCTTTATACGATGGAAAAACTGTTGTATTTTTATTGTATTTTATGCTTCGGGCATTGTCTTCTAAGGCCCTAGCTATTCCATCTGGTGGAGCAATGCCCCAGAGTGAAGCCTAGGTTGCCCGGAGCGTAGAAATGACCATAACTTTCACACTGGTTGCAATTATACGCTTTATACAATGGAAAAACTGTTGTATTTTTATTGTATTTTATGTTTCGGGCGTCGACTTCTAAGGCCCTAGCTATTCCATCTGGTGGAGCAATGCCCTAGAGTGAAGCCTAGGTTGCCCGGAGCGTAGAAATGACCATTACTTTCACAATGGTTGCAATTATTCCCGTTATACGATGGAAAAACTGTTGTATTTTTATTGTATTTTATGTTTCAGACGTTGACTTCTAAGGTCCTAACTATTCGATCTCGTGCGGCAACGTCCAAGAGTGAAGGGTATGTTGCCCGGAGCGTAGAAATGACCATTACTTTCACAATGGTTGCAATTATTATCTTTATACGATGGAAAAACGGTTGTATTTTTATTGTATTTTATGCTCTTGGCGTTGACCTCCAAGTCCCTAGCTATTCGATCTGGAGGAGCAACGCTCTAGTGCGAAGCCTAGGTTGCCCGGAACGTAGAAATGGCCATTACTTTCACACTGGTTGCAAGTATTCGTTTTATACGATGGAAAAACTGTTGTACTTATATCGTATTTTATGCTTCTGGCGTTGACTTCTTAGGACCTAACTATTTGGTATGGTGGACCAACGCCCTAGAGTGGAGCCTAGTTTGCACGGAACGCAGAAATGACCATAACTTTCACACTGGTTGCAATTATACGCTTTATACAATGGAAAAACTGTTCAATTTTTATTGTATTTTATGTTTCTGGCGCTGACTTCTTAGGTCCTAACTATTCGGTCTGGTGTAGAAACGCCCTAGAGTGAAGCCTAGGTTACCTGGAACGTAGCAATGACCAGTACTTTCACACTGGTTGCAATTATTCCTGTTATACGATGGAAAAACTGTTGTATTTTTATTGTATTTTATTCTTCGGGCGTTGACTTCTAAGGCCCTAGCTATTGGATCAGGTGGTCCAACGCCCTAGAGTGAAACCTAGGTTGCCCGGAACGCAGAAATGACCATCACTTTCGCACTGGTTGCAATTATTCCTGTTATACGATGTAAAAACTGTTGTATTTTTATTGTATTTTATGCTTCTGGCGTTGACCTCCAAGACCCTAGCTATTCGATCTGGTGCAGCAACGCCCCAGGGCGAAGCCTAGGTTGCCCGGAACGTAGAAATGGCCATTACATTCAAACTGGTTGCAATTATTCATTTTATACGATGGAAAAACTGTTGTATTTATATTGTGTTTTATGCTTCGGGCGTTGACTTCTAAGGCCCAAAGTATTCGATCTGGTGGAGCAACGCCTTAGAGTGAAGCCTAGGTTGCCCGGAACGTAGAAATGACCATTACCGTCACACTTGCTGCAATTATTCCTGTTATACGATTGAAAAACTGTTGTATTTTTATTGTATTTTATCCTTCTGGCGTTTACTTCTTAGGCCGTAGCAATTCTATGTGGTGGAGCAACGCCCTAGAGTGAAGCCTATGTTGCCCGGAACGTAGAAATGACCATTACTTTCACATTGGTTGCAATTAATCCTGCTATACGATGGAAAAACTGTTGTACTTATATTGTATTTTACGCTTCTGGCGTTGACTTCGAAGGCCTTAACTATTCCATCTGGTGTAGCAACGCCCTAGAGTGAAGCCTAGGTTGCCCGAAACGTAGAAATGACCATTACTTTCACTCTGGTTGCAATTATTCATGTGATACGATGGACAAACATTAGTATTTTTATTGTATTTTATTCTTCTGGCGTTGACTTCTAAGGTCCTAGCTAGTGGATCTCGTGGGGCAACGTCCAAGAGTGAAGCCTATGTTGCCTGGTACGTAGAAATGACCACTACTTTCACACTGATTGCAATTATTCGTTTTATACGATGGAAAAACTGATGTATTTATCTTGTATTTAATGCTTCTGGCGTTGGCTTCTTAGGCCCTAACTATTGGACCTGGTGGACCAACGCACCAGGGCGTAGCCTGTGTTGCCCGGAACGTCGAAATGGCCATCACTTTCACACTGGTTGCAATTATTCCTTTTATACGATCGAAACACTGTTGTATTCTTATTTTATTTTACGCTTCTGGCATTGGCTTCTAAGGCCCTAACTATACGATCTGGGGGAGCAACGCCCTAGAGTGCAGCCTAGGTTGCCCGGGACGTAGAAATGACCATAACTTTCACACTGGTTGCAATTAATCCTGTTATACGATGGAGAAACTGTTGTATTTTTATTTTACTTTATGTTTCTGGCGTCGACTTCTTAGGCTCTAACTATTCGATCTGGTGGAACAACGCCCTAGAGTGACGCCTAGGTTGACCGGAGCGTAGAAATGACCTTTACCTTCACACTGTTTGCAATTATTCCTGTTATACGATGGTAAAACTGTTGGACTATTAATGTTTTTTATGCTTCTGGTGTTGATTTCTTGGGGCCTAACTATTCGATCTGGTGAAGCAACGCCCTAGAGTGAAGCCTAGATTGCCCGGAACGTAGAAATGTCAATTACTTTCACGCTGGTTGTAATTATTCCTGTTACACGATGAAAAACTGTTGTATTTTTATTTTATTTTATGTTTCTGGCGTTGAATTCTAAGTCCCTAGCTATTCGATCTGGTGTAGCAACGCCCTAGAGTGAAGCCTAGGTTTCCCGTAACGTAGAAATGACCATAACTTACACACTGGCCGGAATTATTCGTTTAATACGATGGAAAAACAGTTGTATCTATATTGTATTTTATGCTTCTGGCGTTGACTTCTAAATCCCTAACTATTCGATCTGGTGGAGCAACGATCTCGACCGAAGCCTAGGTTTCCCGGAACGTAGAAACGCCCGTTACTTTCACACTGTTTGCAATTATCCAATTTATACGGTGGAAAAACTGTTGTATTTATATTGTATTCTATGCTCCTGGTGTTGACTTCTCAGGCCCTAACAATTCGATCTGTTGAGCAACGCCTCAGAGTTATATCTAAGACGCCCGGAACGTAGAAGTGGCCGTCACTTTCACACTGGTTGCAATTATTCGTTTTATACGATGGAAAGGCTGTTGTATTTATAATGTATTTTATGCTTCTGGCGTTGACTCCTTAGTCCCTAACTATGCGATCTGATGGAGCAACGCTCCAGAGTGAAGGCTAGGTTGCCCGGAACGTAGAGATGTCCATTACAATCACAGTTGATGCAATTATTCCTGTTATATGATGGAAAACCTGTTGTATTTAGATTGTAATTTATGCTTCTGGCGTTGACTTCTTAGGACCTAACTATTCGATCTGGCGGAAAAACGCTCTAGATTGAAGCCTAGGTTGCCCGGAAGGTAGAAATGACTATCACTTTCAGACTGGTTGCAATTATTCGTGTCATACGGTGGAAAATCTGTTGCATTTTTATTGTATTTTATGCTTCTGGCGTTGACTTCTTAGGACCTAACTATTCGATCTGGTGGAACAACGCTCTGGATTGAAGCCTAGGTTGCCCGGAACGTAGAAAGGACTGTCGCTTTCACACTGGTTGCAATTACTCGTGTCATACGGTGGAAAAACTGTTGTATTTATATTGTACTCTATGCTCCTGGTGTTGACTTCTCAGGCCCTAACTATTCGAAATGGTTGAGCAACGCCTCAGAGTTATATCTAAGACGCCCGGAACGTAGAAGTGGCCGTCACTTTCGCACTGGTTGCAATTATTCGTTTTATACGATGGAAAGGCTGTTGTATATATAATGTATTTTATGCTTCTGGCGTTGACTCCTTAGTCCATAACTATTCGATCTGGTGGAACAACGCCCTAGAGTGAAGCCTAGGTTGACCGGAGCGTAGAAATGACCTTTACCTTCACACTGTTTGCAATTATTCCTGTTATACGATGGTAAAACTGTTGGACTATTAATGTTCTTTATGCTTCTGGCGTTGATTTCTTGGGGCCTAACTATTCGATCTGGTGAACCAACGCCCTAGAGTGAAGCCTAGATTGCCTGGAACGTAGAAATGGCCATTACTTTCACGCTGGTTGGAATTATTCCTGTTACACGATGAAAAACTGTTGTATTTTTATTTTATTTTATGTTTCTGGCGTTGAATTCTAAGTCCCTATCTATTCGATCTGGTGTAGCAACGCCCTAGAGTTCAGCCTAGGTTGCCCGTAACGTAGAAATGACCATAACTTTCACACTGGCCGGAATTATTCGTTTAATACGATGGAAAAACAGTTGTATCTGTATTGTATTTTATGCTTCTGGCGTTGACTTCTAAATCCCTAACTATTCGATCTGGTGGAGCAACGCCCTAGAGTGAAGCCTAGGTTGCCCGGAACGTAGAAATGGCCATAACTTTCACGCTGGTTGCAATTATTCCTGTTATAAGATGGAAAGACTGTTGTATTTTTATTGTATTTTATGCTTCAGGCGCTGTCTTCTAAGGTCGTAGCTATTCGACGTGGTGGAGCAACGCCCTAGAGTGAAGCCTAGGTTGCCCGGAACGTAGAAGTACCATAACTTTCACACTGGTTGCAAGTATTCGTTTTATACGATGTAAAGGCTGTTGTATTTATTTTGTAGTTTATGCTTCTGGCGTTGACTTCTAAGGCCGTGACTCTTCGGTCTGGAGCAACGCCTCAGAGTTAAGTCTAGGATGTCCGAAACGCTGAAACGATCATTACTTTCACGCTTGTTGCAATTATTCCTGTTATACGATGAAAAGACTGTTGTATTTTCATTGTATTTTACGCTTCAGGCGTTGACTTCTATGGCCGTAGGTATCCGATGTGGCGGAGCAACGCCATAGAGTGAAGCCTAGGTTGCCCGGAACGTAGAAATGACCATTACTTTCACACTGTTTGCATATATACACTATATACGATGGAAAAACTGTTGCATTTTTATTGTATTTTCTGCTTCTGGCTTTGATTTCTAAGGTCGTAGCTATTCGATCTGGTGGAGCAACGCACTAGAGTGAAGCCTAGGTTGCCCGGAACGTAGAAATGACCATAACATTCACACTGGTTGCAATTATTCGTTTTATACGATGGAAAGGCTGTTGTATTTATTTTGTTGTTTATGCTTCTGGCGTTGACTTCTAAGGCCCTGACTCTTCGTTCTGGTGGAGCAACGCCTCAGAGTTAAGTCGAGGATGTCCGAAACGCCGAAACGATCATTACTTTCACGCTTGTTGCAATTATTCCCGTTATACGATGAAAAGACTGTTGTATTTTTATTGTATTTTACGATTCAGGTGTTGATTTCTATGGCCGTAGGTATTCGATGTGGCGGAGCAACGCCATAGAGTGAAGTCTAGGTTGCCCGGAACGTAGAAATGACCATAACATTCACACTGGTTGCAATTATTCGTTTTATACGATGGAAAAGCTGTTGTACTTATATTGTGTTTTATTCTTCTGGCGTTGACTTCTTAGGCCCTACCTATTCTATCTGTTGGAGCAACGCCATAGAGTGAAGCCTAGGTTGCCCGCAACGTAGAAATGACCATAACTTTCATACTGGTTGCAATTATTCGTTTTATACGATGGAAAGACTGTTGTTTTTATATTGTATTTTATGCTTCTGGCGTTGAATTCTGAGGCACTAACTATTCGCTCTGGTGGACCAACGCCCTAGAGTGAAGCCTAGGCTGCTCGGAACGTAGAACTGACCATTACTTTCACACTGTTTGCATATATACACTATATACGATGGAAAAACTGTTGCATTTTTATTGTATTTTCTGCTTCTGGCTTTGATTTCTAAGGTCGTAGCTATTCGATCTGGTGGAGCAACGCACTAGAGTGAAGCCTAGGTTGCCCGGAACGTAGAAATGACCGTAACGTTCACACTGGTTGCAATTATTCGTTTTATACGATGGAAAAGCTGTTGTACTTATATTGTATTTTATTCTTCTGGCGTTGACTTCTTAGGCCCTAACTATTCGATCTGGTGGAACAACGCACTAAGGTGAAGCCTAGGTTGCCCGGAACGTAGAAGTACCGTAACTTTCGCACTGGTTGCAATTATTCGTTTTATACGATGGAGAAGCTGTTTTATTTATAACGTATTTTATGCTTCTGGCGTTGACTTCTAAGGACCTAACTATTCCATCTGGTGGAGCAACGCCCTAGAGTGAAGCCTAGGTTGCTCGGAACGTAGAAATGACCATTACTTTCACACTGTTTGCAATTATTCATTTTATACGGTGGCAAAGCTGTTGTATTTATATTCTATTTTATGCTCCTGGCGATGACTTCTAAGGCCCTAACAATTCAATCTGTTGGTGCTACGCCCTAGTGTGAAGCCAAGGTTGCCCGGAACGTAGAAATGACCATTACTTTCACACTGGTTGCAAATATACATTATATACGATGGAAAATTTGTTGTATTTATATTGTATTTTATGCCTCTGGCGTTGACTTCTTAGGCCCTAACTATTTGATCTGGTGGAGCACTGCCCTAGAGTGAAGCCCAGGTTGCCCGGAACGTGGAACATTCCATTACATTCACACTGGTTGCAATTATTCCTGTTATACGATGGAAAAACTGTTGTATTTATATTGTATTTTATGCTTCTGGCGTTTTCTTCTAAGGCTGTAGCTATTCGATGTGGTGGAGCAACGCCCTAGAGTGAAGTCCAGGTTGCCCGTAGCGTAGAAATGATAATTACTTTCTCACTGGTTGCAATTATTCGTTTTATACGATGGAAAAACTGTTGTATGTATTTTGTATTTGGTGCTTCTGGCGTTGACTTCTTAGGCCCTAACTATTCGATCTGGCGGAGCAACGCCATAGGGTGAAACATAGATTGCCCGGAACGTAGAAATGACCATTACTTTCACACTGGCTGCAATTATTCCTGTTATACGATGGAAAAACTGTTGTATTTTTATTGTATTTTATGCTTCTGGCGTTCAATTCTACGGCCGTAGCTATTAGATGTGGTGGAGCAACGCTCTAGAGTGACGCCTAGGTTGCCCGCAACGTAGAAATGACCATTACTTTCACAATGTTTGCAATTAGTCATTTTATACGAAGGAAAAACTGTTGTACTTGTAATGTATTTTAGTCTTCTGGCATTGACTTCTTAGGCCCTAACTATTCGATCTGGTGGAGCAACGCCGTAGAGTGCAATCTAGGCTGCCCGGAACGTAGAAATGACCATTACATTCACATTGGTTGCAATTCTTCGTTTTATACGATGAAAAAACTGTTGTATTTATATTGTGTTTTGTGCTTCTGGCGTTAACTTCTAAGGCCCTATATATTCGATCTGGAGGAGCAACGTCCAAGGGTGAAGCCTATGTTGCCCGGAACGTAGAAATGACCATTACTTACACACTGGTTGTAATTGTTCGTTTTATACGATGGAAAATCTGTTGTATTGATATCGTATTTTATGCTTCTGGCGTTGACTTCTTAGGCCCTAACTACTGGATCTGGTGGTCCAACGCCCTAGAGTGAACCCTAGGTTGCCCGGAACGTAGAAATGACCATACGTTTCACACTCGTTGCAATTATTCGTTTTATACGATGGAAAAACTGTTGTATTTATATTGTATTTTATGCTTCTGGCGTTAACTTCTTAGGCCCTAACTATTCGATCTTCTGGACCAACGCCCCGGAGTGAAGCCTAGGTCGCCCGGAATTTAGAAATGACCATCACTTTCACTATGGTTGCAATTATTCCTGTTATACGATGGAATAACTGTTCTATTTTTATTTTACTTTATACTTCTGGCGTTGACTTCTTAGGCCCTAACTATTCGATCTGGTGGAGCAACGCCCTGGAGTGAAGCCTAGGTTTCCCGGAACGTAGAAATGACCATTACCATCACACTGGTTGCAATTATTCATTTCATACGATGGAAAAACTGTTGTATTATTATTGTACTTTATGCCCCGGGTGTAGACCTCTAAGGCCCTAACTATTCGATCTGGTGGAGCAACGCCCTAGAGTGTAGGCTAGGTTGCCGGGAGGTAGAAATGACCATCTCTTTCACACCGGTTACTATTATTCGTTTTTTACGATGGAAAAACTGCTGTATTTATATTGTGTTTTATGCCTCTGGAGTTGACTTCTTAGGCCCTAACGTTTCGCTCTGGTGTAACAGCGCCCTAGAGTGAAGCCTAGGTAGCCCGGAATGTAGAAATCACCATAACTTTCACACTGGTTGCAATTATTCATTTTATACGATGGAAAAACTGTTCTATTTATTTTGTATTTTATGCTTCGGGCATTGACTTCTAAGGCCCTAACGATTCGATCTGGTGGAGAAATGCCCTAGAGTGAAGCGTAGGTTGCGCGGAACGTAGAAATGACCATTACTTTCGCACTGGTTGCAATTATTCTTTTTATACGAGGGAAAAACTGTTGTATTTATTTTGTATTTTATGCTTCTGGCGTTGACTTCTTAGGTCCTAAATATTCGATCTGGTGGACCAACGCCCTAGAGTGAAGTCTAGGTTGCCCGGAACGTAGAAATGACCATCACTTTCACACTGGTTGCAATTGTTCCTGTTATACGATGGCAAAACTGTTATATCTTTATTGTATTTTATACTTCGGCAACTGACTTCTAAGGCCCTAGCTATTTGATCTTTTGGAGCAAAGACCTAGAGTGAAGCCTAGGTTGCCCGGAACGTAGAAATGACTATTACCTTCAAACTGGTTGCAATTATTCCTGTCACACGATGAAAAGACTGTTGTATTTTTGTATCTTATGCTTCTGGCGTTGACTTCTTAGGCCCTAACTATTCGATCTGGAGGAGCACCGCCCTAGAGTGAGGCCTAGGTTGCCCGGAACATAGAAATGACCGTTACACTCACAATGTTTGCAAATATTCATCTTATACGATGGAAAGCTATTGTATCTATATTGTATTTTATGCTTCTGGCGTTGACTTCTAAGGCCGTAGCTATTCAATGTGGTGGAGCAACGCCCTAGAGTGAAGCCTAGGCAGCTCGGATCGTAGAAATGACCATAACTTTCACACTGGTTGCAATTATTCGTTTTATACAATGGAAAAACTGTTCTATTTATTTTGTATTTTATGCTTCGGGCGTGGACTTCTAAGGCCCTAACGATTCGATCTGGTAGAGAAACGCCCTAGAGTGAAGCCTAGGTTGCCCGGAACGTAGAAATGGCCATTACTTTCGCACTGGTTGCAATTATTCTTTTTATACGAGGGAAAAACTGTTGTATTTATTTTGTATTTTATGCTTCTGGCGTTGACTTCTTAGGCCCTAACTATTCGATCTGGTGGAGCAACGCCCTAGAGTGTAGGCTAGGTTGCCGGGAGGTAGAAATGACCATCTCTTTCACACCGGTTACTATTATTCGTTTTTTACGATGGAAAAACTGTTGTATTTATATTGTGTTTTATGCCTCTGGAGTTGACTTCTTAGGCCCTAACGTTTCGCTCTGGTGTAACAGCGCCCTAGAGTGAAGCCTAGGTTGCGCGGAACGTAGAAATGACCATGACTTTCACACTGGCAGCAATTATTCCTGTTACACGATGGAAAAACTGTTGTATCTTTACTGTGTTTTAGGCTTCGGGCGTTGACTTCTATGGCCCTACCTATTCCATCTGGTGGAGCACCGCCCTAGAGTCAAGTCTAGGTTGCCCGGAACGTAGAAATGTTCATTACTTTCACACCGGTTGCAATTATTCAGGTTATACAATGGAAAAACTGCTGTATTTATATTGTATTTTATGCTTCGGGCATTGACTTCTAAGGCCCTAACTATTCGATGTGGTGGAGCAACGCCCTAGAGCGAAATCTGGGTTGCCAGGAACGTAGAAATGACCATTACTTTCACACTGGTTGCAATTATTCGTTTTATACGATGGAAAAGCTGTTGTATTTATATTAAATTTTATGCTTCTGGCGTTGACTTCTTAGGCCGTAGCTATTCGGTCGGGTGGAACAACGCCCTAGAGTGAAGCCTAGGTTGCCCGGAACGTAGAAATGGCCATTACATTCACACTGCTCGCAATTATTCATTTTATACAATGGAAAAACTGACGTATCTTTATTGTATTTTATGCTTCGGGTGTTGACCACTAAGGCCCTAACTATTCGACCTGGTTGACCGACGCCCTAGAGTGAAGCCTTGGTAGCCTGGAATGTATAAATGACCATAACTTTCACACTGTTTGCAATTATTCGTTTTATACGATGGAAAAGCTGTTGTATTCATATTGTGTTTTATGCTTCTGGCGTTGACTTCTTATGCCCTAACTATTCGATCTGGTGGAGCAACGCCCTAGAGTGAAGCCTAGGTTGCCCGGAACGTAGAAATGACCATTACTTTCGCACTGGTTGCAATTATTCTTTTTAAACGAGGGAAAAACTGTTGTATTTATTTTGTATTTTATGCTTCTGGCGTTGACTTCTTAGGTCCTAACTATTCGATCTGGTGGAGCAACGCCCTAGAGTGAAGCCTAGGTAGCCCGGAACGTAGAAATGACCATTACCTGCACACTGGTTGCAATTATTCCTGTTACGCGATGAAAGGACTGTTGTATTTATACTGTATTTTATGCTTCTGGCGTTGACTTCTAAGTCCCTAGCTATTCGATCTGGTGGAGCAGCGCCCTAGAGTGAAGCCTAGGTTGCCCGGAACGTAGAAATGACCATTAACTTCACACTGGTTGCAATTATTCCTGTTACGCGATGAAAAGACTGTTGTATTTATACTCTATGTTATGCTTCTGGCGTTGACTTCTAAGTCCCTAGCTATTCGATATGGTGGAGCAGCGCCCTAGAGTGAAGCCTAGGTTTCCCGGAACGTAGAAATGACCATTACCATCACACTGGTTGCAATTATTCCTGTTATACGGTGGACAAACTGTTGGATTTTTATTGTACTTTATGCTTCTGGCGTTGACTTCTTAGGACCTAACTATTCGATCTGGTGGAACAACGCCCTAGAGTGGAGCCTAGGTTGCCCAGAACGCAGAAATGACCATAACTTTCACACTGGTTGCAATTATTCGTTTTATACAATGGAAAAACTGTTCCTTCTATTTTGTATTTTATGCTTCGGGCGTTGACTTCTAAGGCCATACCTATTCGATCTGGCGGAGCAACGCCCTAGAGTGAAGCCTAGGTTGCCCGGAACGTAGAAATGACCATATCCTTCACCCTGGTTGCAATTATTCCTGTTACACGATGCAAAAACTGTTGTATTTATATTGTATTTTAAGCTTCTGGCGTTGACTTCTAAGGCCCAAACTATTCGATGCGGTGGAGCAACGCCCTAGAGTGAAGCCTATGTTCCCCGGAACGTAGAAATGTCCATTACTTTCACACTGGTTGCAATTATTCCTTTTTTTCGGTGGAAAAACTGTTGTATTTATTTTGTATTTGGTGCTTCTGGCGTTGACTTCCTAGGCCCTAACTATTCGATCTGGTGGAACGACGCCCTAGAGTGAGGCAGACGTTGCCCGGAACGTATAAATGACAATCACTTTCACACTGGTTGCAATTATTCCTGTTATACGATGGAAAAGCTGTTGGATTTTTATTGTATTTTATGCTTCAGGCGTTGTCTTCTAAGGTCGTAGCTATTCGATGTGGTGGAGCAACGCCATAGAGTGAAGCCTAGGTTGCCCGGAACGTAGAAATGACCATATCTTTCACACTGCTTGCAATTATTCATTTTATACAATGGAAAGACTATTCTATTTATTTGCATTTTATGCTTCGGGCGTTGACTTCTAAGGCCCTAACTATTCGATCTGGTGGAGCAACGACCTAGGGTACAGTCTAGGATGCCCGGAACGTAGAAATGACCATAACTTTCACACTGGTTGCAATTATTCGTTCTATACGATGGAAAAGCTGTTGTATTTATTGTGTGTTTTATGCTTCTGGCGTTGACTTCTTAGGCACTAACTATTCGATCTGGTGCAGCAACGACCTAGGGTACAGTCTAGGATGCCCAGAACGTAGAAATGACCATAACTTTCACACTGGTTGCAATTATTCGTTCTATACGATGGAAAAGCTGTTGTATTTATTGTGTGTTTTATGCTTCTGGCGTTGACTTCTTAGGCTCTAACTATTCGATCTGGTGGAACAACGCCCTAGAGTGACGCCTAGGTTGACCGGAGCGTAGAAATGACCTTTACCTTCACACTGTTTGCAATTATTCCTGTTATACGATGGTAAAACTGTTGGACTATTAATGTTTTTTATGCTTCTGGTGTTGATTTCTTGGGGCCTAACTATTCGATCTGGTGAAGCAACGCCCTAGAGTGAAGCCTAGATTGCCCGGAACGTAGAAATGTCAATTACTTTCACGCTGGTTGTAATTATTCCTGTTACACGATGAAAAACTGTTGTATTTTTATTTTATTTTATGTTTCTGGCGTTGAATTCTAAGTCCCTAGCTATTCGATCTGGTGTAGCAACGCCCTAGAGTGAAGCCTAGGTTTCCCGTAACGTAGAAATGACCATAACTTACACACTGGCCGGAATTATTCGTTTAATACGATGGAAAAACAGTTGTATCTATATTGTATTTTATGCTTCTGGCGTTGACTTCTAAATCCCTAACTATTCGATCTGGTGGAGCAACGATCTCGACCGAAGCCTAGGTTTCCCGGAACGTAGAAACGCCCGTTACTTTCACACTGTTTGCAATTATCCAATTTATACGGTGGAAAAACTGTTGTATTTATATTGTATTCTATGCTCCTGGTGTTGACTTCTCAGGCCCTAACAATTCGATCTGTTGAGCAACGCCTCAGAGTTATATCTAAGACGCCCGGAACGTAGAAGTGGCCGTCACTTTCACACTGGTTGCAATTATTCGTTTTATACGATGGAAAGGCTGTTGTATTTATAATGTATTTTATGCTTCTGGCGTTGACTCCTTAGTCCCTAACTATGCGATCTGATGGAGCAACGCTCCAGAGTGAAGGCTAGGTTGCCCGGAACGTAGAGATGTCCATTACAATCACAGTTGATGCAATTATTCCTGTTATATGATGGAAAACCTGTTGTATTTAGATTGTAATTTATGCTTCTGGCGTTGACTTCTTAGGACCTAACTATTCGATCTGGCGGAAAAACGCTCTAGATTGAAGCCTAGGTTGCCCGGAAGGTAGAAATGACTATCACTTTCAGACTGGTTGCAATTATTCGTGTCATACGGTGGAAAATCTGTTGCATTTTTATTGTATTTTATGCTTCTGGCGTTGACTTCTTAGGACCTAACTATTCGATCTGGTGGAACAACGCTCTGGATTGAAGCCTAGGTTGCCCGGAACGTAGAAAGGACTGTCGCTTTCACACTGGTTGCAATTACTCGTGTCATACGGTGGAAAAACTGTTGTATTTATATTGTATTCTATGCTCCTGGTGTTGACTTCTCAGGCCCTAACTATTCGAAATGGTTGAGCAACGCCTCAGAGTTATATCTAAGACGCCCGGAACGTAGAAGTGGCCGTCACTTTCGCACTGGTTGCAATTATTCGTTTTATACGATGGAAAGGCTGTTGTATATATAATGTATTTTATGCTTCTGGCGTTGACTCCTTAGTCCATAACTATTCGATCTGGTGGAACAACGCCCTAGAGTGAAGCCTAGGTTGACCGGAGCGTAGAAATGACCTTTACCTTCACACTGTTTGCAATTATTCCTGTTATACGATGGTAAAACTGTTGGACTATTAATGTTCTTTATGCTTCTGGCGTTGATTTCTTGGGGCCTAACTATTCGATCTGGTGAACCAACGCCCTAGAGTGAAGCCTAGATTGCCTGGAACGTAGAAATGGCCATTACTTTCACGCTGGTTGGAATTATTCCTGTTACACGATGAAAAACTGTTGTATTTTTATTTTATTTTATGTTTCTGGCGTTGAATTCTAAGTCCCTATCTATTCGATCTGGTGTAGCAACGCCCTAGAGTTCAGCCTAGGTTGCCCGTAACGTAGAAATGACCATAACTTTCACACTGGCCGGAATTATTCGTTTAATACGATGGAAAAACAGTTGTATCTGTATTGTATTTTATGCTTCTGGCGTTGACTTCTAAATCCCTAACTATTCGATCTGGTGGAGCAACGCCCTAGAGTGAAGCCTAGGTTGCCCGGAACGTAGAAGTACCATAACTTTCACACTGGTTGCAATTATTCGTTTTATACGATGGAAAAACTGTTGCATCTTTATTGTATTTTATGCTTCTGGCGATAACTTCTGAGGGCCTAACTATTCGTTCTGGTGGAGCAACGCCATAGAGTGAAGCCTAGGTTCCTCGGAACGTAGAAAGGACCATTACTTTCAAACTGTTTGCAATTATCCATTTTATACAATAGCAGAGCTGTTGTATTTATATTGTATTTTATTCTTCTGGCGCTGACTTCTTAGGCCCTAACTATTCGATCTGGTGGCACAACGCCCTAGAGTGAAGCCTAGGTTGACCGGAGCGTAGAAATGACCATTACCTTCAAACTGTTTGCAATTATTCCTGTTATACGATGGTAAACCTGTTGGTCTATTAATGTTCTTTATGCTTCTGGCGTTGATTTCTTGGGGCCTATCTATTCGATCTGGTGGAGCAACGCCCTAGTGTGAAGCCTAGATTGCCCGGAACGTAGAAATGGCCATAACTTTCACGCTGGTTGCAATTATTCCTGTTATAAGATGGAAAGACTGTTGTATTTTTATTGTATTTTATGCTTCAGGCGCTGTCTTCTAAGGTCGTAGCTATTCGACGTGGTGGAGCAACGCCCTAGAGTGAAGCCTAGGTTGCCCGGAACGTAGAAGTACCATAACTTTCACACTGGTTGCAAGTATTCGTTTTATACGATGTAAAGGCTGTTGTATTTATTTTGTAGTTTATGCTTCTGGCGTTGACTTCTAAGGCCGTGACTCTTCGGTCTGGAGCAACGCCTCAGAGTTAAGTCTAGGATGTCCGAAACGCTGAAACGATCATTACTTTCACGCTTGTTGCAATTATTCCTGTTATACGATGAAAAGACTGTTGTATTTTCATTGTATTTTACGCTTCAGGCGTTGACTTCTATGGCCGTAGGTATCCGATGTGGCGGAGCAACGCCATAGAGTGAAGCCTAGGTTGCCCGGAACGTAGAAATGACCATTACTTTCACACTGTTTGCATATATACACTATATACGATGGAAAAACTGTTGCATTTTTATTGTATTTTCTGCTTCTGGCTTTGATTTCTAAGGTCGTAGCTATTCGATCTGGTGGAGCAACGCACTAGAGTGAAGCCTAGGTTGCCCGGAACGTAGAAATGACCATAACATTCACACTGGTTGCAATTATTCGTTTTATACGATGGAAAGGCTGTTGTATTTATTTTGTTGTTTATGCTTCTGGCGTTGACTTCTAAGGCCCTGACTCTTCGTTCTGGTGGAGCAACGCCTCAGAGTTAAGTCGAGGATGTCCGAAACGCCGAAACGATCATTACTTTCACGCTTGTTGCAATTATTCCCGTTATACGATGAAAAGACTGTTGTATTTTTATTGTATTTTACGATTCAGGTGTTGATTTCTATGGCCGTAGGTATTCGATGTGGCGGAGCAACGCCATAGAGTGAAGTCTAGGTTGCCCGGAACGTAGAAATGACCATAACATTCACACTGGTTGCAATTATTCGTTTTATACGATGGAAAAGCTGTTGTACTTATATTGTGTTTTATTCTTCTGGCGTTGACTTCTTAGGCCCTACCTATTCTATCTGTTGGAGCAACGCCATAGAGTGAAGCCTAGGTTGCCCGGAACGTAGAAATGACCATAACTTTCATACTGGTTGCAATTATTCGTTTTATACGATGGAAAGACTGTTGTTTTTATATTGTATTTTATGCTTCTGGCGTTGAATTCTGAGGCACTAACTATTCGCTCTGGTGGACCAACGCCCTAGAGTGAAGCCTAGGCTGCTCGGAACGTAGAACTGACCATTACTTTCACACTGTTTGCATATATACATTATATACGATGGAAAATTTGTTGTATTTATATTGTATTTTATGCCTCTGGCGTTGACTTCTAAGGCCCTAACAATTCAATCTGTTGGTGCTACGCCCTAGTGTGAAGCCAAGGTTGCCCGGAACGTAGAAATGACCATTACTTTCACACTGGTTGCAAATATACATTATATACGATGGAAAATTTGTTGTATTTATATTGTATTTTATGCCTCTGGCGTTGACTTCTTAGGCCCTAACTATTTGATCTGGTGGAGCACTGCCCTAGAGTGAAGCCCAGGTTGCCCGGAACGTGGAACATTCCATTACATTCACACTGGTTGCAATTATTCCTGTTATACGATGGAAAAACTGTTGTATTTATATTGTATTTTATGCTTCTGGCGTTTTCTTCTAAGGCTGTAGCTATTCGATGTGGTGGAGCAACGCCCTAGAGTGAAGTCCAGGTTGCCCGTAGCGTAGAAATGATAATTACTTTCTCACTGGTTGCAATTATTCGTTTTATACGATGGAAAAACTGTTGTATGTATTTTGTATTTGGTGCTTCTGGCGTTGACTTCTTAGGCCCTAACTATTCGATCTGGCGGAGCAACGCCATAGGGTGAAACATAGATTGCCCGGAACGTAGAAATGACCATTACTTTCACACTGGCTGCAATTATTCCTGTTATACGATGGAAAAACTGTTGTATTTTTATTGTATTTTATGCTTCTGGCGTTCAATTCTACGGCCGTAGCTATTAGATGTGGTGGAGCAACGCTCTAGAGTGACGCCTAGGTTGCCCGCAACGTAGAAATGACCATTACTTTCACAATGTTTGCAATTAGTCATTTTATACGAAGGAAAAACTGTTGTACTTGTAATGTATTTTAGTCTTCTGGCATTGACTTCTTAGGCCCTAACTATTCGATCTGGTGGAGCAACGCCGTAGAGTGCAATCTAGGCTGCCCGGAACGTAGAAATGACCATTACATTCACATTGGTTGCAATTCTTCGTTTTATACGATGAAAAAACTGTTGTATTTATATTGTGTTTTGTGCTTCTGGCGTTAACTTCTAAGGCCCTATATATTCGATCTGGAGGAGCAACGTCCAAGGGTGAAGCCTATGTTGCCCGGAACGTAGAAATGACCATTACTTACACACTGGTTGTAATTGTTCGTTTTATACGATGGAAAATCTGTTGTATTGATATCGTATTTTATGCTTCTGGCGTTGACTTCTTAGGCCCTAACTACTGGATCTGGTGGTCCAACGCCCTAGAGTGAACCCTAGGTTGCCCGGAACGTAGAAATGACCATACGTTTCACACTCGTTGCAATTATTCGTTTTATACGATGGAAAAACTGTTGTATTTATATTGTATTTTATGCTTCTGGCGTTAACTTCTTAGGCCCTAACTATTCGATCTTCTGGACCAACGCCCCGGAGTGAAGCCTAGGTCGCCCGGAATTTAGAAATGACCATCACTTTCACTATGGTTGCAATTATTCCTGTTATACGATGGAATAACTGTTCTATTTTTATTTTACTTTATACTTCTGGCGTTGACTTCTTAGGCCCTAACTATTCGATCTGGTGGAGCAACGCCCTGGAGTGAAGCCTAGGTTTCCCGGAACGTAGAAATGACCATTACCATCACACTGGTTGCAATTATTCATTTCATACGATGGAAAAACTGTTGTATTATTATTGTACTTTATGCCCCGGGTGTAGACCTCTAAGGCCCTAACTATTCGATCTGGTGGAGCAACGCCCTAGAGTGTAGGCTAGGTTGCCGGGAGGTAGAAATGACCATCTCTTTCACACCGGTTACTATTATTCGTTTTTTACGATGGAAAAACTGCTGTATTTATATTGTGTTTTATGCCTCTGGAGTTGACTTCTTAGGCCCTAACGTTTCGCTCTGGTGTAACAGCGCCCTAGAGTGAAGCCTAGGTAGCCCGGAATGTAGAAATCACCATAACTTTCACACTGGTTGCAATTATTCATTTTATACGATGGAAAAACTGTTCTATTTATTTTGTATTTTATGCTTCGGGCATTGACTTCTAAGGCCCTAACGATTCGATCTGGTGGAGAAATGCCCTAGAGTGAAGCGTAGGTTGCGCGGAACGTAGAAATGACCATTACTTTCGCACTGGTTGCAATTATTCTTTTTATCCGAGGGAAAAACTGTTGTATTTATTTTGTATTTTATGCTTCTGGCGTTGACTTCTTAGGTCCTAAATATTCGATCTGGTGGACCAACGCCCTAGAGTGAAGTCTAGGTTGCCCGGAACGTAGAAATGACCATCACTTTCACACTGGTTGCAATTGTTCCTGTTATACGATGGCAAAACTGTTATATCTTTATTGTATTTTATACTTCGGCAACTGACTTCTAAGGCCCTAGCTATTTGATCTTTTGGAGCAAAGACCTAGAGTGAAGCCTAGGTTGCCCGGAACGTAGAAATGACTATTACCTTCAAACTGGTTGCAATTATTCCTGTCACACGATGAAAAGACTGTTGTATTTTTGTATCTTATGCTTCTGGCGTTGACTTCTTAGGCCCTAACTATTCGATCTGGAGGAGCACCGCCCTAGAGTGAGGCCTAGGTTGCCCGGAACATAGAAATGACCGTTACACTCACAATGTTTGCAAATATTCATCTTATACGATGGAAAGCTATTGTATCTATATTGTATTTTATGCTTCTGGCGTTGACTTCTAAGGCCGTAGCTATTCAATGTGGTGGAGCAACGCCCTAGAGTGAAGCCTAGGCAGCTCGGATCGTAGAAATGACCATAACTTTCACACTGGTTGCAATTATTCGTTTTATACAATGGAAAAACTGTTCTATTTATTTTGTATTTTATGCTTCGGGCGTGGACTTCTAAGGCCCTAACGATTCGATCTGGTAGAGAAACGCCCTAGAGTGAAGCCTAGGTTGCCCGGAACGTAGAAATGGCCATTACTTTCGCACTGGTTGCAATTATTCTTTTTATACGAGGGAAAAACTGTTGTATTTATTTTGTATTTTATGCTTCTGGCGTTGACTTCTTAGGCCCTAACTATTCGATCTGGTGGAGCAACGCCCTAGAGTGTAGGCTAGGTTGCCGGGAGGTAGAAATGACCATCTCTTTCACACCGGTTACTATTATTCGTTTTTTACGATGGAAAAACTGTTGTATTTATATTGTGTTTTATGCCTCTGGAGTTGACTTCTTAGGCCCTAACGTTTCGCTCTGGTGTAACAGCGCCCTAGAGTGAAGCCTAGGTTGCGCGGAACGTAGAAATGACCATGACTTTCACACTGGCAGCAATTATTCCTGTTACACGATGGAAAAACTGTTGTATCTTTACTGTGTTTTAGGCTTCGGGCGTTGACTTCTATGGCCCTACCTATTCCATCTGGTGGAGCACCGCCCTAGAGTCAAGTCTAGGTTGCCCGGAACGTAGAAATGTTCATTACTTTCACACCGGTTGCAATTATTCAGGTTATACAATGGAAAAACTGCTGTATTTATATTGTATTTTATGCTTCGGGCATTGACTTCTAAGGCCCTAACTATTCGATGTGGTGGAGCAACGCCCTAGAGCGAAATCTGGGTTGCCAGGAACGTAGAAATGACCATTACTTTCACACTGGTTGCAATTATTCGTTTTATACGATGGAAAAGCTGTTGTATTTATATTAAATTTTATGCTTCTGGCGTTGACTTCTTAGGCCGTAGCTATTCGGTCGGGTGGAACAACGCCCTAGAGTGAAGCCTAGGTTGCCCGGAACGTAGAAATGGCCATTACATTCACACTGCTCGCAATTATTCATTTTATACAATGGAAAAACTGACGTATCTTTATTGTATTTTATGCTTCGGGTGTTGACCACTAAGGCCCTAACTATTCGACCTGGTTGACCGACGCCCTAGAGTGAAGCCTTGGTAGCCTGGAATGTATAAATGACCATAACTTTCACACTGTTTGCAATTATTCGTTTTATACGATGGAAAAGCTGTTGTATTCATATTGTGTTTTATGCTTCTGGCGTTGACTTCTTATGCCCTAACTATTCGATCTGGTGGAGCAACGCCCTAGAGTGAAGCCTAGGTTGCCCGGAACGTAGAAATGACCATTACTTTCGCACTGGTTGCAATTATTCTTTTTAAACGAGGGAAAAACTGTTGTATTTATTTTGTATTTTATGCTTCTGGCGTTGACTTCTTAGGTCCTAACTATTCGATCTGGTGGAGCAACGCCCTAGAGTGAAGCCTAGGTAGCCCGGAACGTAGAAATGACCATTACCTGCACACTGGTTGCAATTATTCCTGTTACGCGATGAAAGGACTGTTGTATTTATACTGTATTTTATGCTTCTGGCGTTGACTTCTAAGTCCCTAGCTATTCGATCTGGTGGAGCAGCGCCCTAGAGTGAAGCCTAGGTTGCCCGGAACGTAGAAATGACCATTAACTTCACACTGGTTGCAATTATTCCTGTTACGCGATGAAAAGACTGTTGTATTTATACACTATGTTATGCTTCTGGCGTTGACTTCTAAGTCCCTAGCTATTCGATATGGTGGAGCAGCGCCCTAGAGTGAAGCCTAGGTTTCCCGGAACGTAGAAATGACCATTACCATCACACTGGTTGCAATTATTCCTGTTATACGGTGGACAAACTGTTGGATTTTTATTGTACTTTATGCTTCTGGCGTTGACTTCTTAGGACCTAACTATTCGATCTGGTGGAACAACGCCCTAGAGTGGAGCCTAGGTTGCCCAGAACGCAGAAATGACCATAACTTTCACACTGGTTGCAATTATTCGTTTTATACAATGGAAAAACTGTTCCTTCTATTTTGTATTTTATGCTTCGGGCGTTGACTTCTAAGGCCATACCTATTCGATCTGGCGGAGCAACGCCCTAGAGTGAAGCCTAGGTTGCCCGGAACGTAGAAATGACCATATCCTTCACCCTGGTTGCAATTATTCCTGTTACACGATGCAAAAACTGTTGTATTTATATTGTATTTTAAGCTTCTGGCGTTGACTTCTAAGGCCCAAACTATTCGATGCGGTGGAGCAACGCCCTAGAGTGAAGCCTATGTTCCCCGGAACGTAGAAATGTCCATTACTTTCACACTGGTTGCAATTATTCCTTTTTTTCGGTGGAAAAACTGTTGTATTTATTTTGTATTTGGTGCTTCTGGCGTTGACTTCCTAGGCCCTAACTATTCGATCTGGTGGAACGACGCCCTAGAGTGAGGCAGACGTTGCCCGGAACGTATAAATGACAATCACTTTCACACTGGTTGCAATTATTCCTGTTATACGATGGAAAAGCTGTTGGATTTTTATTGTATTTTATGCTTCAGGCGTTGTCTTCTAAGGTCGTAGCTATTCGATGTGGTGGAGCAACGCCATAGAGTGAAGCCTAGGTTGCCCGGAACGTAGAAATGACCATATCTTTCACACTGCTTGCAATTATTCATTTTATACAATGGAAAGACTATTCTATTTATTTGCATTTTATGCTTCGGGCGTTGACTTCTAAGGCCCTAACTATTCGATCTGGTGGAGCAACGACCTAGGGTACAGTCTAGGATGCCCGGAACGTAGAAATGACCATAACTTTCACACTGGTTGCAATTATTCGTTCTATACGATGGAAAAGCTGTTGTATTTATTGTGTGTTTTATGCTTCTGGCGTTGACTTCTTAGGCACTAACTATTCGATCTGGTGCAGCAACGACCTAGGGTACAGTCTAGGATGCCCAGAACGTAGAAATGACCATAACTTTCACACTGGTTGCAATTATTCGTTCTATACGATGGAAAAGCTGTTGTATTTATTGTGTGTTTTATGCTTCTGGCGTTGACTTCTTAGGCTCTAACTATTCGATCTGGTGGAACAACGCCCTAGAGTGACGCCTAGGTTGACCGGAGCGTAGAAATGACCTTTACCTTCACACTGTTTGCAATTATTCCTGTTATACGATGGTAAAACTGTTGGACTATTAATGTTTTTTATGCTTCTGGTGTTGATTTCTTGGGGCCTAACTATTCGATCTGGTGAAGCAACGCCCTAGAGTGAAGCCTAGATTGCCCGGAACGTAGAAATGTCAATTACTTTCACGCTGGTTGTAATTATTCCTGTTACACGATGAAAAACTGTTGTATTTTTATTTTATTTTATGTTTCTGGCGTTGAATTCTAAGTCCCTAGCTATTCGATCTGGTGTAGCAACGCCCTAGAGTGAAGCCTAGGTTTCCCGTAACGTAGAAATGACCATAACTTACACACTGGCCGGAATTATTCGTTTAATACGATGGAAAAACAGTTGTATCTATATTGTATTTTATGCTTCTGGCGTTGACTTCTAAATCCCTAACTATTCGATCTGGTGGAGCAACGATCTCGACCGAAGCCTAGGTTTCCCGGAACGTAGAAACGCCCGTTACTTTCACACTGTTTGCAATTATCCAATTTATACGGTGGAAAAACTGTTGTATTTATATTGTATTCTATGCTCCTGGTGTTGACTTCTCAGGCCCTAACAATTCGATCTGTTGAGCAACGCCTCAGAGTTATATCTAAGACGCCCGGAACGTAGAAGTGGCCGTCACTTTCACACTGGTTGCAATTATTCGTTTTATACGATGGAAAGGCTGTTGTATTTATAATGTATTTTATGCTTCTGGCGTTGACTCCTTAGTCCCTAACTATGCGATCTGATGGAGCAACGCTCCAGAGTGAAGGCTAGGTTGCCCGGAACGTAGAGATGTCCATTACAATCACAGTTGATGCAATTATTCCTGTTATATGATGGAAAACCTGTTGTATTTAGATTGTAATTTATGCTTCTGGCGTTGACTTCTTAGGACCTAACTATTCGATCTGGCGGAAAAACGCTCTAGATTGAAGCCTAGGTTGCCCGGAAGGTAGAAATGACTATCACTTTCAGACTGGTTGCAATTATTCGTGTCATACGGTGGAAAATCTGTTGCATTTTTATTGTATTTTATGCTTCTGGCGTTGACTTCTTAGGACCTAACTATTCGATCTGGTGGAACAACGCTCTGGATTGAAGCCTAGGTTGCCCGGAACGTAGAAAGGACTGTCGCTTTCACACTGGTTGCAATTACTCGTGTCATACGGTGGAAAAACTGTTGTATTTATATTGTATTCTATGCTCCTGGTGTTGACTTCTCAGGCCCTAACTATTCGAAATGGTTGAGCAACGCCTCAGAGTTATATCTAAGACGCCCGGAACGTAGAAGTGGCCGTCACTTTCGCACTGGTTGCAATTATTCGTTTTATACGATGGAAAGGCTGTTGTATATATAATGTATTTTATGCTTCTGGCGTTGACTCCTTAGTCCATAACTATTCGATCTGGTGGAACAACGCCCTAGAGTGAAGCCTAGATTGCCTGGAACGTAGAAATGGCCATTACTTTCACGCTGGTTGGAATTATTCCTGTTACACGATGAAAAACTGTTGTATTTTTATTTTATTTTATGTTTCTGGCGTTGAATTCTAAGTCCCTATCTATTCGATCTGGTGTAGCAACGCCCTAGAGTTCAGCCTAGGTTGCCCGTAACGTAGAAATGACCATAACTTTCACACTGGCCGGAATTATTCGTTTAATACGATGGAAAAACAGTTGTATCTGTATTGTATTTTATGCTTCTGGCGTTGACTTCTAAATCCCTAACTATTCGATCTGGTGGAGCAACGCCCTAGAGTGAAGCCTAGGTTGCCCGGAACGTAGAAGTACCATAACTTTCACACTGGTTGCAATTATTCGTTTTATACGATGGAAAAACTGTTGCATCTTTATTGTATTTTATGCTTCTGGCGATAACTTCTGAGGGCCTAACTATTCGTTCTGGTGGAGCAACGCCATAGAGTGAAGCCTAGGTTCCTCGGAACGTAGAAAGGACCATTACTTTCAAACTGTTTGCAATTATCCATTTTATACAATAGCAGAGCTGTTGTATTTATATTGTATTTTATTCTTCTGGCGCTGACTTCTCAGGCCCTAACTATTCGATCTGGTGGCACAACGCCCTAGAGTGAAGCCTAGGTTGACCGGAGCGTAGAAATGACCATTACCTTCAAACTGTTTGCAATTATTCCTGTTATACGATGGTAAACCTGTTGGTCTATTAATGTTCTTTATGCTTCTGGCGTTGATTTCTTGGGGCCTATCTATTCGATCTGGTGGAGCAACGCCCTAGTGTGAAGCCTAGATTGCCCGGAACGTAGAAATGGCCATAACTTTCACGCTGGTTGCAATTATTCCTGTTATAAGATGGAAAGACTGTTGTATTTTTATTGTATTTTATGCTTCAGGCGCTGTCTTCTAAGGTCGTAGCTATTCGACGTGGTGGAGCAACGCCCTAGAGTGAAGCCTAGGTTTCCCGGAACGTAGAAGTACCATAACTTTCACACTGGTTGCAAGTATTCGTTTTATACGATGTAAAGGCTGTTGTATTTATTTTGTAGTTTATGCTTCTGGCGTTGACTTCTAAGGCCGTGACTCTTCGGTCTGGAGCAACGCCTCAGAGTTAAGTCTAGGATGTCCGAAACGCTGAAACGATCATTACTTTCACGCTTGTTGCAATTATTCCTGTTATACGATGAAATGACTGTTGTATTTTCATTGTATTTTACGCTTCAGGCGTTGACTTCTATGGCCGTAGGTATCCGATGTGGCGGAGCAACGCCATAGAGTGAAGCCTAGGTTGCCCGGAACGTAGAAATGACCATTACTTTCACACTGTTTGCATATATACACTATATACGATGGAAAAACTGTTGCATTTTTATTGTATTTTCTGCTTCTGGCTTTGATTTCTAAGGTCGTAGCTATTCGATCTGGTGGAGCAACGCACTAGAGTGAAGCCTAGGTTGCCCGGAACGTAGAAATGACCATAACATTCACACTGGTTGCAATTATTCGTTTTATACGATGGAAAGGCTGTTGTATTTATTTTGTTGTTTATGCTTCTGGCGTTGACTTCTAAGGCCCTGACTCTTCGTTCTGGTGGAGCAACGCCTCAGAGTTAAGTCGAGGATGTCCGAAACGCCGAAACGATCATTACTTTCACGCTTGTTGCAATTATTCCCGTATACGATGAAAAGACTGTTGTATTTTTATTGTATTTTACGATTCAGGTGTTGATTTCTATGGCCGTAGGTATTCGATGTGGCGGAGCAACGCCATAGAGTGAAGTCTAGGTTGCCCGGAACGTAGAAATGACCATAACATTCACACTGGTTGCAATTATTCGTTTTATACGATGGAAAAGCTGTTGTACTTATATTGTGTTTTATTCTTCTGGCGTTGACTTCTTAGGCCCTACCTATTCTATCTGTTGGAGCAACGCCATAGAGTGAAGCCTAGGTTGCCCGGAACGTAGAAATGACCATAACTTTCATACTGGTTGCAATTATTCGTTTTATACGATGGAAAGACTGTTGTTTTTATATTGTATTTTATGCTTCTGGCGTTGAATTCTGAGGCACTAACTATTCGCTCTGGTGGACCAACGCCCTAGAGTGAAGCCTAGGCTGCTCGGAACGTAGAACTGACCATTACTTTCACACTGTTTGCATATATACACTATATACGATGGAAAAACTGTTGCATTTTTATTGTATTTTCTGCTTCTGGCTTTGATTTCTAAGGTCGTAGCTATTCGATCTGGTGGAGCAACGCACTAGAGTGAAGCCTAGGTTGCCCGGAACGTAGAAATGACCGTAACGTTCACACTGGTTGCAATTATTCGTTTTATACGATGGAAAAGCTGTTGTACTTATATTGTATTTTATTCTTCTGGCGTTGACTTCTTAGGCCCTAACTATTCGATCTGGTGGAACAACGCACTAAGGTGAAGCCTAGGTTGCCCGGAACGTAGAAGTACCGTAACTTTCGCACTGGTTGCAATTATTCGTTTTATACGATGGAGAAGCTGTTTTATTTATAACGTATTTTATGCTTCTGGCGTTGACTTCTAAGGACCTAACTATTCCATCTGGTGGAGCAACGCCCTAGAGTGAAGCCTAGGTTGCTCGGAACGTAGAAATGACCATTACTTTCACACTGTTTGCAATTATTCATTTTATACGATGGAAAATTTGTTGTATTTATATTGTATTTTATGCCTCTGGCGTTGACTTCTTAGGCCCTAACTATTTGATCTGGTGGAGCACTGCCCTAGAGTGAAGCCCAGGTTGCCCGGAACGTGGAACATTCCATTACATTCACACTGGTTGCAATTATTCCTGTTATACGATGGAAAAACTGTTGTATTTATATTGTATTTTATGCTTCTGGCGTTTTCTTCTAAGGCTGTAGCTATTCGATGTGGTGGAGCAACGCCCTAGAGTGAAGTCCAGGTTGCCCGTAGCGTAGAAATGATAATTACTTTCTCACTGGTTGCAATTATTCGTTTTATACGATGGAAAAACTGTTGTATGTATTTTGTATTTGGTGCTTCTGGCGTTGACTTCTTAGGCCCTAACTATTCGATCTGGCGGAGCAACGCCATAGGGTGAAACATAGATTGCCCGGAACGTAGAAATGACCATTACTTTCACACTGGCTGCAATTATTCCTGTTATACGATGGAAAAACTGTTGTATTTTTATTGTATTTTATGCTTCTGGCGTTCAATTCTACGGCCGTAGCTATTAGATGTGGTGGAGCAACGCTCTAGAGTGACGCCTAGGTTGCCCGCAACGTAGAAATGACCATTACTTTCACAATGTTTGCAATTAGTCATTTTATACGAAGGAAAAACTGTTGTACTTGTAATGTATTTTAGTCTTCTGGCATTGACTTCTTAGGCCCTAACTATTCGATCTGGTGGAGCAACGCCGTAGAGTGCAATCTAGGCTGCCCGGAACGTAGAAATGACCATTACATTCACATTGGTTGCAATTCTTCGTTTTATACGATGAAAAAACTGTTGTATTTATATTGTGTTTTGTGCTTCTGGCGTTAACTTCTAAGGCCCTATATATTCGATCTGGAGGAGCAACGTCCAAGGGTGAAGCCTATGTTGCCCGGAACGTAGAAATGACCATTACTTACACACTGGTTGTAATTGTTCGTTTTATACGATGGAAAATCTGTTGTATTGATATCGTATTTTATGCTTCTGGCGTTGACTTCTTAGGCCCTAACTACTGGATCTGGTGGTCCAACGCCCTAGAGTGAACCCTAGGTTGCCCGGAACGTAGAAATGACCATACGTTTCACACTCGTTGCAATTATTCGTTTTATACGATGGAAAAACTGTTGTATTTATATTGTATTTTATGCTTCTGGCGTTAACTTCTTAGGCCCTAACTATTCGATCTTCTGGACCAACGCCCCGGAGTGAAGCCTAGGTCGCCCGGAATTTAGAAATGACCATCACTTTCACTATGGTTGCAATTATTCCTGTTATACGATGGAATAACTGTTCTATTTTTATTTTACTTTATACTTCTGGCGTTGACTTCTTAGGCCCTAACTATTCGATCTGGTGGAGCAACGCCCTGGAGTGAAGCCTAGGTTTCCCGGAACGTAGAAATGACCATTACCATCACACTGGTTGCAATTATTCATTTCATACGATGGAAAAACTGTTGTATTATTATTGTACTTTATGCCCCGGGTGTAGACCTCTAAGGCCCTAACTATTCGATCTGGTGGAGCAACGCCCTAGAGTGTAGGCTAGGTTGCCGGGAGGTAGAAATGACCATCTCTTTCACACCGGTTACTATTATTCGTTTTTTACGATGGAAAAACTGCTGTATTTATATTGTGTTTTATGCCTCTGGAGTTGACTTCTTAGGCCCTAACGTTTCGCTCTGGTGTAACAGCGCCCTAGAGTGAAGCCTAGGTTGCGCGGAACGTAGAAATGACCATGACTTTCACACTGGCAGCAATTATTCCTGTTACACGATGGAAAAACTGTTGTATCTTTACTGTGTTTTAGGCTTCGGGCGTTGACGTCTATGGCCCTACCTATTCCATCTGGTGGAGCACCGCCCTAGAGTCAAGTCTAGGTTGCCCGGAACGTAGAAATGTTCATTACTTTCACACCGGTTGCAATTATTCAGGTTATACAATGGAAAAACTGCTGTATTTATATTGTATTTTATGCTTCGGGCATTGACTTCTAAGGCCCTAACTATTCGATGTGGTGGAGCAACGCCCTAGAGCGAAATCTGGGTTGCCAGGAACGTAGAAATGACCATTACTTTCACACTGGTTGCAATTATTCGTTTTATAGGATGGAAAAGCTGTTGTATTTATATTAAATTTTATGCTTCTGGCGTTGACTTCTTAGGCCGTAGCTATTCGATCGGGTGGAACAACGCCCTAGAGTGAAGCCTAGGTTGCCCGGAACGTAGAAATGGCCATTACATTCACACTGCTCGCAATTATTCATTTTATACAATGGAAAAACTGACGTATCTTTATTGTATTTTATGCTTCGGGTGTTGACCACTAAGGCCCTAACTATTCGACCTGGTTGACCGACGCCCTAGAGTGAAGCCTTGGTAGCCTGGAATGTATAAATGACCATAACTTTCACACTGGTTGCAATTATTCGTTTTATACGATGGAAAAGCTGTTGTATTCATATTGTGTTTTATGCTTCTGGCGTTGACTTCTTATGCCCTAACTATTCGATCTGGTGGAGCAACGCCCTAGAGTGAAGCCTATGTTGCCCGGAACGTAGATATGACCATTACTTTCGCACTGGTTGCAATTATTCTTTTTAAACGAGGGAAAAACTGTTGTATTTATCTTGTATTTTATGCTTCTGGCGTTGACTTCTTAGGTCCTAACTATTCGATCTGGTGGACCAACGCCCTGGAGTGAAGTCTAGGTTGCCCGGAACTTAGAAATTACCATCACTTTCACACGGGTTGCAATTATTCATTTTATACGATGGAAAAGCTGTTGTATTTTTATTGTATTTTATGCCCCGGGTGTAGACCTCTAAGGCCCTAGCTATTCGATCTGGTGGAGGAGCGCCCTTGACTGAAGCCTAGGTTGCCCGGAACGTAGAAATGACTACCACTTTGACACTGGTTGCAATTATTCGTGTTATACGATGGAAAAACTGTTGCATTTTTATTTTATTATATGCTTCGTGCGTAGCATTCTAAGGCCATAACTATTCGATCTGGTGGAGCAACGCCCTAGAGTGAAGCCCAGGTTGAACAAAATGTAGAAATGACCATTACCATCACACTGGATGCAATTATTCATTTTATACGATGGAAAAACTGTTGTATTTTTACTGTACTTTATGCTCCGACCGTAGAGTTCTAAGGCCCTAACTATTCGATCTGGTTGACGAACGCCCTAGAGTGAAGCCTAGGTAGCCCGGAATGTAGAAATCACCATAACTTTCACACTGGTTGCAATTATTCATTTTATACGATGGAAAAACTGTTCTATTTATTTTGTATTTTATGCTTCGGGCATTGACTTCTAAGGCCCTAACGATTCGATCTGGTGGAGAAATGCCCTAGAGTGAAGCGTAGGTTGCGCGGAACGTAGAAATGACCATTACTTTCGCACTGGTTGCAATTATTCTTTTTATACGAGGGAAAAACTGTTGTATTTATTTTGTATTTTATGCTTCTGGCGTTGACTTCTTAGGTCCTAAATATTCGATCTGGTGGACCAACGCCCTAGAGTGAAGTCTAGGTTGCCCGGAACGTAGAAATGACCATCACTTTCACACTGGTTGCAATTGTTCCTGTTATACGATGGCAAAACTGTTATATCTTTATTGTATTTTATACTTCGGCAACTGACTTCTAAGGCCCTAGCTATTTGATCTTTTGGAGCAAAGACCTAGAGTGAAGCCTAGGTTGCCCGGAACGTAGAAATGACTATTACCTTCAAACTGGTTGCAATTATTCCTGTCACACGATGAAAAGACTGTTGTATTTTTGTATCTTATGCTTCTGGCGTTGACTTCTTAGGCCCTAACTATTCGATCTGGAGGAGCACCGCCCTAGAGTGAGGCCTAGGTTGCCCGGAACATAGAAATGACCGTTACACTCACAATGTTTGCAAATATTCATCTTATACGATGGAAAGCTATTGTATCTATATTGTATTTTATGCTTCTGGCGTTGACTTCTAAGGCCGTAGCTATTCAATGTGGTGGAGCAACGCCCTAGAGTGAAGCCTAGGCAGCTCGGATCGTAGAAATGACCATAACTTTCACACTGGTTGCAATTATTCGTTTTATACAATGGAAAAACTGTTCTATTTATTTTGTATTTTATGCTTCGGGCGTGGACTTCTAAGGCCCTAACGATTCGATCTGGTAGAGAAACGCCCTAGAGTGAAGCCTAGGTTGCCCGGAACGTAGAAATGGCCATTACTTTCGCACTGGTTGCAATTATTCTTTTTATACGAGGGAAAAACTGTTGTATTTATTTTGTATTTTATGCTTCTGGCGTTGACTTCTTAGGCCCTAACTATTCGATCTGGTGGAGCAACGCCCTAGAGTGTAGGCTAGGTTGCCGGGAGGTAGAAATGACCATCTCTTTCACACCGGTTACTATTATTCGTTTTTTACGATGGAAAAACTGTTGTATTTATATTGTGTTTTATGCCTCTGGAGTTGACTTCTTAGGCCCTAACGTTTCGCTCTGGTGTAACAGCGCCCTAGAGTGAAGCCTAGGTTGCGCGGAACGTAGAAATGACCATGACTTTCACACTGGCAGCAATTATTCCTGTTACACGATGGAAAAACTGTTGTATCTTTACTGTGTTTTAGGCTTCGGGCGTTGACTTCTATGGCCCTACCTATTCCATCTGGTGGAGCACCGCCCTAGAGTCAAGTCTAGGTTGCCCGGAACGTAGAAATGTTCATTACTTTCACACCGGTTGCAATTATTCAGGTTATACAATGGAAAAACTGCTGTATTTATATTGTATTTTATGCTTCGGGCATTGACTTCTAAGGCCCTAACTATTCGATGTGGTGGAGCAACGCCCTAGAGCGAAATCTGGGTTGCCAGGAACGTAGAAATGACCATTACTTTCACACTGGTTGCAATTATTCGTTTTATACGATGGAAAAGCTGTTGTATTTATATTAAATTTTATGCTTCTGGCGTTGACTTCTTAGGCCGTAGCTATTCGGTCGGGTGGAACAACGCCCTAGAGTGAAGCCTAGGTTGCCCGGAACGTAGAAATGGCCATTACATTCACACTGCTCGCAATTATTCATTTTATACAATGGAAAAACTGACGTATCTTTATTGTATTTTATGCTTCGGGTGTTGACCACTAAGGCCCTAACTATTCGACCTGGTTGACCGACGCCCTAGAGTGAAGCCTTGGTAGCCTGGAATGTATAAATGACCATAACTTTCACACTGTTTGCAATTATTCGTTTTATACGATGGAAAAGCTGTTGTATTCATATTGTGTTTTATGCTTCTGGCGTTGACTTCTTATGCCCTAACTATTCGATCTGGTGGAGCAACGCCCTAGAGTGAAGCCTAGGTTGCCCGGAACGTAGAAATGACCATTACTTTCGCACTGGTTGCAATTATTCTTTTTAAACGAGGGAAAAACTGTTGTATTTATTTTGTATTTTATGCTTCTGGCGTTGACTTCTTAGGTCCTAACTATTCGATCTGGTGGAGCAACGCCCTAGAGTGAAGCCTAGGTAGCCCGGAACGTAGAAATGACCATTACCTGCACACTGGTTGCAATTATTCCTGTTACGCGATGAAAGGGCTGTTGTATTTATACTGTATTTTATGCTTCTGGCGTTGACTTCTAAGTCCCTAGCTATTCGATCTGGTGGAGCAGCGCCCTAGAGTGAAGCCTAGGTTGCCCGGAACGTAGAAATGACCATTAACTTCACACTGGTTGCAATTATTCCTGTTACGCGATGAAAAGACTGTTGTATTTATACTCTATGTTATGCTTCTGGCGTTGACTTCTAAGTCCCTAGCTATTCGATATGGTGGAGCAGCGCCCTAGAGTGAAGCCTAGGTTTCCCGGAACGTAGAAATGACCATTACCATCACACTGGTTGCAATTATTCCTGTTATACGGTGGACAAACTGTTGGATTTTTATTGTACTTTATGCTTCTGGCGTTGACTTCTTAGGACCTAACTATTCGATCTGGTGGAACAACGCCCTAGAGTGGAGCCTAGGTTGCCCAGAACGCAGAAATGACCATAACTTTCACACTGGTTGCAATTATTCGTTTTATACAATGGAAAAACTGTTCCTTCTATTTTGTATTTTATGCTTCGGGCGTTGACTTCTAAGGCCATACCTATTCGATCTGGCGGAGCAACGCCCTAGAGTGAAGCCTAGGTTGCCCGGAACGTAGAAATGACCATATCCTTCACCCTGGTTGCAATTATTCCTGTTACACGATGCAAAAACTGTTGTATTTATATTGTATTTTAAGCTTCTGGCGTTGACTTCTAAGGCCCAAACTATTCGATGCGGTGGAGCAACGCCCTAGAGTGAAGCCTATGTTCCCCGGAACGTAGAAATGTCCATTACTTTCACACTGGTTGCAATTATTCCTTTTTTTCGGTGGAAAAACTGTTGTATTTATTTTGTATTTGGTGCTTCTGGCGTTGACTTCCTAGGCCCTAACTATTCGATCTGGTGGAACGACGCCCTAGAGTGAGGCAGACGTTGCCCGGAACGTATAAATGACAATCACTTTCACACTGGTTGCAATTATTCCTGTTATACGATGGAAAAGCTGTTGGATTTTTATTGTATTTTATGCTTCAGGCGTTGTCTTCTAAGGTCGTAGCTATTCGATGTGGTGGAGCAACGCCATAGAGTGAAGCCTAGGTTGCCCGGAACGTAGAAATGACCATATCTTTCACACTGCTTGCAATTATTCATTTTATACAATGGAAAGACTATTCTATTTATTTGCATTTTATGCTTCGGGCGTTGACTTCTAAGGCCCTAACTATTCGATCTGGTGGAGCAACGACCTAGGGTACAGTCTAGGATGCCCGGAACGTAGAAATGACCATAACTTTCACACTGGTTGCAATTATTCGTTCTATACGATGGAAAAGCTGTTGTATTTATTGTGTGTTTTATGCTTCTGGCGTTGACTTCTTAGGCACTAACTATTCGATCTGGTGCAGCAACGACCTAGGGTACAGTCTAGGATGCCCAGAACGTAGAAATGACCATAACTTTCACACTGGTTGCAATTATTCGTTCTATACGATGGAAAAGCTGTTGTATTTATTGTGTGTTTTATGCTTCTGGCGTTGACGTCTTAGGCCCTAACTATTCGATCTGGTGGAGCAACGCCATAGAGTGAAGCCCAGGTTGCCCAAAATGTAGAAATGACCATAACTTTCAATCTGGTTGCAATTGTTCGTTGTATACGTTGGAAAAACTGTTGTATTTATTTTGTATTTTATGCTTCTGGCGCAGACTTCTAAGGCCGTAACAATTGGATCTGGAGGAACAACGCCCTAGAGTGAAGCCTAGGTTGCCCGGAACGTAGAAATGACCATTACCTTCACACATGTTGCAGTTATTCCTGTTATACGATGGAAAACTGTTGTATTTATATTGTATTTTAAGCTTCTGGCGTTGACTTCTAAGGCCCAAACTATTCGATGTGGTGGAGCAACGCCCTAGAGTGAAGCCTATGTTGCCCGGAACGTAGAAATGTCCATTACTTTCACACTGGTTGCAATTATTCCTTTTTTTCGGTGGAAAAACTGTTGTATTTATTTTGTATTTGGTGCTTCTGGCGTTGAGTTCCTAGGCCCTAACTATTCGATCTGGTGGAACGACGCCCTAGAGTGAGGCAGACGTTGCCCGGATCGTATAAATGACCATCACTTTCACACTGGTTGCAATTACTCCTCTTATACGATGGAAAAGCTGTTGGATTTTTATTGTATTTTATGCTTCAGGCGTTGTCTTCTAAGTCCGTAGCCATTCGATCTGGTGGAGCAACGCCCTAGAGTGAAGCCTATTTTGCCGTGAACGTAGAAATGACCATAACTTTCACACTGGTGCAGTTATTCGTTTTATACAATGGAAAAACTGTTCTATTTATTTTGTATTTTATGATTCGAGCGTTGACTTCTAAGGCCCAAACTATTCTATCTGGTGGGGCAACTTCCAAGAGTCAAGCCTATGTCGCCCGGAACGTAGAAATGACCATAACTTTCACACCGGTTTCAATTATTCAGGTTATACAATGGAAGAGCTCTTGCATTTATATAGTGTTTTATGCTTCTGGCGTTGACTTCTTAGGCCCTAACTATTCGATCTGGTGGAGCAACGTCCTAGAGTGAAGCCTAGGTTGCCCGGATCGTAGAAATGACCACAACCTTCACACCGGTTTCAATTATTCAGGTTATACAATGGTAGAGCTGTTGCATTTATATAGTGTTTTATGCTTCTGGCGTTGACTTCTTTGGCCCTAACTATTCGATCTGGTGGAGCAACGCCCTAGAGTGAAGCCTAGGTTGCCCGGAACGTAGAAATGACCATATCTTTCACACCGGTTTCTATTATTCGTTTTTTACGATGGAAAAACTGTTGTATTTATATTGAACTTTAAGCTGCTGGCGTTGACTTCTAAGGCCCTAACTATTCGATCTGGCTGACCAACGCCCTAGAGTGAAGCCGATGTTGCCCGGAACGTAGAAATGACCATTACATTCACACTGCTTGCAATTATTCAATTTATACAATGGAAAAACTATTCTATTTATTTTGCATTTTATGCTTCGCGCGTTGACTTCTAAGACCATAACTATTCGATCTGGTGGAGCAGCGACCTAGGGTACAGTCTAGGTTGCCCGGAACGTAGAAATGACCATAACTTTCACACTGGTTGCAATTATGCGTTCGATACGATGGAAAAGCTGTTGTATTTATTGTGTGTTTTATGCTTCTGGCGTTGACTTCTTAGGCCCTAACTATTCGATCTGGTGGAGCAACGCCCTAGAGTGAAGCGTAGGTAGCCCGGAACGTAGAAATGACCATTACCTGCACACTGGTTGCAATTATTCCTGTTACGCGATGAAAGGACTGTTGTATTTATACTGTATTTTATGCTTCTGGCGTTGACTTCTAAGTCCCTAGCTATTCGATCTGGTGGAGCAGCGCCGTAGAGCGAAATCTGGGTTGCCAGGAACGTAGAAATGACCATTACTTTCACACTGGTTGCAATTATTCGTTTTATAGGATGGAAAAGCTGTTGTATTTATATTAAATTTTATGCTTCTGGCGTTGACTTCTTAGGCCGTAGCTATTCGATCGGGTGGAACAACGCCCTAGAGTGAAGCCTAGGTTGCCCGGAACGTAGAAATGGCCATTACATTCACACTGCTCGCAATTATTCATTTTATACAATGGAAAAACTGACGTATCTTTATTGTATTTTATGCTTCGGGTGTTGACCACTAAGGCCCTAACTATTCGACCTGGTTGACCGACGCCCTAGAGTGAAGCCTTGGTAGCCTGGAATGTATAAATGACCATAACTTTCACACTGGTTGCAATTATTCGTTTTATACGATGGAAAAGCTGTTGTATTCATATTGTGTTTTATGCTTCTGGCGTTGACTTCTTATGCCCTAACTATTCGATCTGGTGGAGCAACGCCCTAGAGTGAAGCCTATGTTGCCCGGAACGTAGATATGACCATTACTTTCGCACTGGTTGCAATTATTCTTTTTAAACGAGGGAAAAACTGTTGTATTTATCTTGTATTTTATGCTTCTGGCGTTGACTTCTTAGGTCCTAACTATTCGATCTGGTGGACCAACGCCCTGGAGTGAAGTCTAGGTTGCCCGGAACTTAGAAATTACCATCACTTTCACACGGGTTGCAATTATTCATTTTATACGATGGAAAAGCTGTTGTATTTTTATTGTATTTTATGCCCCGGGTGTAGACCTCTAAGGCCCTAGCTATTCGATCTGGTGGAGGAGCGCCCTTGACTGAAGCCTAGGTTGCCCGGAACGTAGAAATGACTACCACTTTGACACTGGTTGCAATTATTCGTGTTATACGATGGAAAAACTGTTGCATTTTTATTTTATTATATGCTTCGTGCGTAGCATTCTAAGGCCATAACTATTCGATCTGGTGGAGCAACGCCCTAGAGTGAAGCCCAGGTTGAACAAAATGTAGAAATGACCATTACCATCACACTGGATGCAATTATTCATTTTATACGATGGAAAAACTGTTGTATTTTTACTGTACTTTATGCTCCGACCGTAGAGTTCTAAGGCCCTAACTATTCGATCTGGTTGACGAACGCCCTAGAGTGAAGCCTAGGTAGCCCGGAATGTAGAAATCACCATAACTTTCACACTGGTTGCAATTATTCATTTTATACGATGGAAAAACTGTTCTATTTATTTTGTATTTTATGCTTCGGGCATTGACTTCTAAGGCCCTAACGATTCGATCTGGTGGAGAAATGCCCTAGAGTGAAGCGTAGGTTGCGCGGAACGTAGAAATGACCATTACTTTCGCACTGGTTGCAATTATTCTTTTTATACGAGGGAAAAACTGTTGTATTTATTTTGTATTTTATGCTTCTGGCGTTGACTTCTTAGGTCCTAAATATTCGATCTGGTGGACCAACGCCCTAGAGTGAAGTCTAGGTTGCCCGGAACGTAGAAATGACCATCACTTTCACACTGGTTGCAATTGTTCCTGTTATACGATGGCAAAACTGTTATATCTTTATTGTATTTTATACTTCGGCAACTGACTTCTAAGGCCCTAGCTATTTGATCTTTTGGAGCAAAGACCTAGAGTGAAGCCTAGGTTGCCCGGAACGTAGAAATGACTATTACCTTCAAACTGGTTGCAATTATTCCTGTCACACGATGAAAAGACTGTTGTATTTTTGTATCTTATGCTTCTGGCGTTGACTTCTTAGGCCCTAACTATTCGATCTGGAGGAGCACCGCCCTAGAGTGAGGCCTAGGTTGCCCGGAACATAGAAATGACCGTTACACTCACAATGTTTGCAAATATTCATCTTATACGATGGAAAGCTATTGTATCTATATTGTATTTTATGCTTCTGGCGTTGACTTCTAAGGCCGTAGCTATTCAATGTGGTGGAGCAACGCCCTAGAGTGAAGCCTAGGCAGCTCGGATCGTAGAAATGACCATAACTTTCACACTGGTTGCAATTATTCGTTTTATACAATGGAAAAACTGTTCTATTTATTTTGTATTTTATGCTTCGGGCGTGGACTTCTAAGGCCCTAACGATTCGATCTGGTAGAGAAACGCCCTAGAGTGAAGCCTAGGTTGCCCGGAACGTAGAAATGGCCATTACTTTCGCACTGGTTGCAATTATTCTTTTTATACGAGGGAAAAACTGTTGTATTTATTTTGTATTTTATGCTTCTGGCGTTGACTTCTTAGGCCCTAACTATTCGATCTGGTGGAGCAACGCCCTAGAGTGTAGGCTAGGTTGCCGGGAGGTAGAAATGACCATCTCTTTCACACCGGTTACTATTATTCGTTTTTTACGATGGAAAAACTGTTGTATTTATATTGTGTTTTATGCCTCTGGAGTTGACTTCTTAGGCCCTAACGTTTCGCTCTGGTGTAACAGCGCCCTAGAGTGAAGCCTAGGTTGCGCGGAACGTAGAAATGACCATGACTTTCACACTGGCAGCAATTATTCCTGTTACACGATGGAAAAACTGTTGTATCTTTACTGTGTTTTAGGCTTCGGGCGTTGACTTCTATGGCCCTACCTATTCCATCTGGTGGAGCACCGCCCTAGAGTCAAGTCTAGGTTGCCCGGAACGTAGAAATGTTCATTACTTTCACACCGGTTGCAATTATTCAGGTTATACAATGGAAAAACTGCTGTATTTATATTGTATTTTATGCTTCGGGCATTGACTTCTAAGGCCCTAACTATTCGATGTGGTGGAGCAACGCCCTAGAGCGAAATCTGGGTTGCCAGGAACGTAGAAATGACCATTACTTTCACACTGGTTGCAATTATTCGTTTTATACGATGGAAAAGCTGTTGTATTTATATTAAATTTTATGCTTCTGGCGTTGACTTCTTAGGCCGTAGCTATTCGGTCGGGTGGAACAACGCCCTAGAGTGAAGCCTAGGTTGCCCGGAACGTAGAAATGGCCATTACATTCACACTGCTCGCAATTATTCATTTTATACAATGGAAAAACTGACGTATCTTTATTGTATTTTATGCTTCGGGTGTTGACCACTAAGGCCCTAACTATTCGACCTGGTTGACCGACGCCCTAGAGTGAAGCCTTGGTAGCCTGGAATGTATAAATGACCATAACTTTCACACTGTTTGCAATTATTCGTTTTATACGATGGAAAAGCTGTTGTATTCATATTGTGTTTTATGCTTCTGGCGTTGACTTCTTATGCCCTAACTATTCGATCTGGTGGAGCAACGCCCTAGAGTGAAGCCTAGGTTGCCCGGAACGTAGAAATGACCATTACTTTCGCACTGGTTGCAATTATTCTTTTTAAACGAGGGAAAAACTGTTGTATTTATTTTGTATTTTATGCTTCTGGCGTTGACTTCTTAGGTCCTAACTATTCGATCTGGTGGAGCAACGCCCTAGAGTGAAGCCTAGGTAGCCCGGAACGTAGAAATGACCATTACCTGCACACTGGTTGCAATTATTCCTGTTACGCGATGAAAGGGCTGTTGTATTTATACTGTATTTTATGCTTCTGGCGTTGACTTCTAAGTCCCTAGCTATTCGATCTGGTGGAGCAGCGCCCTAGAGTGAAGCCTAGGTTGCCCGGAACGTAGAAATGACCATTAACTTCACACTGGTTGCAATTATTCCTGTTACGCGATGAAAAGACTGTTGTATTTATACTCTATGTTATGCTTCTGGCGTTGACTTCTAAGTCCCTAGCTATTCGATATGGTGGAGCAGCGCCCTAGAGTGAAGCCTAGGTTTCCCGGAACGTAGAAATGACCATTACCATCACACTGGTTGCAATTATTCCTGTTATACGGTGGACAAACTGTTGGATTTTTATTGTACTTTATGCTTCTGGCGTTGACTTCTTAGGACCTAACTATTCGATCTGGTGGAACAACGCCCTAGAGTGGAGCCTAGGTTGCCCAGAACGCAGAAATGACCATAACTTTCACACTGGTTGCAATTATTCGTTTTATACAATGGAAAAACTGTTCCTTCTATTTTGTATTTTATGCTTCGGGCGTTGACTTCTAAGGCCATACCTATTCGATCTGGCGGAGCAACGCCCTAGAGTGAAGCCTAGGTTGCCCGGAACGTAGAAATGACCATATCCTTCACCCTGGTTGCAATTATTCCTGTTACACGATGCAAAAACTGTTGTATTTATATTGTATTTTAAGCTTCTGGCGTTGACTTCTAAGGCCCAAACTATTCGATGCGGTGGAGCAACGCCCTAGAGTGAAGCCTATGTTCCCCGGAACGTAGAAATGTCCATTACTTTCACACTGGTTGCAATTATTCCTTTTTTTCGGTGGAAAAACTGTTGTATTTATTTTGTATTTGGTGCTTCTGGCGTTGACTTCCTAGGCCCTAACTATTCGATCTGGTGGAACGACGCCCTAGAGTGAGGCAGACGTTGCCCGGAACGTATAAATGACAATCACTTTCACACTGGTTGCAATTATTCCTGTTATACGATGGAAAAGCTGTTGGATTTTTATTGTATTTTATGCTTCAGGCGTTGTCTTCTAAGGTCGTAGCTATTCGATGTGGTGGAGCAACGCCATAGAGTGAAGCCTAGGTTGCCCGGAACGTAGAAATGACCATATCTTTCACACTGCTTGCAATTATTCATTTTATACAATGGAAAGACTATTCTATTTATTTGCATTTTATGCTTCGGGCGTTGACTTCTAAGGCCCTAACTATTCGATCTGGTGGAGCAACGACCTAGGGTACAGTCTAGGATGCCCGGAACGTAGAAATGACCATAACTTTCACACTGGTTGCAATTATTCGTTCTATACGATGGAAAAGCTGTTGTATTTATTGTGTGTTTTATGCTTCTGGCGTTGACTTCTTAGGCACTAACTATTCGATCTGGTGCAGCAACGACCTAGGGTACAGTCTAGGATGCCCAGAACGTAGAAATGACCATAACTTTCACACTGGTTGCAATTATTCGTTCTATACGATGGAAAAGCTGTTGTATTTATTGTGTGTTTTATGCTTCTGGCGTTGACGTCTTAGGCCCTAACTATTCGATCTGGTGGAGCAACGCCATAGAGTGAAGCCCAGGTTGCCCAAAATGTAGAAATGACCATAACTTTCAATCTGGTTGCAATTGTTCGTTGTATACGTTGGAAAAACTGTTGTATTTATTTTGTATTTTATGCTTCTGGCGCAGACTTCTAAGGCCGTAACAATTGGATCTGGAGGAACAACGCCCTAGAGTGAAGCCTAGGTTGCCCGGAACGTAGAAATGACCATTACCTTCACACATGTTGCAGTTATTCCTGTTATACGATGGAAAACTGTTGTATTTATATTGTATTTTAAGCTTCTGGCGTTGACTTCTAAGGCCCAAACTATTCGATGTGGTGGAGCAACGCCCTAGAGTGAAGCCTATGTTGCCCGGAACGTAGAAATGTCCATTACTTTCACACTGGTTGCAATTATTCCTTTTTTTCGGTGGAAAAACTGTTGTATTTATTTTGTATTTGGTGCTTCTGGCGTTGAGTTCCTAGGCCCTAACTATTCGATCTGGTGGAACGACGCCCTAGAGTGAGGCAGACGTTGCCCGGATCGTATAAATGACCATCACTTTCACACTGGTTGCAATTACTCCTCTTATACGATGGAAAAGCTGTTGGATTTTTATTGTATTTTATGCTTCAGGCGTTGTCTTCTAAGTCCGTAGCCATTCGATCTGGTGGAGCAACGCCCTAGAGTGAAGCCTATTTTGCCGTGAACGTAGAAATGACCATAACTTTCACACTGGTGCAGTTATTCGTTTTATACAATGGAAAAACTGTTCTATTTATTTTGTATTTTATGATTCGAGCGTTGACTTCTAAGGCCCAAACTATTCTATCTGGTGGGGCAACTTCCAAGAGTCAAGCCTATGTCGCCCGGAACGTAGAAATGACCATAACTTTCACACCGGTTTCAATTATTCAGGTTATACAATGGAAGAGCTCTTGCATTTATATAGTGTTTTATGCTTCTGGCGTTGACTTCTTAGGCCCTAACTATTCGATCTGGTGGAGCAACGTCCTAGAGTGAAGCCTAGGTTGCCCGGATCGTAGAAATGACCACAACCTTCACACCGGTTTCAATTATTCAGGTTATACAATGGTAGAGCTGTTGCATTTATATAGTGTTTTATGCTTCTGGCGTTGACTTCTTTGGCCCTAACTATTCGATCTGGTGGAGCAACGCCCTAGAGTGAAGCCTAGGTTGCCCGGAACGTAGAAATGACCATATCTTTCACACCGGTTTCTATTATTCGTTTTTTACGATGGAAAAACTGTTGTATTTATATTGAACTTTAAGCTGCTGGCGTTGACTTCTAAGGCCCTAACTATTCGATCTGGCTGACCAACGCCCTAGAGTGAAGCCGATGTTGCCCGGAACGTAGAAATGACCATTACATTCACACTGCTTGCAATTATTCAATTTATACAATGGAAAAACTATTCTATTTATTTTGCATTTTATGCTTCGCGCGTTGACTTCTAAGACCATAACTATTCGATCTGGTGGAGCAGCGACCTAGGGTACAGTCTAGGTTGCCCGGAACGTAGAAATGACCATAACTTTCACACTGGTTGCAATTATGCGTTCGATACGATGGAAAAGCTGTTGTATTTATTGTGTGTTTTATGCTTCTGGCGTTGACTTCTTAGGCCCTAACTATTCGATCTGGTGGAGCAACGCCCTAGAGTGAAGCGTAGGTAGCCCGGAACGTAGAAATGACCATTACCTGCACACTGGTTGCAATTATTCCTGTTACGCGATGAAAGGACTGTTGTATTTATACTGTATTTTATGCTTCTGGCGTTGACTTCTAAGTCCCTAGCTATTCGATCTGGTGGAGCAGCGCCGTAGAGTGAAGCCTAGATTGCCCGGAACGTAGAAATGACCATTACCTTCACACTGGTTGCAATTATTCCTGTTACGCGATGAAAAGACTGTTGTATTTATACTCTATTTTATGCTTCTGGCGTTGACTTCTAAGTCCCTAGCTATTCGATATGGTGGAGCAGCGCCCTAGAGTGAAGCCTAGGTTTCCCGGAACGTAGAAATGACCATTACCATCACACTGGTTGCAATTATTCCTGTTATACGGTGGACAAACTGTTGGATTTTTATTGTACTTTATGCTTCTGGCGTTGACTTCTTAGGACCTAACTATTCGATCTGGTGGAACAACGCCCTAGGGTGAAGCCTAGGTTGCCGGGAAAGTAGAAATGACCATAACTTTCACACTGTTTGCTAATATACATTATATACGATGGAAAGGCTGTTGTATTTATATTGTATTTTATGCTTCTGGCGTTGACTTCTTAGGCCCTAACTATTTAACCTGGTGAAGCACCGCGCTAGAGTGAAGAGTAGGTTGCCCGGAACGTAGAACATACCATTACCTTCACACTGGTTGCAATTATTCCTGTTATACGATGGAAAAACTGTTGCATCTTTATTGTGTTTTATGCTTCTGGCGTGGACTTCTTAGGCCCTAACCATTCGATCTGGTGGAACAACGCCCTAGGGTGAAGCCTACGTTGCCCGGAACGTAGAAATGACCATAACTTTCACACTGGTAGCAATTATTCGTTTTATACGATGGAAAAGCCTTAGTATTTATATCGTGTTTTATGCTTCTGGCGTTGACCCCTTAGGCCCTAACTATTCTATCTGGTGGAACAACGCCCTGGAGTGGAGCCTAGGTTGCCCAGAACGCAGAAATGACCATAACTTTCACACTGGTTGCAATTATTCGTTTTATACAATGGAAAAACTGTTCCTTCTATTTTGTATTTTATGCTTCGGGCGTTGACTTCTAAGGCCATACCTATTCGATCTGGCGGAGCAACGCCCTAGAGTGAAGCCTAGGTTGCCCGGAACGTAGAAATGACCATATCCTTCACCCTGGTTGCAATTATTCCTGTTACACGATGCAAAAACTGTTGTATTTATATTGTATTTTAAGCTTCTGGCGTTGACTTCCTAGGCCCTAACTATTCGATCTGGTGGAACGACGCCCTAGAGTGAGGCAGACGTTGCCCGGATCGTATAAATGACAATCACTTTCACACTGGTTGCAATTATTCCTGTTATACGATGGAAAAGCTGTTGGATTTTTATTGTATTTTATGCTTCAGGCGTTGTCTTCTAAGGTCGTAGCTATTCGATGTGGTGGAGCAACGCCATAGAGTGAAGCCTAGGTTGCCCGGAACGTAGAAATGACCATATCTTTCACACTGCTTGCAATTATTCATTTTATACAATGGAAAGACTATTCTATTTATTTGCATTTTATGCTTCGGGCGTTGACTTCTAAGGCCCTAACTATTCGATCTGGTGGAGCAACGACCTAGGGTACAGTCTAGGATGCCCAGAACGTAGAAATGACCATAACTTTCACACTGGTTGCAATTATTCGTTCTATACGATGGAAAAGCTGTTGTATTTATTGTGTGTTTTATGCTTCTGGCGTTGACGTCTTAGGACCTAACTATTCGATCTGCTCGAACAACGCCCTAGAGTGAAGCCTAGGTTGCCCAGAACGCAGAAATGACCATAACTTTCACACTGGTTGCAATTATTCGTTTTATACAATGGAAAAACTGTTCTTCTTACTTTGTATTTTATGCTTCGGGCGTTGACTTCTAAGGCCATACCTATTCGATCTGTCGGAGCAACGCCCTAGAGTGAAGCCTAGGTTGCCCGGAACGTAGAAATGCCCATATCTTTCACACCGGTTTCTATTATTCGTTTTTTACGATGGAAAAACTGTTGTATTTATATTGAACTTTAAGCTGCTGGCGTTGACTTCTAAGGCCCTAACTATTCGATCTGGCTGACCAACGCCCTAGAGTGAAGCCGATCTTGCCCGGAACGTAGAAATGACCATTACCTTCACACTGCTTGCAATTATTCAATTTATGCAATGGAAAAACTATTCTATTTATTTTGCATTTTATGCTTCGCGCGTTGACTTCTAAGACCATAACTATTCGATCTGGTGGAGCAACGACCTAGGGTACAGTCTAGGTTGCCCGGAACGTAGAAATGACCATAACTTTCACACTGGTTGCTTTTATTCGTTCGATACGATGGAAAAGCTGTTGTATTTATTGTGTGTTTTATGCTTCTCGCGTTGACTTCTTAGGCCCTAACTATTCGACCTGGTGGAGCAATGCCCTAGAGTGAAGCCCAGGTTGCCCAAAATGTAGAAATGACCATAACTTTCAATCTGGTTGCAATTATTCGTTTTATACGTTGGAAAAACTGTTGTATTTATTTTGTATTTTATGCTTCTGGCGCTGACTTCTAAGGCCCTAACAATTGGATCTGGAAGAACAACGCCCGAGAGTGAAGCCTAGGCCGCCCGGAACGTAGATATGACCATTACCTGCACACTGGTTGCAATTATTCCTGTTACGCGATGAAAAGACTGTTGTATTTATACTCTATTTTATGCTTCTGGCGTTGACTTCTAAGTCCCTAGCTATTCGATATGGTGGAGCAGCGCCCTAGAGTGAAGCCTAGGTTTCCCGGAACGTAGAGATGACCATTACCATCACACTGGTTGCAATTATTCCTGTTATACGGTGGACAAACTGTTGGATTTTTATTGTACTTTATGCTTCTGGCGTTGACTTCTTAGGACCTAACTATTCGATCTGGTGGAACAACGCCCTAGAGTGGAGCCTAGGTTGCCCAGAACGCAGAAATGACCATAACTTTCAGACTGGTTGCAACTATTCGTTTTATACATTGGAAAAACTGTTCTTTTTATTTTGTATTTTATGCTTCGGGCGTTGACTTCTAAGGCCATACCTATTCGATCTGGCGGAGCAACGCCCTAGAGTGAAGCCTAGGTTGCCCGGAACGTAGAAATGACCATATCCTTCACCCTGGTTGCAATTATTCCTGTTACACGATGGAAAAACTGTTGCATTTTTATTGTATTTTATGCCTCTGGCGTTGACTTCTAAGTCCCTAGCTATTCGCTCTGGTGGAGCAGCGCCCTAGAGTGAAGCCTAGGTTTCCCGGAACGTAGAAATGACCATTACCATCACACTGGTTGCAATTATTCCTGTTATACGGTGGACAAACTGTTGGATTTTTATTGTACTTTATGCTTCTGGCGTTGACTTCTTAGGACCTAACTATTCGATCTGGTGGAGCAACGCCCTAGAGTGAAGCCTAGGTTGCCCACAACGCAGAAATGACCATAACTTTCACACTGGTTGCAATTATTCGTTTTATACAATGGAAAAACTGTTCTTCTTACTTTGTATTTTATGCTTCGGGCGTTGACTTCTAAGGCCACACCTATTCGATCTGTCGCAGCAACGCCCTAGAGTGAAGCCTAGGTTGCCCGGAACGTAGAAATGCCCATATCCTTCACACTGGTTGCATTATTCCTGTTACACGATGGAAAAACTGTTGCATTTTTATTGTATTTTATGCCTCTGGCGTTGACTTCTTAGGCCCTAACTATTCGATCTGGTGGAGCAACGCCCTGGAGTGAAGCCTAGGTTTGCCCGGAACATAGAAATGACCATAACTTTCACACCGGTTGCAAATATTCGTTTTATACGGTGGAAAAACTGTTTTATTTATATTGTGTTTTATGCCTCTGGAGTTGACTTCTTAGGCCCTAACTATTCGATCTGGTGGAGCAACGCCCTAGAGTGAAGCCAAGGTTGCCCGGAACGTAGAAATGACCATATCTTTCACACCGGTTTCTATTATTCGTTTTTTACGATGGAAAAACTGTTGTATTTATATAGAACTTTAAGCTGCTGGCGTTGACTTCTAAGGCCCTAACTATTCGATCTGGCTGACCAACGCCCTAGAGTGAAGCCGATCTTGCCCGGAACGTAGAAATGACCATTACCTTCACACTGCTTGCAATTCATCAATTTATGCAATGGAAAAACTATTCTATTTATTTTGCATTTTATGCTTCGCGCGTTGACTTCTAAGACCATAACTATTCGATCTGGTGGAGCAACGACCTAGGGTACAGTCTAGGTTGCCCGGAACGTAGAAATGACCATAACTTTCACACTGGTTGCAATTATTCGTCCGATACGATGGAAAAGCTGTTGTATTTATTGTGTGTTTTATGCTTCTGGCGTTGACTTCTTAGGCCCTAACTATTCGACCTGGTGGAGCAATGCCCTAGTGTGAAGCCCAGGTTGCCCAATATGTAGAAATGACCATAACTTTCAATCTGGTTGCAATTATTCGTTTTATACGTTGGAAAAACTGTTGTATTTATTTTGTATTTTATGCTTCTGGCGCTGACTTCTAAGGCCTTAACAATTGGATCTGGAAGAACAACGCCCGAGAGTGAAGCCTAGGCCGCCCGGAACGTAGATATGACCATTACCTGCACACTGGTTGCAATTATTCCTGTTACGCGATGAAAAGACTGTTGTATTTATACTCTATTTTATGCTTCTGGCGTTGACTTCTAAGTCCCTAGCTATTCGATATGGTGGAGCAGCGCCCTAGAGTGGAGCCTAGGTTGCCCAGAACGCAGAAATGACCATAACTTTCAGACTGGTTGCAATTATTCGTTTTATACAATGGAAAAACTGTTCTTTTTATTTTGTATTTTATGCTTCGGGCGTTGACTTCTAAGGCCATACCTATTCGATCTGGCGGAGCAACGCCCTAGAGTGAAGCCTAGGTTGCCCGGAACGTAGAAATGACCATATCCTTCACCCTGGTTGCAATTATTCCTGTTACACGATGGAAAAACTGTTGCATTTTTATTGTATTTTATGCCTCTGGCGTTGACTTCTTAGGCCCTAACTATTCGATCTGGTGGAGCAACGCCCTAGAGTGAAGCCTAGGTTTGCCCGGAACATAGAAATGACCATAACTTTCACACCGGTTGCAAATATTCGTTTTATACGATGGAAAAACTGTTGTATTTATATTGTGTTTTATGCCTCTGGAGTTGACTTCTTAGGCCCTAACTATTCGATCTGGTGGAGCAACGCCATAGAGTGTAGCCTAGGTTGCCCGGAACGTAGAAATGACCATAACTTTCACACCGGTTGCAATTATTCGTTTTATACGATCCAAAAACTGTTGTATTTATTTTGTATTTTATGCTCCTGGCGTTGACTTCTAAGTCCGTAGCCATTCGATCTGGTGGAGCAACGCCCTAGAGTGAAGCCTATCTTGCCGTGAACGTAGAAATGACCATAACTTTCACACTGGTGCAGTTATTCGTTTTATACAATGGAAAAACTGTTCTATTTATTTTGTATTTTATGATTCGAGCGTTGACTTCTAAGGCCCAAACTATTCTATCTGGTGGGGCAACTTCCAAGAGTCAAGCCTATGTCGCCCGGAACGTAGAAATGACCATAACTTTCACACCGGTTTCAATTATTCAGGTTATACAATGGAAGAGCTGTTGCATTTATATAGTGTTTTATGCTTCTGGCGTTGACTTCTTAGGCCCTAACTATTCGATCTGGTGGAGCAACGCCCTAGAGTGAAGCCTAGGTTGCCCGGATCGTAGAAATGACCACAACTTTCACACCGGTTTCAATTATTCAGGTTATACAATGGTAGAGCTGTTGCATTTATATAGTGTTTTATGCTTCTGGCGTTGACTTCTTAGGCCCTAACTATTCGATCTGGTGGAGCAACGCCCTAGAGTGAAGCCTAGGTTGCCCGGAACGTAGAAATGACGATATCTTTCACACCGGATTCTATTATTCGTTTTTTACGATGGAAAAACTGTTGTATTTATATTGAACTTTAAGCTGCTGGCGTTGACTTCTAAGGCCCTAACTATTCGATCTGGCTGACCAACGCCCTAGAGTGAAGCCGATGTTGCCCGGAACGTAGAAATGACCATTACATTCACACTGCTTGCAATTATTCAATTTATACAATGGAAAAACTGTTGTATTTATTCTGTATTTTATGCTTCTGGCGCTGACTTCTAAGGCCCTAACAATTGGATCTGGAGGAACAACGCCCTAGAGTGAAGCCTAGGTTGCCCGGAACGTAGAAATGACCATTACCAGCACACTGGTTGCAATTATTCCTGTTACGCGATGAAAAGACTGTTGTATTTATACTGCATTTTATGTTTCTGGCGTTGACTTCTAAGTCCCTAGCTATTCGATCTAGTGGAGCAGCGCCCTAGAGTGAAGCTTAGGTTTGCCCGGGACATAGAGATGACCATAACTTTCACACCGGTTGCAGATATTCGTTTTATACGATGGAAAAACTGTTTTATTTTTATTGTGTTTCATGCCTTTGGAGTTGACTTCTTAGGCCCTAACTATTCGATCTGGTGGAGCAACGCCATAGAGTGTAGCCTAGGTTGGCCGGAACGTAGAAATGACCATAACTTTCACACCGGTTGCAATTATTCGTTTTATACGATGGAAAAACTGTTGTATTTATTTTGTATTTTATGCTCCTGGAGTTGAGTTCTAAGTCCGTAGCCATTCGATCTGGTGGAGCAACGCCCTAGAGTGAAGCCTAGGTTGCCCGGAACGTAGAAATGACCCTAACTATCAAACCAGATACAATTATCCGTTTTATACGATGGAAAAACTGTTGTATTTATTTTGTATTTTATGCTTCTGGCGTTGACTTCTAAGGCCCTAACTATTCGATCTGGTGGAGTAACGCCTTAGAGTCAAGCCTATGTCGCCGGGAACGTAGAAATGACCATAACTTTCACACTGGTTGCAATTATTCGTTTTATACAATGTAAAAGCTGTTGTATTTATATTGTATTTTATGCTTCTGGCGTTGACTTCTAAGTCCCTAGCTATACGATCTGGTGGAGCAGCGCCCTAGAGTGAAGCCTAGGTTTCCCGGAACGTAGAAATGACCATTACCATCACACTGGTTGCAATTATTCATTTTATACGATGGAAAAACTGTTGTATTTATTATTGTATTTTATGCTCCGGGCATAGACTTCTAAGGCCCTGGCTATTCGATCTGGAGGAGCAACGCCCTTGAGTGAAGCCTAGGTTGCCCGGAACGTAGAAATGACCCTAACCTTCAATCCTGTTTCAATTATCCGTTTTATACGATGGAAACACTGTTGTGTTTATTTTGTATTTTATGCTTCTGGCGTTGACTCCTAAGGCCCTATCTATTCGATCTGGTGGAGTAACGCCCTAGAGTGAAGCCTAGGTTGCCCGGAACGTAGAAATGACCATTACCTTCACACTGGTTGCAATTACCACTGTTACACGATGCAAAAACTGCTGTATTTATATTGTATTTTATGCTTCGGGAATTGACTTCTAAGGCCCTAACCATTCGATGTGGCGGAGCAACGCCCTAGAGTGAAGCTTAGGATTGCTCGGAACATAGAGATGACCATAACTTTCACACCGGTTGCAAATATTCGTTTTATACGATGGAAAAACTGTTTTATTTTTATTGTGTTTTATGACTCTGGAGTTGACTTCTTAGGCCCTAACTATTCGATCTGGTGGAGCAACGCCATAGAGTGTAGCCTAGATTGCCCGGAACGTAGAAATGACCATATCCTTCACACTGGTTGGAATTATTCCTGTTACACGATGGAAAAACTGTTGTACTTATATTGTATTTTATGCTCCTGGAGTTGACTTGTAAGTCCGTAGCCATTCGATCTGGTGGAGCAACACCCTAGAGTGAAGCCTATGTTGCCGGGAACGTAGAAATGACCATAACTTTCATACTGGTGCAGTTATTCGTTTTATACAATGGAAAAACTGTTCTATTTATTTTGTATTTTATGATTCGAGCGCTGACTTCTAAGGCCCAAACTATTCTATCTGGTGGCGCAACGTCCAAGCGTCAAGCCTATGTCGCCGGGAACGTAGAAATGACCATAACTTTCACACTGGTTGCAATTATTCGTTTTATACAATGTAAAAGCTGTTGTATTTATATTGTATTTTATGCTTCTGGCGTTGACTTCTAAGTCCCTAGCTATACGATCTGGAGGAGCAGCGCCCTAGAGTGAAGCCTAGGTTTCCCGGAACGTAGAAATGACCATTACCATCACACTGGTTGCAATTATTCATTTTATACGATGGAAAAACTGTTGTATTTATTATTGTATTTTATGCTCCGGGCATAGACTTCTAAGGCCCTGGCTATTCGATCTGGAGGAGCAACGCCCTTGAGGGAAGCCTAGGTTGCCTGGAACGTAGAAATGACCCTAACTTTCAATCCTGTTTCAATTATCCGTTTTATACGATGGAAACACTGTTGTATTTATTTTGTATTTTATGCTTCTGGCGTTGACTTCTAAGGCCCTATCTATTCGATCTGGTGGAGTAACGCCCTAGAGTGAAGCCTAGGTTGCCCGGAACGTAGAAATGACCATTACCATCACACTGGTTGCAATTACCACTGTTACACGATGCAAAAACTGCTGTATTTATATTGTATTTTATGCTTCGGGAATTGACTTCTAAGGCCCTAACCATTCGATGTGGCGGAGCAACGCCCTAGAGCGAAATCTAGGTTGCCAGGAACGTAGAAATGACCATATCCTTCACACTGGTTGGAATTATTCCTGTTACACGATGGAAAAACTGTTGTACTTATATTGTATTTTATGCTCCTGGTGTTGACTTCTAAGTCCCTAGCTATTCGATCTGGTGGAGCAGCGCCCTAGGGTGAAGCCTAGGTTTCCCGGAACGTAGAAATGACCATTACTTTCACACTGCTTGCAATTATACCTGTTATACAGTGGACATACTGTTGGATTTTTATTGTACTTTATGCTTCTGGCGTTGACTTCTTAGGCCCTAACTATTCGATTTGGTGGAGCAACGCCATAGAGTGTAGCCTAGGTTGCCCGGAACGTAGAAATGACCATAACTTTCACACCGGTTGCAATTATTCGTTTTATACGATGGAAAAATTGTTGTATCTATTTTGTATTTTATGCTCATGGCGTTGACTTCTAAGTCCGTAGCCATTCGATCTGGTGGAGCAACACCCTAGAGTGAGGCCTATGTTGCCGGGAACGTAGAAATGACCATAACTTTCACACTGGTGCAGTTATTCGTTTTATACAATGGAAAAACTGTTCTATTTATTTTGTATTTTATGATTCGAGCGTTGACTTCTAAGGCCCAAACTATTCTATCTGGTGGGGCAACGCCCATGAGTCAAGCCTAAGTCGCCCGGAGCGTAGAAATGACCATAACTTTCACACTGGTTGCAATTATTCGTTTTATACAATGGAAAAGCTGTTGTATTTCTATTGTCTTTTATGCTTCTGGCGTTGACTCCTAAGTCCCTAGCTATACGATCTGGTGGAGCGGCGCCCTAGAGTGAAGCCTAGGTTTCCCGGAACGTAGAAATGACCATTACCATCACACTGGTTGCAATTATTCATTTTATACGATGGAAAAACTGTTGTACTTTTATTGTACTTTATGCTCCGGGCATTGACTTCTAAGGCCCTGGCTATTCGATCTGGAGGAGCAACGCCCTTGAGTGAAGCCTAGGTTGCCCGGATCGTAGAAATGACCCTAACTTTCAAACCAGTTTCAATTATCCGTTTTATACGATGGAAAAACTGTTGTACTTATTTTGTTTTTTATGCTTCTGGCGTTGACTTCTAAGGCCCTAACTATTCGATCTGGTGGAGCAACGCCATAGAGTGTAGCCTAGGTTTCCCGGAACGTAGAAATGACCATCACTTTCACACCGGTTGCAATTATTCATTCTATACGAGGGAAGAACTGTTGTATTATATTGTATTTTATGCTTCTGGCGTTGACTTCTAAGTCCCTAGCAATTCGATCTGGTGGAGCAGCGCCCTAGAGTGAAGCCTAGGTTTCCCGGAACGTAGAAAGGACCACTACCATCACACTGGTTGCAATTATTCCTGTTATACGGTGGACAAACTGTTGGATTTTTATTGTATTTTATGCTTCTGGCGTTGACTTCTATGTCCCTAGCTATTCGATCTGGTGCAGCAACGCCCTAGAGCGGAGCCTAGGTTGCCCGGAACGTAGATATGACCATCACTTTCACACTGGTTGCAATTATTCATGCTATACGTTGGAAAAACTGTTGCATTTTTATTGCATTTCTGCTACTGGCATTGACTTCTAATGTCCTAGCTATTCGAGCTGGCCGTGCAACGCCCTATAGTGAAGCCTAGGTAGCCCGGGACCTAGAAATTACCATCACTTTCACACTGTTTGCATTTATTCATTTTATACGATGGAAAAGCTGTTGTATTTCTATTGTATTTTATGCTTCTGGCGTTGACTTCTAATGCCGTAGCTATTAGATGTGGTGGAGCAATGCCCTGGAGTGAGGCCTAGGTTGCACGGAACGTAGAAATGACAATTACTTTCACACTGGTTGCAATTATTCATTTTATACGATGGAAAAGCTGTTGTATTTTTATTGTATTTTATGCTTCTGGCGTTGACTTCTAAGACCCTAGCTATTCGATCTGGTGGAGCAACGCCTTATAGTCAAGTTTAGGTTGCCTGGAACGTAGATATGACCATAACTTTCACAGTGGTTCCAATTATTCGTTTTATACGAAGGAAAGAATGTTGCTTTATTTTGTATTTTATGCTTCTGGCGATGACTTCTAAGGCTCTAGCTATTCGATCTGGTGGAGTAACGCCCTAGAGTGAAGCCTAGGTTGCCCGGAACGTAGAAACGGCCATTACTTTCACACTGGTTGCAATTATTCATTTTATACGTTGGAAAAACTGTTGTATTTATTTTGCATTTGGGCCTTCTGGCGTTGACTTCTTAGGCCCTAACTATTCGAACTGGTGGAGCAACGCCCTAGAGTGAAGCCTAGGTTGCCCGCAAGGTAGAAATGACCATTAGTTTCACACTGGTTGCAATTATTCGTTTTATACGATGGAAAAACTGTTGTATTTATATTGTATTTTATGCTTCTGGCGTTGACTTCAAAGGCACTGACTATTCGATCTGGTGGAGCAACGCCCTAGAGTGAAGCCTAGGTTGCCCGGAACGTAGAAATGACCATTACATTCACACTGGTTGCAATTATTCGTCTTATACGATGGAAAAGCTGTTGTATTTATATCGTATTTTATGCTTCTGGCGTTGACTTCTAAGGCCGTAGCTACTCGATGTGGTGGAGCAACGCCCTAGAGTGAAGCCTAGGTTGCTCGGAACGTAGAAATGACCATTACCTTCACACTGTTTCCAATTATTCATTTTATACGATGGCAAAGCTGTTGCATTTATATTGTATTTTATGCTTTCGGCGTTGACTTCTAAGGCCGTAGCTATCAGATGTGGTGCAGCAACGCCCTAGAGTGACGCCTAGGTTGCCAGGAACGTAGAAATGACCATTACTTTCACACTATTTGCAAATATACATTATATACGATGGAAAAACTGTTTTACTTATATTGTATTTTATGTTTCTGGCGTTGACTTCTAAGGCCATAGCTATTCGCTGTGGTGGCGCACCGACCTAGGTTGAAGCCTGGGTTGCCCGGAACATAGAAATGACCATTACCGTCACACTTGTTGCAATTATTCCTGTTATACGATTGAAACATTGTGTATTTTTATTTTATTTTATGCTTCTGGCGTTGGCTTCAAAGGCCCTAGCTATTGGATCTGGTGGAGCAACGCCCTAGAGTGAAGCCTAGGTTGCCCGAAACCTAGAAATGACCATTACTTTCACACTGGTTGCAATTATTCGTTTTACAGAATGGAAAAACTGTTGTATTTATATTGTATTTTATGCTTCTGGCGTTGACTTCTAAGGCCGCAGCTATACGATGTGGTTGAGGAACGCCATACAGTGAAGCCTAGGATGCCCGGAACGTAGAAATGACCATTATCTTCACACTGGTTGCAATTATTCGTTTTATGCGATGGAAAAACTGTTGTACTTATTTTGTATTTGGTGCTTCTGGCGTTTACTTCTTAGGCCCTAACTATTGGATTTGTTGGACCAACGCCCTAGAGTGAAGCCTAGGTTGCCCGGAACGTAGCAACGGCCATTACTTTCACACTGGTTGCAATTATTCCTTTTATACGATGGAAAAACTGTTGTATTTTTATTGTATTTTTTGCCTCTTGCGTTGAAGTCTAAGTCCCTAGCTATTCGATCTGGTGGAGCAACGCCCTAGAGCGGTGCCTAGGTTGCCCAGGACCTAGAAATAACCATCACTTTCACACTGTTTGCAATTATTCATTTTATACGATGGAAAAGCTGTTGTATTTTTATTGTATTTTATGCTTCTGGCGTTGACTTCTATGTCCCTAGCTATTCGATCTGGTGCAGCAACGCCCTAGAGCGGAGCCTAGGTTGCCCGGAACGTAGATATGACCATCACTTTCACACTGGTTGCAATTATTCATGCTATACGTTGGAAAAACTGTTGCATTTTTATTGCATTTCTGCTACTGGCATTGACTTCTAATGTCCTAGCTATTCGAGCTGGCCGTGCAACGCCCTAGAGTGAAGCCTAGGTAGCCCGGGACCTAGAAATTACCATCACTTTCACACTGTTTGCATTTATTCATTTTATACGATGGAAAAGCTGTTGTATTTCTATTGTATTTTATGCTTCTGGCGTTGACTTCCAATGCCGTAGCTATTAGATGTGGTGGAGCAATGCCCTGGAGTGAGGCCTAGGTTGCACGGAACGTAGAAATGACAATTACTTTCACACTGGTTGCAATTATTCATTTTATACGATGGAAAAGCTGTTGTATTTTTATTGTATTTTATGCTTCTGGCGTTGACTTCTAAGACCCTAGCTATTCGATCTGGTGGAGTAACGCCCTAGAGTGAAGCCTAGGTTGCCCGGAACGTAGAAACGGCCATTACTTTCACACTGGTTGCAATTATTCATTTTATACGTTGGAAAAACTGTTGTATTTATTTTGCATTTGGACCTTCTGGCGTTGACTTCTTAGGCCCTAACTATTCGCACTGGTGGAGCAACGCCCTAGAGTGAAGCCTAGGTTGCCCGCAAGGTAGAAATGACCATTACTTTCACACTGGTTGCAATTATTCGTTTTATACGATGGAAAAACTGTTGTATTTATATTGTATTTTATGCTTCTGGCGTTGACTTCAAAGGCACTGACTATTCGATCTGGTGGACCAACGCGCTAGAGTGAAGCCTAGGTTGCCCGGAACGTAGAAATGACCATTACATTCACACTGGTTGCAATTATTCGTCTTATACGATGGAAAAGCTGTTGTATTTTTGTTGTATTTTATGCTCCGGGCATAGACTTCTAAGGCCCTGGATATTCGATCTGGAGGAGCAACGCCCTTGAGTGAAGCCTAGGTTGCCCGGAACGTAGAAATGACCCTAACTTTCAAACCAGTTTCAATTATCCGTTTTATACGATGGAAAAACTGTTGTATTTATTTTGTATGTTATGCTTCTGGCGTTGGCTTCAAAGGCCCTAGCTATTGGATCTGGTGGAGCAACGCCCTAGAGTGAAGCCTAGGTTGCCCGAAACCTAGAAATGACCATTACTTTCACTCTGGTTGCAATTTTTCCTCTTATACGATGGAAAAGCGGATGGATTTTTATTGTATTTTATGCTTCGGGCGTTGACATCTAAGGGCCTAACTATTCGGTCTGGTGGAACAACGCCCTTGAGTGAGGCCTAGGTTGCCTGGAACGCAGAAACGACCTCAACTGTCATACTGGTTGCAATTATTTGTTTTATACGATGGAAAAACTGTTGTATTTATATTGTATTATATGCTTCTAGCGATGACTTCTTAGGCCCAAACTATTCGGTCTGGTGTAGCAACGCCCTAGAGTGAAGCCTAGCTTGCCCGGAACGTAGAAATGACAATGCCTTTCAGACTGGTTGCAATTATTCCTGTTATACGACGGCAAAACTGTTGTATTTTTATTGTATTTTATGCTTCAGGCGATGTCTTCTAAGGTCGCAGCTATTCGACGTGGTGGAGCGACGCCCTAGAGTGAAGCCTAGGTTGCCCGGAACGTAGAAATGACAATGTCTTTCAGACTGGTTGCCATTATTCCTGTTATACGACGGCAAAACTGTTGTATTTTTATTGTATTTTATGCTTCTGGCGTTGACTTCTTAGGCCGTATGTATTTGATCTGGTGGAGAAACGCCCTAGAGTGAAGCCTAGGTTGCGCGGAACGTAGAAATGACTATAACTTTCACACCGGTAGCAATTATTCGTTTTATACGATGGAAAAACTGTTCTATTTATTTTGTATTTTATGCTTCGGGCGTTGACATCTAAGGCCCTAACTGTTTGATCTGGTGGAGCAACGCCCTAGAGTGAAGCCTATGTTGCCCAGAACGTAGAAATGACCATAACTTTCACACTGGTTGCTATTATTCGTTTTAGACGATGGAAAAGCTGTTATATTTATATTGTATTTGATGCTTCTGGCGTTGACTTCTTAGGCCCTAACTGTTCGATCTGGTGGAACAACGCCCTAGGGTGAAGCCTAGGACGCCCGGAAAGTAGAAATGACCATAACTTTCACACTGGTTGCAATTATTCGTTTTATACGATGGAAAAGCTGTTGCATCTTTATTGTATTTTATTCATCTGGGGTTGACTTCTAAGGCCGCAGCTATTGGATGTGGTGGAGCAACGCCCTAGAGTGACGCCTAGGTTGCCCGGAACGTAGAAATGACCATCACTTTGACAATGTTTGCAATTATTCATTTTATACGATGGAAAAACTGTTCTATTTATTTTGTATTTTATGCTTCGGACGTTGACTGCTAAGGGCCTAACTATTCAATCTGTTGGTGCAACGCCCAAGGGTGAAGCCTATGTTGCCCCGAAAGTAGAAATGACGTTAACTTTCATACTGGTTGCATTTATTCGTTTTATACGATGGAAAAACAGTTCTATTTATTTTGTATTTTATGATTCGGGCGTTGACTTCTAAGGCCCTAGCTATTCGATCTGGTCGAGCAACGCCCTATAGTGAAGCCTAGGTTGCCCGGAACGTAGAAATGACCATAACTTCCACACTGGTTGCAATTATTCGTTTTATACGATGGAAAAACTGTTCTATTTATTTTGTATTTTATGCTTCGGGCGTTGACTTCTAAGGCCCTAACTATTCGATCTGGTGGTGCAACGCCCTAGGGTGAAGCCTAGGTTGCCCGGATAGTAGAAATGACCATAACTTTCATACTGGTTGCAATTATTGCTGTTATACGATGGAAAAACTGTTGTATTTTTATTGTATTCTATGCTTCTGGCGTTTAATTCTAAGTCTCTAGCTATTTGATCTGGAGGAGCAACGACCTAGGGTGAAGCCTAGGTTGCCCGGACCGTAGAAATGACCATTACCTTCACACTGTTTGCTATTATTCATTTTGTGCGATGGAAAAGCTGTTGTATTTATACTGTATTTTATGCTTCTGGCGTTCACTTCTTAGGCCCAAACTATTCGAACTGGTGAAACAACGCCCTAGGGTGAAGCCTAGGTTGCCCGGAACGTAGAAATGACCATAACTTTCACACTGGTAGCAATTATTCGTTCTATACATGGAAAAACTGTTCCATTTATTTTGTATTTTATGCTTCGGGAGTTGACTTCTAAGGCCCAAACTGTTTGATCTGGTGGAGCAACGCCCTAGAGTGAAGCCTAGGTTGCCCGGAACGTAGAAATGACCATAACTTCCACACTGGTTGCAATTATTCGTTTTATACGATGGAAAAACTGTTCTTTTATTTTGTATTTTATGCTTCGGGCGTTGACTTCTAAGACCCCAGCTATTCGATCTGGTGGAGCAGCGCCCTAGAGTAAAGCCTAGGTTGCCCGAAACGTAGAAATGACCATCACTTTCACACTGGTTGCAATTATTCATTTTATACGATGGAAAAGCTGTTGTATTTTTATTGTATTTTATGCTTCTGGCGTTGACTTCGTAAGACCCTAGCTATTCGACCTGGTGGAGCAACGCCCTAGAGTCAAGTTTAGGTTGCCTGGAACGTAGATATGTCCATAACTTTCACAGTGGTTGCAATTATTCGTTTTATACGAAGGAAAGAATGTTGTTTTATTTTGTTTTTTATGCTTCTGGCGATGACTTCTAAGGCTCTAGCTATTCGATCTGGTGGAGTAACGCCCTAGAGTGAAGCCTAGGTTGCCCGGAACGTAGAAACGGCCATTACTTTCACACTGGTTGCAATTATTCATTTTATACGATGGAAAAGCTGTTGTATTTTTATTGTATTTTATGCTTCTGGCGTTGACTTCTATGTCCCTAGCTATTCGATCTGGTGCAGCAACGCCCTAGAGCGGAGCCTAGGTTGCCCGGAACGTAGATATGACCATCACTTTCACACTGGTTGCAATTATTCATGCTATACGTTGGAAAAACTGTTGCATTCTTATTGCATTTCTGCTTCTGGCATTGACTTCTAAGGTCCTAGCTATTCGAGCCGGCCGTGCAATGCCCTGGAGTGAGGCTTAGGTTGCACGGAACGTAGAAATGACAATTACTTTCACACTGGTTGCAATTATTCGTTTTATACGTTGGAAAAACTGTTGTATTTTTATCGTATTTTCTGCTTCTGGCATTGACTTCTAAGGTCCTAGCTACTCATTCTGGTAGGGCAACGTCCAGAGTGAGCCCTATGTTGCCCGGGACGAAGAAATGACCACAACTTTCACACTGGTTGCAATTATTCGTTTTACAGAATGGAAAAACTGTTGTATTTATATTGTATTTTATGCTTCTGGCGTTGACTTCTAAGGCCGCAGCTATACGATGTGGTTGAGCAACGCCATACAGTGAAGCCTAGGATGCCCGGAACGTAGAAATGACCATTATCTTCACACTGGTTGCAATTATTCGTTTTATGCGATGGAAAAACTCTTGTACTTATTTTGTATTTGGTGCTTCTGGCGTTTACTTCTTAGGCCCTAACTATTGGATTTGTTGGACCAACGCCCTAGAGTGAAACCTAGGTTGCCCGGAAAGTAGAAATGACCATCACCTTCAAACGGGCTGCAATTATTCCCGTAATGCGATGGAAAAATGTTATATTTTTATTGTATTTTATGCTTCTGGCGTTGACTTCTGAGGCCCTAACTATTCGGTCTGGTGGAGCATCTCCCTAGAGTGAAGCCTAGGTTGTCCGGAACGTAGAAATGACCATTACCTTCACACTGGTTGCAATTATTCGTTTTATACGTTGGAAAAACTGTTGTATTTATTTTGCATTTGGACCTTCTGGCGTTGACTACTTAGGCCCTAACTATTCGAACTGGTGGAGCAACGCCCTAGAGTGAAGCCTAGGTTGCCCGGAAGGTAGAAATGACCATTACTTTCACACTGTTTGCAATTATTCATTCTATACGATGGAAAAGCTGCTGTATTTTTATCGTATTTTCTGCTTCTGGCATTGACTTCTAAGGTCCTAGCTACTCAATCTGGTATGGCAACGTCCAGAGTGAACCCTATGTTGCCCGGGACGAAGAAATGACCACAACTTTCACACTGGTTGCAATTATTCGTTTTACAGAATGGAAAAACTGTTTTATTTATATTGTATTTTATGCTTCTGGCGTTGACTTCTAAGGCCGCAGCTATACGATGTGGTTGAGGAACGCCATACAGTGAAGCCTAGGATGCCCGGAACGTAGAAATGACCATTATCTTCACACTGGTTGCAATTATTCGTTTTATGCGATGGAAAAACTGTTGTACTTATTTTGTATTTGGTGCTTCTGGCGTTTACTTCTTAGGCCCTAACTATTGGATTTGTTGGACCAACGCCCTAGAGTGAAGCCTAGGTTGCCCGGAACGTAGAAATGACCATAACTTTCACACTGGTAGCAATTATTCGTTTTATACATGGAAAAACTGTTCCATTTATTTTGTATTTTATGCTTCGGGCGTTGACTTCTAAGGCCCAAACTGTTTGATCTGGTGGAGCAACGCCCTAGAGTGAAGCCTAGGTTGCCCGGAACGTAGAAATGACCATAACTTCCACACTGGTTGCAATTATTCGTTTTATACGATGGAAAAACTGTTCTTTTATTTTGTATTTTATGCTTCGGGCGTTGACTTCTAAGACCCCAGCTATTCGATCTGGTGGAGCAGCGCCCTAGAGTAAAGCCTAGGTTGCCCGAAACGTAGAAATGACCATCACTTTCACACTGTTTGCAATTGTCCATTTTATATGATGGAAAAGCTGTTGTATTTTTATCGTATTTTCTGCTTCTGGCATTGACTTCTAAGGTCCTAGCTATTCAATCTGGTGGGGCAACGTCCAAGAGTGAACCCTATGTTGCCCGGAACGTAGAAATGACCACAACTTTCACACTGTTTGCAATTATTCATTTTATACGATGGAAAAGCTGTTGTATTTTTATTGTATTTTATGCTTCTGGCGTTGACTTCGTAAGACCCTAGCTATTCGACCTGGTGGAGCAACGCCCTAGAGTCAAGTTTAGGTTGCCTGGAACGTAGATATGACCATAACTTTCACAGTGGTTGCAATTATTCGTTTTATACGAAGGAAAGAATGTTGTTTTATTTTGTTTTTTATGCTTCTGGCGATGACTTCTAAGGCTCTAGCTATTCGATCTGGTGGAGTAACGCCCTAGAGTGAAGCCTAGGTTGCCCGGAACGTAGAAACGGCCATTACTTTCACACTGGTTGCAATTATTCATTTTATACGATGGAAAAGCTGTTGTATTTTTATTGTATTTTACGCTTCTGGCGTTGACTTCTATGTCCCTAGCTATTCGATCTGGTGCAGCAACGCCCTAGAGCGGAGCCTAGGTTGCCCGGAACGTAGATATGACCATCACTTTCACACTGGTTGCAATTATTCATGCTATACGTTGGAAAAACTGTTGCATTCTTATTGCATTTCTGCTTCTGGCATTGACTTCTAAGGTCCTAGCTATTCGAGCTGGCCGTGCAACGCCCTAGAGTGAAGCCTAGGTAGCCCGGGACCTAGAAATTACCATCACTTTCACACTGTTTGCATTTATTCATTTTATAGGATGGAAAAGCTGTTGTATTTCTATTGTATTTTATGCTTCTGGCGTTGACTTCTAATTCCGTAGCTATTAGATGTGGTGGAGCAATGCCCTGGAGTGAGGCTTAGGTTGCACGGAACGTAGAAATGACAATTACTTTCACACTGGTTGCAATTATTCGTTTTATACGTTGGAAAAACTGTTGTATTTTTATCGTATTTTCTGCTTCTGGCATTGACTTCTAAGGTCCTAGCTACTCATTCTGGTAGGGCAACGTCCAGAGTGAGCCCTATGTTGCCCGGGACGAAGAAATGACCACAACTTTCACACTGGTTGCAATTATTCGTTTTACAGAATGGAAAAACTGTTGTATTTATATTGTATTTTATGCTTCTGGCGTTGACTTCTAAGGCCGCAGCTATACGATGTGGTTGAGCAACGCCATACAGTGAAGCCTAGGATGCCCGGAACGTAGAAATGACCATTATCTTCACACTGGTTGCAATTATTCGTTTTATGCGATGGAAAAACTCTTGTACTTATTTTGTATTTGGTGCTTCTGGCGTTTACTTCTTAGGCCCTAACTATTGGATTTGTTGGACCAACGCCCTAGAGTGAAACCTAGGTTGCCCGGAAAGTAGAAATGACCATCACCTTCAAACGGGCTGCAATTATTCCCGTAATGCGATGGAAAAATGTTATATTTTTATTGTATTTTATGCTTCTGGCGTTGACTTCTGAGGCCCTAACTATTCGGTCTGGTGGAGCATCTCCCTAGAGTGAAGCCTAGGTTGCCCGGAACGTAGAAATGACCATTACCTTCACACTGGTTGCAATTATTCGTTTTATACGTTGGAAAAACTGTTGTATTTCTTTTGCATTTGGACCTTCTGGCGTTGACTTCTTAGGCCCTAACTATTCGAACTGGTGGAGCAACGCCCTAGGGTGAAGCCTAGGTTGCCCGGAAGGTAGAAATGACCATTACTTTCACACTGTTTGCAATTATTCATTCTATACGATGGAAAAGCTGCTGTATTTTTATCGTATTTTCTGCTTCTGGCATTGACTTCTAAGGTCCTAGCTACTCAATCTGGTATGGCAACGTCCAGAGTGAACCCTATGTTGCCCGGGACGAAGAAATGACCACAACTTTCACACTGGTTGCAATTATTCGTTTTACAGAATGGAAAAACTGTTGTATTTATATTGTATTTTATGCTTCTGGCGTTGACTTCTAAGGCCGCAGCTATACGATGTGGTTGAGGAACGCCATACAGTGAAGCCTAGGATGCCCGGAACGTAGAAATGACCATTATCTTCACACTGGTTGCAATTATTCGTTTTATGCGATGGAAAAACTGTTGTACTTATTTTGTATTTGGTGCTTCTGGCGTTTACTTCTTAGGCCCTAACTATTGGATTTGTTGGACCAACGCCCTAGAGTGAAGCCTAGGTTGCCCGGAACGTAGAAATGACCATCGCCTTCAAACGGGCTGCAGTTATTCCTGTAATTCGATGGAAAAACTGTTATATTTTTATTGTATTTTATGCTTCTGGCGTTGACTTCTGAGGCCCTAACTATTCTGGTGGAGCAGCGCCCTAGAGTAAAGCCTAGGTTGCCCGAAACGTAGAAATGACCATCACCTTCACACTGTTTGCAATTGTTCATTTTATATGATGGAAAAGCTGTTGTATTTTTATCGTATTTTCTGCTTCTGGCATTGACCTCTAAGGTCCTAGCTATTCAATCTGGTGGGGCAACGTCCAAGAGTGAACCCTATGTTGCCCGGAACGTAGAAATGACCACAACTTTCACACTGGTTGCAATTATTCGTTTTATACAATGGAAAAACTTTTGTATTTATGGTGTATTTTATGCTTCTGGCGATGACTTCTAAGGCTCTAGCTATTCGATCTGGTGGAGTAACGCCCTAGAGTGAAGCCTAGGTTGCCCGGAACGTAGCAACGGCCATTACTTTCACACTGGTTGCAATTATTCCTTTTATACGATGGAAAAACTGTTGTATTTTTATTGTATTTTTTGCCTCTTGCGTTGAAGTCTAAGTCCCTAGCTATTCGATCTGGTGGACCAACGCCCTAGAGTGAAACCTAGGTTGCCCGGAAAGTAGAAATGACCATCACCTTCAAACGGGCTGCAATTATTCCCGTAATGCGATGGAAAAATGTTATATTTTTATTGTATTTTATGCTTCTGGCGTTGACTTCTGAGGCCCTAACTATTCGGTCTGGTGGAGCATCTCCCTAGAGTGAAGCCTAGGTTGCCCGGAACGTAGAAATGACCATTACCTTCACACTGGTTGCAATTATTCGTTTTATACGTTGGAAAAACTGTTGTATTTATTTTGCATTTGGACCTTCTGGCGTTGACTACTTAGGCCCTAACTATTCGAACTGGTGGAGCAACGCCCTAGAGTGAAGCCTAGGTTGCCCGGAAGGTAGAAATGACCATTACTTTCACACTGTTTGCAATTATTCATTCTATACGATGGAAAAGCTGCTGTATTTTTATCGTATTTTCTGCTTCTGGCATTGACTTCTAAGGTCCTAGCTACTCAATCTGGTATGGCAACGTCCAGAGTGAACCCTATGTTGCCCGGGACGAAGAAATGACCACAACTTTCACACTGGTTGCAATTATTCGTTTTACAGAATGGAAAAACTGTTGTATTTATATTGTATTTTATGCTTCTGGCGTTGACTTCTAAGGCCGCAGCTATACGATGTGGTTGAGGAACGCCATACAGTGAAGCCTAGGATGCCCGGAACGTAGAAATGACCATTATCTTCACACTGGTTGCAATTATTCGTTTTATGCGATGGAAAAACTGTTGTACTTATTTTGTATTTGGTGCTTCTGGCGTTTACTTCTTAGGCCCTAACTATTGGATTTGTTGGACCAACGCCCTAGAGTGAAGCCTAGGTTGCCCGGAACGTAGAAATGACCATAACTTTCACACTGGTAGCAATTATTCGTTTTATACATGGAAAAACTGTTCCATTTATTTTGTATTTTATGCTTCGGGCGTTGACTTCTAAGGCCCAAACTGTTTGATCTGGTGGAGCAACGCCCTAGAGTGAAGCCTAGGTTGCCCGGAACGTAGAAATGACCATAACTTCCACACTGGTTGCAATTATTCGTTTTATACGATGGAAAAACTGTTCTTTTATTTTGTATTTTATGCTTCGGGCGTTGACTTCTAAGACCCCAGCTATTCGATCTGGTGGAGCAGCGCCCTAGAGTAAAGCCTAGGTTGCCCGAAACGTAGAAATGACCATCACTTTCACACTGTTTGCAATTGTCCATTTTATATGATGGAAAAGCTGTTGTATTTTTATCGTATTTTCTGCTTCTGGCATTGACTTCTAAGGTCCTAGCTATTCAATCTGGTGGGGCAACGTCCAAGAGTGTACCCTATGTTGCCCGGAACGTAGAAATGACCACAACTTTCACACTGTTTGCAATTATTCATTTTATACGATGGAAAAGCTGTTGTATTTTTATTGTATTTTATGCTTCTGGCGTTGACTTCGTAAGACCCTAGCTATTCGACCTGGTGGAGCAACGCCCTAGAGTCAAGTTTAGGTTGCCTGGAACGTAGATATGACCATAACTTTCACAGTGGTTGCAATTATTCGTTTTATACGAAGGAAAGAATGTTGTTTTATTTTGTTTTTTATGCTTCTGGCGATGACTTCTAAGGCTCTAGCTATTCGATCTGGTGGAGTAACGCCCTAGAGTGAAGCCTAGGTTGCCCGGAACGTAGAAACGGCCATTACTTTCACACTGGTTGCAATTATTCATTTTATACGATGGAAAAGCTGTTGTATTTTTATTGTATTTTACGCTTCTGGCGTTGACTTCTATGTCCCTAGCTATTCGATCTGGTGCAGCAACGCCCTAGAGCGGAGCCTAGGTTGCCCGGAACGTAGATATGACCATCACTTTCACACTGGTTGCAATTATTCATGCTATACGTTGGAAAAACTGTTGCATTCTTATTGCATTTCTGCTTCTGGCATTGACTTCTAAGGTCCTAGCTATTCAAGCTGGCCGTGCAACGCCCTAGAGTGAAGCCTAGGTAGCCCGGGACCTAGAAATTACCATCACTTTCACACTGTTTGCATTTATTCATTTTATAGGATGGAAAAGCTGTTGTATTTCTATTGTATTTTATGCTTCTGGCGTTGACTCTTAATGCCGTAGCTATTAGATGTGGTGGAGCAATGCCCTGGAGTGAGGCTTAGGTTGCACGGAACGTAGAAATGACAATTACTTTCACACTGGTTGCAATTATTCGTTTTATACGTTGGAAAAACTGTTGTATTTTTATCGTATTTTCTGCTTCTGGCATTGACTTCTAAGGTCCTAGCTACTCATTCTGGTAGGGCAACGTCCAGAGTGAGCCCTATGTTGCCCGGGACGAAGAAATGACCACAACTTTCACACTGGTTGCAATTATTCGTTTTACAGAATGGAAAAACTGTTGTATTTATATTGTATTTTATGCTTCTGGCGTTGACTTCTAAGGCCGCAGCTATACGATGTGGTTGAGCAACGCCATACAGTGAAGCCTAGGATGCCCGGAACGTAGAAATGACCATTATCTTCACACTGGTTGCAATTATTCGTTTTATGCGATGGAAAAACTCTTGTACTTATTTTGTATTTGGTGCTTCTGGCGTTTACTTCTTAGGCCCTAACTATTGGATTTGTTGGACCAACGCCCTAGAGTGAAACCTAGGTTGCCCGGAAAGTAGAAATGACCATCACCTTCAAACGGGCTGCAATTATTCCCGTAATGCGATGGAAAAATGTTATATTTTTATTGTATTTTATGCTTCTGGCGTTGACTTCTGAGGCCCTAACTATTCGGTCTGGTGGAGCATCTCCCTAGAGTGAAGCCTAGGTTGCCCGGAACGTAGAAATGACCATTACCTTCACACTGGTTGCAATTATTCGTTTTATACGTTGGAAAAACTGTTGTATTTCTTTTGCATTTGGACCTTCTGGCGTTGACTTCTTAGGCCCTAACTATTCGAACTGGTGGAGCAACGCCCTAGGGTGAAGCCTAGGTTGCCCGGAAGGTAGAAATGACCATTACTTTCACACTGTTTGCAATTATTCATTCTATACGATGGAAAAGCTGCTGTATTTTTATCGTATTTTCTGCTTCTGGCATTGACTTCTAAGGTCCTAGCTACTCAATCTGGTATGGCAACGTCCAGAGTGAACCCTATGTTGCCCGGGACGAAGAAATGACCACAACTTTCACACTGGTTGCAATTATTCGTTTTACAGAATGGAAAAACTGTTGTATTTATATTGTATTTTATGCTTCTGGCGTTGACTTCTAAGGCCGCAGCTATACGATGTGGTTGAGGAACGCCATACAGTGAAGCCTAGGATGCCCGGAACGTAGAAATGACCATTATCTTCACACTGGTTGCAATTATTCGTTTTATGCGATGGAAAAACTGTTGTACTTATTTTGTATTTGGTGCTTCTGGCGTTTACTTCTTAGGCCCTAACTATTGGATTTGTTGGACCAACGCCCTAGAGTGAAGCCTAGGTTGCCCGGAACGTAGAAATGACCATCACCTTCAAACGGGCTGCAGTTATTCCTGTAATTCGATGGAAAAACTGTTATATTTTTATTGTATTTTATGCTTCTGGCGTTGACTTCTGAGGCCCTAACTATTCTGGTGGAGCAGCGCCCTAGAGTAAAGCCTAGGTTGCCCGAAACGTAGAAATGACCATCACCTTCACACTGTTTGCAATCGTTCATTTTATATGATGGAAAAGCTGTTGTATTTTTATCGTATTTTCTGCTTCTGGCATTGACCTCTAAGGTCCTAGCTATTCAATCTGGTGGGGCAACGTCCAAGAGTGAACCCTATGTTGCCCGGAACGTAGAAATGACCACAACTTTCACACTGGTTGCAATTATTCGTTTTATACAATGGAAAAACTGTTCTATTTATTTTGTATTTTATGCTTCGGGCGTTGACATCTAAGGCCCTAACTGTTTGATCTGGTGGAGCAACGCCCTACGGTGAAGCCTAGGTTGCCCGGAAAGTAGAAATGACCATAACTTTCACACTGGTTGCAATTATTCGTTTTATACGATGGAAAAGCTGTGGCACCTTTATTGTATTTTATTCATCTGCGGTTGACTTCTAAGGCCGTAGCTATTAGATGTGGTCGAGCAACGCCCTAGAGTGACGCCTAGGTTGGCAGGAACGTAGAAATGACCATTACTTTCACAATGTTTGCACTTATTCATTTTATACGATGGAAAATCTTTTGTACTTATATTGTATTTTATTCTTCTGGCGTTGACTTCTTAGGCCCTAACTATTCGATCTGGTGGAACAACGCCCTAGAGTGAAGACTTGGTTGCCCGGAACATGGAAATGACCATTACTTTCACACTGTTTGCAGTTATTCCTGTTATACGATGGAAAAACTTTTGCACCTTTATTGTATTTTATGCTTCTGGCGTTGACTTCTAAGGCCCTAGCTATTCGACTTGGTGGAGCAACGCCCGAGAGTGGAGCCTAGGTTGCCCGGTACGTAGAAATGACCATTACTTGCACACTGTTTGCAAATATACATTACATACGATGGAAAATCTGTTGTATTTATGTTGTATTTTATGCTTCTGGCGTTGACTTCTTAGGCCCTAACTATTTGATCTGGTGGTGCACCGCCCTAGAGTGAAGCCTAGGTTGCCCGGAACGTAGAAAAGACCATTACCTTCGGACTGGTTGCAATTAGTCCTGTTTTACGATGGAAAAACTGTTGCATCTTTATTGTATTTTATGCTTCCGGCGTTGATTTCTAAGGCCCTAATTATACGATCTGGTGGAGCAACGCCCTAGAGTGAAGCCTATGTTGCCCGGAACGTAGAAATGACCATAACTTCCACACTGCTTGCAATTATTCGTTATCTACGATGGAAAAGCTGTTGTATTTATATCGTATTTTATGCTTCTGGCGTTGACTTCTTAGGCCCTAACTATTCCATCTGGTGGAACAACGCCCTAGGGTGAAGCCTAGGTTGCCCGGAAAGTAGAAATGACCATAACTTTCACACTGGTTGCAATTATTCGTTTTATACGATGGAAAAGCTGTGGCACCTTTATTGTATTTTATTCATCTGCGGTTGACTTCTATGGCCGTAGCTATTAGACGTGGTGGAGCAACGCCCAAGAGTGACGCCTAGGTTGGCCGGAACGAAGAAATGTCCATTACTTTCACAATGTTTACAATTATTCATTTTATACGATGGAAAAGCTTTTGTTCTTATATTGTATTTTATCTTTCTGGCGTTGACTTCTTAGGCCCTAACTATTCGATCTGGTGGAACAACGCCCTAGAGTGAGGACTTGGTTGCCCGGAACATGGAAATGACCATTACTTTCACACTGTTTGCAGTTATTCCTGTTATACGATGGAAAAACTTTTGCATCGTTATTGTATTTTATGCTTCTGGCGTTGACTTCTAAGGCCCTAGCTATTCGATTTGGTGGAGCAACGCCCGAGAGTGGAGCCTAGGTTGCCCGGTACGTAGAAATGACCATTACTTTCACACTGTTTGCAAGTATACATTATATACGATGGAAAATCTGTTGTATTTATGTTGTATTTTGTGCTTCTGGCGTTGACTTCTTAGGCCCTAACTATTTGATCTGGTGGTGCACCGCCCTAGAGTGAAGCCTAGGTTGCGCGGAACGTAGAAAAGGCCATTACCATCACACTGGTTGCAATTATTCCTGTTTTACGATGGAAAAACTGTTGCATCTTTATTGTATTTTATGCTTCTGGCGTTGATTTCTAAGGCCCTAATTATTCGATCTTGTTGAGCAACGCCCTAGAGTGAAGCCTAGGTTGCCCGGAACGTAGAAATGGCCATTACATTCACACTGGTTGCAATTATTCGTCTTATACGATGGAAAAGTTGTTGTATTTATATTGTATTTTATGCTTCTGGCGTTGACTTCTAAGGCCCTAGCTATTCGATTTGGTGGAGCAACGCCCGAGAGTGGAGCCTAGGTTGCCCGGTACGTAGAAATGACCATTACTTTCACACTGTTTGCAAGTATACATTATATACGATGTAAAGGCTGTTGTATTTATTTTGTAGTTTATGCTTCTGGCGTTGACTTCTAAGGCCCTGACTCTTCGATCTGGTGGAGCAACGCCTCAGAGTGAAGTCTAGGATGCCTGAAACGCCGAAATGATCATTACTCTCATCCTTGTTGCAATTATTCCTGTTATACGATGAAAAGACTGTTGTGTTTTTATTGTATTTCATGCTTCAGGCGTTGACTTCTAAGGCCGTAGCTACTCGATGTGGTGGAGCAACGCCCTAGAGTGAAGCCTAGGTTGCTCGGAACGTAGAAATGACCATTACCTTCACACTGTTTCCAATTATTCATTTTATACGATGGCAAAGCTGTTGCATTTATATTGTATTTTATGCTTTCGGCGTTGACTTCTAAGGCCGTAGCTATCAGATGTGGTGCAGCAACGCCCTAGAGTGACGCCTAGGTTGCCAGGAACGTAGAAATGACCATTACTTTCACACTATTTGCAAATATGCATTATATACGATGGAAAAACTGTTTTACTTATATTGTATTTTATGTTTCTGGCGTTGACTTCTAAGGCCATAGCTATTCGCTGTGGTGGCGCACCGACCTAGGTTGAAGCCTGAGTTGCCCGGAACATAGAAATGACCATTACCGTCACACTTGTTGCAATTATTCCTGTTATACGATTGAAACATTGTGTATTTTTATTTTATTTTATGCTTCTGGCGTTGGCTTCAAAGGCCCTAGCTATTGGATCTGGTGGAGCAACGCCCTAGAGTGAAGCCTAGGTTGCCCGAAACCTAGAAATGACCATTACTTTCACTCTGGTTGCAATTTTTTCTTTTATACGATGGAAAAACGGATGGATTTTTATTGTATTTTATGCTTCGGGCGTTGACATCTAAGGGCCTAACTATTCGGTCTGGTGGAACAACGCCCTAGAGTGAGGCCTAGGTTGCCTGGAACGCAGAAACGACCTTAACTGTCATACTGGTTGCAATTATTTGTTTTATACGATGGAAAAACTGTTGTATTTATATTGTATTATATGCTTCTAGCGATGACTTCTTAGGCCCTAACTATTCGGTCTGGTGTAGCAACGCCCTAGAGTGAAGCCTAGCTTGCCCGGAACGTAGAAATGACAATGTCTTTCAGACTGGTTGCAATTATTCCTGTTTTACGACGGCAAAACTGTTGTATTTTTATTGTATTTTATGCTTCAGGCGATGTCTTCTAAGGTCGCAGCTATTCGACGTGGTGGAGCGACGCCCTAGAGTGAAGCCTAGGTTGCCCGGAACGTAGAAATGACCACTACTTTCATACTGTTTGCAAATATTCATTTTATATAGTGGAAAAGCTGTTGTATTTATATTGTATTTTAAGCTTCTGGCGTTGACTTCTTAGGCCGTATGTATTTGGTCTGGTGGAGAAACGCCCTAGAGTGAAGCCTAGGTTGCGCGGAACGTAGAAATGACTATAACTTTCACACCGGTAGCAATTATTCGTTTTATACGATGGAAAAACTGTTCTATTTATTTTGTATTTTATGCTTCGGGCGTTGACATCTAAGGCCCTAACTGTTTGATCTGGTGGAGCAACGCCCTAGAGTGAAGCCTATGTTGCCCGGAACGTAGAAATGACCATAACTTTCACACTGGTTGCTATTATTCGTTTTAGACGATGGAAAAGCTGTTATATTTATACTGTATTTGATGCTTCTGGCGTTGACTTCTTAGGCCCTAACTGTTCGATCTGGTGGAACAACGCCCTAGGGTGAAGCCTGGGATGCCCGGAAAGTAGAAATGACCATAACTTTCATACTGGTTGCAATGATTCGTTTTATACGATGAAAAAACTGTTGTATTTATATTGTATTTTATGCTTCTGGCGTTCACTTCTTAGGCCCAAACTATTCGAACTGGTGAAACAACGCCCTAGGGTGAAGCCTAGGTTGCCCGGAACGTAGAAATGACCATAACTTTCACACTGGTAGCAATTATTCGTTTTATACATGGAAAAACTGTTCCATTTATTTTGTATTGTATGCTTCGGGCGTTGACTTCTAAGGCCCAAACTGTTTGATCTGGTGGAGCAACGCCCTAGAGTGAAGCCTAGGTTGCCCGGGACGTAGAAATGACCATAACTTTCACAGTGGTTGCAATTATTCCTGTTCTAAGATGGACAAACTGTTGTATTTATATCGTATTTTATGCTTCTGGCGTTGACGTCTAAGGACCTAACTATTCGATCTTGTGGGGCAACGCTCTGGAGTGAAGCCTAGGTTGCTCGGAATGTAGGAATGACCATAAATTTCACACTGGTTGCAATCATTCGTTTTATACGATGGAAAAACTGTTGCATCTTTATCGTATTTTATGCTTCGGGCGTGGACTTCTTAGGCCCTAACCATTCGATCTGGTGGAGCAACTCCCTAGAGTGAAGCCTAGGTTGCCCGGAACGTAGAAATGACCATAAGTTTCACACTGGTAGCAATTATTCGTTTTATACGATGGAAAAACTGTTATATTTATATTGTATTTTATGCTTCTGACGTTGACTTCTTAGGCCCTAACTATTCGATCTGGTGGAACAACGCCCTAGAGTGAAGCCTAGGTTGCCTGGAACGTAGAAATGACAATTACTTTCACACTGTATGCAGTTATTCATGTTATATGATGGAAAAACTGTTGCACATTTATTGTATTTTATGCTTCTGGCGTTGATTTCTAAGGCCCTAACTATTCGATCTGGTGGAGCAACGCCCTAGAGTGAAGCCTAGGTTGCCCGGAACGTAGAAATGACCATTACGTTCACACTGTTTGCAATTACTCATTCTATACGATGGAAAAGCTGCTGTATTTTTATCGTATTTTCTGCTTCTGGCATTGACTTCTAAGGTCCTAGCTACTCAATCTGGTATGGCAACGTCCAGAGTGAACCCTATGTTGCCCGGGACGAAGAAATGACCACAACTTTCACACTGGTTGCAATTATTCCTTTTACAGAATGGAAAAACTGTTGTCTTTATATTGTATTTTATGCTTCTGGCGTTGACTTCTAAGGCCGCAGCTATACGATGTGGTTGAGCAACGCCATACAGTGAAGCCTAGGATGCCCGGAACGTAGAAATGACCATTATCTTCACACTGGTTGCAATTATTCGTTTTATGCGATGGAAAAACTGTTGTACTTATTTTGTATTTGGTGCTTCTGGCGTTTACTTCTTAGGCCCTAACTATTGGATTTGTTGGACCAACTTCCTAGAGTGAAGCCTAGGTTGCCCGGAACGTAGAAATGACCATCACCTTCAAACGGGCTGCAATTATTCCTGTAATTCGATGGAAAAACTGTTATATTTTTATTGTATTTTATGCTTCTGGCGTTGACTTCTGAGGCCCTAACTATTCTGGTGGAGCAGCGCCCTAGAGTAAAGCCTAGGTTGCCCGAACCGTAGAAATGACCATCACCTTCACACTGTTTGCAATCGTTCATTTTATATGATGGAAAAGCTGTTGCATTTTTATCGTATTTTCTGCTTCTGGCATTGACTTCTAAGGTCCTAACTATTCAACCTGGTGGGGCAACGTCCAAGAGTGAACCCTATGTTGCCCGGAACGTAGAAATGACCACAACTTTCACACTGGTTGCAATTATTCGTTTTATACAATGGAAAAACTGTTCTATTTATTTTGTATTTTATGCTTCGGGCGTTGACATCTAAGGCCCTAACTGTTTGATCTGGTGGAGCAACGCCCTAGGGTGAAGCCTAGGTTGCCCGGAAAGTAGAAATGACCATAACTTTCACACTGGTTGCAATTATTCGTTTTATACGATGGAAAAGCTGTGGCACCTTTATTGTATTTTATTCATCTGCGGTTGACTTCTATGGCCGTAGCTATTAGACGTGGTGGAGCAACGCCCAAGAGTGACGCCTAGGTTGGCCGGAACGAAGAAATGTCCATTACTTTCACAATGTTTACAATTATTCATTTTATACGATGGAAAAGCTTTTGTTCTTATATTGTATTTTATCTTTCTGGCGTTGACTTCTTAGGCCCTAACTATTCGATCTGGTGGAACAACGCCCTAGAGTGAGGACTTGGTTGCCCGGAACATGGAAATGACCATTACTTTCACACTGTTTGCAGTTATTCCTGTTATACGATGGAAAAACTTTTGCATCGTTATTGTATTTTATGCTTCTGGCGTTGACTTCTAAGGCCCTAGCTATTCGATTTGGTGGAGCAACGCCCGAGAGTGGAGCCTAGGTTGCCCGGTACGTAGAAATGACCATTACTTTCACACTGTTTGCAAGTATACATTATATACGATGGAAAATCTGTTGTATTTATGTTGTATTTTGTGCTTCTGGCGTTGACTTCTTAGGCCCTAACTATTTGATCTGGTGGTGCACCGCCCTAGAGTGAAGCCTAGGTTGCGCGGAACGTAGAAAAGGCCATTACCATCACACTGGTTGCAATTATTCCTGTTTTACGATGGAAAAACTGTTGCATCTTTATTGTATTTTATGCTTCTGGCGTTGATTTCTAAGGCCCTAATTATTCGATCTTGTTGAGCAACGCCCTAGAGTGAAGCCTAGGTTGCCCGGAACGTAGAAATGGCCATTACATTCACACTGGTTGCAATTATTCGTCTTATACGATGGAAAAGTTGTTGTATTTATATTGTATTTTATGCTTCTGGCGTTGACTTCTAAGGCCCTAGCTATTCGATTTGGTGGAGCAACGCCCGAGAGTGGAGCCTAGGTTGCCCGGTACGTAGAAATGACCATTACTTTCACACTGTTTGCAAGTATACATTATATACGATGTAAAGGCTGTTGTATTTATTTTGTAGTTTATGCTTCTGGCGTTGACTTCTAAGGCCCTGACTCTTCGATCTGGTGGAGCAACGCCTCAGAGTGAAGTCTAGGATGCCTGAAACGCCGAAATGATCATTACTCTCATCCTTGTTGCAATTATTCCTGTTATACGATGAAAAGACTGTTGTGTTTTTATTGTATTTCATGCTTCAGGCGTTGACTTCTAAGGCCGTAGCTACTCGATGTGGTGGAGCAACGCCCTAGAGTGAAGCCTAGGTTGCTCGGAACGTAGAAATGACCATTACCTTCACACTGTTTCCAATTATTCATTTTATACGATGGCAAAGCTGTTGCATTTATATTGTATTTTATGCTTTCGGCGTTGACTTCTAAGGCCGTAGCTATCAGATGTGGTGCAGCAACGCCCTAGAGTGACGCCTAGGTTGCCAGGAACGTAGAAATGACCATTACTTTCACACTATTTGCAAATATGCATTATATACGATGGAAAAACTGTTTTACTTATATTGTATTTTATGTTTCTGGCGTTGACTTCTAAGGCCATAGCTATTCGCTGTGGTGGCGCACCGACCTAGGTTGAAGCCTGAGTTGCCCGGAACATAGAAATGACCATTACCGTCACACTTGTTGCAATTATTCCTGTTATACGATTGAAACATTGTGTATTTTTATTTTATTTTATGCTTCTGGCGTTGGCTTCAAAGGCCCTAGCTATTGGATCTGGTGGAGCAACGCCCTAGAGTGAAGCCTAGGTTGCCCGAAACCTAGAAATGACCATTACTTTCACTCTGGTTGCAATTTTTTCTTTTATACGATGGAAAAACGGATGGATTTTTATTGTATTTTATGCTTCGGGCGTTGACATCTAAGGGCCTAACTATTCGGTCTGGTGGAACAACGCCCTAGAGTGAGGCCTAGGTTGCCTGGAACGCAGAAACGACCTTAACTGTCATACTGGTTGCAATTATTTGTTTTATACGATGGAAAAACTGTTGTATTTATATTGTATTATATGCTTCTAGCGATGACTTCTTAGGCCCTAACTATTCGGTCTGGTGTAGCAACGCCCTAGAGTGAAGCCTAGCTTGCCCGGAACGTAGAAATGACAATGTCTTTCAGACTGGTTGCAATTATTCCTGTTTTACGACGGCAAAACTGTTGTATTTTTATTGTATTTTATGCTTCAGGCGATGTCTTCTAAGGTCGCAGCTATTCGACGTGGTGGAGCGACGCCCTAGAGTGAAGCCTAGGTTGCCCGGAACGTAGAAATGACCACTACTTTCATACTGTTTGCAAATATTCATTTTATATAGTGGAAAAGCTGTTGTATTTATATTGTATTTTAAGCTTCTGGCGTTGACTTCTTAGGCCGTATGTATTTGGTCTGGTGGAGAAACGCCCTAGAGTGAAGCCTAGGTTGCGCGGAACGTAGAAATGACTATAACTTTCACACCGGTAGCAATTATTCGTTTTATACGATGGAAAAACTGTTCTATTTATATTGTATTTTATGCTTCGGGCGTTCACTTCTTAGGCCCAAACTATTCGAACTGGTGAAACAACGCCCTAGGGTGAAGCCTAGGTTGCCCGGAACGTAGAAATGACCATAACTTTCACACTGGTAGCAATTATTCGTTTTATACATGGAAAAACTGTTCCATTTATTTTGTATTGTATGCTTCGGGCGTTGACTTCTAAGGCCCAAACTGTTTGATCTGGTGGAGCAACGCCCTAGAGTGAAGCCTAGGTTGCCCGGGACGTAGAAATGACCATAACTTTCACAGTGGTTGCAATTATTCCTGTTCTAAGATGGACAAACTGTTGTATTTATATCGTATTTTATGCTTCTGGCGTTGACGTCTAAGGACCTAACTATTCGATCTTGTGGGGCAACGCTCTGGAGTGAAGCCTAGGTTGCTCGGAATGTAGGAATGACCATAAATTTCACACTGGTTGCAATCATTCGTTTTATACGATGGAAAAACTGTTGCATCTTTATCGTATTTTATGCTTCGGGCGTGGACTTCTTAGGCCCTAACCATTCGATCTGGTGGAGCAACTCCCTAGAGTGAAGCCTAGGTTGCCCGGAACGTAGAAATGACCATAACTTTCACACTGGTAGCAATTATTCGTTTTATACGATGGAAAAACTGTTATATTTATATTGTATTTTATGCTTCTGACGTTGACTTCTTAGGCCCTAACTATTCGATCTGGTGGAACAACGCCCTAGAGTGAAGCCTAGGTTGCCTGGAACGTAGAAATGACAATTACTTTCACACTGTATGCAGTTATTCATGTTATATGATGGAAAAACTGTTGCACATTTATTGTATTTTATGCTTCTGGCGTTGATTTCTAAGGCCCTAACTATTCGATCTGGTGGAGCAACGCCCTAGAGTGAAGCCTAGGTTGCCCGGAACGTAGAAATGACCATTACGTTCACACTGTTTGCAATTACTCATTCTATACGATGGAAAAGCTGCTGTATTTTTATCGTATTTTCTGCTTCTGGCATTGACTTCTAAGGTCCTAGCTACTCAATCTGGTATGGCAACGTCCAGAGTGAACCCTATGTTGCCCGGGACGAAGAAATGACCACAACTTTCACACTGGTTGCAATTATTCCTTTTACAGAATGGAAAAACTGTTGTCTTTATATTGTATTTTATGCTTCTGGCGTTGACTTCTAAGGCCGCAGCTATACGATGTGGTTGAGCAACGCCATACAGTGAAGCCTAGGATGCCCGGAACGTAGAAATGACCATTATCTTCACACTGGTTGCAATTATTCGTTTTATGCGATGGAAAAACTGTTGTACTTATTTTGTATTTGGTGCTTCTGGCGTTTACTTCTTAGGCCCTAACTATTGGATTTGTTGGACCAACTTCCTAGAGTGAAGCCTAGGTTGCCCGGAACGTAGAAATGACCATCACCTTCAAACGGGCTGCAATTATTCCTGTAATTCGATGGAAAAACTGTTATATTTTTATTGTATTTTATGCTTCTGGCGTTGACTTCTGAGGCCCTAACTATTCTGGTGGAGCAGCGCCCTAGAGTAAAGCCTAGGTTGCCCGAACCGTAGAAATGACCATCACCTTCACACTGTTTGCAATCGTTCATTTTATATGATGGAAAAGCTGTTGCATTTTTATCGTATTTTCTGCTTCTGGCATTGACTTCTAAGGTCCTAACTATTCAACCTGGTGGGGCAACGTCCAAGAGTGAACACTATGTTGCCCGGAACGTAGAAATGACCACAACTTTCACACTGGTTGCAATTATTCGTTTTATACAATGGAAAAACTGTTCTATTTATTTTGTATTTTATGCTTCGGGCGTTGACATCTAAGGCCCTAACTGTTTGATCTGGTGGAGCAACGCCCTACGGTGAAGCCTAGGTTGCCCGGAAAGTAGAAATGACCATAACTTTCACACTGGTTGCAATTATTCGTTTTATACGATGGAAAAGCTGTGGCACCTTTATTGTATTTTATTCATCTGCGGTTGACTTCTAAGGCCGTAGCTATTAGATGTGGTCGAGCAACGCCCTAGAGTGACGCCTAGGTTGGCAGGAACGTAGAAATGACCATTACTTTCACAATGTTTGCAATTATTCATTTTATACGATGGAAAATCTTTTGTACTTGTATTGTATTTTATTCTTCTGGCGTTGACTTCTTAGGCCCTAACTATTCGATCTGGTGGAACAACGCCCTAGAGTGAAGACTTGGTTGCCCGGAACATGGAAATGACCATTACTTTCACACTGTTTGCAGTTATTCCTGTTATACGATGGAAAAACTTTTGCACCTTTATTGTATTTTATGCTTCTGGCGTTGACTTCTAAGGCCCTAGCTATTCGACTTGGTGGAGCAACGCCCGAGAGTGGAGCCTAGGTTGCCCGGTACGTAGAAATGACCATTACTTGCACACTGTTTGCAAATATACATTACATACGATGGAAAATCTGTTGTATTTATGTTGTATTTTATGCTTCTGGCGTTGACTTCTTAGGCCCTAACTATTTGATCTGGTGGTGCACCGCCCTAGAGTGAAGCCTAGGTTGCCCGGAACGTAGAAAAGACCATTACCTTCGGACTGGTTGCAGTTAGTCCTGTTTTACAATGGAAAAACTGTTGCATCTTTATTGTATTTTATGCTTCCGGCGTTGATTTCTAAGGCCCTAATTATACGATCTGGTGGCGCAACGCCCTAGAGTGAAGCCTAGGTTGCCCGGAACGTAGAAATGACCATTACATTCACACTGGTTGCAATTATTCGTCTTATACGATGGAAAAGCTGTTGTATTTATATCGTATTTTATGCTTCTGGCGTTGACTTCTTAGGCCCTAACTATTCCATCTGGTGGAACAACGGCCTTGGGTGAAGCCTAGGCTGCGCGGAACGTAGCAATGACCATAACTTTCACACTGGTAGCAATTATTCGTTTTATACGATGGAAAAACTGTTCTATTTATTTTGTATTTTATTCTTCGGGCGTTCACTTCTACGGCCCTAGCTATTCTATCTGGTCGAGCAACGCCCTAGAGTGAAGCCTAGGTAGCCCGGAACGTAGAAATGACCATAACTTCCACACTGCTTGCAATTATTCGTTTTCTACGATGGAAAAGCTGTTGTATTTATATCGTATTTTATGCTTCTGGCGTTGACTTCTTAGGCCCTAACTATTCCATCTGGTGGAACAACGCCCTAGGGTGAAGCCTAGGTTGCGCGGAACGTAGAAATGACCATAACTTTCACACTGGTAGCAATTAGTCGTTTTATACAATAAAAAACTGTTTTATTTATTTTGTATTTTATGCTTCTGACGTTGACTTCTTAGGCCCTAACTATTCGATCTGGTGGAACAACGCCCTAGAGTGAAGCCTAGGTTGCCTGGAACGTAGAAATGACAATTACTTTCACACTGTATGCAGTTATTCATGTTATATGATGGAAAAACTGTTGCACATTTACTGTATTTTATGCTTCTGGCGTTGATTTCTAAGGCCCTAACTATTCGATCTGGTGGAGCAACGCCCTAGAGTGAAGCCTATGTTGCCCGGAACGTAGAAATGACCATAACTTTCACACTGGTTGCTATTATTCGTTTTAGACGATGGAAAAGCTGTTATATTTATATTGTATTTGATGCTTCTGGCGTTGACTTCTTAGGCCCTAACTGTTCGATCTGGTGGAACAACGCCCTAGGGTGAAGCCTAGGTTGCCCGGAAAGTAGAAATGACCATAACTTTCACACTGGTTGCAATTATTCGTTTTATACGATGGAAAAGCTGTGGCACCTTTATTGTATTTTATTCATCTGCGGTTGACTTCTATGGCCGTAGCTATTAGACGTGGTGGAGCAACGCCCAAGAGTGACGCCTAGGTTGGCCGGAACGAAGAAATGTCCATTACTTTCACAATGTTTACAATTATACATTTTATACGATGGAAAAGCTTTTGTTCTTATATTGTATTTTATCTTTCTGGCGTTGACTTCTTAGGCCCTAACTATTCGATCTGGTGGAACAACGCCCTAGAGTGAGGACTTGGTTGCCCGGAACATGGAAATGACCATTACTTTCACACTGTTTGCAGTTATTCCTGTTATACGATGGAAAAACTTTTGCATCTTTATTGTATTTTATGCTTCTGGCGTTGACTTCTAAGGCCCTAGCTATTCGATTTGGTGGAGCAACGCCCGAGAGTGGAGCCTAGGTTGCCCGGTACGTAGAAATGACCATTACTTTCACACTGTTTGCAAGTATACATTATATACGATGGAAAATCTGTTGTATTTATGTTGTATTTTGTGCTTCTGGCGTTGACTTCTTAGGCCCTAACTATTTGATCTGGTGGTGCACCGCCCTAGAGTGAAGCCTAGGTTGCGCGGAACGTAGAAAAGGCCATTACCATCACACTGGTTGCAATTATTCCTGTTTTACGATGGAAAAACTGTTGCATCTTTATTGTATTTTATGCTTCTGGCGTTGATTTCTAAGGCCCTAATTATTCGATCTTGTTGAGCAACGCCCTAGAGTGAAGCCTAGGTTGCCCGGAACGTAGAAATGACCATTACATTCACACTGGTTGCAATTATTCGTCTTATACGATGGAAAAGTTGTTGTATTTATATTGTATTTTATGCTTCTGGCGTTGACTTCTAAGGCCCTAGCTATTCGATTTGGTGGAGCAACGCCCGAGAGTGGAGCCTAGGTTGCCCGGTACGTAGAAATGACCATTACTTTCACACTGTTTGCAAGTATACATTATATACGATGTAAAGGCTGTTGTATTTATTTTGTAGTTTATGCTTCTGGCGTTGACTTCTAAGGCCCTGACTCTTCGATCTGGTGGAGCAACGCCTCAGAGTGAAGTCTAGGATGCCTGAAACGCCGAAATGATCATTACCTTCACACTGTTTCCAATTATTCATTTTATACGATGGCAAAGCTGTTGCATTTATATTGTATTTTATGCTTTCGGCGTTGACTTCTAAGGCCGTAGCTATCAGATGTGGTGCAGCAACGCCCTAGAGTGACGCCTAGGTTGCCAGGAACGTAGAAATGACCATTACTTTCACACTATTTGCAAATATACATTATATACGATGGAAAAACTGTTTTACTTATATTGTATTTTATGTTTCTGGCGTTGACTTCTAAGGCCATAGCTATTCGCTGTGGTGGCGCACCGACCTAGGTTGAAGCCTGAGTTGCCCGGAACATAGAAATGACCATTACCGTCACACTTGTTGCAATTATTCCTGTTATACGATTGAAACATTGTGTATTTTTATTTTATTTTATGCTTCTGGCGTTGGCTTCAAAGGCCCTAGCTATTGGATCTGGTGGAGCAACGCCCTAGAGTGAAGCCTAGGTTGCCCGAAACCTAGAAATGACCATTACTTTCACTCTGGTTGCAATTTTTCCTTTTATACGATGGAAAAACGGATGGATTTTTATTGTATTTTATGCTTCGGGCGTTGACATCTAAGGGCCTAACTATTCGGTCTGGTGGAACAACGCCCTAGAGTGAGGCCTAGGTTGCCTGGAACGCAGAAACGACCTTAACTGTCATACTGGTTGCAATTATTTGTTTTATACGATGGAAAAACTGTTGTATTTATATTGTATTATATGCTTCTAGCGATGACTTCTTAGGACCTAACTATTCGGTCTGGTGTAGCAACGCCCTAGAGTGAAGCCTAGCTTGCCCGGAATGTAGAAATGACAATGTCTTTCAGACTGGTTGCAATTATTCCTGTTTTACGACGGCAAAACTGTTGTATTTTTATTGTATTTTATGCTTCAGGCGATGTCTTCTAAGGTCGCAGCTATTCCACGTGGTGGAGCGACGCCCTAGAGTGAAGCCTAGGTTGCCCGGAACGTAGAAATGACCACTACTTTCATACTGTTTGCAAATATTCATTTTATATAGTGGAAAAGCTGTTGTATTTATATTGTATTTTAAGCTTCTGGCGTTGACTTCTTAGGCCGTATGTATTTGGTCTGGTGGAGAAACGCCCTAGAGTGAAGCCTAGGTTGCGCGGAACGTAGAAATGACTATAACTTTCACACCGGTAGCAATTATTCGTTTTATACGATGGAAAAACTGTTCTATTTATTTTGTATTTTATGCTTCGGGCGTTGACATCTAAGGCCCTAACTGTTTGATCTGGTGGAGCAACGCCCTAGAGTGAAGCCTATGTTGCCCGGAACGTAGAAATGACCATAACTTTCACACTGGTTGCTATTATTCGTTTTAGACGATGGAAAAGCTGTTATATTTATACTGTATTTGATGCTTCTGGCGTTGACTTCTTAGGCCCTAACTGTTCGATCTGGTGGAACAACGCCCTAGGGTGAAGCCTAGGATGCCCGGAAAGTAGAAATGACCATAACTTTCATACTGGTTGCAATGATTCGTTTTATACGATGAAAAAACTGTTGTATTTATATTGTATTTTATGCTTCTGGCGTTCACTTCTTAGGCCCAAACTATTCGAACTGGTGAAACAACGCCCTAGGGTGAAGCCTAGGTTGCCCGGAACGTAGAAATGACCATAACTTTCACACTGGTAGCAATTATTCGTTTTATACATGGAAAAACTGTTCCATTTATTTTGTATTGTATGCTTCGGGCGTTGACTTCTAAGGCCCAAACTGTTTGATCTGGTGGAGCAACGCCCTAGAGTGAAGCCTAGGTTGCCCGGGACGTAGAAATGACCATAACTTTCACAGTGGTTGCAATTATTCCTGTTCTAAGATGGACAAACTGTTGTATTTATATCGTATTTTATGCTTCTGGCGTTGACGTCTAAGGACCTAACTATTCGATCTTGTGGGGCAACGCTCTGGAGTGAAGCCTAGGTTGCTCGGAATGTAGGAATGACCATAAATTTCACACTGGTTGCAATCATTCGTTTTATACGATGGAAAAACTGTTGCATCTTTATCGTATTTTATGCTTCGGGCGTGGACTTCTTAGGCCCTAACCATTCGATCTGGTGGAGCAACTCCCTAGAGTGACGCCTAGGTTGCCAGGAACGTAGAAATGACCATTACTTTCACACTATTTGCAAATATACATTATATACGATGGAAAAACTGTTTTACTTATATTGTATTTTATGTTTTTGGCGTTGACTTCTAAGGCAATAGCTATTCGCTGTGGTGGCGCACCGACCTAGGTTGAAGCCTGAGTTGCCCGGAACATAGAAATGACCATTACCGTCACACTTGTTGCAATTATTCCTGTTATACGATTGAAACATTGTGTATTTTTATTTTATTTTATGCTTCTGGCGTTGGCTTCAAAGGCCCTAGCTATTGGATCTGGTGGAGCAACGCCCTAGAGTGAAGCCTAGGTTGCCCGAAACCTAGAAATGACCATTACTTTCACTCTGGTTGCAATTTTTCCTTTTATACGATGGAAAAACGGATGGATTTTTATTGTATTTTATGCTTCGGGCGTTGACATCTAAGGGCCTAACTATTCGGTCTGGTGGAACAACGCCCTAGAGTGAGGCCTAGGTTGCCTGGAACGCAGAAACGACCTTAACTGTCATACTGGTTGCAATTATTTGTTTTATACGATGGAAAAACTGTTGTATTTATATTGTATTATATGCTTCTAGCGATGACTTCTTAGGCCCTAACTATTCGGTCTGGTGTAGCAACGCCCTAGAGTGAAGCCTAGCTTGCCCGGAATGTAGAAATGACAATGTCTTTCAGACTGGTTGCAATTATTCCTGTTTTACGACGGCAAAACTGTTGTATTTTTATTGTATTTTATGCTTCAGGCGATGTCTTCTAAGGTCGCAGCTATTCCACGTGGTGGAGCGACGCCCTAGAGTGAAGCCTAGGTTGCCCGGAACGTAGAAATGACCACTACTTTCATACTGTTTGCAAATATTCATTTTATATAGTGGAAAAGCTGTTGTATTTATATTGTATTTTAAGCTTCTGGCGTTGACTTCTTAGGCCGTATGTATTTGGTCTGGTGGAGAAACGCCCTAGAGTGAAGCCTAGGTTGCGCGGAACGTAGAAATGACTATAACTTTCACACCGGTAGCAATTATTCGTTTTATACGATGGAAAAACTGTTCTATTTATTTTGTATTTTATGCTTCGGGCGTTGACATCTAAGGCCCTAACTGTTTGATCTGGTGGAGCAACGCCCTAGAGTGAAGCCTATGTTGCCCGGAACGTAGAAATGACCATAACTTTCACACTGGTTGCTATTATTCGTTTTAGACGATGGAAAAGCTGTTATATTTATACTGTATTTGATGCTTCTGGCGTTGACTTCTTAGGCCCTAACTGTTCGATCTGGTGGAACAACGCCCTAGGGTGAAGCCTAGGATGCCCGGAAAGTAGAAATGACCATAACTTTCATACTGGTTGCAATGATTCGTTTTATACGATGAAAAAACTGTTGTATTTATATTGTATTTTATGCTTCTGGCGTTCACTTCTTAGGCCCAAACTATTCGAACTGGTGAAACAACGCCCTAGGGTGAAGCCTAGGTTGCCCGGAACGTAGAAATGACCATAACTTTCACACTGGTAGCAATTATTCGTTTTATACATGGAAAAACTGTTCCATTTATTTTGTATTGTATGCTTCGGGCGTTGACTTCTAAGGCCCAAACTATTTGATCTGGTGGAGCAACGCCCTAGAGTGAAGCCTAGGTTGCCCGGGACGTAGAAATGACCATAACTTTCACAGTGGTTGCAATTATTCCTGTTCTAAGATGGACAAACTGTTGTATTTATATCGTATTTTATGCTTCTGGCGTTGACGTCTAAGGACCTAACTATTCGATCTTGTGGGGCAACGCTCTGGAGTGAAGCCTAGGTTGCTCGGAATGTAGGAATGACCATAAATTTCACACTGGTTGCAATCATTCGTTTTATACGATGGAAAAACTGTTGCATCTTTATCGTATTTTATGCTTCGGGTGTGGACTTCTTAGGCCCTAACCATTCGATCTGGTGGAGCAACTCCCTAGAGTGAAGCCTAGGTTGCCCGGAACGTAGAAATGACCATAACTTTCACACTGGTAGCAATTATTCGTTTTATACGATGGAAAAACTGTTATATTTATATTGTATTTTATGCTTCTGACGTTGACTTCTTAGGCCCTAACTATTCGATCTGGTGGAACAACGCCCTAGAGTGAAGCCTAGGTTGCCTGGAACGTAGAAATGACAATTACTTTCACACTGTATGCAGTTATTCATGTTATATGATGGAAAAACTGTTGCACATTTATTGTATTTTATGCTTCTGGCGTTGATTTCTAAGGCCCTAACTATTCGATCTGGTGGAGCAACGCCCTAGAGTGAAGCCTAGGTTGCCCGGAACGTAGAAATGACCATTACGTTCACACTGGTTGCAATTATTCGTTTTATACGATGGAAAAGCTGTTTTATTTATTTTGCACTTTGTGCTTCGCGCGTTGACTTTTAAGGCCCTAACTATTCGATCTGGTGGAGCAACGTCCTAGTGTGAAGCCTAGGTTGCCCGGAACGAAGAAATGACCATAACTTTCACACTGGTTGCAATTATTCGTTTTATACGATGGAAAAACTGTTGTATTTATATTGTATTTTATGCTTCTGGCGTTCACTTCATGGGCCCTCACTATTCGATCTGGTGAAACAACGCCCTAGGGTGAAGCCTAGGTTGCCCGGAACGTAGAAATGACCATAACATTTACACTGGTAGCAATTATTCGTTTTATACAACGGAAAAACTGTCCTTTTTATTTTGTATTTTATGCTTCGGGCGTTGACTTCTAAGGCCCTAACTGTTTGATCTGGTGCAGCAACGCCCTAGAGTGAAGCCTAGTATGCCCGGAACGAAGAAATGACAATTACTTTCACTCTGACTGCAATTATTCGTTTTTTACAATGGAAAAGCTGTTGTATTTATATTGTATTTTATGCCTCTGGCGTTGACTTCTAAGGCCCTAGCTATTCGATCTAGTGGAGCAACGCGCTAGGGTGAAGCCTAGGTTGCCCGGAACGTAGAAATGACCATCACTTTCAAACTGGTTGCAATTAATCCTGTTATACGATGGAAAAGCTGTTGTATTTTTATTGCATTTTATGCTGCGGGCGATGACTTCTAAGGCCCTAACTATTCAATCTGTTGGAGCAACGCCCTAGAGTGAAGCCTAGGTTGCTCGGAATGTAGAAATGACCATAACTTTCACACTGGTTACAATTATTCGTTTTATACGATGGAAAAACTGTTGCATTTATATTGTATTTTATGCTTCTGGCGTTCACTTCTTAGGCCCTAACTATTCGACCTGGTGGAACAACGCCCTAGGGTGTAGCCCAGGTTGCCCGGAACGTAGAAATGACCATAACTTTTACACTGTTAGCAATTATTCGTTTTATACAATGGAAAAACTGTTGTATTTATATTGTATTTTATGCTTCTGGCGTTGACATCTTAGGCCCTAACTATTCGATCTGGTGGAGCAATGCCTCAGAGTTAAGTCTAGGGTGCCCGAAACGACGAAATGATCATTACTTTCACGCTTGTTGCAATTATTCCTGTTATACGATGAAAAGACCGTTGTATTTTTATTGTATTTTATGCTTCAGGCGTAGGCTTCTAAGGCCGTAGATATAGGATATGGCGGAGCACCGCCCTAGAGTGAAGCCTAGGATGCCCGGAACGTAGAAATGACCATAACTTTTACACTGGTAGCAATTATTCGTTTTATACAAAGGAAAAACTGTTCTATTTATTTTGTATTTTATGCTTCGGGCGTTGACTTCTAAGGCCCTAACTGTTTGATCTGGTGGAGCAACGCCCTAGAGTGAAGCCTAGGTTGCCCGGAACGTAGAAATGACCATCACTTTCACACTGGTTGCTATTATTCGTTTTATACGATGGAAAAACTGTTATATTTATATTGTATTTTATGCTTCTGGAGTTGACTTCTAAGGACCTAACTATTCGATCTGGTGGAGCAACGCCCTAGAGTGAAGCCTAGGTTGCTCGGAATGTAGAAATAACCATAACTTTCACACTGGTTGCAATTATTCGTTTTTTACGATGGAAAAACTGTTGTATTTCTATTGTATTTTATGCTTCGGGCGTTGACTTCTTAGGCCCTAACACTTCGATCTGGTGGAGCAACGCCCTACAGAGAAGCCTAGGTTGCCCGGAACGTAGATATGACCATAACCTTCACACAGGTTGCAATTATTCGTTTTATACGGTGTAAAGGCTGTTGTATTTATTTTGTATTTTATTCTTCTGGTGTTGACTTCTTAGGCCCTAACTATTCGATCTGGTGGAACAACGCCGTAGAGTGAAGCCTAGGTTGCCCGGAACGTAGAAATGACCATTACTTTCACACTGTTTGCAATTATTCCTTTTATACGATGGAAAAGGTGCTGTATTTATATCGTATTTTATGCTTCTGGCGTTGACTTCTAAGGACCTAACTATGCGATCTGGTGGAGCAACGCCCTAGAGTGAAGCCTAGGTTGCTGGGAATGTAGAAATGACCATCACTTTCAAACTGGTTGCAATTAATCCTGTTATACGATGGAAAAGCTGTTGTATTTTTATTGCATTTTATGCTGCGGGCGATGACTTCTAAGGCCCTAACTATTCAATCTGTTGGAGCAACGCCCTAGAGTGAAGCCTAGGTTGCTCGGAATGTAGAAATGACCATAACTTTCACACTGGTTGCAATTATTCGTTTTATACGATGGAAAAACTGTTGCATTTATATTGTATTTTATGCTTCTGGCGTTCACTTCTTAGGCCCTAACTATTCGACCTGGTGGAACAACGCCCTAGGGTGAAGCCTAGGTTGCCCGGAACGTAGAAATGACCATAACTTTTACACTGGTAGCAATTATTCGTTTTATACAATGGAAAAACTGTTGTATTTATATTGTATTTTATGCTTCTGGCGTTGACATCTTAGGCCCTAACTATTCGATCTGGTGGAGCAATGCCTCAGAGTTGAGTCTAGGATGCCCGAAACGCCGAAATGATCATTACTTTCACGCTTGTTGCAATTATTCCTGTTATACGATGAAAAGACCGTTGTATTTTTATTGTATTTTATGCTTCAGGCGTAGGCTTCTAAGGCCGTAGATATTGGATATGGCGGAGCACCGCCCTAGAGTGAAGCCTAGGTTGCCCGGAACGTAGAAATGACCGTAACTTTTACACTGGTAGCAATTATTCGTTTTATACAAAGGAAAAACTGTTCTATTTATTTTGTATTTTATGCTTCGTGCGTTGACTTCTAAGGCCCTAACTGTTTGATCTGGTGGAGCAACGCCCTAGAGTGAAGCCTAGGTTGCCCGGAACGTAGAAATGACCATAACTTTCACACTGGTTGCTATTATTCGTTTTATACGATGGAAAAACTGTTATATTTATATTGTATTTTATGCTTCTGGAGTTGACTTCTAAGGACCTAACTATTCGATCTGGTGGAGCAACGCCCTAGAGTGAAGCCTAGGTTGCTCGGAATGTAGAAATAACCATAACTTTCACACTGGTTGCAATTATTCGTTTTTTACGATGGAAAAGCTGTTGTATTTATATTGTATTTTATGCCTCTGGCGTTGACTTCTAAGGCCCTAGCTATTCGATCTAGTGGAGCAATGCCCTAGAGTGAAGCCTAGGTTGCCGGGAACGTAGAAATGACCATCACTTTCAAACTGGTTGCAATTAATCCTGTTATACGATGAAAAAACTGTTGTATTTTTATTGCATTTTATGCTTCGGGCGTTGACTTCTAAGGCCCTGACTATTCAGTCTGTTGGAGCAACGCCCTAGAGTGAAGCCTAGGTTGCTCGGAACGTAGAAATGACCTTGACTTTCAAACTGGTTGCAATTAATCCTGTTATACGATGGAAAAACTGTTGTATTTTTATTGCATTTTATGCTTCTGGCGTTCACTTCTTAGGCCCTAACTATTCGATCTGGTGGAACAACGCCCTAGGGTGAAGCCTAGGTTGCCCGGAACGTAGAAATGACCATAAGTTTCATAATGGTTGCAATCATTCGTTTTATACGATGGAAAAACTGTTGCATCTTTATCGTATTTTATGCTTCGGGCGTGGACTTCTTAGGCCCTAACCATTCGATCTGGTGGAGCAACTCCCTAGAGTGAAGCCTAGGTTGCCCGGAACGTAGAAATGACCATAACTTTCACACTGGTAGCAATTATTCGTTTTATACGATGGAAAAACTGTTATATTTATATTGTATTTTATGCTTCTGACGTTGACTTCTTAGGCCCTAACTATTCGATCTGGTGGAACAACGCCCTAGAGTGAAGCCTAGGTTGCCTGGAACGTAGAAATGACAATTACTTTCACACTGTATGCAGTTATTCATGTTATATGATGGAAAAACTGTTGCACATTTATTGTATTTTATGCTTCTGGCGTTGATTTCTAAGGCCCTAACTATTCGATCTGGTGGAGCAACGCCCTAGAGTGAAGCCTAGGTTGCCCGGAACGTAGAAATGACCATTACGTTCACACTGGTTGCAATTATTCGTTTTATACGATGGAAAAGCTGTTTTATTTATTTTGCACTTTGTGCTTCGCGCGTTGACTTTTAAGGCCCTAACTATTCGATCTGGTGGAGCAACGTCCTAGTGTGAAGCCTAGGTTGCCCGGAACGAAGAAATGACCATAACTTTCACACTGGTTGCAATTATTCGTTTTATACGATGGAAAAACTGTTGTATTTATATTGTATTTTATGCTTCTGGCGTTCACTTCATGGGCCCTCACTATTCGATCTGGTGAAACAACGCCCTAGGGTGAAGCCTAGGTTGCCCGGAACGTAGAAATGACCATAACATTTACACTGGTAGCAATTATTCGTTTTATACAACGGAAAAACTGTCCTTTTTATTTTGTATTTTATGCTTCGGGCGTTGACTTCTAAGGCCCTAACTGTTTGATCTGGTGCAGCAACGCCCTAGAGTGAAGCCTAGTATGCCCGGAACGAAGAAATGACAATTACTTTCACTCTGACTGCAATTATTCGTTTTTTACAATGGAAAAGCTGTTGTATTTATATTGTATTTTATGCCTCTGGCGTTGACTTCTAAGGCCCTAGCTATTCGATCTAGTGGAGCAACGCGCTAGGGTGAAGCCTAGGTTGCCCGGAACGTAGAAATGACCATCACTTTCAAACTGGTTGCAATTAATCCTGTTATACGATGGAAAAGCTGTTGTATTTTTATTGCATTTTATGCTGCGGGCGATGACTTCTAAGGCCCTAACTATTCAATCTGTTGGAGCAACGCCCTAGAGTGAAGCCTAGGTTGCTCGGAATGTAGAAATGACCATAACTTTCACACTGGTTACAATTATTCGTTTTATACGATGGAAAAACTGTTGCATTTATATTGTATTTTATGCTTCTGGCGTTCACTTCTTAGGCCCTAACTATTCGACCTGGTGGAACAACGCCCTAGGGTGTAGCCCAGGTTGCCCGGAACGTAGAAATGACCATAACTTTTACACTGTTAGCAATTATTCGTTTTATACAATGGAAAAACTGTTGTATTTATATTGTATTTTATGCTTCTGGCGTTGACATCTTAGGCCCTAACTATTCGATCTGGTGGAGCAATGCCTCAGAGTTAAGTCTAGGGTGCCCGAAACGACGAAATGATCATTACTTTCACGCTTGTTGCAATTATTCCTGTTATACGATGAAAAGACCGTTGTATTTTTATTGTATTTTATGCTTCAGGCGTAGGCTTCTAAGGCCGTAGATATAGGATATGGCGGAGCACCGCCCTAGAGTGAAGCCTAGGATGCCCGGAACGTAGAAATGACCATAACTTTTACACTGGTAGCAATTATTCGTTTTATACAAAGGAAAAACTGTTCTATTTATTTTGTATTTTATGCTTCGGGCGTTGACTTCTAAGGCCCTAACTGTTTGATCTGGTGGAGCAACGCCCTAGAGTGAAGCCTAGGTTGCCCGGAACGTAGAAATGACCATCACTTTCACACTGGTTGCTATTATTCGTTTTATACGATGGAAAAACTGTTATATTTATATTGTATTTTATGCTTCTGGAGTTGACTTCTAAGGACCTAACTATTCGATCTGGTGGAGCAACGCCCTAGAGTGAAGCCTAGGTTGCTCGGAATGTAGAAATAACCATAACTTTCACACTGGTTGCAATTATTCGTTTTTTACGATGGAAAAACTGTTGTATTTCTATTGTATTTTATGCTTCGGGCGTTGACTTCTTAGGCCCTAACACTTCGATCTGGTGGAGCAACGCCCTACAGAGAAGCCTAGGTTGCCCGGAACGTAGATATGACCATAACCTTCACACAGGTTGCAATTATTCGTTTTATACGGTGTAAAGGCTGTTGTATTTATTTTGTATTTTATTCTTCTGGTGTTGACTTCTTAGGCCCTAACTATTCGATCTGGTGGAACAACGCCGTAGAGTGAAGCCTAGGTTGCCCGGAACGTAGAAATGACCATTACTTTCACACTGTTTGCAATTATTCCTTTTATACGATGGAAAAGGTGCTGTATTTATATCGTATTTTATGCTTCTGGCGTTGACTTCTAAGGACCTAACTATGCGATCTGGTGGAGCAACGCCCTAGAGTGAAGCCTAGGTTGCTGGGAATGTAGAAATGACCATCACTTTCAAACTGGTTGCAATTAATCCTGTTATACGATGGAAAAGCTGTTGTATTTTTATTGCATTTTATGCTGCGGGCGATGACTTCTAAGGCCCTAACTATTCAATCTGTTGGAGCAACGCCCTAGAGTGAAGCCTAGGTTGCTCGGAATGTAGAAATGACCATAACTTTCACACTGGTTGCAATTATTCGTTTTATACGATGGAAAAACTGTTGCATTTATATTGTATTTTATGCTTCTGGCGTTCACTTCTTAGGCCCTAACTATTCGACCTGGTGGAACAACGCCCTAGGGTGAAGCCTAGGTTGCCCGGAACGTAGAAATGACCATAACTTTTACACTGGTAGCAATTATTCGTTTTATACAATGGAAAAACTGTTGTATTTATATTGTATTTTATGCTTCTGGCGTTGACATCTTAGGCCCTAACTATTCGATCTGGTGGAGCAATGCCTCAGAGTTAAGTCTAGGATGCCCGAAACGCCGAAATGATCATTACTTTCACGCTTGTTGCAATTATTCCTGTTATACGATGAAAAGACCGTTGTATTTTTATTGTATTTTATGCTTCAGGCGTAGGCTTCTAAGGCCGTAGATATTGGATATGGCGGAGCACCGCCCTAGAGTGAAGCCTAGGTTGCCCGGAACGTAGAAATGACCGTAACTTTTACACTGGTAGCAATTATTCGTTTTATACAAAGGAAAAACTGTTCTATTTATTTTGTATTTTATGCTTCGTGCGTTGACTTCTAAGGCCCTAACTGTTTGATCTGGTGGAGCAACGCCCTAGAGTGAAGCCTAGGTTGCCCGGAACGTAGAAATGACCATAACTTTCACACTGGTTGCTATTATTCGTTTTATACGATGGAAAAACTGTTATATTTATATTGTATTTTATGCTTCTGGAGTTGACTTCTAAGGACCTAACTATTCGATCTGGTGGAGCAACGCCCTAGAGTGAAGCCTAGGTTGCTCGGAATGTAGAAATAACCATAACTTTCACACTGGTTGCAATTATTCGTTTTTTACGATGGAAAAGCTGTTGTATTTATATTGTATTTTATGCCTCTGGCGTTGACTTCTAAGGCCCTAGCTATTCGATCTAGTGGAGCAATGCCCTAGAGTGAAGCCTAGGTTGCCCGGAACGTAGAAATGACCATCACTTTCAAACTGGTTGCAATTAATCCTGTTATACGATGAAAAAACTGTTGTATTTTTATTGCATTTTATGCTTCGGGCGTTGACTTCTAAGGCCCTGACTATTCAGTCTGTTGGAGCAACGCCCTAGAGTGAAGCCTAGGTTGCTCGGAACGTAGAAATGACCTTGACTTTCAAACTGGTTGCAATTAATCCTGCTATACGATGGAAAAACTGTTGTATTTTTATTGCATTTTATGCTTCTGGCGTTCACTTCTTAGGCCCTAACTATTCGATCTGGTGGAACAACGCCCTAGGGTGAAGCCTAGGTTGCCCGGAACGTAGAAATGACCATAAGTTTCATAATGGTTGCAATTATTCGTTTTATACGTTGGAAAAACTGTTGTATTTCTATTGTATTTTATGCTTCGGGCGTTGACTTCTTAGGCCCTAACACTTCGATCTGGTGGAGCAACGCCCTACAGAGAAGCCTAGGTTGCCCGGAACGTAGATATGACCATAACCTTCACACAGGTTGCAGTTATTCGTTTTATATGGTGTAAAGGCTGTTGTATTTATTTTGTATTTTATTCTTCTGGTGTTGACTTCTTAGGCCCTAACTATTCGATCTGGTGGAACAAGGCCGTAGAGTGAAGCCTAGGTTGCCCGGAACGTAGAACATACCATTACCTTCACACTGGTTGCAATTATTCCTTTTATACGTTGGAAAAACTGTTGCACCTTTATTGTATTTTATGCTTCTGGCGTTGACTTCATAGGCCCTAACTATTGGATCTGGTGGAGCAACACCCTAGCGTGATGCCTAGGTTGCCCGGTACGTTGAAATGACCATAACTTTCACACTGGTTACCATTATTCGTTTTATATGATGGAAAAGCTGTTGTATTTATATCGTATTTTACGCTTCTGGCGTTGACTTTGAAGGCCGTAGCTATTAGATGTGGTGGAGCAACGCCCTAGAGTGTCACATGGGTTGCCCGGAACGTAGAAATGACCATTACTTTCACAATGTTTGCAAATATTCATTTTATCCGATGGAAAAACTGTTGTACTTATATTGTATTTTATTCTTCTGGCGTTGAATTCTAAGTCCCTAGCTACTCTATCTGGTGGAGCAACGCTCCAGAGTGAAACATAGGTTACCCGGAACGTAGAAATGACCATAACTTTCACACTGGTTGCTATTATTCGTTTTATACGATGGAAAAACTGTTATATTTATATTGTATTTTATGCTTCTGACGTTGACTTCTTAGGCCCTAACTATTCGATCTGGTGGAACAACGCCCTAGAGTGAAGCCTAGGTTGCCTGGAACGTAGAAATGATAATTACTTTCACACTGTTTGCAATTATTCCTTTTATACGATGCAAAAGCTGTTGTATTTATATCGTATTTTATGTTTCTGGCGTTGACTTCTAAGGACCTAACTATTCGATCTGGTGGAGCAACGCCCCAGAGTGAAGCCTAGGTTGCTGGGAATGTAGAAATGACCATAACTTTCACACTGGTTGCAATTATTCGTTTTATACGATGGAAAAACTGTTGTATTTATATTGTATTTTATGCTTCTGGCGTTCACTTCTTGGGCCCTAACTATTCGATCTGGTGAAACAACGCCCTAGGGTGAAGCCTAGGTTGCCCGGAACGTAGAAATGACCATAACATTTACACTGGTAGCAATTATTCGTTTTATACAACGGAAAAACTGTTCTTTTTATTTTGTATTTTATGCTTCGGGCGTTGACTTCTAAGGCCCTAACTGTTTGATCTGGTGCAGCAACGCCCTAGAGTGAAGCCTAGGATGCCCGGAACGAAGAAATGACAATTACTTTCACTCTGACTGCAATTATTCGTTTTTTACAATGGAAAAGCTGTTGTATTTATATTGTATTTTATGCCTCTGGCGTTGACTTCTAAGGCCCTAGCTATTCGATCTAGTGGAGCAACGCCCTAGGGTGAAGCCTCGGTTGCCCGGAACGTAGAAATGACCATCACTTTCAAACTGGTTGCAATTAATCCTGTTATACGATGGAAAAGCTGTTGTATTTTTATTGCATTTTATGCTGCGGGCGATGACTTCTAAGGCCCTAACTATTCAATCTGTTGGAGCAACGCCCTAGAGTGAAGCCTAGGTTGCTCGGAATGTAGAAATGACCATAACTTTCACACTGGTTACAATTATTCGTTTTATACGATGGAAAAACTGTTGCATTTATATTGTATTTTATGCTTCTGGCGTTCACTTCTTAGGCCCTAACTATTCGACCTGGTGGAACAACGCCCTAGGGTGTAGCCTAGGTTGCCCGGAACGTAGAAATGACCATAACTTTTACACTGTTAGCAATTATTCGTTTTATACAATGGAAAAACTGTTGTATTTATATTGTATTTTATGCTTCTGGCGTTGACATCTTAGGCCCTAACTATTCGATCTGGTGGAGCAATGCCTCAGAGTTAAGTCTAGGGTGCCCGACACGACGAAATGATCATTACTTTCACGCTTGTTGCAATTATTCCTGTTATACGATGAAAAGACCGTTGTATTTTTATTGTATTTTATGCTTCAGGCGTAGGCTTCTAAGGCCGTAGATATTGGATATGGCGGAGCACCGCCCTAGAGTGAAGCCTAGGATGCCCGGAACGTAGAAATGACCATAACTTTTACACTGGTAGCAATTATTCGTTTTATACAAAGGAAAAACTGTTCTATTTATTTTGTATTTTATGCTTCGGGCGTTGACTTCTAAGGCCCTAACTGTTTGATCTGGTGGAGCAACGCCCTAGAGTGAAGCCTAGGTTGCCCGGAACGTAGAAATGACCATAACTTTCACACTGGTTGCTATTATTCGTTTTATACGATGGAAAAACTGTTATATTTATATTGTATTTTATGCTTCTGGAGTTGACTTCTAAGGACCTAACTATTCGATCTGGTGGAGCAACGCCCTAGAGTGAAGCCTAGGTTGCTCGGAATGTAGAAATAACCATAACTTTCACACTGGTTGCAATTATTCGTTTTTTACGATGGAAAAACTGTTGTATTTCTATTGTATTTTATGCTTCGGGCGTTGACTTCTAAGGCCCTAACACTTCGATCTGGTGGAGCAACGCCCTACAGAGAAGCCTAGGTTGCCCGGAACGTAGATATGACCATAACCTTCACACAGGTTGCAATTATTCGTTTTATACGGTGTAAAGGCTGTTGTATTTATTTTGTATTTTATTCTTCTGGTGTTGACTTCTTAGGCCCTAACTATTCGATCTGGTGGAACAACGCCGTAGAGTGAAGCCTAGGTTGCCCGGAACGTAGAAATGACCATTACTTTCACACTGTTTGCAATTATTCCTTTTATACGATGGAAAAGGTGCTGTATTTATATCGTATTTTATGCTTCTGGCGTTGACTTCTAAGGACCTAACTATGCGATCTGGTGGAGCAACGCCCTAGAGTGAAGCCTAGGTTGCTGGGAATGTAGAAATGACCATAACTTTCACACTGGTTGCAATTATTCGTTTTATACGATGGAAGAACTGTTGTATTTATATTGTATTTTATGCTTCTGGCGTTCACTTCTTGGGCCCTAACTATTCGATCTGGTGGAACAACGCCCTAGGGTGAAGCCTAGGTTGCCCGGAACGTAGAAATGACCATAACATTTACACTGGTAGCAATTATTCGTTTTATACAACGGAAAAACTGTTCTTTTTATTTTGTATTTTATGCTTCGGGCGTTGACTTCTAAGGCCCTAACTGTTTGATCTGGTGGAGCAACGCCCTAGAGTGAAGCCTAGGATGCCCGGAACGAAGAAATGACAATTACTTTCATACTGACTGCAATTATTCGTTTTTTACAATGGAAAAGCTGTTGTATTTATATTGTATTTTATGCCTCTGGCGTTGACTTCTAAGGCCCAAGCTATTCGATATAGTGGAGCAACGCCCTAGGGTGAAGCCTAGGTTGCCCGGAACGTAGAAATGACCATCACTTTCAAACTTGTTGCAATTAATCCTGTTATACGATGGAAAAGCTGTTGTATTTTTATTGCATTTTATGCTGCGGGCGATGACTTCTAAGGCCCTAACTATTCAATCGGTTGGAGCAACGCCCTAGAGTGAAGCCTAGGTTGCTCGGAATGTAGAAATGACCATAACTTTGACACTGGTTGCAATTATTCGTTTTATACGATGGAAAAACTGTTGCATTTATATTGTATTTTATGCTTCTGGCGTTCACTTCTTAGGCCCTAACTATTCGACCTGGTGGAACAACGCCCTAGGGTGAAGCCTAGGTTGCCCGGAACGTAGAAGTGACCATAACTTTTACACTGGTAGCAATTATTCGTTTTATACAATGGAAAGACTGTTGTATTTATATTGCATTTTATGCTTCTGGCGTTGACATCTTAGGCCCTAACTATTCGATCTGGTGGAGCAATGCCTCAGAGTTAAGTCTAGGATGCCCGAAACGCCGAAATGATCATTACTTTCACGCTTGTTGCAATTATTCCTGTTATACGATGAAGAGACCGTTGTATTTTCATTGTATTTTATGCTTCAGGCGTAGGCTTCTAACGCCGTAGATATTGGATATGGCGGAGCACCGCCCTAGAGTGAAGCCTAGGTTGCCCGGAACGTAGAAATGACCATAACTTTCACACTGGTTGCTATTATTCGTTTTATACGATGGAAAAACTGTTATATTTATATTGTATTTTATGCTTCTGGAGTTGACTTCTAAGGACCTAACTATTAGATCTGGTGGAGCAACGCCCTAGAGTGAAGCCTAGGTTGCTCGGAATGTAGAAATAACCATAACTTTCACACTGGTTGCAATTATTCGTTTTTTACGATGGAAAAGCTGTTGTATTTATATTGTATTTTATGCCTCTGGCGTTGACTTCTAAGGCCCTAGCTATTCGATCTAGTGGAGCAATGCCCTAGAGTGAAGCCTAGGTTGCCCGGAACGTAGAAATGACCATCACTTTCAAACTGGTTGCAATTAATCCTGTTATACGATGGAAAAACTGTTGTATTTTTATTGCATTTTATGCTTCGGGCGTTGACTTCTAAGGCCCTGACTATTCAATCTGTTGGAGCAACGCCCTAGAGTGAAGCCTAGGTTGCTCGGAACGTAGAAATGACCTTGACTTTCAAACTGGTTGCAATTAATCCTGTTATACGATGGAAAAACTGTTGTATTTTTATTGCATTTTATGCTTCTGGCGTTCACTTCTTAGGCCCTAACTATTCGATCTTGTGGAACATCGCCCTAGGGTGAAGCCTAGGTTGCCCGGAACGTAGGAATGACCATCACTTTCAAACTGGTTGCAATTAATCCTGTTATACGATGGAGAACTGTTGTATTTTTATTGCATTTTATGCTTCGGGCGTTGACTTCCAAGGCCCTAGCTATTCCATCTGGTGGAGCAACACTCTAGCGTGAAGCCTAGGTTGCCCGGAACGTAGAAATGACAATTACTTCCACACTGTTTGCAAATATACATTATATACGATGGAAAAGCTGTTGTACTTATATTGTAATTTATGCTTCTGGCGTTGACTTCTTAGGCCGTAACTATTTGATCTGGTGGAGCAACGTCCTAGAGTGAAGCCTAGGTTGACCGGAACGTAGAAATGACCATAACTTTTACACTGGTAGCAATTATTCGTTTTATACAATGGAAAAACTGTTCTATTTATTTTGTATTTTATGCTTCGGGCGTTGACTTCTTAGGACCTAACTATTCGATCTGGTGGAACAACGCCCTAGGGTGAAGCCTAGGTTGCCCGGAACATAGAAATGACAATAAGTTTCATAATGGCTGCAATCATTCGTTTTATACAATGGAAAAACTGTTGTATTTATATTGTATTTTATGCTTCTGGCGTTGACTTCTTAGGCCCTAACTATTCCATCTGGTGGAACAACGCCCTAGAGTGAAGCCTAGGTTGCCCGGAACGTAGAACATACTATTACCTTCACACTGGTTGCAATTATTCCTGTTATACGATGGAAAAACTGTTGCACCTTTATTGTATTTTATGCTTCTGGCGCTGACTTCATAGGCCCTAACTATTCGATCTGGTGGAGCAACGTCCTAGAGTGAAGCCTAGGTTGACCGGAACGTAGAAATGACCATAACTTTTACACTGGGAGCAATTATCCGTTTTATACAATGGAAAAACTGTTCTATTTATTTTGTATTTTATGCTTCGGGCGTTGACTTCTTAGGACCTAACTATTCGATCTGGTGGAACAACGCCCTAGAGTGAAGCCTAGGTTGCCCGGAACGTAGAAATGACAATAAGTTTCATAATGGCTGCAATCATTCGTTTTATACAATGGAAAAACTGTTGTATTTATATTGTATTTTATGCTTCTGGCGTTGACATCTTAGGCCCTAACTATTCGATCTGGTGGAGCAATGCCTCAGAGTTAAGTCTAGGATGCCCGAAACGCCGAAATGATCATTACTTACACGCTTGTTGCAATTATTCCTGTTATACGATGAAAAGACCGTTGTATTTTTATTGTATTTTATGCTTCAGGCGTAGGCTTCTAAGGCCGTAGCTATTCGATATGGTGGAGCACCGCCCTAGAGTGAAGCCTAGGTTGCTCGGAATATAGAAATGACCATAACTTTCACACTGGTTGCAATTATTCGTTTTCTACGATGGAAAAACTGTTGTATTTATATTGTATTTTATGCTTCTGGCGCTCACTTCTTAGGGCCTAACTGTTCGATCTGATGGAACAATGCCCTAGGATGAAGCCTAGGTTGCCCGGAACGTAGAAATGACCATAACTTTTACGCAGGTAGCAATTATTCGTTTTATACAATGGAAAAACTGTTCTATTTATTTTGTATTTTATGCTTCGGGCGTTGACTTCTAAGGACCTAACTGTTTGATCTGGTGGAGCAACGCCCTAGAGTGAAGCCTAGGTTGCCCGGAACGTAGAAATGACAATTACTTTCACACTGTTCGCAATTATTCCTTTTATACGATGCAAAAGCTGTTGTATTTATATCGTATTTTATGCTTCTGGCGTTGACTTCTAAGGACCTAACTATTCGATCTGGTGGAGCAACGCCCTAGAGTGAAGCCTAGGTTGCTCGGAATGTAGAAATAACCATAACCTTCACACTGGTTGCAATTATTCGTTTTTTACGATGGAAAAGCTGTTGTATTTATATTGTATTTAATGACTCTGGCGTTGACTTCTAAGGCCCTAGCTATTCGATCTAGTGGAGCAACGCCCTAGAGTGAAGCCTAGGTTGCCCGGAACGTAGAAATGACCATCACTTTCAAACTGGTTGCAATTAATCCTGTTATACGATGTAAAAGCTGTTGTATTTTTATTGCATTTTATGCTTCGGGCGTTGACTTCTAAGGCCCTGACTATTCAATCTGTTGTAGCAACGCCCTAGAGTGAAGCCTAGGTTGCTCGGAATGTAGAAATGACCATAGCTTTCACACTGGTTGCAATTATTCGTTTTATACGATGGAAAAACTGTTGTATTTATATTGTATTTTATGCTTCTGGCGTTCACTTCTTAGGACCTAACTATTCGCTCTGGTGGAACAACGCCCTAGGGTGAAGCCTAGGTTGTTCGGAACGTAGAAATGACCATAAGTTTCATAATGGTTGCAATTATTCGTTTTATACGATGGAAAAACTGTTGCATTTCTATTGTATTTTATGCTTCCGGCGTTGACTTCTTAGGCCCTATCACTTCGATCTGGTGGAGCAACGCCCTACAGAGAAGCCTAGGTTGCCCGGAACGTAGATATGACCATAACCTTCACACAGGTTGCAATTATTCGTTTTATACGATGGAAAAACTGTTGTATTTATATTGTATTTTATGCTTCTGGCGTTCACTTCTTGGGCCCTAACTATTCGATCTGGTGGAACAACGCCCTAGGCTGAAGCCTAGGTTGCCCGGAACGTAGAAATGACCATAACATTTACACTGGTAGCAATTATTCGTTTTATACAATGGAAAAACTGTTCTTTTTATTTTGTATTTTATGCTTCGGGCGTTGACTTCTAAGGCCCTAACTGTTTGATCTGGTGGAGCAACGCCCTAGAGTGAAGCCTAGGTTGCCCGGAACGAAGAAATGACAATTACTTTCACACTGATTGCAATTATTCGTTTTTTACAATGGAAAAATTGTTGTATTTATATTGTATTTTATGCCTCTGGCGTTGACTTCTAAGGCCCTAGCTAGTCGATCTAGTGGAGCAACGCCCTAGGCTGAAGCCTAGGTTGCCCGGAACGTAGAAATGACCATCACTTTCAAACTGGTTGCAATTAATCCTGTTATACGATGGAAAAGCTGTTGTATTTCTATTGCATTTTATGCTGCGGGCGATGACTTCTAAGGCCCTAACTATTCAATCTGTTGGGGCAACGCCCTAGAGTGAAGCCTAGGTTGCTCGGAATGTAGAAATGACCATAACTTTCACACTGGTTGCAATTATTCGTTTTATACGATGGAAAAACTGTTGCATTTATATTGTATTTTATGCTTCTGGCGTCCACTTCTTAGGCCCTAACTATTCGACCTGGTGGAACAACGCCCTAGGGTGAAGCCTGGGTTGCCCAGAACGTAGAAATGACCATAACTTTCACACGGATTGCAATTGTTCCTGTTATAGGATGGAAAGACTGTTGTATCTTTATTGCATTTTATGCTTCTGGCGTTCACTTCTTAGGCCCTAACTATTCGACCTGGTGGAACAACGACCTAGAGTGAAGCCTAGGTTGCTCGGAACGTAGAAATGACCATTACCTTCACACTGTTTGCAATTATTCATTTTATACGATGGCGAAGCTGTTGTATTTATATTGTATTTTATGCTTCCGGCGTTAACTTCTAAGGCCGTAGCTATCAGATGTGGAGCAGCAACGCCCTAGAGTGACGCGTAGGTTGCCAGGCACGTAGAAATGACCATTACTTTCACAATGTTCGCAATCATTCATTTTATACGATGGAAAAACTGTTGTACTTATATGGTATTTTATTCTCCTGGCGTTGACTTCTTAGGCCCTAACTATTTGATCTGGTGGAGCACCGCCCTAGAGTGAAGCCTAGGTTGCCCGGAACGTAGACCATACCATTACCTTCACACTGGTGGAAATTATTCCTGTTATGCGATGGAAAAACTCTTGCATCTTTATTGTATTTTATGCTTCGGGCGTTGACTCCTAAGGCCCTAACTATTCGATCTGGTGGAGCACGCCCTAGAGTGAAGCCTAGATTGCCCGGAACGTAGAAATGACCATAACTTTCACACTGGTTGCTATTATTCGTTTTAAACAATGGAAATCTGTTCTATTTATATTGCGTTTTATGCTTCTGGCATTGAATTCTAAGTCCCTAGCTATTCGATCTGGTGGAGCAACGCCCTAGAGTGAAGCCTAGGTTGCCCGGAACGTAGAAATGACCATTACATGCACAGTGTTTGTAGTTATTCATTTTATACGATGGAAAAGCTGTTGTATTTATATTGTATTTTATGCTCCTGGCGTTGACTTCTAAGGCCATAGCTATTAGACGTGGTGGAGCAACGCCCTAGAGTGACGCCTGGGTTGACCGGAACGTAGAAATGACCAGTACTTTCACACTGGTTGCAGTTATTCGTTTTATACAATGGAAAAACTGTACTATTTATTTTGCATTTTATGCTTCGGGCGTTGACTTCCAAGGCCCTAGCTATTCCATCTGGTGGAGCAACGCTCTAGCGTGAAGCCTAGGTTGCCCGGAATGTAGAAATGACAATTACTTCCACACTGTTTGCAAATATACATTATATACGATGGAAATGCTGTTGTACTTATATTGTAATTTATGCTTCTGGCATTGACTTCTTAGGCCGTAACTATTTGACCTGGTGGAGCACCGCCCTAGAGTGAAGCCTAGGTTGCCCGGAACGTAGAACATACCATTACCTTCACACTGGTTGCAATTATTCCTGTTGTATGATGGAAAAACTGTTGCACCTTTATTGTATTTTATGCTTCTGGCGCTGACTTCATAGGCCCTAAATATTCGATCTGGTGGAGCAACGTCCTAGAGTGAAGCCTAGGTTGACCGGAACGTAGAAATGACCATAACTTTCACACTGGCTACCATTATTCGTTTTATACGATGGAAAAGCTGTTGAATTTATATCGTATTTTATGCTTCTGGCGCGGACTTCATAGGCCCTAAATATTCGATCTGGTGGAGCAACGTCCTAGAGTGAAGCCTAGGTTGACCGGAACGTAGAAATGACCATAACTTTCACACTGGTTACCATTATTCGTTTTATACGATGGAAAAGCTGTTGAATTTATATCGTATTTTATGCTTCTGGCGTTGACTTCTTAGGCCCTAACTATTCCATCTGGTGTAACAACACCCTAGGGTGTATCCTAGGTTGCCCGGAAAGTAGAAATGACCATAACTTACATACTGGTTGCAATTATTCGTTTTATATAATGGAAAAACTGTTGTATTTATATTGTATTTTATGCTTCTGGCGTTCACTTCTTAGGGCCTAACTATTCGATCTGAAGGAACAATGCCCTAGGGTGAAGCCTAGGTTGCCCGGAACGTAGAAATGACCATAACTTTTACACTGGCAGCAATTATTCGTTTTATACAATGGAAAAACTGTTCTATTTATATTGTATTTTATGCTTCGGGCGTTGACTTCTTTGGCCCTAACAATTCGATCTGGTGGAGCAACGCCCTAGAGTGAAGCCTAGGTTCCCTGGGCCGTACTACTGACCATCACTTTCACACGGGTTGCAATTATTCCGGTTATAGGATGGAAAGACTGTTGTATTTTTATTGCATTTTATGCTTCTGGCGTTCACTTCTTAGGCCCTGACTATTCGATCTGGTGGAGCAACGCCCTAGGGTGAAGCCTAGGTTGCCCGGAACGTAGAAATGACCATAACTTTTACACTGGTAGCAATTATTCGTTTTATCCAATGGAAAAACTGTTCTATTTATTTTGTATTTTATGCTTCGGGCGTTGACTTCTAAGGCCCTAACTGTTTGATCTGGTGGAGCAACGCCCTAGAGTGAAGCATAGGTTGCTCAGAATGTAGAAATAACCATAACCTTCACACTGGTTGCAATTATTCGTTTTTTACGATGGAAAAGCTGTTGTATTTATATTGTATTTTATGACTCTGGCGTTGACTTCTAAGGCCCTAGCTATTCGATCTAGTGGAGCAACGCCCTAGAGTGAAGCCTAGGTTGCCCGGAACGTAGAAATGACAATAAGTTTCATAATGGTTGCAATCATTCGTTTTATACAATGGAAAAACTGTTGTATTTATATTGTATTTTGTGCTTCTGGCGTTGACTTCTTAGGCCCTAACTATTCGATCTGGTGGAGCAATGCCTCAGAGTTAAGTCTAGGATGCCCGAAACGCCGAAATGATCATTACTTACACGCTTGTTGCAATTATTCCTGTTATACGATGAAAAGACCGTTGTATTTTTATTGTATTTTATGCTTCAGGCGTAGGCTTCTAAGGCCGTAGCTATTCGATATGGTGGAGCACCGCCCTAGAGTGAAGCCTAGGTTGCTCGGAATATAGAAATGACCATCACTTTCAAACAGGTTGCAATTAATCCTGTTATACGATGGAAAAGCTGCTGTATTTTTATTGCATTTTATGCTTCGGGCGTTGACTTCTAAGGCCCTGACTATTCAATCTGTTGTAGCAACGCCCTAGAGTGAAGCCTAGGTTGCTCGGAATGTAGAAATAACCATAGCTTTCACACTGGTTGCAATTATTCGTTTTATACGATGGAAAAACTGTTGTATTTATATTGTATTTTATGCTTCTGGCGTTCACTTCTTAGGCCCTAACTATTGGATCTGGTGGAACAACGCCCTAGGGTGAAGCCTAGGTTGCCCGGAACGTAGAAATGACCATAACTTCACACTGGTTGCTATTATTCGTTTTATACGATGAAAAATCTGTAATATTTATATTGCATTTTATGCTTCTGGCGTTGACTTCTTAGGCCCTAACTATTCGATCTGGTGGAACAACGCCCTAGAGTGAAGCCTGCGATGCCCGGGACGTAGAAATGATCATTACCTTCACGCCTGTTGCAATTATTCCTGTTATACGATGAAAAAACTGTTGTATTTTTATTGCATTTTTTCCTTCAGGCGTTGACTTCTAAGGCCGTAGCTATTCGATGTGGTGGAGCAACGCCCTAGAGTGACGTCTAGGTTGCCAGGAACGTAGAAATGACCATTACTTTCACAATGTTTGCAATTATTCACTTTATACAATGGAAAAACTGTTGTACTTATATAGTATTTTATTCTCCTGCCGTTGACTTCTTAGGCCCTGTCTGTTCGATCTGGTGTCACAGCGCCCTAGAATGAAGCCTAGGTTGCCCGGAACGTAGAAATGACCATAACTTTCTCACTGGTTACCATTATTCGTTTTATACGATCGAAAAGCTGTTGTATTTACATCGTATTTTATGCTTCTGGCGTTGACTTCTTAGGCCCTAACAGTTCCATCTGGTGGAACAACGCACTAGAGTGAAGCGTGCGATGCCCGGAACGTAGAAATGATCATTACCTTCACGCTTGTTGCAATTATTCGTATTATACGATGAAAAAACTGTTGTATTTTTATTGCAATTTTTTGCTTCAGGCGTTGACTTCTAAGATCGTAGCTATTCGATGTGGTGGAGCAACGCCCTAGAGTGACGCCTATGTTGCCCGGAACGTAGAAATGACCATAACTTTCACACTAGTTGCCATTATTCGTATTATACGATGGAAAAGCTGTTGTATTTATATCGTATTTTATGCTTCTGGCGTTGACTTCTTAGGCCCCAACTATTCCATCTGGTGGAGCAACCCCCTATGGTGAAGCCTAGGTTGCCCGGAACGTAGAAATGACCATAACTTTCACACTGGAAACAATTATTCGTTTTATACATGGAACAGCTGTTCTATTTATCTTATATTTTATGCTTCGGGCGTTGACCTCTAAGGCCCTAACTATTCGATCTGGTGGAGCAACGGCCTAGAGTGAAGCCTAGGTTGCCCGGAACGTAGAAATGACCATAGCTTTCACACTGGTTGCTATTATTCGTTTTATACGATGGAAAAACTCTTATATTTATATTGTATTTTATGCTTCTGCCGTTGACTTCTTGGGCCCTAACTATTCGATCTGGTGGAACAACGCCCCAGAGTGAAGCCTAGGTTGACCGGAACGTAGAAATGACCATCACTTTCATACTGGTTGCAATTATTCCTGTTATTCGATGGAAAAACTGTTGTATATTTATCGTATTTTATGCTTCAGGCGATGACTTCTACGGCCGTAGCTATTCGATGTGGCGGAGTAACGCCCTAGAGTGAAACCTGGGTTACCCGGATCGTAGAAATGACCATCACTTTCACAATGGTTGGAATTATTCCTGTTATTCGATGGTAAACCTGTTGTATTTTTATTGTATTGTATGCTTCAGGCGATGACTTCTAATGCCCTAACTATCCGATCTGGTGGAGCAACGCCCAAGAGTGATGCCTAGGTTGCCCGGAACGTAGAAATGACCATTACCTTCACGCTTGCTGCAATTATTCCTGTTATACGATGAAAAAACTGTTGTATTTTTATTGCATTTTATGCTTCAGGTGTTGACTTCTACGGCCGTAGCTATTCGATGTGGCGGAGTAACGCCCTAGAGTGAAACCTGGGTTACCCGGATCGTAGAAATGACCATCACTTTCACAATGGTTGGAATTATTCCTGTTATTCGATGGTAAACCTGTTGTATTTTTATTGTATTGTATGCTTCAGGCGATGACTTCTAATGCCCTAACTATTCGATCTGGTGTAGCAACGCCCTAGTGTGAAGCCTAGATTGCCCGGAACGTTGAAATGACCATAACCTTCACACTGGTTGCTAATATTCGTTTTATACGGTGGAAAAACTGTTATATTTATATTGTATTTTATACTTATGGCGTTGAATTCTAAGTCCCTAGCTATTTGATCTGGTGGAGCAACGCCCTAGAGTGAAACCTAGGTTACCCGGAACGTAGAAATGACCAGTACTTTCACACTGTTTGCAGTTATTCCTGTTATACGATGGAAAAACTGTTGCACCTTTATTGTATTTTATGCTTCTGGCGTTGACTTCTAAGGCCCTAACTATTCGATCAGGTGGAGCAACGCCCTAGAGTGAAACCTAGGTTGGTCGAAATGTAGAAATGACCATCACTTTCACAATGGTTGGAATTATTCCTGTTATACGATGGTAAACCTGTTGTATTTTTATTGTATTGTATGCTTCAGGCGATGACTTCTAAGGCCCTAACTATTCGATCTGGTGTAGCAACGCCCTAGTGTGAAGCCTAGATTGCCCGGAACGTTGAAATGACCATAACTTTCACACTGGTCGCTATTATTCGTTTTATACGATGGAAAAACCGTTCTATTTATTTTGTATTTTATGCTTCAGGCATTGACTTCTTTGGCCCTAACAATTCGATCTGGTGGAGCAGCGCCCTAGAGTGAAGCCTAGGTTGCCTGGAACGTACAAATGACAATCACTTTCACACGGATTGCAATTGTTCCTGTTATAGGATGGAAAGACTGTTGTATCTTTATTGCATTTTATGCTTCTGGCGTTCACTTCTTAGGCCCTAACTATTCGACCTGGTGGAACAACGACCTAGAGTGAAGCCTAGGTTGCTCGGAACGTAGAAATGACCATTACCTTCACACTGTTTGCAATTATTCATTTTATACGATGGCGAAGCTGTTGTATTTATATTGTATTTTATGCTTCCGGCGTTAACTTCTAAGGCCGTAGCTATCAGATGTGGAGCAGCAACGCCCTAGAGTGACGCGTAGGTTGCCAGGCACGTAGAAATGACCATTACTTTCACAATGTTCGCAATCATTCATTTTATACGATGGAAAAACTGTTGTACTTATATGGTATTTTATTCTCCTGGCGTTGACTTCTTAGGCCCTAACTATTTGATCTGGTGGAGCACCGCCCTAGAGTGAAGCCTAGGTTGCCCGGAACGTAGACCATACCATTACCTTCACACTGGTGGAAATTATTCCTGTTATGCGATGGAAAAACTCTTGCATCTTTATTGTATTTTATGCTTCGGGCGTTGACTCCTAAGGCCCTAACTATTCGATCTGGTGGAGCACGCCCTAGAGTGAAGCCTAGATTGCCCGGAACGTAGAAATGACCATAACTTTCACACTGGTTGCTATTATTCGTTTTAAACAATGGAAATCTGTTCTATTTATATTGCGTTTTATGCTTCTGGCATTGAATTCTAAGTCCCTAGCTATTCGATCTGGTGGAGCAACGCCCTAGAGTGAAGCCTAGGTTGCCCGGAACGTAGAAATGACCATTACATGCACAGTGTTTGTAGTTATTCATTTTATACGATGGAAAAGCTGTTGTATTTATATTGTATTTTATGCTCCTGGCGTTGACTTCTAAGGCCATAGCTATTAGACGTGGTGGAGCAACGCCCTAGAGTGACGCCTGGGTTGACCGGAACGTAGAAATGACCAGTACTTTCACACTGGTTGCAGTTATTCGTTTTATACAATGGAAAAACTGTACTATTTATTTTGCATTTTATGCTTCGGGCGTTGACTTCCAAGGCCCTAGCTATTCCATCTGGTGGAGCAACGCTCTAGCGTGAAGCCTAGGTTGCCCGGAATGTAGAAATGACAATTACTTCCACACTGTTTGCAAATATACATTATATACGATGGAAATGCTGTTGTACTTATATTGTAATTTATGCTTCTGGCATTGACTTCTTAGGCCGTAACTATTTGACCTGGTGGAGCACCGCCCTAGAGTGAAGCCTAGGTTGCCCGGAACGTAGAACATACCATTACCTTCACACTGGTTGCAATTATTCCTGTTGTATGATGGAAAAACTGTTGCACCTTTATTGTATTTTATGCTTCTGGCGCTGACTTCATAGGCCCTAAATATTCGATCTGGTGGAGCAACGTCCTAGAGTGAAGCCTAGGTTGACCGGAACGTAGAAATGACCATAACTTTCACACTGGCTACCATTATTCGTTTTATACGATGGAAAAGCTGTTGAATTTATATCGTATTTTATGCTTCTGGCGCGGACTTCATAGGCCCTAAATATTCGATCTGGTGGAGCAACGTCCTAGAGTGAAGCCTAGGTTGACCGGAACGTAGAAATGACCATAACTTTCACACTGGTTACCATTATTCGTTTTATACGATGGAAAAGCTGTTGAATTTATATCGTATTTTATGCTTCTGGCGTTGACTTCTTAGGCCCTAACTATTCCATCTGGTGTAACAACACCCTAGGGTGTATCCTAGGTTGCCCGGAAAGTAGAAATGACCATAACTTACATACTGGTTGCAATTATTCGTTTTATATAATGGAAAAACTGTTGTATTTATATTGTATTTTATGCTTCTGGCGTTCACTTCTTAGGGCCTAACTATTCGATCTGAAGGAACAATGCCCTAGGGTGAAGCCTAGGTTGCCCGGAACGTAGAAATGACCATAACTTTTACACTGGCAGCAATTATTCGTTTTATACAATGGAAAAACTGTTCTATTTATATTGTATTTTATGCTTCGGGCGTTGACTTCTTTGGCCCTAACAATTCGATCTGGTGGAGCAACGCCCTAGAGTGAAGCCTAGGTTCCCTGGGCCGTACTACTGACCATCACTTTCACACGGGTTGCAATTATTCCGGTTATAGGATGGAAAGACTGTTGTATTTTTATTGCATTTTATGCTTCTGGCGTTCACTTCTTAGGCCCTGACTATTCGATCTGGTGGAGCAACGCCCTAGGGTGAAGCCTAGGTTGCCCGGAACGTAGAAATGACCATAACTTTTACACTGGTAGCAATTATTCGTTTTATCCAATGGAAAAACTGTTCTATTTATTTTGTATTTTATGCTTCGGGCGTTGACTTCTAAGGCCCTAACTGTTTGATCTGGTGGAGCAACGCCCTAGAGTGAAGCATAGGTTGCTCAGAATGTAGAAATAACCATAACCTTCACACTGGTTGCAATTATTCGTTTTTTACGATGGAAAAGCTGTTGTATTTATATTGTATTTTATGACTCTGGCGTTGACTTCTAAGGCCCTAGCTATTCGATCTAGTGGAGCAACGCCCTAGAGTGAAGCCTAGGTTGCCCGGAACGTAGAAATGACAATAAGTTTCATAATGGTTGCAATCATTCGTTTTATACAATGGAAAAACTGTTGTATTTATATTGTATTTTGTGCTTCTGGCGTTGACTTCTTAGGCCCTAACTATTCGATCTGGTGGAGCAATGCCTCAGAGTTAAGTCTAGGATGCCCGAAACGCCGAAATGATCATTACTTACACGCTTGTTGCAATTATTCCTGTTATACGATGAAAAGACCGTTGTATTTTTATTGTATTTTATGCTTCAGGCGTAGGCTTCTAAGGCCGTAGCTATTCGATATGGTGGAGCACCGCCCTAGAGTGAAGCCTAGGTTGCTCGGAATATAGAAATGACCATCACTTTCAAACAGGTTGCAATTAATCCTGTTATACGATGGAAAAGCTGCTGTATTTTTATTGCATTTTATGCTTCGGGCGTTGACTTCTAAGGCCCTGACTATTCAATCTGTTGTAGCAACGCCCTAGAGTGAAGCCTAGGTTGCTCGGAATGTAGAAATAACCATAGCTTTCACACTGGTTGCAATTATTCGTTTTATACGATGGAAAAACTGTTGTATTTATATTGTATTTTATGCTTCTGGCGTTCACTTCTTAGGCCCTAACTATTGGATCTGGTGGAACAACGCCCTAGGGTGAAGCCTAGGTTGCCCGGAACGTAGAAATGACCATAACTTCACACTGGTTGCTATTATTCGTTTTATACGATGAAAAATCTGTAATATTTATATTGCATTTTATGCTTCTGGCGTTGACTTCTTAGGCCCTAACTATTCGATCTGGTGGAACAACGCCCTAGAGTGAAGCCTGCGATGCCCGGGACGTAGAAATGATCATTACCTTCACGCCTGTTGCAATTATTCCTGTTATACGATGAAAAAACTGTTGTATTTTTATTGCATTTTTTCCTTCAGGCGTTGACTTCTAAGGCCGTAGCTATTCGATGTGGTGGAGCAACGCCCTAGAGTGACGTCTAGGTTGCCAGGAACGTAGAAATGACCATTACTTTCACAATGTTTGCAATTATTCACTTTATACAATGGAAAAACTGTTGTACTTATATAGTATTTTATTCTCCTGCCGTTGACTTCTTAGGCCCTGTCTGTTCGATCTGGTGTCACAGCGCCCTAGAATGAAGCCTAGGTTGCCCGGAACGTAGAAATGACCATAACTTTCTCACTGGTTACCATTATTCGTTTTATACGATCGAAAAGCTGTTGTATTTACATCGTATTTTATGCTTCTGGCGTTGACTTCTTAGGCCCTAACAGTTCCATCTGGTGGAACAACGCACTAGAGTGAAGCGTGCGATGCCCGGAACGTAGAAATGATCATTACCTTCACGCTTGTTGCAATTATTCGTATTATACGATGAAAAAACTGTTGTATTTTTATTGCAATTTTTTGCTTCAGGCGTTGACTTCTAAGATCGTAGCTATTCGATGTGGTGGAGCAACGCCCTAGAGTGACGCCTATGTTGCCCGGAACGTAGAAATGACCATAACTTTCACACTAGTTGCCATTATTCGTATTATACGATGGAAAAGCTGTTGTATTTATATCGTATTTTATGCTTCTGGCGTTGACTTCTTAGGCCCCAACTATTCCATCTGGTGGAGCAACCCCCTATGGTGAAGCCTAGGTTGCCCGGAACGTAGAAATGACCATAACTTTCACACTGGAAACAATTATTCGTTTTATACATGGAACAGCTGTTCTATTTATCTTATATTTTATGCTTCGGGCGTTGACCTCTAAGGCCCTAACTATTCGATCTGGTGGAGCAACGGCCTAGAGTGAAGCCTAGGTTGCCCGGAACGTAGAAATGACCATAGCTTTCACACTGGTTGCTATTATTCGTTTTATACGATGGAAAAACTCTTATATTTATATTGTATTTTATGCTTCTGCCGTTGACTTCTTGGGCCCTAACTATTCGATCTGGTGGAACAACGCCCCAGAGTGAAGCCTAGGTTGACCGGAACGTAGAAATGACCATCACTTTCATACTGGTTGCAATTATTCCTGTTATTCGATGGAAAAACTGTTGTATATTTATCGTATTTTATGCTTCAGGCGATGACTTCTACGGCCGTAGCTATTCGATGTGGCGGAGTAACGCCCTAGAGTGAAACCTGGGTTACCCGGATCGTAGAAATGACCATCACTTTCACAATGGTTGGAATTATTCCTGTTATTCGATGGTAAACCTGTTGTATTTTTATTGTATTGTATGCTTCAGGCGATGACTTCTAATGCCCTAACTATCCGATCTGGTGGAGCAACGCCCAAGAGTGATGCCTAGGTTGCCCGGAACGTAGAAATGACCATTACCTTCACGCTTGCTGCAATTATTCCTGTTATACGATGAAAAAACTGTTGTATTTTTATTGCATTTTATGCTTCAGGTGTTGACTTCTACGGCCGTAGCTATTCGATGTGGCGGAGTAACGCCCTAGAGTGAAACCTGGGTTACCCGGATCGTAGAAATGACCATCACTTTCACAATGGTTGGAATTATTCCTGTTATTCGATGGTAAACCTGTTGTATTTTTATTGTATTGTATGCTTCAGGCGATGACTTCTAATGCCCTAACTATTCGATCTGGTGTAGCAACGCCCTAGTGTGAAGCCTAGATTGCCCGGAACGTTGAAATGACCATAACCTTCACACTGGTTGCTAATATTCGTTTTATACGGTGGAAAAACTGTTATATTTATATTGTATTTTATACTTATGGCGTTGAATTCTAAGTCCCTAGCTATTTGATCTGGTGGAGCAACGCCCTAGAGTGAAACCTAGGTTACCCGGAACGTAGAAATGACCAGTACTTTCACACTGTTTGCAGTTATTCCTGTTATACGATGGAAAAACTGTTGCACCTTTATTGTATTTTATGCTTCTGGCGTTGACTTCTAAGGCCCTAACTATTCGATCAGGTGGAGCAACGCCCTAGAGTGAAACCTAGGTTGGTCGAAATGTAGAAATGACCATCACTTTCACAATGGTTGGAATTATTCCTGTTATACGATGGTAAACCTGTTGTATTTTTATTGTATTGTATGCTTCAGGCGATGACTTCTAAGGCCCTAACTATTCGATCTGGTGTAGCAACGCCCTAGTGTGAAGCCTAGATTGCCCGGAACGTTGAAATGACCATAACTTTCACACTGGTCGCTATTATTCGTTTTATACGATGGAAAAACCGTTCTATTTATTTTGTATTTTATGCTTCGGGCGTTGACTTCTAAGGCCCTAAATGTTTGATCTGGTGGAGCAACGACCTAGAGTGAAGCCTAGGTTGCCAGGAACGTAGAAATGACCATAACTTTCACACTGGATGCTATTATTCGTTCTATACGGTGGAAAGACTGTTATATTTATATTGTATCTTATGCTTCTGGCGTTGACTTCTTAGGCCTTAACAATTCGATCTGGTGGAACAACGCCCTAGAGTGAAGCCTAGGTTGCCTGGAACGTACAAATGACCATCACTTTCACACGGGTTGCAATTATTAATGTTATAGGCTGGAAAGACTGTTGTATTTTTATTGTATTTTATGCTTCAGGCGTTGACTTCTGAGGCCGTAGCTATTCGATGTCGTGGAAGAACGCCATAGAGTGAAGCCTAGGTTGCCCGGAACGTAGAAATGACCATAACTTTCATACTGGTTGCAATCATTCGTTTTATATGATGGAAGAACTGTTGTATTTATATTGTATTTTATGCTGCTGGCGTTCACTTCTTAGGCCCTAACTATTCGATCTGGTGGAACAACGCCCTGTCGTGAAGCCTAGGTTGCCGGGAACGTAGAAATGATCATAACTTTCACACTGGTCGCTATTATTCGTTTTATACGATGGAGAAACTGTTATATTTATATTGTATTTTATGCTTCTGGCGTTGCCTTCTTAGGCCCTAGCTGTTCGATCTGGTGGAACATCGCCCTAGAGTGAAGCCTAGGTTGCCCGGAACGTAGAAATGACCATCACTTTCAAACTGGTTGCAATTAATCCTGTTATACGATGGAAAAGCTGTTGTATTTCTATTGCATTTTATGCTGCGGGCGATGACTTCTAAGGCCCTAACTATTCAATCTGTTGGGGCAACGCCCTAGAGTGAAGCCTAGGTTGCTCGGAATGTAGAAATGACCATAACTTTCACACTGGTTGCAATTATTCGTTTTATACGATGGAAAAACTGTTGCATTTATATTGTATTTTATGCTTCTGGCGTCCACTTCTTAGGCCCTAACTATTCGACCTGGTGGAACAACGCCCTAGGGTGAAGCCTGGGTTGCCCAGAACGTAGAAATGACCATAACTTTTACACTGGTAGCAATTATTCGTTTTATACAATGGAAAAACTGTTGTATTTATATTGTACTTTATGCTTCTGGCGTTGACTTCTTAGGCCCTAACTATCCGATCTGGTGGAGCAATGCCTCAGAGTTAAGTCTAGGATGCCCGAAACGCCGAAATGATCATTACTTTCACGCTTGTTGCAATTACTCCTGTTATACGATGAAAAGACCGTTGTATTTTTATTGTATTTTATGCCTCAGGCGTACTCTTCTAGGGCCGTAGATATTGGATATGGCGGAGCACCGCCCTAGAGTGAAGCCTAGGTTGCCCGGAACGTAGAAATGACCATAACTTTTACACTGGTAGCAATTATTCGTTTTATACAAAGGAAAAACTGTTCTATTTAATTTGTATTTTATGCTTCGAGCGTTGACTTCTAACGCCCTAACTGTTTGATCTGGTGGAGCAACGCCCTAGAGTGAAGCCTAGGTTGCCCGGAACGTAGAAATGACCATTACTTTAACACTGTTTGCAATTATTCCTTTTATACGATGGAAAAACTGTTCTATTTATTTTGTATTTTATGCTTCAGGCATTGACTTCTTTGGCCCTAACAATTCGATCTGGTGGAGCAGCGCCCTAGAGTGAAGCCTAGGTTGCCTGGAACGTACAAATGACAATCACTTTCACACGGATTGCAATTGTTCCTGTTATAGGATGGAAAGACTGTTGTATCTTTATTGCATTTTATGCTTCTGGCGTTCACTTCTTAGGCCCTAACTATTCGACCTGGTGGAACAACGACCTAGAGTGAAGCCTAGGTTGCTCGGAACGTAGAAATGACCATTACCTTCACACTGTTTGCAATTATTCATTTTATACGATGGCGAAGCTGTTGTATTTATATTGTATTTTATGCTTCCGGCGTTAACTTCTAAGGCCGTAGCTATCAGATGTGGAGCAGCAACGCCCTAGAGTGACGCGTAGGTTGCCAGGCACGTAGAAATGACCATTACTTTCACAATGTTCGCAATCATTCATTTTATACGATGGAAAAACTGTTGTACTTATATGGTATTTTATTCTCCTGGCGTTGACTTCTTAGGCCCTAACTATTTGATCTGGTGGAGCACCGCCCTAGAGTGAAGCCTAGGTTGCCCGGAACGTAGACCATACCATTACCTTCACACTGGTGGAAATTATTCCTGTTATGCGATGGAAAAACTCTTGCATCTTTATTGTATTTTATGCTTCGGGCGTTGACTCCTAAGGCCCTAACTATTCGATCTGGTGGAGCACGCCCTAGAGTGAAGCCTAGATTGCCCGGAACGTAGAAATGACCATAACTTTCACACTGGTTGCTATTATTCGTTTTAAACAATGGAAATCTGTTCTATTTATATTGCGTTTTATGCTTCTGGCATTGAATTCTAAGTCCCTAGCTATTCGATCTGGTGGAGCAACGCCCTAGAGTGAAGCCTAGGTTGCCCGGAACGTAGAAATGACCATTACATGCACAGTGTTTGTAGTTATTCATTTTATACGATGGAAAAGCTGTTGTATTTATATTGTATTTTATGCTCCTGGCGTTGACTTCTAAGGCCATAGCTATTAGACGTGGTGGAGCAACGCCCTAGAGTGACGCCTGGGTTGACCGGAACGTAGAAATGACCAGTACTTTCACACTGGTTGCAGTTATTCGTTTTATACAATGGAAAAACTGTACTATTTATTTTGCATTTTATGCTTCGGGCGTTGACTTCCAAGGCCCTAGCTATTCCATCTGGTGGAGCAACGCTCTAGCGTGAAGCCTAGGTTGCCCGGAATGTAGAAATGACAATTACTTCCACACTGTTTGCAAATATACATTATATACGATGGAAATGCTGTTGTACTTATATTGTAATTTATGCTTCTGGCATTGACTTCTTAGGCCGTAACTATTTGACCTGGTGGAGCACCGCCCTAGAGTGAAGCCTAGGTTGCCCGGAACGTAGAACATACCATTACCTTCACACTGGTTGCAATTATTCCTGTTGTATGATGGAAAAACTGTTGCACCTTTATTGTATTTTATGCTTCTGGCGCTGACTTCATAGGCCCTAAATATTCGATCTGGTGGAGCAACGTCCTAGAGTGAAGCCTAGGTTGACCGGAACGTAGAAATGACCATAACTTTCACACTGGCTACCATTATTCGTTTTATACGATGGAAAAGCTGTTGAATTTATATCGTATTTTATGCTTCTGGCGCGGACTTCATAGGCCCTAAATATTCGATCTGGTGGAGCAACGTCCTAGAGTGAAGCCTAGGTTGACCGGAACGTAGAAATGACCATAACTTTCACACTGGTTACCATTATTCGTTTTATACGATGGAAAAGCTGTTGAATTTATATCGTATTTTATGCTTCTGGCGTTGACTTCTTAGGCCCTAACTATTCCATCTGGTGTAACAACACCCTAGGGTGTATCCTAGGTTGCCCGGAAAGTAGAAATGACCATAACTTACATACTGGTTGCAATTATTCGTTTTATATAATGGAAAAACTGTTGTATTTATATTGTATTTTATGCTTCTGGCGTTCACTTCTTAGGGCCTAACTATTCGATCTGAAGGAACAATGCCCTAGGGTGAAGCCTAGGTTGCCCGGAACGTAGAAATGACCATAACTTTTACACTGGCAGCAATTATTCGTTTTATACAATGGAAAAACTGTTCTATTTATATTGTATTTTATGCTTCGGGCGTTGACTTCTTTGGCCCTAACAATTCGATCTGGTGGAGCAACGCCCTAGAGTGAAGCCTAGGTTCCCTGGGACGTACTACTGACCATCACTTTCACACGGGTTGCAATTATTCCGGTTATAGGATGGAAAGACTGTTGTATTTTTATTGCATTTTATGCTTCTGGCGTTCACTTCTTAGGCCCTGACTATTCGATCTGGTGGAGCAACGCCCTAGGGTGAAGCCTAGGTTGCCCGGAACGTAGAGATGACCATAACTTTTACACTGGTAGCAATTATTCGTTTTATCCAATGGAAAAACTGTTCTATTTATTTTGTATTTTATGCTTCGGGCGTTGACTTCTAAGGCCCTAACTGTTTGATCTGGTGGAGCAACGCCCTAGAGTGAAGCATAGGTTGCTCAGAATGTAGAAATAACCATAACCTTCACACTGGTTGCAATTATTCGTTTTTTACGATGGAAAAGCTGTTGTATTTATATTGTATTTTATGACTCTGGCGTTGACTTCTAAGGCCCTAGCTATTCGATCTAGTGGAGCAACGCCCTAGAGTGAAGCCTAGGTTGCCCGGAACGTAGAAATGACAATAAGTTTCATAATGGTTGCAATCATTCGTTTTATACAATGGAAAAACTGTTGTATTTATATTGTATTTTGTGCTTCTGGCGTTGACTTCTTAGGCCCTAACTATTCGATCTGGTGGAGCAATGCCTCAGAGTTAAGTCTAGGATGCCCGAAACGCCGAAATGATCATTACTTACACGCTTGTTGCAATTATTCCTGTTATACGATGAAAAGACCGTTGTATTTTTATTGTATTTTATGCTTCAGGCGTAGGCTTCTAAGGCCGTAGCTATTCGATATGGTGGAGCACCGCCCTAGAGTGAAGCCTAGGTTGCTCGGAATATAGAAATGACCATCACTTTCAAACAGGTTGCAATTAATCCTGTTATACGATGGAAAAGCTGCTGTATTTTTATTGCATTTTATGCTTCGGGCGTTGACTTCTAAGGCCCTGACTATTCAATCTGTTGTAGCAACGCCCTAGAGTGAAGCCTAGGTTGCTCGGAATGTAGAAATAACCATAGCTTTCACACTGGTTGCAATTATTCGTTTTATACGATGGAAAAACTGTTGTATTTATATTGTATTTTATGCTTCTGGCGTTCACTTCTTAGGCCCTAACTATTGGATCTGGTGGAACAACGCCCTAGGGTGAAGCCTAGGTTGCCCGGAACGTAGAAATGACCATAACTTCACACTGGTTGCTATTATTCGTTTTATACGATGAAAAATCTGTAATATTTATATTGCATTTTATGCTTCTGGCGTTGACTTCTTAGGCCCTAACTATTCGATCTGGTGGAACAACGCCCTAGAGTGAAGCCTGCGATGCCCGGGACGTAGAAATGATCATTACCTTCACGCCTGTTGCAATTATTCCTGTTATACGATGAAAAAACTGTTGTATTTTTATTGCATTTTTTCCTTCAGGCGTTGACTTCTAAGGCCGTAGCTATTCGATGTGGTGGAGCAACGCCCTAGAGTGACGTCTAGGTTGCCAGGAACGTAGAAATGACCATTACTTTCACAATGTTTGCAATTATTCACTTTATACAATGGAAAAACTGTTGTACTTATATAGTATTTTATTCTCCTGCCGTTGACTTCTTAGGCCCTGTCTGTTCGATCTGGTGTCACAGCGCCCTAGAATGAAGCCTAGGTTGCCCGGAACGTAGAAATGACCATAACTTTCTCACTGGTTACCATTATTCGTTTTATACGATCGAAAAGCTGTTGTATTTACATCGTATTTTATGCTTCTGGCGTTGACTTCTTAGGCCCTAACAGTTCCATCTGGTGGAACAACGCAATAGAGTGAAGCGTGCGATGCCCGGAACGTAGAAATGATCATTACCTTCACGCTTGTTGCAATTATTCGTATTATACGATGAAAAAACTGTTGTATTTTTATTGCAATTTTTTGCTTCAGGCGTTGACTTCTAAGATCGTAGCTATTCGATGTGGTGGAGCAACGCCCTAGAGTGACGCCTATGTTGCCCGGAACGTAGAAATGACCATAACTTTCACACTAGTTGCCATTATTCGTATTATACGATGGAAAAGCTGTTGTATTTATATCGTATTTTATGCTTCTGGCGTTGACTTCTTAGGCCCCAACTATTGCATCTGGTGGAGCAACCCCCTATGGTGAAGCCTAGGTTGCCCGGAACGTAGAAATGACCATAACTTTCACACTGGAAACAATTATTCGTTTTATACATGGAACAGCTGTTCTATTTATCTTATATTTTATGCTTCGGGCGTTGACCTCTAAGGCCCTAACTATTCGATCTGGTGGAGCAACGGCCTAGAGTGAAGCCTAGGTTGCCCGGAACGTAGAAATGACCATAGCTTTCACACTGGTTGCTATTATTCGTTTTATACGATGGAAAAACTCTTATATTTATATTGTATTTTATGCTTCTGCCGTTGACTTCTTGGGCCCTAACTATTCGATCTGGTGGAACAACGCCCCAGAGTGAAGCCTAGGTTGACCGGAACGTAGAAATGACCATCACTTTCATACTGGTTGCAATTATTCCTGTTATTCGATGGAAAAACTGTTGTATATTTATCGTATTTTATGCTTCAGGCGATGACTTCTACGGCCGTAGCTATTCGATGTGGCGGAGTAACGCCCTAGAGTGAAACCTGGGTTACCCGGATCGTAGAAATGACCATCACTTTCACAATGGTTGGAATTATTCCTGTTATTCGATGGTAAACCTGTTGTATTTTTATTGTATTGTATGCTTCAGGCGATGACTTCTAATGCCCTAACTATCCGATCTGGTGGAGCAACGCCCAAGAGTGATGCCTAGGTTGCCCGGAACGTAGAAATGACCATTACCTTCACGCTTGCTGCAATTATTCCTGTTATACGATGAAAAAACTGTTGTATTTTTATTGCATTTTATGCTTCAGGTGTTGACTTCTACGGCCGTAGCTATTCGATGTGGCGGAGTAACGCCCTAGAGTGAAACCTGGGTTACCCGGATCGTAGAAATGACCATCACTTTCACAATGGTTGGAATTATTCCTGTTATTCGATGGTAAACCTGTTGTATTTTTATTGTATTGTATGCTTCAGGCGATGACTTCTAATGCCCTAACTATTCGATCTGGTGTAGCAACGCCCTAGTGTGAAGCCTAGATTGCCCGGAACGTTGAAATGACCATAACCTTCACACTGGTTGCTAATATTCGTTTTATACGGTGGAAAAACTGTTATATTTATATTGTATTTTATACTTATGGCGTTGAATTCTAAGTCCCTAGCTATTTGATCTGGTGGAGCAACGCCCTAGAGTGAAACCTAGGTTACCCGGAACGTAGAAATGACCAGTACTTTCACACTGTTTGCAGTTATTCCTGTTATACGATGGAAAAACTGTTGCACCTTTATTGTATTTTATGCTTCTGGCGTTGACTTCTAAGGCCCTAACTATTCGATCAGGTGGAGCAACGCCCTAGAGTGAAACCTAGGTTGGTCGAAATGTAGAAATGACCATCACTTTCACAATGGTTGGAATTATTCCTGTTATACGATGGTAAACCTGTTGTATTTTTATTGTATTGTATGCTTCAGGCGATGACTTCTAAGGCCCTAACTATTCGATCTGGTGTAGCAACGCCCTAGTGTGAAGCCTAGATTGCCCGGAACGTTGAAATGACCATAACTTTCACACTGGTCGCTATTATTCGTTTTATACGATGGAAAAACCGTTCTATTTATTTTGTATTTTATGCTTCGGGCGTTGACTTCTAAGGCCCTAAATGTTTGATCTGGTGGAGCAACGACCTAGAGTGAAGCCTAGGTTGCCAGGAACGTAGAAATGACCATAACTTTCACACTGGATGCTATTATTCGTTCTATACGGTGGAAAGACTGTTATATTTATATTGTATCTTATGCTTCTGGCGTTGACTTCTTAGGCCTTAACAATTCGATCTGGTGGAACAACGCCCTAGAGTGAAGCCTAGGTTGCCTGGAACGTACAAATGACCATCACTTTCACACGGGTTGCAATTATTAATGTTATAGGCTGGAAAGACTGTTGTATTTTTATTGTATTTTATGCTTCAGGCGTTGACTTCTGAGGCCGTAGCTATTCGATGTCGTGGAAGAACGCCATAGAGTGAAGCCTAGGTTGCCCGGAACGTAGAAATGACCATAACTTTCATACTGGTTGCAATCATTCGTTTTATATGATGGAAGAACTGTTGTATTTATATTGTATTTTATGCTGCTGGCGTTCACTTCTTAGGCCCTAACTATTCGATCTGGTGGAACAACGCCCTGTCGTGAAGCCTAGGTTGCCGGGAACGTAGAAATGATCATAACTTTCACACTGGTCGCTATTATTCGTTTTATACGATGGAGAAACTGTTATATTTATATTGTATTTTATGCTTCTGGCGTTGCCTTCTTAGGCCCTAGCTGTTCGATCTGGTGGAACATCGCCCTAGAGTGAAGCCTAGGTTTCCCGGAACGTAGAAATGACCATAACTTTCACACTGGTTGCTTTTATTCGTTCTATACGGTGGAAAATCTGTTATATTTATATTGTATCTTATGCTTCTGGCGTTGACTTCTTAGGCCCTAACAATTCGATCTGGTGGAACAACGCCCTAGAGTGAAGCCTAGGTTGCCTGGAACGTACAAATGACCATCACTTTCACACGGGTTGCAATTATTCCTATTATAGGATGGAAAGACTGTTGTATTTTTATTGTATTTTATGCTTCAGGCGTTGACTTCTGAGGCCGGAGCTATTCGATGTGGTGGAAGAACGCCATAGAGTGAAGCCTAGGTTGCCCGGAACGTAGAAGTGACCATAACTTTCATACTGGTTGCAATCATTCGTTTTATATGATGGAAGAACTGTTGTATTTTTATTGCATTTTATGCTTCGGGCAATGACTTCTAAGGCCCTAACTATTCAGTCAGTAGGAGCAACGCCCTATGGTGTAGTCTAGGTAGCCCGTAAGGTAGAAATGACCATAGCTTTCATACTGGTTGCAATTATACGTTTTATATGATGGAAAAACTGTTGTATTTATATTGTATTTTATGCTTCTGGCGTTCACTTCTTAGGCCCTAACTATTCGATCTGGTGGAACAACGCCCTATGGTGTAGTCTAGGTAGCCCGTAAAGTAGAAATGACCATAGCTTTCATACTGGTTGCAATTATACGTTTTATATGATGGAAAAACTGTTGTATTTATATTGTATTTTATGCTTCGTGCGTTGACTGCTAAGGCCCTAACTATTCAAACTGTTGGCTCAACGCCCTAGAGTGAAGCCTTGGTTGCTCGGAATGTAGAAATGACCATAAGATTCACACTGGTTGAAATTATTCGTTTAATACGGTGGAAAAACTGTTGTATTTATATTGTATTTTATGCTTCGGGCGTTGACTTCTAAGGCCCTAACTATTCGATCTGGTAGAGCAACGCCCTAGAGTGAAGCTTAGGTTGCCCGGTACGTAGAAATGACCATAAGTTTCATACTGGTGGCAATTATTCGTTTTATACGATGGAAAAACTGTTGGATTTATATTGTATTTTATGCTTCTGGCGTTCACTTCATAGGCCCTAACTATTCGATCTGGTGGTACAACGCCCTAGGGCGAAGCCTAGGTAGCCCGGAACGTAGAAATGTCCATAACTTTTACACTGGCAGCAATTATTCGTTTTATACAATGGAAAAACCGTTCTATTTATTTTGTATTTTATGCTTCGGGCGTTTACTTCTAAGGCCCTATCTGCTTTATCTGGTGGAGCATCGCCGTAGAGTGAAGCCAAGGTTGCCCGGAACGTAGAAATGACCATAACTTTCGCACTGGTTGCTATTATTCGTTTTATACGATGGAAAAGCTGTTATATTTATATTGTATTTAAGCTTCTGGCGTTGACTTCTGAGGCCGTTGCTATTCGATGTGGTGGAAGAACGCCATAGAGTGAAGCCTAGATAGCCCGGATCGTAGAAATGTCCATATCTTTCACACTGTTTGCAGTTTTTCGTTTTATACGATGGAAAAACTGTTTTATTTATTTTGTATTTTATGCTTCGGGCGTTGACTTCTAAGGCCCTAACTATTCGATCTGGTGGAGCAACGCCCTAGAGTGCAGCCTAGGTTGGCCGGAACGTAGAAATGACCATAACTTTCACACTGGTTGCTATCATTCGTTTTATATGATGGAAAAACTGTTGTATTTATATTGTATTTCATGCTTCTGGCGTTGACTTCTTAGGCCCTAACTATTCGACCTGGTGGTACAACGCCCTTGGGTGAAGCCTAGGTTGCCCGGAACGTGGAAATGACCATAACTTTTACACTGACAGCAATTATTCGTTTTATACAATGGAAAAACCGTTCCATTTATTTTGTATTTTATGCTTCGGGCGTTGACATCTAAGGCCCCAACTGTTTGATCTGGTGGAGCAACGCCCTATAGTGAAGCCTAGGTTGCCTGGAACGTAGAAATGACCATCACTTTCACACGGGTTGCAATTATTCCTGTTATAGGATGGAAAGACTGTTGTATTTTTATTGTATTTTATACTTCAGGCGTTGACTTCTGAGGCCGTAGCTATTCGATGTGGTGGAAGAACGCCATACAGTGAAGCCTAGGTTGCCCGGAACGTAGAAGTGACCATAACCTTCACACTGGTTGCTATTATTTGTTTTATACGATGGAAAAGCTGTTGTATTTATATCGTATTTTATGCTTCTGGCGTTGACTTCTTAGGCCCTAACTATTCCATCTGGTGGAACAACGCCCTAGAGTAAAGCCCAGGTTGCGCGGAACGAAGAAATGACCATAACTTTCACACTCGTAGCAATTATTCGTTTGATACAATGGAAAAACTGTTCTATTTATTTTGTATTTAATGCTTCGGGCGGTGGCTTCTAAGGCCCTAACTATTCGATCAGGTGGAGCAACGCCCTAGAGTGAAGCCTAGGTTGCCCGGAACGTAGAAATGACCATAACTTTCACACTGGTTGCTATTATTCGTTTTGTACGATAGAAAACCCGTTATATTTATATTGTATTTTATGCTTCTGGCGTTGACTTCTGAGGCCGTGGCTATTCGATGTGGTGGAAGAACGGCATAGAGTGAAGCCTAGGTAGCCCGGAACGTAGATATGTCCATATCTTTCACACAGTTTGCAATTATTCCTTTTATACGATGGAACAGCTGTTGTATTTATATCGTATTTTATGCTTCTGGCGTTGACTTCTAAGGACCTAACTATTCGGTCTGGTGGATCAACGCCCTAGAGTGAAGCCTAGGTTGCCCGGAACGTAGAAATAACCATAACTTTCGCACTGGTTGGAATTATTCGTTTTATACGATGGAGAAGCTGTTGTATTTATATCGTATTTTATGCTTCTGGCGTTGACTTCTTAGGCCCTAACTATTCCATCTGGTGGAACAACGCCCTAGGGTGAAGTCTAGGTTGCCCGGAAAGTAGAAATCACCATAACTTTCACACTGGTAGCAATTATTCGTTTTATACGATGGAAAAACTGTTCTATTTATTTTATATTTTATTCTTCGGGCGTTGACTTCTAAGGCCCTAACTATCCGATCTGGTGGAGCAACGCCCTAGGGTGAAGCCTAGGTTGCCCGGTACGTAGAAATGACCATAAGTTTCATACTGGTTGCAATTATTCGTTTTACACGATGGAAAAACTGTTGTATTTATATTGTATTTTATGCTTCGGGCGTTGACTTCTAAGGCCCTAACTATTCGATCTGGCAGAGCAACGCCCTAGAGTGAAGCCTAGGTTGCCCGGTACGTAGAAATGACCATAAGTTTCATACTGGTTGCAATTATTCGTTTTATACGATGGAAAAACTGTTGTATTTATATTGCATTTTATGCTTCTGGCGTTCACTTCTTAGGCCCTAACTATTCGATCTGGTGGTACAACGCCCTAGGGTGAAGCCTAGGTTGCCAGGAACGTGGAAATGACCATAACTTTTACACTGACAGCAATTATTCGTTTTATACAATGGAAAAACCGTTCTATTTATTTTGTATTTTATGCTTCGGGCGTTGACATCTAAGGCCCCAACTGTTTGATCTGGTGGAGCAACGCCCTAGAGTGAAGCCTAGGTTGCCTGGAACGTAGAAATGACCATCACTTTCACACGGGCTGCAATTATTCCTGTTATAGGATGGAAAGACTGTTGTATTTTTATTGTATTTTATACTTCAGGCGTTGACTTCTGAGGCCGTAGCTATTCGATGTGGTGGAAGAACGCCATACAGTGAAGCCTAGGTTGCCCGGACCGTAGAAATGACCATAACCTTCACACTGGTTGCAATTATTTGTTTTATACGATGGAAAAGCTGTTGTATTTATATCGTATTTTATGCTTCTGGCGTTGACTTCTTAGGCCCTAACTATTCCATCTGGTGGAACAACGCCCTAGAGTAAAGCCCAGGATGCGCGGAACGAAGAAATGACCATAACTTTCACACTCGTAGCAATTATTCGTTTGATACAATGGAAAAACCGTTCTATTTATTTTGTATTTAATGTTTCGGGCGTTGGCTTCTAAGGCCCTAACTATTCGATCAGGTGGAGCAACGCCCTAGAGTGAAGCCTAGGTTGCCCGAAATGTAGAAATGGCCATAACTTTCACACTGGTTGCAATTATTCATTTTATACGATGGAAAAACTGTTGTACTTATATTGTATTTTAATCTTATGGCGTTGAATTCTAAGTCCCTAGCGATTCGATCTGGTGGAGCAACGCCCTAGAGTGAAACCTACTTTACCCGGAACGTAGAAATGTCCAGTACTTTCATACTGTTTGCATTTATTCCTGTTATACGATGGAAAAACTTTTGCATCTTTATTGTATTTTATGCTTCTGGCGTTGACTTCTAAGGCCCTAGCTATTCGATTTGGTGGAGCACCGCCCTGGACTGAAGCCTAGGTTGCCCGGAACGTAGAAATGACCATAACTTTCACACTGGTAGCAATTTTTCTTTTTGTACGATGGAAAAACTGTTTTATTTATCTTGTATTTTAAGCTTCGGGCGTTGACGTCTAAGGCCCTAACTATTCGATCTGGTGGAACAACGGCCTAGGGTGAAGCCTAGGTTGCCCGGAACGTAGAAATGACCATCACTTTCACACTGGTTGCAATTATTCGTTTTATACGATGGAAAAACTGTTGCATCTTTATCGTATTTTATGCTTCTGGAGTCGACTTCTTAGGCCCTAACTGTTTGATCTGGTGGAGCACCGCCCTAGAGTGAAGCCTAGGTTGCCCGGAACGCAGAAATAACCATAACTTTTACACTGGTAGCAATTATTCGTTTTATACAATGGAAAAACTGTTCTATTTATTTTGTATTTAATGCTTCGGGCGTAGACTTCTAAGGCCCTAACTGTTTGATCTGGTGGAGCAACGCCCTAGGGTGAAGCCTAGGCTGCCGGAACGTAGAAATAACCAGTACTTTCACACTGGTTGCAGTTATTCGTTTTATACAATGGAACTACTGTTCTATTTATTTTGCATTTTATGCTTCGGGCGATGACTTCTAAGGCCCTAACTATTCGATCTGGTGGAGCAACGCCCTAGAGTGAAGCCTAGGTTGATCGGAACGTAGAAACGACCATTACCTTCACACTGTTTGCAATTATTCATTTTATACGATGGCAAAGCTGTTGTATTTATATTGTATTTTATGCTTCCGGCGTTAACTTCTAAGGCCGTAGCTATCAGATTTGGAGCAGCAATGCCCTAGAGTGACGCGTAGGTTGCCCGGAACGTAGAAATGACCATTACTTTCACACTGTTTGCAATTATTCGTTTTATACGATGGAAAATCTGTTGTATTTATATCGTATTTTATGCTTCTGGCGTTGACTTCTTAGGCCCTAACTATTCCATCTGGTGGAACAACGCCCTAGAGTAAAGCCCAGGATGCGCGGAACGAAGAAATGACCATAACTTTCACACTCGTAGCAATTATTCGTTTGATACAATGGAAAAACCGTTCTATTTATTTTGTATTTAATGTTTCGGGCGTTGGCTTCTAAGGCCCTAACTATTCGATCAGGTGGAGCAACGCCCTAGAGTGAAGCCTAGGTTGCCCGAAATGTAGAAATGGCCATAACTTTCACACTGGTTGCAATTATTCATTTTATACGATGGAAAAACTGTTGTACTTATATTGTATTTTAATCTTATGGCGTTGAATTCTAAGTCCCTAGCGATTCGATCTGGTGGAGCAACGCCCTAGAGTGAAACCTACTTTACCCGGAACGTAGAAATGTCCAGTACTTTCATACTGTTTGCATTTATTCCTGTTATACGATGGAAAAACTTTTGCATCTTTATTGTATTTTATGCTTCTGGCGTTGACTTCTAAGGCCCTAGCTATTCGATTTGGTGGAGCACCGCCCTGGACTGAAGCCTAGGTTGCCCGGAACGTAGAAATGACCATAACTTTCACACTGGTAGCAATTTTTCTTTTTGTACGATGGAAAAACTGTTTTATTTATCTTGTATTTTAAGCTTCGGGCGTTGACGTCTAAGGCCCTAACTATTCGATCTGGTGGAACAACGGCCTAGGGTGAAGCCTAGGTTGCCCGGAACGTAGAAATGACCATCACTTTCACACTGGTTGCAATTATTCGTTTTATACGATGGAAAAACTGTTGCATCTTTATCGTATTTTATGCTTCTGGAGTCGACTTCTTAGGCCCTAACTGTTTGATCTGGTGGAGCACCGCCCTAGAGTGAAGCCTAGGTTGCCCGGAACGCAGAAATAACCATAACTTTTACACTGGTAGCAATTATTCGTTTTATACAATGGAAAAACTGTTCTATTTATTTTGTATTTAATGCTTCGGGCGTAGACTTCTAAGGCCCTAACTGTTTGATCTGGTGGAGCAACGCCCTAGGGTGAAGCCTAGGCTGCCGGAACGTAGAAATAACCAGTACTTTCACACTGGTTGCAGTTATTCGTTTTATACAATGGAACTACTGTTCTATTTATTTTGCATTTTATGCTTCGGGCGATGACTTCTAAGGCCCTAACTATTCGATCTGGTGGAGCAACGCCCTAGAGTGAAGCCTAGGTTGATCGGAACGTAGAAACGACCATTACCTTCACACTGTTTGCAATTATTCATTTTATACGATGGCAAAGCTGTTGTATTTATATTGTATTTTATGCTTCCGGCGTTAACTTCTAAGGCCGTAGCTATCAGATTTGGAGCAGCAATGCCCTAGAGTGACGCGTAGGTTGCCCGGAACGTAGAAATGGTCATTACTTTCGCACTGGTTGCAATTAGTCATGCTATACGATGGAAAATCAGTTGCATTTTTATTGTATTTTATGCTTCTGGCGTTAGCTTCTAAGGATGTGGCTTTTAGCTGCGGTGGATCAACGCCGTAGAGTGACGCCTAGGTTGCCCGGCACGTAGAAATGACCATTACTTTCACAATGTTTGCAATTATTCATTTTATACGATGGTAATCTGTTGTACTTATATTGCATTTTATTCTTCTGGCGTCGACTTCTTAGGCCCTAACTACTCGATCTGCTGGAACAACGATCTAGAGTGAAGCCTAGGTTGCCAGGAACGTAGAAATGACCATTACTTTCGCACTGTTTGCTAATATACATTATATACGATGGAAAGGCTGTTGTATTTATATTGTATTTTATGCTTCTGGCGTTGACTTCTTAGGCCCTAACTATTTAACCTGGTGGAGCACCGCCCTAGAGTGAAGACTAGGTTGCCCGGGACGTAGAATATACCATTACCTTCACACTGGTTGCAATTATTCCTGTTATACGATGGAAAAACTGTTGCATCTTTAATGTGTTTTATGCTTCTGGCGTTGACTTCTTAGGCCCTAACTATTCCGTCTGGTGGAACAACGCCCTAGAGTGAAGCCTAGGTTGCCCGGAACGTAGAAATGACCATAACTTCACACTGGCAGCAATTATTCATGCTATACGATGGAAAAGCTGTTGTATTTATATCGTATTTTATGCTGCTGGCGTTGACTTCTTAGGCCCTAACTATTCCATCTGGTCGAGCAACGCCCTAGGGTGAGGCCTAGGTTGCCCGGAACGTAGAAATGACCATTACCTTCACACTGGTTGCAATTACTCCTGTTATACGATGGAAAAACTGTTGCATCTTTATTGTATTTTATGGATCTGGCGTTGACTTCTTAGGCCCCAACTATTCGATCTGGTGGAGCAACGTCCTAGAGTGAAGCCTAGGTTGCCCGGAACGTACAAATGACCATGACATTCACACTGGTTACCATTATTCGTTTTATACGATGGAAAAGCTGTTGTATTTATATTGTATTTTATGCTCCTGGCGTTGACTTCTAAGGCCGTAGCTATTAGATGTGGTGGAGCAACGCCCTAGAGTGACGCCTAGGTTGACCGGAACGTAGAAATGACCATTACTTTCACAATGTCTGCAATTATTCGTTTTCTACGATGGAAAAGCTGTTGTATTTGTATCGTATTTTATGCTTCTGGCGTTGACTTCCTAGACCCTAACTATTCCATCTGGTGGAGCAACGCCCTAGTGTCAAGCCTAGGTTGCCCGGAACGTAGAAATGACCATTACTTTCACAATGTTCGCAATCATTCATTTTATACGATGGAAAGACTGTTGTACTTATATTGTATTTTATGCTTCGGGCGTTGACTTCTAAGGCCCTAACTATTCGATTTGGTGGAGCAACGCCCTACAGTGAAGTCTAGGTTGCCCGGAACGTAGATATGACCATTACTTTCACAATATTTGCAATTACTCACTTTATACAATGGAAAAACTGTTGTACTTATATCGTATTTTATTCTTCTGGCGTTGACTTCTTTGGCCCTGTCTGCTCGATCTGGTGGAACAGCGCGCTAGAATGAAGCCTATGTTGCCCGGAACGTAGAAATGACCATTACTTTCACACTGTCTGCAAACATACATTATATACGATGGAAAAGCTGTTGCACTTATATTGTAATTTATGCTTCGGGCGTTGACTTGTAAGGCCCTAGCTATTCGATCTGGTGGAGCAACGGCCTAGAGTGAAGCCTAGGTTGCCCGGAACGTAGAAATGACCATAACTTTCACACTGGTTGCCATTATTCGTTTTATACGATGGAAAAGCTTTTGTATTTATATCGAATTTTATGCTGCTGGCGTCGACTTCTTAGGCCCCAACTATTCCATCTGGTGGAACAACGACCTATGGTGAAGCCTAGGTTGCCCGGGACGTAGAAATGACCATAACTTTCACCCTGGAAGCAATTATTCGTTTTATACATGGAAAAGCTGTTCTATTTATTTTGTATGTTATGCTTCGGGCGTTGACTTCTAAGGCCCTAGCTATTCGATCTGGTGGAGCAACGCCCTAGAGTGAAACCTAGGTTACCCGGAACGTAGAAATGACCAGTACCTTCACACTGTTTGCAGTTATTCCTGTTGTACGATGGAAAAACTGTTGCATCTTTATTGTATTTCATGCTTCTGGCGTTGACTTCTAAGGCCCTAACTATTCGATCTGGTGGAGTAACGCCCTAGGGTGACGCCTAGGTTACCCGGAACGTAGAAATGACCATTACTTACACACTGTTTGCAATTATTCGTTTTATACGATGGGAAAACTGTTGCACCTTTATTGTATTTCATGCATCTGGCGTTGACATCTAAGGCCCTAACTATTCGATCTGGTGGAGCAAGGCCCTAGAGTGAAGCCTAGGTTGCCCGGAACGTAGAAATGACCAGTACTTTCACACTGGTTGCAGTTATTCGTTTTATACAATGAAAAACTGTTCTATTTATTATGAATTTTATGCTTCGGGCGCTGACTTCTAAGGCCCTAACTATTCGATCTGGTGGAGCAACGCCCTATAGTGAAGCCTAGGTTGCCCGGAACGTATAAATGACCATAACATTCACACTGGTTACCATTATTCGTTTTATATGATGGAAAAGCTGTTGTATTTATGTCGTATTTTATGCTTCTGACGTCGACTTCTAAGGCACTAACTATTCGCTCAGGTGGAGCAACGCCCTAGAGTGAAGCCTAGGTTGTCCGGAACGTACAAATGACCATTACATTCACACTGGTTGCAATTATTCCTGTTATACGATGGAAAAACTGTTGCATCTTTATTGTATTTTATGCTTCTGGCGTTGACTTCTTAGGCCCTAACTATTCGATCTGGTGGAGCAACGCCCTAGAGTGAAGCCTAGGTTGTCCGGAACGTACAAATGACCATTACTTTCACACTGGTTGCAATTATTCATGCTATACGATTGAAGAACAGTTGCATTTTTATTGTATTTGCTGCTTCTGTATTTGAATTCTAAGGTCCTAGCTATTCGATCTGGTGGGGCAACGCCTCAGTGTTAAGCCTAGGATGCCCGAAACGTCGAAATGGTCATTACTTTCGCACTGGTTGCAATTATTCCTGTTATACGATGGTAAAACTGTTGTATTTTTATTGTATTGTATGCTTCAGGCGATGACTTCTAAGGCCCTAACTATTCGATCTGTTGGAACAACGCCCTGGAGCGAAGCCTAGGTTGCCCGGAACGTAGAAATGACCATAACTTCACACTGGTTGCTATTATTCGTCTTATACGATGAAAAAACTGTTATATTTATATTGCATTTTATGCTTCTAGCATTGACTTCTTAGGCCCTAACTATTCGATCTGTTGGAAAAACGCCCTAGAGTGAAGCCTGCGATGCCCGGAACGTAGAAATGATCATTACCTTCACGCTTGTTGCAATTATTCCTGTTATACGATGAAAAAACTGTTGTATTTTTATTGCTTTTTTTCCTTCAGGCGTTGACTTCTAAGGCCGTAGCTATTCGATGTGGTGGAGCAACGTCCTACAGTGACGTCTAGGTTGCCCGGAACGTAGAAATGATGATTACTTTCACAATGTTTGCAATTATTCACTTTATACAATGGAAAAACTGTTGTACTTATATCGTCTTTTATTCTTCTGGCGTTGACTTCTTAGGCCCTGTCTGTTCGATCTGGTGGAACAGCGCCCTAGAATGAAGCCTAGGTAGCCCGGAACGTAGAAATGACTATTACTTTCACTCTGTTTGCAAATATACATTATATACGATGGAAAAGCTGTTGCACTTATATTGTAATTTATGCTTCGGGCGTTGACTTCTAAGGCCCTAGCTATTCCATCTGGTGGAGCAACGCCCTAGTGTCAAGCCTAGGTTGCCCGGAACGTAGAAATGACCATTACTTTCACAATGTTCGCAATCATTCATTTTATACGATGGAAAGACTGTTGTACTTATATTGTATTTTATGCTTCGGGCGTTGACTTCTAAGGCCCTAACTATTCGATTTGGTGGAGCAACGCCCTACAGTGAAGTCTAGGTTGCCCGGAACGTAGAAATGACCATTACTTTCACAATGTTTGCAATTACTCACTTTATACAATGGAAAAACTGTTGTACTTATATCGTATTTTATTCTTCTGGCGTTGACTTCTTTGGCCCTGTCTGCTCGATCTGGTGGAACAGCGCGCTAGAATGAAGCCTATGTTGCCCGGAACGTAGAAATGACCATTACTTTCACACTGTTTGCAAATATACATTATATACGATGGAAAAGCTGTTGCACTTATATTGTAATTTATGCTTCGGGCGTTGACTTGTAAGGCCCTAGCTATTCGATCTGGTGGAGCAACGGCCTAGAGTGAAGCCTAGGTTGCCCGGAACGTAGAAATGACCATAACTTTCACACTGGTTGCCATTATTCGTTTTATACGATGGAAAAGCTGTTGTATTTATATCGAATTTTATGCTGCTGGCGTCGACTTCTTAGGCCCCAACTATTCCATCTGGTGGAACAACGACCTATGGTGAAGCCTAGGTTGCCCGGGACGTAGAAATGACCATAACTTTCACCCTGGAAGCAATTATTCGTTTTATACATGGAAAAGCTGTTCTATTTATTTTGTATGTTATGCTTCGGGCGTTGACTTCTAAGGCCCTAGCTATTCGATCTGGTGGAGCAACGCCCTAGAGTGAAACCTAGGTTACCCGGAACGTAGAAATGACCAGTACCTTCACACTGTTTGCAGTTATTCCTGTTGTACGATGGAAAAACTGTTGCATCTTTATTGTATTTCATGCTTCTGGCTTTGACTTCTAAGGCCCTAACTATTCGATCTGGTGCAGTAACGCCCTAGGGTGACGCCTAGGTTACCCGGAACGTAGAAATGACCATTACTTACACACTGTTTGCAATTATTCGTTTTATACGATGGGAAAACTGTTGCACCTTTATTGTATTTCATGCATCTGGCGTTGACATCTAAGGCCCTAACTATTCGATCTGGTGGAGCAAGGCCCTAGAGTGAAGCCTAGGTTGCCCGGAACGTAGAAATGACCAGTACTTTCACACTGGTTGCAGTTATTCGTTTTATACAATGAAAAACTGTTCTATTTATTATGAATTTTATGCTTCGGGCGCTGACTTCTAAGGCCCTAACTATTCGATCTGGTGGAGCAACGCCCTATAGTGAAGCCTAGGTTGCCCGGAACGTATAAATGACCATAACATTCACACTGGTTACCATTATTCGTTTTATACGATGGAAAAGCTGTTGTATTTATGTCGTATTTTATGCTTCTGACGTCGACTTCTAAGGCACTAACTATTCGCTCAGGTGGAGCAACGCCCTAGAGTGAAGCCTAGGTTGTCCGGAACGTACAAATGACCATTACATTCACACTGGTTGCAATTATTCCTGTTATACGATGGAAAAACTGTTGCATCTTTATTGTATTTTATGCTTCTGGCGTTGACTTCTTAGGCCCTAACTATTCGATCTGGTGGAGCAACGCCCTAGAGTGAAGCCTAGGTTGTCCGGAACGTACAAATGACCATTACTTTCACACTGGTTGCCATTATTCGTTTTATACGATGGAAGAGCTGTTGTATTTATGTCGTATTTCATGCTTCTGACGTCGACTTCTAAGGCACTAACTATTCGCTCAGGTGGAGCAACGCCCTAGAGTGAAGCCTAGGTTGTCCGGAACGTACAAATGACCATTACATTCACACTGGTTGCAATTATTCCTGTTATACGATGGAAAAACTGTTGCATCTTTATTGTATTTTATGCTTCTGGCGTTGACTTCTTAGGCCCTAACTATTCGATCTGGTGGAGCAACGTCCTAGAGTGAAGCCTAGGTTGCCCGGAACGTAGAAATGACCATAACTTTCACACTGGTTGCTATTATTCGTCTTATACGATGAAAAGACTGTTATATTTATATTGCATTTTATGCTTCTAGCATTGACTTCTTAGGCCCTAACTATTCGATCTGTTGGAACAACGCCCTAGAGTGAAGCCTGCGATGCCCGGAACGTAGAAATGATCATTACCTTCACGCTTGTTGCAATTATTCCTGTTATACGATGAAAAAACTGTTGTATTTTTATTGCTTTTTTTCCTTCAGGCGTTGACTTCTAAGGCCGTAGCTATTCGATGTGGTGGAGCAACGTCCTACAGTGACGTCTAGGTTGCCCGGAACGTAGAAATGATGATTACTTTCACAATGTTTGCAATTATTCACTTTATACAATGGAAAAACTGTTGTACTTATATCGTCTTTTATTCTTCTGGCGTTGACTTCTTAGGCCCTGTCTGTTCGATCTGGTGGAACAGCGCCCTAGAATGAAGCCTAGGTAGCCCGGAACGTAGAAATGACTATTACTTTCACTCTGTTTGCAAATATACATTATATACGATGGAAAAGCTGTTGCACTTATATTGTAATTTATGCTTCGGGCGTTGACTTCTAAGGCCCTAGCTATTCCATCTGGAGGAGCAACGCCCTAGTGTCAAGCCTAGGTTGCCCGGAACGTAGAAATGACCATTACTTTCACAATGTTCGCAATCATTCATTTTATACGATGGAAAGACTGTTGTACTTATATTGTATTTTATGCTTCGGGCGTTGACTTCTAAGGCCCTAACTATTCGATTTGGTGGAGCAACGCCCTACAGTGAAGTCTAGGTTGCCCGGAACGTAGAAATGACCATTACTTTCACAATGTTTGCAATTACTCACTTTATACAATGGAAAAACTGTTGTACTTATATCGTATTTTATTCTTCTGGCGTTGACTTCTTTGGCCCTGTCTGCTCGATCTGGTGGAACAGCGCGCTAGAATGAAGCCTATGTTGCCCGGAACGTAGAAATGACCATTACTTTCACACTGTTTGCAAATATACATTATATACGATGGAAAAGCTGTTGCACTTATATTGTAATTTATGCTTCGGGCGTTGACTTGTAAGGCCCTAGCTATTCGATCTGGTGGAGCAACGGCCTAGAGTGAAGCCTAGGTTGCCCGGAACGTAGAAATGACCATAACTTTCACACTGGTTGCCATTATTCGTTTTATACGATGGAAAAGCTGTTGTATTTATATCGAATTTTATGCTGCTGGCGTCGACTTCTTAGGCCCCAACTATTCCATCTGGTGGAACAACGACCTATGGTGAAGCCTAGTTTGCCCGGGACGTAGAAATGACCATAACTTTCACCCTGGAAGCAATTATTCGTTTTATACATGGAAAAGCTGTTCTATTTATTTTGTATGTTATGCTTCGGGCGTTGACTTCTAAGGCCCTAGCTATTCGATCTGGTGGAGCAACGCCCTAGAGTGAAACCTAGGTTACCCGGAACGTAGAAATGACCAGTACCTTCACACTGTTTGCAGTTATTCCTGTTGTACGATGGAAAAACTGTTGCATCTTTATTGTATTTCATGCTTCTGGCGTTGACTTCTAAGGCCCTAACTATTCGATCTGGTGGAGTAACGCCCTAGGGTGACGCCTAGGTTACCCGGAACGTAGAAATGACCATTACTTACACACTGTTTGCAATTATTCGTTTTATACGATGGGAAAACTGTTGCACCTTTATTGTATTTCATGCATCTGGCGTTGACATCTAAGGCCCTAACTATTCGATCTGGTGGAGCAAGGCCCTAGAGTGAAGCCTAGGTTGCCCGGAACGTAGAAATGACCATTACTTTCACACTGTTTGCAAATATACATTATATACGATGGAAAAGCTGTTGCACTTATATTGTAATTTATGCTTCGGGCGTTGACTTGTAAGGCCCTAGCTATTCGATCTGGTGGAGCAACGGCCTAGAGTGAAGCCTAGGTTGCCCGGAACGTAGAAATGACCATAACTTTCACACTGGTTGCCATTATTCGTTTTATACGATGGAAAAGCTGTTGTATTTATATCGAATTTTATGCTGCTGGCGTCGACTTCTTAGGCCCCAACTATTCCATCTGGTGGAACAACGACCTATGGTGAAGCCTAGGTTGCCCGGGACGTAGAAATGAGCATAACTTTCACCCTGGAAGCAATTATTCGTTTTATACATGGAAAAGCTGTTCTATTTATTTTGTATGTTATGCTTCGGGCGTTGACTTCTAAGGCCCTAGCTATTCGATCTGGTGGAGCAACGCCCTAGAGTGAAACCTAGGTTACCCGGAACGTAGAAATGACCAGTACCTTCACACTGTTTGCAGTTATTCCTGTTGTACGATGGAAAAACTGTTGCATCTTTATTGTATTTCATGCTTCTGGCGTTGACTTCTAAGGCCCTAACTATTCGATCTGGTGGAGTAACGCCCTAGGGTGACGCCTAGGTTACCCAGAACGTAGAAATGACCATTACTTACACACTGTTTGCAATTATTCGTTTTATACGATGGGAAAACTGTTGCACCTTTATTGTATTTCATGCATCTGGCGTTGACATCTAAGGCCCTAACTATTCGATCTGGTGGAGCAAGGCCCTAGAGTGAAGCCTAGGTTGCCCGGAACGTAGAAATGACCAGTACTTTCACACTGGTTGCAGTTATTCGTTTTATACAATGAAAAACTGTTCTATTTATTATGAATTTTATGCTTCGGGCGCTGACTTCTAAGGCCCTAACTATTCGATCTGGTGGAGCAACGCCCTATAGTGAAGCCTAGGTTGCCCGGAACGTATAAATGACCATAACATTCACACTGGTTACCATTATTCGTTTTATACGATGGAAAAGCTGTTGTATTTATATCGTATTTTATGCTTCTGGCGCTGATTTCTTAGACCCTAACTATTCCATCTGGTGGTAGAACGCCCTGGAGCGAAGCCTAGGTTGCCCGGAACGTAGAAATGACCATAACTTTCACACTGGTAGCAACTATTCGTTTTATACATGGAAAAACTGTTCTACTTATTTTGTATTTTATGCTTCTGGCGTTGACTTCTAAGGCCCTACCTATTCGATCTGGCGGAGCAACACCCTACAGTGAAGCCTAGGTTGCTCGGAACGTAGAAATGACCATTACTTTCACACTGTTTGCTAATATAAATTATATACGATGGAAAGGCTGTTGTATTTATACTTTATTTTATACTTCTGGCGTTGACTTCTTAGGCTCTAACTGTTTAACCTGGTGGAGCACCGCCCTAGAGTGAAGAGTAGGTTGCCCGGAACGTAGAACATACCATTACCTTCACACTGGTTGCAATTATTCCTGTTATACGATGGAAAAACTGTTGCATCTTTATTGTATTTTATGCTTCTGGCGTTGAGTTCTCAGGCCCCAACTATTCCATCTGGTGGAACAACGGCCTAGGGTGAAGCCTAGGTTGCCCGGAACGTAGAAATGACCAACTCTTTGACACTGGTAGCAATTATTCGTTTTATACATGGAAAATCTGTTGTATTTATTTTGTATTTTATGCTTCTGGCGTTGACTTCTAAGGCACTAACTATTCGATCAGGTGGAGCAACGCCCAGAAGTGAAGCCTAGGTTGTCCGGAACGTACAAATGACCATTACATTCACACTGGTTGCAATTATTCCTGTTATACGATGGAAAAACTGTTGCATCTTTATTGTATTTTATGCTTCTGGCGTTGACTTCTTAGGCCCTAACTATTCGATCTGGTGGAGCAACGTACTAGAGTGAAGCCTAGGTTGCCCGGAACGTAGAAATGACCATAACTTTCACACTGGGTGCAATTATACGTTTTATACGATGGAAAAGCTGTTGTATTTATATCGTATTTTATGCCTCTGGCGTTGACTTCTTAGGCCCTAACTATTCCATCTGGTGGAACAACGCACTAGGGTGAAGCCTAGGTTGCCCGGAACGTAGAAATGACCATAGCTTTCACACTGGTAGCAATTATTCGTTTTATACTTGTAAGAACTGTTCTATTTATTTTGTATTTTATGCTTCTGGCGTTGACTTCTAAGGCCCTAAATATTCGATCTGGTGGTAGAACGCCCTAGAGTGAAGCCTAGGTTGCCCGGAACGTAGAAATGACCATCACTTTCACACTGGTTGCAATTATTCCTGTTATACGATGGAAAAACTCTTTTATATTTATCGTATTTTTAGCTTCGGGCGTTGACTTCTATGGCCCTACCTATTCGATCTTTTGGAGCAACACCCTACAGTGAAGCCTGAGTTGCCCGGAACGTAGAAATGACCATAACTTTCACAATGGTTGCCATTATTCGTTTTATGCGATTGAAAGACTGTTGTATTTATTTTGTAGTTTATGCTTCTGGCGTTGAATTCCAAGGCCCTAACACTTCGACCTGGTGGAGCAATGCCTCAGGGTTAAGTCTAGGATGCCGGAAACGTCGAAATGATCATTAATTTCTCACTGGTTGCAACTACTCATGCTAAACGATGGAAAAACTGTTGCATTTTTATTGTTTTTCTGCTTCTGGCTTTGACTTCTAAGGTCCTAGCTATTCGATCAGGTGAGGCAACGTCCAAGAGGGAAGCCTATGTTGCCCGGAACGTAGAAATGACCATAACTTTCACACTGGGTGCAATTATTCGTTTTATACGATGGAAAAGCTATTGTATTTATATTGTATTTTATGCTTCTGGCGTTGACTTCTTAGGCCCTAACTATTCGATCTTGTGGAGCAATGCCTCAGAGTTAAGTCTGGGATGCCCGAAACGTCGAAATGATCGTTACTTTCAAACTGGTTGCAATTATTCATGCTATACGATTGAAGAACTGTTGCATCTTAATTGTATTTTCTGCTTCTGTATTTGAATTCTAAGGTCCTAGCTATTCGATCTGGAGGGGCAACGCCTCAGAGTTAAGCCTAGGATGCCCGAAACGTCGAAATGGTCATTACTTTCGCACTGGTTGCAATTATTCGTCTTATACGATGGAAAAGTTGTTGTATTTATATCGTATTTTATGCTTCTGGCGTTGACTTCTTAGGCCTTAACCATTCGATCTGGTGGAACAACGCACTAGAGTGAAGTCTAGGTTGCCCGGAACGAAGAAATGACCATCACTTTCACACTGGTTGCAATTATTCATATTATAGGATGGAAAACCTGTTGTATTTATATTGTAGTTTATGCTCCTGGTGTTGACTTCTAAGGCCCTAACTATTCAATCTGTTGGAGCAACGCGCTAGGGTGAAGCCTAGGCTGCCCGGGAAGTAGAAATGTCCATAACTTTCATACTGGTTGCAATTATTCGTTCTATACGTTGGAAAAACTGTTGTATTTATATTGTTTTTTATGCTTCTGGCGTTGACTTCTAAGGCCGTAGCTATTAGCTGTGGTGGAGCAACGCCCTACACTGACGTCTAGGTTGCCCGGAACGTAGAAATGACCATTACTTTCACAATGTTTGCAATTATTCGTTTTATACGATGGAAAAGCTGTAGTATTTATATCGTATCTTATGATTCTGGCGTTGACCTCTTAGGCCCTAACTATTCCATCTGGTGGAACAACGCCCTGGAGTGAAGCCTAGGTTGCCCGGAACGTAGAAATGATCATAACTTTCACACTGGTAGCAATTATTCGTTTTATACATGGAAAAACTGTTCTATTTATCTTGTATTTTATGCTTTCGGCGTTGACTTCTAAGGCCCTACCTATCCGATCTGGCGGAGCAACGCCCTCGAGTGAAGCCTAGGTTGCCCGGAACGTAGAAATGACCATAACTGCACACTGGTTGCTATTATTCGTCTTATACGATGAAAAAACTGTTATATTTATGTTGCATTTTATGCTTCTGGCGTTGACTTCTTAGGCCCTAACTATTCGATCTGTTGGAACAACGCCCTAGAGTGAAGCCTGCGATGCCCGGAACGTAGAAATGATCATTACCTTCACGCTTGTTGCAATTATTCCTGTTATACGATGAAAACACTGTTGTATTTTTATTGCTTTTTTTCCTTCAGGCGTTGACTTCTAAGGCCGTAGCTATTCGATGTGGTGGAGCAACGTCCTACAGTGACGTCTAGGTTGCCCGGAACGTAGAAATGATGATTACTTTCACAATGTTTGAAATTATTCACTTTATACAATGGAAAAACTGTTGTACTTATATCGTATTTTAGTCTTCTGGCGTTGACTTCTTAGGCCCTGTCTGTTCGATCTGGTGGAACAGCGCCCCTGAATGAAGCCTAGGTAGCCAGGAACGTAGAAATGACTATTACTTTCACACTGCTTGCAAATATACATTATATACGATGGAAAAGCTGTTGCACTTATATTGTAATTTATGCTTCGGGCGTTGACTTCTAAGGCCCTTGCTATTCGATCTGGTGGAGCAACGGCCTAGAGTGAAGTCTAGGTTGCCCGGAACGTAGAAATGACCATAACTTTCACACTGGTTGCCATTATTCGTTTTATACGGTGGAAAAGCTGTTGTATTTATGTCGTATTTTATGATTCTGACGTCGACTTCTTAGGCCCCAACTATTCCATCTGGTGGAACAACGCCCTATGGTGAAGCCTAGGTTGCCCGGGACGTAGAAACGACCATTACATTCACACTGGTTGCAATTATTCCTGTTATACGATGGAAAAACTCTTGTATATTTATCGTATTTTATGCTCGGGCGTTGACTTCTATGGCCCTACCTATTCGATCTGGTGGAGCAACACCCTACAGTGAAGCCTAGTTTGTCAGGAACGTAGATAAGACCATAACCTTCAGACAGGTTGCAATTATTCGTTTTATACGATTGAAAGACTGTTGTATTTATTTTGTAGTTTATGCTTCTGGCGTTGAATTCCAAGGCCCTAACACTTCGACCTGGTGGAGCCATGCCTCAGAGTTAAGTCTAGGATGCCCGAAACGTCGAAATGATCATTAATTTCTCACTGGTTGCAACTATTCATGCCATACGATGGAAAAACTGTTGCATTTTTATTGTTTTTTCTGCTTCTGGCTTTGACTTCTAAGTTCCTAGCTATTCGATCAGGTGAGGCAACGTCCAAGAGGGAAGCCTATGTTGCCCGGAACGTAGAAATGACCATAACTTTCACACTGGGTGCAATTATACGTTTTATACGATCGAAAAGCTATTGTATTTATATTGTATTTTATGCTTCTGGCGTTGACTTCTTAGGCCCTAACTATTCGATCTTGTGGAGCGATGCCTCAGAGTTAAGTCTAGGATGCCCGAAACGTCGAAATGACCGTTACTTTCACACTGGTTGCAATTATTCATGCTATACGATTGAAGAACAGTTGCATTTTTATTGTATTTTCTGCTTCTGTATTTGAATTCTAAGGTCCTAGCTATTCGATCTGGTGGGGCAACGCCTCAGTGTTAAGCCTAGGATGCCCGAAACGTCGAAATGGTCATTACTTTCGCACTGATTGCAATTATTCCTGTTATACGATGGTAAAACTGTTGTGTTTTTATTGTATTGTATGCTTCAGGCGATGACTTCTAAGGCCCTAACTATTCGATCTGGTGGAACAACGCCCTGGAGCGAAGCCTAGGTTGCCCGGAACGTAGAAATGACCATTACATTCACACTGGTAGCAACTATTCGTTTTATACATGGAAAAACTGTTCTACTTATTTTGTATTTTATGCTTCTGGCGTTGACTTCTAAGGCCCTACCTATTCGATCTGGCGGAGCAACACCCTACAGTGAAGCCTAGGTTGCTCGGAACGTAGAAATGACCATTACATTCACACTGGTTGCAATTATTCCTGTTATACGATGGAAAAACTGTTGCATCTTTATTGTATTTTATGCTTCTGGCGTTGACTTCTTAGGCCCTAACTATTCGATCTGGTCTAGCAACGCACTGGGGTGAAGCCTAGGTTGCCCGGAACGTGGACATGACCATAACTTTCACACTGTTTGCCATTATTCGTTTTATACGATGGAAAAGCTGTTGTATTTATTTCATATTTTATGCTTCTGGCGTTGACTTCTTAGGTCCCAACTATTCCATCTGGTGGAACGACGCCCTCGGGTGAAGCCTAGGTTGCCGGAACGTAGAAATGACCATAACTTTCACACAGGAAGCAATTATTCGTTTTATACATGGAAAAGCTGTTCTATTAATTTTGTATTTTATGCTTCGGGCGTTGACTTCTAAAGCCCTAGCTATTCCACCTGGTGGAGCAACGGCCTAGAGAGAAGCCTAGGTTGCCCGGAACGTAGAAATGACCATAACTTTCACACTGGTTGCCATTATTCGTTTTATACGATGGAAAATCTGTTATATCTATATCGTATTTTATGCTTCTGGCGTTGAAATCTTAGGCCCCAACTATTCCATCTGGTGGAACAACGCCCTATGGTGAAGCCTAGGTTGCCCGGAACGTAGAAATGATCATAACTTTCACGCTGGAAACAATTATTCGTTTTATACATGGAACAGCTGTTCTATTTATTTTGTATTTTATGTTTCGGGCGTTGACTTCTAAGGCCCTAACTATTGGATCGGGTGGAGCAACAGCCTAGAGTGAAGCCTAGGTTGCCCAGAACGTAGAAATGACCATAGCTTTCACACTGGTTGCTATTATTCGTTTTATACGATGGAATAACTGTTATATTTATATTGTATTTTATGCCTCTGGCGTTAACTTCTTAGGCCCTAACTATTCGATCTGGTGGAACAACGCCCCAGAGTGGAGCCTAGGTAGCCCGGAACGTAGAAATGACCATCACTTTCACACTGGTTGCAATAATTCCTGTTATACGATGGAAAAACTCTTGTATATTTATTGTATTTTATGCTTCTGGCGTTGACTTCTTAGGCCCTAACTATTCGATCTGGTGGAACAACGCCCTAGAGTGAAGCCTGCGATTCCCGGAACGTAGAAATGATCATTACCTTCACGCTTGTTGCAATTATTCGTGTTATACGATGAAAAAACTGTTGTACTTTTATTGCTTTTTTTCCTTCAGGCGTTGACTTCTAAGGCCGTAGCTATTCGATGTGGTGGAGCAACGCCCTAGAGTGACGCCTAGGTTGCCCGGAACGTAGAAATGACCATTACTTTCACAATGTATGCAATTATTCATTTTATACGATGGAAAAACTGTTGTACTTATATTGTAGTTTATGCTTATGGCGTTGACTTCTAAGGCCCTAACCCTTCGATCCGGTGGAGCAACGCCTCAGAGTTAAGCCTAGGATGCCCGAAACGTCGAAATGATCATTACATTCGCACTGGTTGCAACTAGTCATGCTATACGATGGAAAAACTGTTGCATTTTTATTGTATTTTATGCTTCTGGCGTTGACTTCTAAGGCCGTAGCTATTAGCTGTGGTGGAGCAACGCCCTACACTGACGTCTAGGTTGCCCGTAACGTAGAAATGACAATTACTTTCACAATGTTTGCAATTATTCACTTTATACAATGGAAAAACTGTTGTACTTATATCGTATTTTATTCTTCTGGCGTTGACTTCTTAGGCCCTGTCTGTTCGATCTGGTGGAACAGCGCCCTAGAATGAAGCCTAGGTAGCCCGGAACGTAGAAATGACTATTACTTTCACACTGTTTGCAAATATACATTATATACGATGGAAAAGCTGTTGCACTTATATTGTAATTTATGCTTCGGGCGTTGACTTCTAAGGCCCTAGCTATTCGATCTGGTGGAGCAACGGCCTAGAGTGAAGCCTAGGTTGCCCGGAACGTAGAAATGACCATAACTTTCACAATGGTTGCCATTATTCGTTTTATACGATGGAAAAGCTGTTGTATTTATATCGTATTTTATGCTTCTGACGTCGACTTCTTAGGCCCCAACTATTCCATCTGGTGGAGCAACGCCCTAGGGTGAGGCCTAGGTTGTCCGGAACGTAGATATGACCATTACCTTCACACTGGTTGCAATTATTCCTGTTATACGATGGAAATACTGTTGCATCTTTATTGTATTTTATGCATCTGGCGTTGACTTCTTAGGCCCCAACTATTCGATCTGGTGGAGCAACGTCCTAGAGTGAAGCCTAGGTTGCCCGGAACGTACAAATGACCATAACTTTCACACTGGTAGCAATTATTCGTTTTATACATGGAAAAACTGTTCTATTTATTTTGTATTTTATGCTTCTGGCGCTGACTTCTAAGGCCCTACCTATTCGATCTGGCGGAGCAACACCCTACAGTGAAGCCTAGGTTGCTCGGAACGTAGAAATGACCATTACTTTCACACTGTTTGCAATAATTCATTTTATACGATGGCAAAGCTGTTTTATTTATATTGTATTTTATGCTTCTGGCGGTGACTTCTAAGGCCCTATCTCTTCGATTTGGTGGAGCAACGCCTCAGAGTTAAGCCTAGGATGCCCGAAACGTCGAAATGGTCATTACTTTCGCACTGGTTGCAATTAGTCATGCTATACGATGGAAAATCAGTTGCATTTTTATTGTATTTTATGCTTCTGGCGCTGACTTCTAAGGCCCTACCTATTCGATCTGGCGGAGCAACACCCTACAGTGAAGCCTAGGTTGCTCGGAACGTAGAAATGACCATTACTTTCACACTGTTTGCAATAATTCATTTTATACGATGGCAAAGCTGTTGTATTTATATTGTATTTTATGCTTCTGGCGGTGACTTCTAAGGCCCTATCTCTTCGATTTGGTGGAGCAACGCCTCAGAGTTAAGCCTAGGATGCCCGAAACGTCGAAATGGTCATTACTTTCGCACTGGTTGCAATTAGTCATGCTATACGATGGAAAATCAGTTGCATTTTTATTGTATTTTATGCTTGTGGCGTTAGCTTCTATGGCTGTAGCTTTTAGCTGTGGTGGAGCAACGCCGTAGAGTGACGCCTAGGTTGCCCGGCACGTAGAAATGACCATTACTTTCACAATGTTTGCAATTATTCATTTTATACGATGGTAATCTGTTGTACTTATATTGCATTTTATTGTTCTGGCGTCGACTTCTTAGGCCCTAACTATTCGATCTGGTGGAACAACGCTCTAGAGGGAAGACTAGGTTGCCAGGAACGTAGAAATGACCATTACTTTCGCACTGTTTGCTAATATACATTATATACGATGGAAAGGCTGTTGTATTTATATTGTATTTTATGCTTCTGGCGTTGACTTCTTAGGCCCTAACTATTTAACCTGGCGGAGCACCGCCCTAGAGTGAAGAGTAGGTTGCCCGGAACGTAGAACATACCATTACATTCACACTGGTTGCAATTATTCCTGTTATACGATGGAAAGACTGTTGCATCTTTAATGTGTTTTATGCTTCTGGCGTTGACTTCTTAGGCCCTAACTATTCCATCTGGTGGAACAACGCCCCGGAGTGAAGCCTAGGTTGCCCGGAACGTAGAAATGACCATAACTTTCACACTGGTAGCAATTATTCGTTTTATACAATGGAAAAACTGTTCTATTTATTTTGTATTTTATGCTTTCGGCGTTGACTTCTAAGGCCCTACCTATCCGATCTGGCGGAGCAACGCCCTCGAGTGAAGCCTAGGTTGCCCGGAACGTAGAAATGACCATAACTTCATACTGGTTGCTATTATTCGTTTTATACGATGAAAAAACTGTAATATTTATATTGCATTTTATGCTTCTAGCGTTGACTCCTTAGGCCCTAACTATTCGATCTGTTGGAACAACGCCCTAGAGTGAAGCCTGCGATGCCCGGAACGTAGAAATGATCATTACCTTCACGCTTGTTGCAATTATTCCTGTTATACGATGAAAAAACTGTTGTATTTTTATTGCTTTTTTTCCTTCAGGCGTTGACTTCTAAGGCCGTAGCTATTCGATGTGGTGGAGCAACGTCCTACAGTGACGTCCAGGTTGCCCGGAACGTAGAAATGATGATTACTTTCACAATGTTTGCAATTATTCACTTTACACAATGGAAAAACTGTTGTACTTATATCGTATTTTATTCTTCTGGCGTTGACTTCTTAGGCCCTGTCTGTTCGATCTGGTGGAACAGCGCCCTACAATGAAGCCTAGGTAGCCCGGAACGTAGAAATGACTATTACTTTCACACTGTTTGCAAATATACATTATATACGATGGAAAAGCTGTTGCACTTATATTGTAATTTATGCTTCGGGCGTTGACTTCTAAGGCCCTAGCTATTCGATCTGGTGGAGCAACGGCCTAGAGTGAAGCCTAGGTTGCCCGGAACGTAGAAATGACCATAACTTTCACACTGGTTGCCATTATTCGTTTTATACGATGGAAAAGCTGTTGTATTTATGTCGTATTTTATGCTTCTGACGTCGACTTCTTAGGCCCCAACTATTCCATCTGGTGGAACAACGCCCTATGGTGAAGCCTAGGTTGCCCGGGACGTACAAATGACCATAACCTTCACACTGGAAGCAATTATTCGTTTTATACATGGAAAAACTGTTCAACTTATTTTGCATTTTATTCTTCTGCCGTTGACTTCTTAAGCCCTACCTATTCGATCTGGTGGAGCAACACCCTGGAGTGAAGCCTCGGTTGCCCGGAACGTGGAAATGACCATAACTTTCACACTGTTTGCCATTATTCGTTTTATACGATGGAAGAGCTGTTGTATTTATATCGTATTTTATGCTTCTGGCGTTGACTCCTTAGGCCCTAACTATTCCATCTGGTGGAACAACGCACTAGGGTGAAGCCTAGGTTGCCCGGAACGTAGAAATGACCATAGCTTTCACACTGGTAGCAATTATTTGTTTTATACTTGTAAGAACTGTTCTATTTATTTTGTATTTTATGCTTCTGGCGTTGACTCCTAAGGCCCTAAATATTCGATCTGGTGGTAGAACGCCCTAGAGTGAAGCCTAGGTTGTCCGGAACGTAGAAATGACCACTACCTTCACACTGGTTGCAATTATTCCTGTTATACGATGGAAATACTGTTGCATCTTTATTGTATTTTATGCATCTGGCGTTGACTTCTTAGGCCCCAACTATTCGATCTGGTGGAGCAACGTCCTAGAGTGAAGCCTAGGTTGCCCGGAACGTACAAATGACCATAACTTTCACACTGGTAGCAATTATTCGTTTTATACATGGAAAAACTGTTCTATTTATTTTGTATTTTATGCTTCTGGCGCTGACTTCTAAGGCCCTACCTATTCGATCTGGCGGAGCAACACCCTACAGTGAAGCCTAGGTTGCTCGGAACGTAGAAATGACCATTACTTTCACACTGTTTGCAATAATTCATTTTATACGATGGCAAAGCTGTTGTATTTATATTGTATTTTATGCTTCTGGCGGTGACTTCTAAGGCCCTATCTCTTCGATTTGGTGGAGCAACGCCTCAGAGTTAAGCCTAGGATGCCCGAAACGTCGAAATGGTCATTACTTTCGCACTGGTTGCAATTAGTCATGCTATACGATGGAAAATCAGTTGCATTTTTATTGTATTTTATGCTTCTGGCGCTGACTTCTAAGGCCCTACCTATTCGATCTGGTGGAGCAACGTCCTAGAGTGAAGCCTAGGTTGCCCGGAACGTACAAATGACCATAACTTTCACACTGGTAGCAATTATTCGTTTTATACATGGAAAAACTGTTCTATTTATTTTGTATTTTATGCTTCTGGCGCTGACTTCTAAGGCCCTACCTATTCGATCTGGCGGAGCAACACCCTACAGTGAAGCCTAGGTTGCTCGGAACGTAGAAATGACCATTACTTTCACACTGTTTGCAATAATTCATTTTATACGATGGCAAAGCTGTTGTATTTATATTGTATTTTATGCTTCTGGCGGTGACTTCTAAGGCCCTATCTCTTCGATTTGGTGGAGCAACGCCTCAGAGTTTAGCCTAGGATGCCCGAAACGTCGAAATGGTCATTACTTTCGCACTGGTTGCAATTAGTCATGCTATACGATGGAAAATCAGTTGCATTTTTATTGTATTTTATGCTTCTGGCGCTGACTTCTAAGGCCCTACCTATTCGATCTGGCGGAGCAACACCCTACAGTGAAGCCTAGGTTGCTCGGAACGTAGAAATGACCATTACTTTCACACTGTTTGCAATAATTCATTTTATACGATGGCAAAGCTGTTGTATTTATATTGTATTTTATGCTTCTGGCGGTGACTTCTAAGGCCCTATCTCTTCGATTTGGTGGAGCAACGCCTCAGAGTTAAGCCTAGGATGCCCGAAACGTCGAAATGGTCATTACTTTCGCACTGGTTGCAATTAGTCATGCTATACGATGGAAAATCAGTTGCATTTTTATTGTATTTTATGCTTCTGGCGTTAGCATCTAAGGCTGTAGCTTTTAGCTGTGGTGGAGCAACGCCGTAGAGTGACGCCTAGGTTGCCCGGCACGTAGAAATGACCATTACTTTCACAATGTTTGCAATTATTCATTTTATACGATGGTAATCTGTTGTACTTATATTGCATTTTATTGTTCTGGCGTCGACTTCTTAGGCCCTAACTATTCGATCTGGTGGAACAACGCTCTAGAGGGAAGACTAGGTTGCCAGGAACGTAGAAATGACCATTACTTTCGCACTGTTTGCTAATATACATTATATACGATGGAAAGGCTGTTGTATTTATATTGTATTTTATGCTTCTGGCGTTGACTTCTTAGGCCCTAACTATTTAACCTGGCGGAGCACCGCCCTAGAGTGAAGAGTAGGTTGCCCGGAACGTAGAACATACCATTACATTCACACTGGTTGCAATTATTCCTGTTATACGATGGAAAGACTGTTGCATCTTTAATGTGTTTTATGCTTCTGGCGTTGACTTCTTAGGCCCTAACTATTCCATCTGGTGGAACAACGCCCCGGAGTGAAGCCTAGGTTGCCCGGAACGTAGAAATGACCATAACTTTCACACTGGTAGCAATTATTCGTTTTATACATGGAAAAACTGTTCTATTTATTTTGTATTTTATGCTTTCGGCGTTGACTTCTAAGGCCCTACCTATCCGATCTGGCGGATCAACGCCCTCGAGTGAAGCCTAGGTTGCCCGGAACGTAGAAATGACCATAACTTCACACTGGTTGCTATTATTCGTTTTATACGATGAAAAAACTGTAATATTTATATTGCATTTTATGCTTCTAGCGTTGACTTCTTAGGCCCTAACTATTCGATCTGTTGGAACAACGCCCTGGAGTGAAGCCTGCGATGCCCGGAACGTAGAAATGATCATTACCTTCACGCTTGTTGCAATTATTCCTGTTATACGATGAAAAAACTGTTGTATTTTTATTGCTTTTTTTCCTTCAGGCGTTGACTTCTAAGGCCGTAGCTATTCGATGTGGTGGAGCAACGTCCTACAGTGACGTCCAGGTTGCCCGGAACGTAGAAATGATGATTACTTTCACAATGTTTGCAATTATTCACTTTATACAATGGAAAAACTGTTGTACTTATATCGTATTTTATTCTTCTGGCGTTGACTTCTTAGGCCCTGTCTGTTCGATCTGGTGGAACAGCGCCCTACAATGCAGCCTAGGTAGCCCGGAACGTAGAAATGACTATTACTTTCACACTGTTTGCAAATATACATTATATACGATGGAAAAGCTGTTGCACTTATATTGTAATTTATGCTTCGGGCGTTGACTTCTAAGGCCCTAGCTATTCGATCTGGTGGAGCAACGGCCTAGAGTGAAGCCTAGGTTGCCCGGAACGTAGAAATGACCATAACTTTCACACTGGTTGCCATTATTCGTTTTATACGATGGAAAAGCTGTTGTATTTATGTCGTATTTTATGCTTCTGACGTCGACTTTTTAGGCCCCAACTATTCCATCTGGTGGAACAACGCCCTATGGTGAAGCCTAGGTTGCCCGGGACGTACAAATGACCATAACCTTCACACTGGAAGCAATTATTCGTTTTATACATGGAAAAACTGTTCAACTTATTTTGCATTTTATTCTTCTGCCGTTGACTTCTTAAGCCCTACCTATTCGATCTGGTGGAGCAACACCCTGGAGTGAAGCCTCGGTTGCGCGGAACGTGGAAATGACCATAGCTTTCACACTGGTAGCAATTATTCGTTTTATACTTGTAAGAACTGTTCTATTTATTTTGTATTTTATGCTTCTGGCGTTGACTTCTAAGGCCCTAAATATTCGATCTGGTGGTAGAACGCCCTAGAGTGAAGCCTAGGTTGCCCGGAACGTAGAAATGCCCATTACTTGCACACTGGTTGCAATTATTCCTGTTATACGTTGGAAAAACTCTTTTATATTTATCGTATTTTTAGCTTCGGGCGTTGACTTCTATGGCCCTACCTATTCGATCTGGTGGAGCAACACCCTACAGTGAAGCCTAGGTTGTCCGGAACGTAGATATGACCATAACCTTCACACAGGTTGCAATTATTCGTTTTATACGATTGAAAGACTGTTGTATTTATTTTGTAGTTTATGCTTCTGGCGTTGAATTCCAAGGCCCTAACACTTCGACCTGGTGGAGCAATGCCTCAGAGTTAAGTCTAGGATGCCGGAAACATCGAAATGATTATTAATTTCTCACTGGTTGCAACTACTCATGCTAAACGATGGAAAAACTGTTGCATTTTTATTGTTTTTCTGCTTCTGGCTTTGACTTCTAAGGTCCTAGCTATTCGATCAGGTGAGCCAACGTCCAAGAGGGAAGCCTATGTTGCCCGGAACGTAGAAATGACCATAACTTTCACACTGGGTGCAATTATTCGTTTTATACGATGGAAAAGCTATTGTATTTATATTGTATTTTATGCTCCTGGCGTTGACTTCTTAGGCCCTAACTATTCGATCTTGTGGAGCAATGCCTCATAGTTAAGTCTGGGATGCCCGAAACGGCGAAATGATCGTTACTTTCACACTGGTTGCAATTATTCATGCTATACGATTGAAGAACTGTTGCATTTTAATTGTATTTTCTGCTTCTGTATTTGAATTCTAAGGTCCTAGCTATTCGATCTGGTGGGGCAACGCCTCAGAGTTAAGCCTAGGATGCCCGAAACGTCGAAATGGTCATTACTTTCGCACTGGTTGCAATTATCCCTGTTATACGATGGTAAAACTGTTGTATTTTTATTGTATTGTATGCTTCAGGCGATGACTTCTAAGGCCCTAACTATTCGATCTGGTGTAGCAACGCACTAGGGTGAAGCCTAGGTTGCCCGGAACGTGGAAATGACCATAACTTTCACACTGTTTGCCATTATTCGTTTTATACGATGGAAAAGCTGTTGCATTTATATCATATTTTATGCTTCTGGCGTTGACTTCTTAGGTCCCAACTATTCCATCTGGCGGAACGACGCCCTCGGGTCAAGCCTAGGTTGCCCGGAACGTAGAAGTGACCATTACTTTCACACTGGTAGCAATTATACGTTTTATACGATGGAAAGACTGTTGTATTTATTTTGTAGTTTATGCTTATGGCGTTGACTTCTAAGGCCCTAACTCTTCGATCCGGTGGAGCAACGCCTCAGAGTTAAGCCTAGGATGCGCGAAACGTCGATATGATCATTACTTACGCACTGGTTGCAATTAGTCATGCTATACGATGGAAAAACTGTTGCATTTTTTTGTATTTTATGCTTCTGGCGTTGACTTCTAAGGCCGTAGCTATTAGCTGTGGTGGAGCAACGCCCTACCGTGACGTCTAGGTTGCGCGGAACGTAGAAATGACCATTACTTTCACAATGTTTGCAATTATTCGTTTTATACGATGGAAAAGCTGTAGTATTTATATCGTATTTTATGCTTCTGGCGTTGACCTCTTAGGCCCTAGCTATTCCATCTGGTGGAACAACGCCCCGGAGTGAAGCCTAGGTTGCCCGGAACGTAGAAATGACCATAACTTTCACACTGGTAGCAATTATTCGTTTTATACAATGGAAAAACTGTTCTATTTATTTTGTATTTTATGCTTTCGGCGTTGACTTCTAAGGCCCTACCTATCCGATCTGGCGGAGCAACGCCCTCGAGTGAAGCCTAGGTTGCCCGGAACGTAGAAATGACCATAACTTCATACTGGTTGCTATTATTCGTTTTATACGATGAAAAAACTGTAATATTTATATTGCATTTTATGCTTCTAGCGTTGACTCCTTAGGCCCTAACTATTCGATCTGTTGGAACAACGCCCTAGAGTGAAGCCTGCGATGCCCGGAACGTAGAAATGATCATTACCTTCACGCTTGTTGCAATTATTCCTGTTATACGATGAAAAAACTGTTGTATTTTTATTGCTTTTTTTCCTTCAGGCGTTGACTTCTATGGCCGTAGCTATTCGATGTGGTGGAGCAACGTCCTACAGTGACGTCCAGGTTGCCCGGAACGTAGAAATGATGATTACTTTCACAATGTTTGCAATTATTCACTTTACACAATGGAAAAACTGTTGTACTTATATCGTATTTTATTCTTCTGGCGTTGACTTCTTAGGCCCTGTCTGTTCGATCTGGTGGAACAGCGCCCTACAATGAAGCCTAGGTAGCCCGGAACGTAGAAATGACTATTACTTTCACACTGTTTGCAAATATACATTATATACGATGGAAAAGCTGTTGCACTTATATTGTAATTTATGCTTCGGGCGTTGACTTCTAAGGCCCTAGCTATTCGATCTGGTGGAGCAACGGCCTAGAGTGAAGCCTAGGTTGCCCGGAACGTAGAAATGACCATAACTTTCACACTGGTTGCCATTATTCGTTTTATACGATGGAAAAGCTGTTGTATTTATGTCGTATTTTATGCTTCTGACGTCGACTTCTTAGGCCCCAACTATTCCATCTGGTGGAACAACGCCCTATGGTGAAGCCTAGGTTGCCCGGGACGTACAAATGACCATAACCTTCACACTGGAAGCAATTATTCGTTTTATACATGGAAAAACTGTTCAACTTATTTTGCATTTTATTCTTCTGCCGTTGACTTCTTAAGCCCTACCTATTCGATCTGGTGGAGCAACACCCTGGAGTGAAGCCTCGGTTGCCCGGAACGTGGAAATGACCATAACTTTCACACTGTTTGCCATTATTCGTTTTATACGATGGAAGAGCTGTTGTATTTATATCGTATTTTATGCTTCTGGCGTTGACTCCTTAGGCCCTAACTATTCCATCTGGTGGAACAACGCACTAGGGTGAAGCCTAGGTTGCCCGGAACGTAGAAATGACCATAGCTTTCACACTGGTAGCAATTATTTGTTTTATACTTGTAAGAACTGTTCTATTTATTTTGTATTTTATGCTTCTGGCGTTGACTTCTAAGGCCCTAAATATTCGATCTGGTGGTAGAACGCCCTAGAGTGAAGCCTAGGTTGTCCGGAACGTAGAAATGACCACTACCTTCACACTGGTTGCAATTATTCCTGTTATACGATGGAAATACTGTTGCATCTTTATTGTATTTTATGCATCTGGCGTTGACTTCTTAGGCCCCAACTATTCGATCTGGTGGAGCAACGTCCTAGAGTGAAGCCTAGGTTGCCCGGAACGTACAAATGACCATAACTTTCACACTGGTAGCAATTATTCGTTTTATACATGGAAAAACTGTTCTATTTATTTTGTATTTTATGCTTCTGGCGCTGACTTCTAAGGCCCTACCTATTCGATCTGGCGGAGCAACACCCTACAGTGAAGCCTAGGTTGCTCGGAACGTAGAAATGACCATTACTTTCACACTGTTTGCAATAATTCATTTTATACGATGGCAAAGTTGTTGTATTTATATTGTATTTTATGCTTCTGGCGGTGACTTCTAAGGCCCTATCTCTTCGATTTGGTGGAGCAACGCCTCAGAGTTAAGCCTAGGATGCCCGAAACGTCGAAATGGTCATTACTTTCGCACTGGTTGCAATTAGTCATGCTATACGATGGAAAATCAGTTGCATTTTTATTGTATTTTATGCTTCTGGCGCTGACTTCTAAGGCCCTACCTATTCGATCTGGTGGAGCAACGTCCTAGAGTGAAGCCTAGGTTGCCCGGAACGTACAAATGACCATAACTTTCACACTGGTAGCAATTATTCGTTTTATACATGGAAAAACTGTTCTATTTATTTTGTATTTTATGCTTCTGGCGCTGACTTCTAAGGCCCTACCTATTCGATCTGGCGGAGCAACACCCTACAGTGAAGCCTAGGTTGCTCGGAACGTAGAAATGACCATTACTTTCACACTGTTTGCAATAATTCATTTTATACGATGGCAAAGCTGTTGTATTTATATTGTATTTTATGCTTCTGGCGGTGACTTCTAAGGCCCTATCTCTTCGATTTGGTGGAGCAACGCCTCAGAGTTTAGCCTAGGATGCCCGAAACGTCGAAATGGTCATTACTTTCGCACTGGTTGCAATTAGTCATGCTATACGATGGAAAATCAGTTGCATTTTTATTGTATTTTATGCTTCTGGCGCTGACTTCTAAGGCCCTACCTATTCGATCTGGCGGAGCAACACCCTACAGTGAAGCCTAGGTTGCTCGGAACGTAGAAATGACCATTACTTTCACACTGTTTGCAATAATTCATTTTATACGATGGCAAAGCTGTTGTATTTATATTGTATTTTATGCTTCTGGCGGTGACTTCTAAGGCCCTATCTCTTCGATTTGGTGGAGCAACGCCTCAGAGTTAAGCCTAGGATGCCCGAAACGTCGAAATGGTCATTACTTTCGCACTGGTTGCAATCAGTCATGCTATACGATGGAAAATCAGTTGCATTTTTATTGTATTTTATGCTTCTGGCGTTAGCTTCTAAGGCTGTAGCTTTTAGCTGTGGTGGAGCAACGCCGTAGAGTGACGCCTAGGTTGCCCGGCACGTAGAAATGACCATTACTTTCACAATGTTTGCAATTATTCATTTTATACGATGGTAATCTGTTGTACTTATATTGCATTTTATTGTTCTGGCGTCGACTTCTTAGGCCCTAACTATTCGATCTGGTGGAACAACGCTCTAGAGGGAAGACTAGGTTGCCAGGAACGTAGAAATGACCATTACTTTCGCACTGTTTGCTAATATACATTATATACGATGGAAAGGCTGTTGTATTTATATTGTATTTTATGCTTCTGGCGTTGACTTCTTAGGCCCTAACTATTTAACCTGGCGGAGCACCGCCCTAGAGTGAAGAGTAGGTTGCCCGGAACGTAGAACATACCATTACATTCACACTGGTTGCAATTATTCCTGTTATACGATGGAAAGACTGTTGCATCTTTAATGTGTTTTATGCTTCTGGCGTTGACTTCTTAGGCCCTAACTATTCCATCTGGTGGAACAACGCCCCGGAGTGAAGCCTAGGTTGCCCGGAACGTAGAAATGACCATAACTTTCACACTGGTAGCAATTATTCGTTTTATACATGGAAAAACTGTTCTATTTATTTTGTATTTTATGCTTTCGGCGTTGACTTCTAAGGCCCTACCTATCCGATCTGGCGGATCAACGCCCTCGAGTGAAGCCTAGGTTGCCCGGAACGTAGAAATGACCATAACTTCACACTGGTTGCTATTATTCGTTTTATACGATGAAAAAACTGTAATATTTATATTGCATTTTATGCTTCTAGCGTTGACTTCTTAGGCCCTAACTATTCGATCTGTTGGAACAACGCCCTGGAGTGAAGCCTGCGATGCCCGGAACGTAGAAATGATCATTACCTTCACGCTTGTTGCAATTATTCCTGTTATACGATGAAAAAACTGTTGTATTTTTATTGCTTTTTTTCCTTCAGGCGTTGACTTCTAAGGCCGTAGCTATTCGATGTGGTGGAGCAACGTCCTACAGTGACGTCCAGGTTGCCCGGAACGTAGAAATGATGATTACTTTCACAATGTTTGCAATTATTCACTTTATACAATGGAAAAACTGTTGTACTTATATCGTATTTTATTCTTCTGGCGTTGACTTCTTAGGCCCTGTCTGTTCGATCTGGTGGAACAGCGCCCTACAATGCAGCCTAGGTAGCCCGGAACGTAGAAATGACTATTACTTTCACACTGTTTGCAAATATACATTATATACGATGGAAAAGCTGTTGCACTTATATTGTAATTTATGCTTCGGGCGTTGACTTCTAAGGCCCTAGCTATTCGATCTGGTGGAGCAACGGCCTAGAGTGAGGCCTAGGTTGCCCGGAACGTAGAAATGACCATAACTTTCACACTGGTTGCCATTATTCGTTTTATACGATGGAAAAGCTGTTGTATTTATGTCGTATTTTATGCTTCTGACGTCGACTTTTTAGGCCCCAACTATTCCATCTGGTGGAACAACGCCCTATGGTGAAGCCTAGGTTGCCCGGGACGTACAAATGACCATAACCTTCACACTGGAAGCAATTATTCGTTTTATACATGGAAAAACTGTTCAACTTATTTTGCATTTTATTCTTCTGCCGTTGACTTCTTAAGCCCTACCTATTCGATCTGGTGGAGCAACACCCTGGAGTGAAGCCTCGGTTGCGCGGAACGTGGAAATGACCATAGCTTTCACACTGGTAGCAATTATTCGTTTTATACTTGTAAGAACTGTTCTATTTATTTTGTATTTTATGCTTCTGGCGTTGACTTCTAAGGCCCTAAATATTCGACCTGGTGGTAGAACGCCCTAGAGTGAAGCCTAGGTTGCCCGGAACGTAGAAATGCCCATTACTTGCACACTGGTTGCAATTATTCCTGTTATACGTTGGAAAAACTCTTTTATATTTATCGTATTTTTAGCTTCGGGCGTTGACTTCTATGGCCCTACCTATTCGATCTGGTGGAGCAACACCCTACAGTGAAGCCTAGGTTGTCCGGAACGTAGATATGACCATAACCTTCACACAGGTTGCAATTATTCGTTTTATACGATTGAAAGACTGTTGTATTTATTTTGTAGTTTATGCTTCTGGCGTTGAATTCCAAGGCCCTAACACTTCGACCTGGTGGAGCAATGCCTCAGAGTTAAGTCTAGGATGCCGGAAACATCGAAATGATTATTAATTTCTCACTGGTTGCAACTACTCATGCTAAACGATGGAAAAACTGTTGCATTTTTATTGTTTTTCTGCTTCTGGCTTTGACTTCTAAGGTCCTAGCTATTCGATCAGGTGAGCCAACGTCCAAGAGGGAAGCCTATGTTGCCCGGAACGTAGAAATGACCATAACTTTCACACTGGGTGCAATTATTCGTTTTATACGATGGAAAAGCTATTGTATTTATATTGTATTTTATGCTCCTGGCGTTGACTTCTTAGGCCCTAACTATTCGATCTTGTGGAGCAATGCCTCATAGTTAAGTCTGGGATGCCCGAAACGGCGAAATGATCGTTACTTTCACACTGGTTGCAATTATTCATGCTATACGATTGAAGAACTGTTGCATTTTAATTGTATTTTCTGCTTCTGTATTTGAATTCTAAGGTCCTAGCTATTCGATCTGGTGGGGCAACGCCTCAGAGTTAAGCCTAGGATGCCCGAAACGTCGAAATGGTCATTACTTTCGCACTGGTTGCAATTATCCCTGTTATACGATGGTAAAACTGTTGTATTTTTATTGTATTGTATGCTTCAGGCGATGACTTCTAAGGCCCTAACTATTCGATCTGGTGTAGCAACGCACTAGGGTGAAGCCTAGGTTGCCCGGAACGTGGAAATGACCATAACTTTCACACTGTTTGCCATTATTCGTTTTATACGATGGAAAAGCTGTTGCATTTATATCATATTTTATGCTTCTGGCGTTGACTTCTTAGGTCCCAACTATTCCATCTGGCGGAACGACGCCCTCGGGTCAAGCCTAGGTTGCCCGGAACGTAGAAGTGACCATTACTTTCACACTGGTAGCAATTATACGTTTTATACGATGGAAAGACTGTTGTATTTATTTTGTAGTTTATGCTTATGGCGTTGACTTCTAAGGCCCTAACTCTTCGATCCGGTGGAGCAACGCCTCAGAGTTAAGCCTAGGATGCGCGAAACGTCGATATGATCATTACTTACGCACTGGTTGCAATTAGTCATGCTATACGATGGAAAAACTGTTGCATTTTTTTGTATTTTATGCTTCTGGCGTTGACTTCTAAGGCCGTAGCTATTAGCTGTGGTGGAGCAACGCCCTACCGTGACGTCTAGGTTGCGCGGAACGTAGAAATGACCATTACTTTCACAATGTTTGCAATTATTCGTTTTATACGATGGAAAAGCTGTAGTATTTATATCGTATTTTATGCTTCTGGCGTTGACCTCTTAGGCCCTAGCTATTCCATCTGGTGGAACAACGCCCTGGAGTGAAGCCTAGGTTGCCCGGAACGTAGAAATGACCATAACTTTCACACTGGTAGCAATTATTCGTTTTATACGTGGAAAAACTGTTCTATTTATCTTGTATTTTATGCTTTCGGCGTTGACTTCTAAGGCCCTACCTATCCGATCAGGCGGAGCAACGCCCTCGAGTGAAGCCTAGGTTGCCCGGAACGTAGAAATGACCATAACTTCACACTGGTTGCTGTTATTCGTCTTATACGATGAAAAAACTGTTATATTTATGTTGCATTTTATGCTTCTGGCGTTGACTTCTTAGGCCCTAACTATTCGATCTCTTGGAACAACGCCCTAGAGTGAAGCCTGCGATGCCCGGAACGTAGAAATGATCATTACCTTCACGCTTGTTGCAATTATTCCTGTTATACGATGAAAAAACTGTTGTATTTTTATTGCTTTTTTAACTTCAGGCGTTGACTTCTAAGGCCGTAGCTATTCGATGTGGTGGAGCAACGTCCTACAGTGACGTCTAGGTTGCGCGGAACGTAGAAATGATGATTACTTTCACAATGTTTGCAATTATTCACTTTATACAATGGAAAAACTGTTGTACTTATATCGTATTTTAGTCTTCTGGCGTTGACTTCTTAGGCCCTGTCTGTTCGATCTGGTGGAACAGCGCCCTAGAATGAAGCCTAGGTAGCCAGGAACGTAGAAATGACTATTACTTTCACACTGTTTGCAAATATACATTATATACGATGGAAAAGCTGTTGCACTTGTATTGTAATTTATGCTTCGGGCGTTGACTTCTAAGGCCCTTGCTATTCGATCTGGTGGAGCAACGGCCTAGAGTGAAGCCTAGGTTGCCCGGAACGTAGAAATGACCATAACTTTCACACTGGTTGCCATTATTCGTTTTATACGATGGAAAAGCTGTTGTATTTATGTCGTATTTTATGATTCTGTTGTCGACTTCTTAGGCCCCAACTATTCCATCTGGTGGAACAACGCCCTATGGTGAAGCCTAGGTTGCCCGGGACGTAGAAATAACCATTACATTCACACTGGTTACCATTATTCGTCTTATATGATGGATAAGCTGTTGTATTTATATCGTATTTTATGCTTCTGGCGTTGACCTCTTAGGCCCTAACTATTCCATCTGGTGGAACAACGCACTAGGGTGATGCCTAGGTTGTCCGTAACGTAGAAATGTCCATAACCTTCACACTGGTAGCAATTATTCGTTTTATACATGGAAGAACTGTTCTATTTATTTAGTATTTTATGCTTCTGGCGTTGACTTCTAAAGCCCTAACTATTCGATCTGGTGGTACAACGCCCTAGAGTGAAGCCTAGGTTGCCCGGTACGTAGAAATGACCATCACTTTCACACTGGTTGCAATTATTCCTGTTATACGATGGAAAAACTCTTTTATATTTATCGTATTTTATGCTCGGGCGTTGACTTCTATGGCCCTACCTATTCGATCTGGTGGAGCAACACCCTACAGTGAAGCCTAGTTTGTCAGGAACGTAGATATGACCATAACCTTCACACAGGTTGCAATTATTCGTTTTATACGATTGAAAGACTGTTGCATTTATTTTGTAGTTTATGTTTCTGGCGTTGAATTCCAAGGCCCTAACACTTCGACCTGGTGGAGCAATGCCTCAGAGTTAAGTCTAGGATGCCCGAAACGTCGAAATGATCATTAATTTCTCACTGGTTGCAACTATTCATGCCATACGATGGAAAAACTGTTGCATTTTTATTGTTTTTTCTGCTTCTGGCTTTGACTTCTAAGGTCCTAGCTATTCGATCAGGTGAGGCAACGTCCAAGAGGGAAGCCTACGTTGCCCGGAACGTAGAAATGACCATAACTTTCACACTGGTAGCTATTATTCGTTTTATACATGGAAAAACTGTTCAACTTATTTTGTATTTTATGCTTCTGGCGTTGACTTCTAAGGCCCTACCTATTCGATCTGGCGGAGCAACACCCTACAGTGAAGCCTAGGTTGATCGGAACGTAGAAATGACCATTACTTTCACACTGTTTGCTAATATACATTATACACGATGGAAAGGCTGTTGTATTTATATTTTATTTTATACTTCTGGCGTTGACTTCTTAGGCTCTAACTATTTAACCTGGTGGAGCACCGCCCTAGAGTGAAGAGTAGTTTGCCCGGAACGTAGAACATACCATTACCTTCACACTGGTTGCAATTATTCCTGTTATACGATGGAAAAACTGTTGCATCTTTATTGTATTTTATGCTTCTGGCGTTGAGTTCTCAGGCCCCAAGTATTCGATCTGGTGGAACAACGCCCTAGGGTGAAGCCTAGGTTGCCCGGAACGTAGAAATGACCAACTCTTTGACACTGGTAGCAATTATTCGTTTTATACATGGAAAATCTGTTGTATTTATTTTGTATTTTATGCTTCTGGCGTTGACTTCTAAGGCACTAACTATTCGATCAGGTGGAGCAACGCCCTAGAGTGAAGCCTAGGTTGTCCGGAACGTACAAATGACCATTACATTCACACTGGTTGCAATTATTCCTGTTATACGGTGGAAAAACTGTTGCATCTTTATTGTATTTTATGCTTCTGGCGTTGACTTCTTAGGCCCTAACTATTCGATCTGGTGGAGCAACGTCCTAGAGTGAAGCCTAGGTTGCCCGGAACGTAGAAATGACCATAACTTTCACACTGGTTACCATTATTCGTTTTATATGATGGATAAGCTGTTGTATTTATATCGTATTTTATGCTTCTGGCGTTGACCTCTTAGGCCCTAACTATTCCATCTGGTGGAACAACGCACTAGGGTGATGCCTAGGTTGCCCGGAACGTAGAAATGACCATAACTTTCACACTGGTAGCAATTATTCGTTTTATACATGGAAAAACTGTTCTATTTATCTTGTATTTTATGCTTTCGGCGTTGACTTCTAAGGCCCTACTTATCCGATCTGGCGGAGCAACGCCCTCGAGTGAAGCCTAGGTTGCCCGGAACGTAGAAATGACCATAACTTCACACTGGTTGCTATTATTCGTCTTATACGATGAAAAAACTGTTATATTTATATTGCATTTTATGCTTCTAGCGTTGACTTCTTAGGCCCTAACTATTCGATCTGTTGGAACAACGCCCTAGAGTGAAGCCTGCGATGCCCGGAACGTAGAAATGATCATTACCTTCACGCTTGTTGCAATTATTCCTGTTATACGATGAAAAAACTGTTGTATTTTTATTGCTTTTTTTCCTTCAGGCGTTGACTTCTAAGGCCGTAGCTATTCGATGTGGTGGAGCAACGTCCTACAGTGACGTCTAGGTTGCCCGGAACGTAGAAATGATGATTACTTTCACAATGTTTGCAATTATTCACTTTATACAATGGAAAAACTGTTGTACTTATATCGTATTTTATTCTTCTGGCGTTGACTTCTTAGGCCCTGTCTGTTCGATCTGGTGGAACAGCGCCCTAGAATGAAGCCTAGGTAGCCCGGAACGTAGAAATGACTATTACTTTCACACTGTTTGCAAATATACATTATATACGATGGAGAGGCTGTTGCACTTATATTGTAATTTATGCTTCGGGCGTTGACTTCTAAGGCCCTAGCTATTCGATCTGGTGGAGCAACGGCCTAGAGTGAAGCCTAGGTTGCTCGGAATGTAGAAATGACCATAACTTTCACACTGGTTGCCATTATTCGTTTTATACGATGGAAAAGCTGTTGTATTTATGTCGTATTTTATGCTTCTGACGTCGACTTCTTAGGCCCCAACTATTCCATCTGGTGGAACAACGCCCTATGGTGAAGCCTAGGTTGCCCGGGACGTAGAAATGACCATAACCTTCACACTGGAAGCAATTATTCGTTTTATACATGGAAAAACTGTTCAACTTATTTTGCATTTTATTCTTCTGCCGTTGACTTCTTAGGCCCTTCCTATTCGATCTGGTGGAGCAACACCCTGGAGTGAAGCCTCGGTTGCCCGGAACGTGGAAATGACCATAACTTTCACACTGTTTGCCATTATTCGTTTTATACGATGGAAAAGCTGTTGTATTTATATCGTATTTTATGCTTCTGGCGTTGACTCCTTAGGCCCTAACTATTCCATCTGGTGGAACAACGCACTAGGGTGAAGCCTAGGTTGCCCGGAACGTACAAATGACCATAACTTTCACACTGGTAGCAATTATTCGTTTTATACATGGAAAAACTGTTCTATTTATTTTGTATTTTATGCTTCTGGCGCTGACTTCTAAGGCCCTACCTATTCGATCTGGCGGAGCAACACCCTACAGTGAAGCCTAGGTTGCTCGGAACGTAGAAATGACCATTACTTTCACACTGTTTGCAATAATTCATTTTATACGATGGCAAAGGTGTTGTATTTATATTGTATTTTATGCTTCTGGCGGTGACTTCTAAGGCCCTATCTCTTCGATTTGGTGGAGCAACGCCTCAGAGTTAAGCCTAGGATGCCCGAAACGTCGAAATGGTCATTACTTTCGCACTGGTTGCAATTAGTCATGCTATACGATGGAAAATCAGTTGCATTTTTATTGTATTTTATGCTTCTGGCGTTAGCTTCTAAGGCTGTAGCTTTTAGCTGTGGTGGAGCAACGCCGTAGAGTGACGCCTAGGTTGCCCGGCACGTAGAAATGACCATTACTTTCACAATGTTTGCAATTATTCATTTTATACGATGGTAATCTGTTGTACTTATATTGCATTTTATTGTTCTGGCGTCGACTTCTTAGGCCCTAACTATTCGATCTGGTGGAACAACGCTCTAGAGGGAAGACTAGGTTGCCAGGAACGTAGAAATGACCATTACTTTCGCACTGTTTGCTAATATTCATTATATACGATGGAAAGGCTGTTGTATTTATATTGTATTTTATGCTTCTGGCGTTGACTTCTTAGGCCCTAACTATTTAACCTGGCGGAGCACCGCCCTAGAGTGAAGAGTAGGTTGCCCGGAACGTAGAACATACCATTACATTCACACTGGTTGCAATTATTCCTGTTATACGATGGAAAGACTGTTGCATCTTTAATGTGTTTTATGCTTCTGGCGATGACTTCTTAGGCCCTAACTATTCCATCTGGTGGAACAACGCCCCGGAGTGAAGCCTAGGTTGCCCGGAACGTAGAAATGACCATAACTTTCACACTGGTAGCAATTATTCGTTTTATACATGGAAAAACTGTTCTATTTATTTTGTATTTTATGCTTTCGGCGTTGACTTCTAAGGCCCTACCTATCCGATCTGGCGGAGCAACGCCCTCGAGTGAAGCCTAGGTTGCCCGGAACGTAGAAATGACCATAACTTCACACTGGTTGCTATTATTCGTTTTATACGATGAAAAAACTGTAATATTTATATTGCATTTTATGCTTCTAGCGTTGACTTCTTATGCCCTAACTATTCGATCTGTTGGAACAACGCCCTAGAGTGAAGCCTGCGATGCCCGGAACGTAGAAATGATCATTACCTTCACGCTTGTTGCAATTATTCCTGTTATACGATGAAAAAACTGTTGTATTTTTATTGCTTTTTTTCCTTCAGGCGTTGACTTCTAAGGCCGTAGCTATTCGATGTGGTGGAGCAACGTCCTACAGTGACGTCCAGGTTGCCCGGAACGTAGAAATGATGATTACTTTCACAATGTTTGCAATTATTCACTTTATACAATGGAAAAACTGTTGTACTTATATCGTATTTTATTCTTCTGGCGTTGACTTCTTAGGCCCTGTCTGTTCGATCTGGTGGAACAGCGCCCTACAATGAAGCCTAGGTAGCCCGGAACGTAGAAATGACTATTGCTTTCACACTGTTTGCAAATATACATTATATACGATGGAAAAGCTGTTGCACTTATATTGTAATTTATGCTTCGGGCGTTGACTTCTAAGGCCCTAGCTATTCGATTTGGTGGAGCAACGGCCTAGAGTGAAGCCTAGGTTGCCCGGAACGTAGAAATGACCATAACTTTCACACTGGTTGCCATTATTCGTTTTATACGATGGAAAAGCTGTTGTATTTATGTCGTATTTTATGCTTCTGACGTCGACTTCTTAGGTCCCAACTATTCCATCTGGTGGAACAACGCCCTATGGTGAAGCCTAGGTTGCCCGGGACGTACAAATGACCATAACCTTCACACTGGAAGCAATTATTCGTTTTATACATGGAAAAACTGTTCAACTTATTTTGCATTTTATTCTTCTGCCGTTGACTTCTTAAGCCCTACCTATTCGATCTGGTGGAGCAACACCCTGGAGTGAAGCCTAGGTTGTCCGGAACGTAGATATGACCATAACCTTCACACAGGTTGCAATTATTCGTTTTATACGATTGAAAGGCTGTTGTATTTATTTTGTAGTTTATGCTTCTGGCGTTGAATTCCAAGGCCCTAACACTTCGACCTGGTGGAGCAATGCCTCAGAGTTAAGTCTAGGATGCCGGAAACATCGAAGTGATTATTAATTTCTCACTGGTTGCAACTACTCATGCTAAACGATGGAAAAACTGTTGCATTTTTATTGTTTTTCTGCTTCTGGCTTTGACTTCTAAGGTCCTAGCTATTCGATCAGGTGAGGCAACCTCCAAGAGGGAAGCCTATGTTGCCCGGAACGTAGAAATGACCATAACTTTCACACTGGGTGCAATTATTCGTTTTATACGATGGAAAAGCTATTGTATTTATATTGTATTTTATGCTCCTGGCGTTGACTTCTTAGGCCCTAAGTATTCGATCTTGTGGAGCAATGCCTCATAGTTAAGTCTGGGATGCCCGAAACGGCGAAATGATCGTTACTTTCACACTGGTTGCAATTATTCATGCTATACGATTGAAGAACTGTTGCATTTTAATTGTATATTCTGCTTCTGTATTTGAATTCTAAGGTCCTAGCTATTCGATCTGGTGGGGCAACGCCTCAGAGTTAAGCCTAGGATGCCCGAAACGTCGAAATGGTCATTACTTTCGCACTGGTTGCAATTATCCCTGTTATACGATGGTAAAACTGTTGTATTTTTATTGTATTGTATGCTTCAGGCGATGACTTCTAAGGCCCTAACTATTCGATCTGGTGTAGCAACGCACTAGGGTGAAGCCTAGGTTGCCCGGAACGTGGAAATGACCATAACTTTCACACTGTTTGCCATTATTCGTTTTATACGATGGAAAAGCTGTTGTATTTATATCATATTTTATGCTTCTGGCGTTGACTTCTTATGTCCCAACTATTCTATCTGGTGGAACGACGCCCTCGGGTCAAGCCTAGGTTGCCCGGAACGTAGAAGTGACCATTACTTTCACACTGGTAGCAATTATACGTTTTATACGATGGAAAGACTGTTGTATTTATTTTGTAGTTTATGCTTATGGCGTTGATTTCTAAGGCCCTAACTCTTCGATCCGGTGGAGCAACGCCTCAGAGTTAAGCCTAGGATGCGCGAAACGTCGATATGATCATTACTTACGCACTGGTTGCAATTAGTCATGCTATACGATGGAAAAACTGTTGCATTTTTTTGTATTTTATGCTTCTGGCGTTGACTTCTAAGGCCGTAGCTATTAGCTGTGGTGGAGCAACGCCCTACAGTGACGTCTAGGTTGCCCGGAACGTAGAAATGACCATTACTTTCACAATGTTTGCAATTATTCGTTTTATACGATGGAAAAGCTGTAGTATTTATATCGTATTTTATGCTTCTGGCGTTGACCTCTTAGGCCCTAACTATTCCGTCTGGTGGAACAACGCCCTGGAGTGAAGCCTAGGTTGCCCGGAACGTAGAAATGACCATAACTTTCACACTGGTAGCAATTATTCGTTTTATACATGGAAAAACTGTTCTATTTATCTTGTATTTTATGCTTTCGGCGTTGACTTCTAAGGCCCTACCTATCCGATCTGGCGGAGCAACGCCCTCGAGTGAAGCCTAGGTTGCCCGGAACGTAGAAATGACCATAAGTTCACACTGGTTGCTATTATTCGTCTTATACGATGAAAAAACTGTTATATTTATGTTGCATTTTATGCTTCTGGCGTTGACTTCTTAGGCCCTAACTATTCGATCTGTTGGAACAACGCCCTAGAGTGAAGCCTGCGATGCCCGGAACGTAGAAATGATCATTACCTTCACGCTTGTTGCAATTATTCCTGTTATACGATGAAAAAACTGTTGTATTTTTATTGCTTTTTTAACTTCAGGCGTTGACTTCTAAGGCCGTAGCTATTAGCTGTGGTGGAGCAACGCCCTACACTGACGTCTAGGTTGCCCGGAACGTAGAAATGACCATTACTTTCACAATGTTTGCAATTATTCACTTTATACAATGGAAAAACTGTTGTACTTATATCGTATTTTATTCTTCTGGCGTTGACTTCTTAGGCCCTGTCTGTTCGATCTGGTGGAACAGCGCCCTAGAATGAAGCCTAGGTAGCCCGGAACGTAGAAATGACTATTACTTTCACACTGTTTACAAATATACATTATATACGATGGAAAAGCTGTTGAACTTATATTGTAATTTATGCTTCGGGCGTTGACTTCTAAGGCCCTAGCTATTCGATCTGGTGGAGCAACGGCCTGGAGTGAAGCCTAGGTTGCCCGGAACGTAGAAATGACCATAACTTTCACAATGGTTGCCATTATTCGTTTTATACGATGGAAAAGCTGTTGTATTTATATCGTATTTTATGCTTCTGGCGTCGCCTTCTTAGGCCCCAACTATTCCATCTGGTGGAGCAACGCCCTAGGGTGAGGCCTAGGTTGACCGGAACGTAGAAATGACCATTACCTTCACTCTGGTTGCAATTATTCCTGTTATACGATGGAAATACTGTTGCATCTTTATTGTATTTTATGCATCTGGCGTTGACTTCTTAGGCCCCAACTATTCGATCTGGTGGAGCAACGTCCTAGAGTGAAGCCTAGGTTGCCCGGAACGTACAAATGACCATAACATTCACACTGGTTACCATTATTCGTTTTATACGATGGAAAAGCTGTTGTATTTATATCGTATTTTATGCTTCTGGGGCTGACTTCTTAGGCCCTAACTATTCGATCTGGTGGAACAACGCCCTAGAGTGAAGCCTGCGATGCCCGGAACGTAGAAATGATCATTACCTTCACGCTTGTTGCAATTATTCCTGTTATACGATGAAAAAACTGTTGTATTTTTATTGCATTTTTTCCTTCAGGCGTTGACTTCTAAGGCCGTAGCTATTCGATGTGGTGGAGCAACGTCCTAGAGTGACGTCTAGGTTGCCCGGAACGTAGAAATGACCATTACTTTCACACTGTTTGCAAATATACATTAGATACGATGGAAACGCTGTTGCATTTATATTGTATTTTATGCTTCTGGCGTTGACTTCTTAGGCCCTAACTATTTGGTCTGGTGGAGCAACGCCCTAGAGTGACGCTTAGGTTGCCCGGAACGTCGAACGTACCATTACCTTCACACTGGTTGCAATTATTCCTGTTATACGATAGAAAAGCTGTTGCATCTTTATTGTATTTTATGCTTCTGGCGTTGACTTCTTAGGACCTAACCATTCGATCTGGTGGAGCAACGCCCTAGAGTGAAACCTAGGTTACACGGAACGTAGAAATGACCATTACTTTCACAATGTTTGCAATTATTCGTTTTATACGATGGAAAAGCTGTAGTATTTATATCGTATTTTATGCTTCTGGCGTTGACCTCTTAGGCCCTAACTATTCCATCTGGTGGAACAACGCCCTGGAGTGAAGCCTAGGTTGCCCGGAACGTAGAAATGACCATAACTTTCACACTGGTAGCAATTATTCGTTTTATACATGGAAAAACTGTTCTATTTATCTTGTATTTTATGCTTTCGGCGTTGACTTCTAAGGCCCTACCTATCCGATCTGGCGGAGCAACGCCCTCGAGTGAAGCCTAGGTTGCCCGGAACGTAGAAATGACCATAACTTTCACACTGTTTGCCATTATTCGTTTTATACGATGGAAGAGCTGTTGTATTTATATCGTATTTTATGCTTCTGGCGTTGACTCCTTAGGCCCTAACTATTCCATCTGGTGGAACAACGCACTAGGGTGAAGCCTAGGTTGCCCGGAACGTAGAAATGACCATAGCTTTCACACTGGTAGCAATTATTCGTTTTATACTTGTAAGAACTGTTCTATTTATTTTGTATTTTATGCTTCTGGCGTTGACTTCTAAGGCCCTAAATATTCGATCTGGTGGTAGACGCCCTAGAGTGAAGCCTAGGTTGCCCGGAACGTAGAAATGATCATTACTTTCACACTGGTTGCAATTATTCCTGTTATACGATGGAAAAACTCTTTTATATTTATCGTATTTTTAGCTTCGGGCGTTGACTTGTATGGCCCTACCTATTCGATCTGGTGGAGCAACACCCTACAGTGAAGCCTAGGTTGTCCGGAACGTAGATATGACCATAACCTTCACACAGGTTGCAATTATTCGTTTTATACGATTGAAAGACTGTTGTATTTATTTTGTAGTTTATGCTTCTGGCGTTGAATTCCAAGGCCCTAACACTTCGACCTGGTGGAGCAATGCCTCAGAGTTAAGTCTAGGATGCCGGAAACATCGAAATGATCATTAATTTCTCACTGGTTGCAACTACTCATGCTAAACGATGGAAAAACTGTTGCATTTTTATTGTTTTTCTGCTTCTGGCTTTGACTTCTAAGGTCCTAGCTATTCGATCAGGTGAGGCAACGTCCAAGAGGGAAGCCTATGTTGCCCGGAACGTAGAAATGACCATAACTTTCACACTGGGTGCAATTATTCGTTTTATACGATGGAAAAGCTATTGTATTTATATTGTATTTTATGCTCCTGGCGTTGACTTCTTAGGCCCTAACTATTCGATCTTGTGGAGCAATGCCTCATAGTTAAGTCTGGGATGCCCGAAACGGCGAAATGATCGTTACTTTCACACTGGTTGCAATTATTCATGCTATACGATTGAAGAACTGTTGCATTTTAATTGTATTTTCTGCTTCTGTATTTGAATTCTAAGGTCCTAGCTATTCGATCTGGTGGGGCAACGCCTCAGAGTTAAGCCTAGGATGCCCGAAACGTCGAAATGGTCATTACTTTCGCACTGGTTGCAATTATCCCTGTTATACGATGGTAAAACTGTTGTATTTTTATTGTATTGTATGCTTCAGGCGATGACTTCTAAGGCCCTAACTATTCGATCTGGTGTAGCAACGCACTAGGGTGAAGCCTAGGTTGCCCGGAACGTGGAAATGACCATAACTTTCACACTGTTTGCCATTATTCGTTTTATACGATGGAAAGGCTGTTGCATTTATATCATATTTTATGCTTCTGGCGTTGACTTCTTAGGTCCCAACTATTCCATCTGGTGGAACGACGCCCTCGGGTCAAGCCTAGGTTGCCCGGAACGTAGAAGTGACCATTACTTTCACACTGGTAGCAATTATACGTTTTATACGATGGAAAGACTGTTGTATTTATTTTGTAGTTTATGCTTATGGCGTTGACTTCTAAGGCCCTAACTCTTCGATCCGGTGGAGCAACGCCTCAGAGTTAAGCCTAGGATGTGCGAAACGTCGATATGATCATTACTTACGCACTGGTTGCAATTAGTCATGCTATACGATGGAAAAACTGTTGCATTTTTTTGTATTTTATGCTTCTGGCGTTGACTTCTAAGGCCGTAGCTATTAGCTGTGGTGGAGCAACGCCCTACAGTGACGTCTAGATTGCCCGGAACGTAGAAATGACCATTACTTTCACAATGTTTGCAATTATTCGTTTTATACGATGGAAAAGCTGTAGTATTTATATCGTATTTTATGCTTCTGGCGTTGACCTCTTAGGCCCTAACTATTCCGTCTGGTGGAACAATGCCCTGGAGTGAAGCCTAGGTTGCCCGGAACGTAGAAATGACCATAACTTTCACACTGGTAGCAATTATTCGTTTTATACATGGAAAAACTGTTCTATTTATCTTGTATTTTATGCTTTCGGCGTTGACTTCTAAGGCCCTACCTATCCGATCTGGCGGAGCAACGCCCTCGAGTGAAGCCTAGGTTGCCCGGAACGTAGAAATGACCATAACTTCACACTGGTTGCTATTATTCGTCTTATACGATGAAAAAACTGTTATATTTATGTTGCATTTTATGCTTCTGGCGTTGACTTCTTAGGCCCTAACTATTCGATCTGTTGGAACAACGCCCTAGAGTGAAGCCTGCGATGCCCGGAACGTAGAAATGATCATTACCTTCACGCTTGTTGCAATTATTCCTGTTATACGATGAAAAAACTGTTGTATTTTTATTGCTTTTTTAACTTCAGGCGTTGACTTCTAAGGCCGTAGCTATTAGCTGTGGTGGAGCAACGCCCTACACTGACGTCTAGGTTGCCCGGAACGTAGAAATGACCATTACTTTCACAATGTTTGCAATTATTCACTTTATACAATGGAAAAACTGTTGTACTTATATCGTATTTTATTCTTCTGGCGTTGACTTCTTAGGCCCTGTCTGTTCGATCTGGTGGAACAGCGCCCTAGAATGAAGCCTAGGTAGCCCGGAACGTAGAAATGACTATTACTTTCACACTGTTTGCAAATATACATTATATACGATGGAAAAGCTGTTGCACTTATATTGTAATTGATGCTTCGGGCGTTGACTTCTAAGGCCCTAGCCATTCGATCTGGTGGAGCAACGGCCTAGAGTGAAGCCTAGGTTGCCCGGAACGTAGAAATGACCATAACTTTCACAATGGTTGCCATTATTCGTTTTATACGGTGGAAAAGCTGTTGTATTTATATCGTATTTTATGCTTCTGGCGTCGACTTCTTAGGCCCCAACTATTCCATCTGGTGGAGCAACGCCCTAGGGTGAGGCCTAGGTTGCCCGGAACGTAGAAATGACCATTACCTTCACACTGGTTGCAATTATTCCTGTTATACGATGGAAATACTGTTGCATCTTTATTGTATTTTATGCTCGGGCGTTGACTTCTATGGCCCTACCTATTCGATCTGGTGGAGCAACACCCTACAGTGAAGCCTAGTTTGTCAGGAACGTAGATATGACCATAACCTTCACACAGGTTGCAATTATTCGTTTTATACGATTGAAAGACTGTTGCATTTATTTTGTAGTTTATGCTTCTGGCGTTGAATTCCAAGGCCCTAACACTTCGACCTGGTGGAGCAATGCCTCAGAGTTAAGTCTAGGATGCCCGAAACGTCGAAATGATCATTAATTTCTCACTGGTTGCAACTATTCATGCCATACGATGGAAAAACTGTTGCATTTTTATTGTTTTTTCTGCTTCTGGCTTTGACTTCTAAGGTCCTAGCTATTCGATCAGGTGAGGCAACGTCCAAGAGTGAAGCCTAGGTTGCCCGGAACGTAGAAATGACCATAAGTTTCATACTGGTTGCAATTATTCGTTTTTTACGATGGAAAAACTGTTGTATTTATATTGCATTTTATGCTTCGGGCGTTGACTTCTAAGGCCCTAACTGTTTGATCTGGTGGAGCAACGCCCTAGGGTGAAGCCTAGGTTGCCCGGAACGTAGAAATGACCATAACTTTTAAACTGGTAGCAATTATTCGTTTTATACGATGGAAGAGCTGTTGTATATATATTGTATTTTATGCCTCTGGCGTTGACCTCTTAGGCCCTAACTATTCCATCTGGTGGAACAACGCACTAGGGTGATGCCTAGGTTGCCCGGAACGTAGAAATGACCATAACTTTCACACTGGTTGCAATTATTCGTTTTATACATGTAAGAACTGTTCTATTTATTTTGTATTTTATGCTTCTGGCGTTGACTTCTAAGGCCCTAACTGTTTGATCTGGTGGAGCAACGCCCTGGGGTGAAGCCTAGGTTGCCCGCAACGTAGAAATGACCATAACTTTTAAACTGGTAGCAATTATTCGTTTTATACGATGGAAGAGCTGTTGTATTTATATTGTATTTTATGCCTCTGGCGTTGACTTCTAAGGCCGTAGCTATTAGATGTGGTGGAGCAACGCCCTAGAGTGAAACCTAGGTTGCCCTGAACGTAGAAATAACCATTACTTTCACACTGGTTGCAATTATTCCTGTTATACAATGGAAAAACTGTTGTATTTTTATTGTATTTTGTGCTTCTGGCGTTTAATTCTAAGTCCCTAGCTATTCGATATGGTGGAGCAATGCCCTAGAATGAAGCCTAGGTTGCCCGGATCGTAGAAATGACCATTACTTTGACACTGGTTGCAATTATTCATTTTATACGATGGAAAAGCTGTTGTATTTATATTGAATTTTATGCTTCCGGCGTTGACTTCTAAGGCCCTAACTATTCAATCTGTTGGAGCAACGCCCTAGGGTGAAGCCTAGGTTGCCCGGAAAGTAGAAACGACGTTAACCTTCATACTTGTTGCAATTATTCGTTTTATACGATGGAAAAACTGTTTTATTTATTTTGTATTTTAAGCCACGGGCGTTGAGTTCTAAGGTCCTAACTATTCGATCTAGCGGAGCAACGCCCTCGAGTGAAGCCTAGGTTGCCCGGAACGTAGAAATGACCATCACTTTCAAACTGGTTGCAATTAATCCTGTTATACGATGGAAAAACAGTTGTATTTATATTGCATTTTATGCTTCTGGCGTTCACTTCCTAGGCCCTAACTATTCGATCTGGTGGAACAACGGCCTAGGGTGAAGCCTACGTTGCCCGGAACGTAGAAATGACCATAACTTTTACACTGGTAGCAATTATTCGTTTTATACAATGGAAAAACTGTTCTATTTACCTTGTATTTAATGCTTCGGGCGTTGGCTCCGAAGGCCCTAACTGTTTGATCTGGTAGAGCAACGCCCTAGAGTGAAGCCTAGGTTGGCTGGAACGTAGAAATGACCATAACTTTCACACTGGCTGCTATTATTCGTTTTATACGATGGAAAAACTGTTATATTTATATTGTATTTTATGCTTCTGGCGTTGACTTCTTAGGCCCTAACTATTCGATCTGGTGGAACAACGCCCTAGAGTGAAGCCTAGGTTGCCTGGAACGTAGAAATGACCATCACTTTCACACGGGTTGCCATTATGCCTGTTATAGGATGGAAAGACGGTTGTATTTTTATTGTATTTTATACTTCAGGCGTCGACTTCTGAGGCTGTAGCTATTCGATGTGGTGGAAGAACGCCATAGAGTGTAGCCTAGGTTGCCCGGAACGTAGAAATGACCATAAGTTTCATACTGGTTGCAATTATTCGTTTTATACGATGGAAAAACTGTTGTATTTATATTGCATGTTATGCTTCTGGCGTTCACTTCTTAGGACCTAACTATTCGATCTGGTGGAGCAACGCCCTAGAGTGAAGCCTAGGATGCCCGGAACGTAGAAATGACCAGAACATTCACACTGGTTGCTATTATTCGTTTTATACGATGGAAAAACTGTTATATTTATTTTGTATTTTATGCTTCTGGCGTTGACTTCTTAGTCCCTAACTTCTCGGTCTGGTGGAGCAACGCCCTAGAGTGAAGCCTAGGTTGCCCGGAACGTAGAAATGAACATAACATTCACACTGGTAGCAATTATTCGTCTTTTACGATGGAAAAACTGTTCTATTTGTTTTGTATTTTATGATTCGGGCGTTGACTTCTATGGCCCTACCTATTCGATCTGGTGGAGTAACACCATACAGTCAAGCCTAGGTTGCCCGGAACGTAGAAATGAAAATAACATTCACACTGGTTGCAATTACTCCTGTTATACGATGGAAAAGCTGTTTTATTTATATTGTATTTTATGCTTCTGACCTTGACTTCTAAGGCCGTAGCTATTAGTTGTGGTGGAGCAACGCCCTAAAGTGGCGCCTAGGGTAATCGGAACGTAGAAGTGACCATAACTTCCACACTGGTTGCAATTATTCATTAAATATGATGGAAAAGCTGTTGTATTTATATCGTATTTTATGCTTCGGGCGTTGACTTCTTAGGTCCTAACATTTCGATCTGGTGGAGCAACGCCCTACAGTGAAGCCTAGGTTGCCCGGAACGTAGATATGACCATAACCTTCACAGAGGTTGCAATTATTCGTTTTATACGGTGTAAAGGCTGTTGTGTTTATTTTGTATTTTATTTTTCTGGTGTTGACTTCTTAGGCCCTAACTATTCGATCTGGAGGAACAACGCCGTAGAGTGAAGTCTAGGTTGCCCGGAACGTAGAAATGACCGTTACTTTCACACTGTTTGCAATTATTCCTTTTATACGATGGAAAAGCTGTTGTATTTATATCGTATTTTATGCTCCTGGCGTTGACTTCTAAGGACCTGACTATTGGATCTGGTGGAGCAACGCCCTAGGTTGAAGCCTAGGTTGCCCGGAACGTAGAAATGATCATTACTTTTCCACTGGTTTCAATTATTCGTTTTATACGATGGAAAAACTGTTGCATCTTTATTGTATTTTATGCCTCTGGGGTTGACTTCCAAGGCCCTAACTATTCGATCTGGTGGAGCAACGCCCTAGAGTGAAGTCTAGGTTGCCCGGCACGTAGAAATGACCATAACTTTCACACTGGTAGCAATTATTCGTTTTATACAATGGAAAAACTGTTCTATTTATTTTGTAGTTTATGCTACGGGCGTTGACTTCTAAGGCCCTAACCATTCGATCTGGTGGAGCAACGCCCTAGAGTGAACCCTAGGATGCCCGGAACGTAGAAATGACCAGAACATTCACACTGGTTGCTATTATTCGTTTTATACGATGGAAAAACTGTTATACTTGTATTGTATTTTATGCTGCTGGCGTTCAGTTCTTAGGCCCTAACTATTTGATCTGGTGGCACAACGCCCTGGGGTGAAGCCTAGGTTGCCCGGAACATAGAAATGACCATAACTTTCACACTGGTTGCTATTATTCGTTTTATACGATGGAAAAACTGTTGTATTTATATTGTATTTTATGCTTCTGGCGTGGACTACTAAGGCACAAACTATTCCATCTGGTGGAGCAACGCCCTAGGGTGAAGCCTAGGTTGCCCGAAAAGTAGGAAAGACAATAAATTTCACACTGGTTGCAATTATTCGTTTTATACGATTGAAAAGCTGTTGCATCTTTATTGTATTTTATGCTACTGGCGTTGACTTCTTATGCCATAACTATTCGATCTGGTGGAGCAACGCCCTAGAGTGAAGCCTAGGTTGCCTGGAACTTACAAATGACCATCACTTTCAAACTGGTTGCACTTAATCCTTTTATACGATGGAAAAACTGTTGTATTTTTATTGAATTTTATGCTTCCGGCGTTGACTTCTAAGGCCCTAACTATTCAATCTGTTGGAGCAACGCCCTAGGGTGAAGCCTAGGTTGCCCGGAAAGTAGAAATGACGTTAAACTTCATACTTGTTGCAATTGTTCGTTTTATACGATGGAAAAACTGTTGTATTTATATTGTTTTTTATGCTTCTGGCGTTGACTTCTAAGGCACTAACTATTCGATCTGGTGGAGCAACGCCCTAGAGTGAAACCGAGGTTGCCCGGAACGTAGAAATGACCACCACTTACAAACTGGTTGCAATTATTCCGGTTATATGATGGAAGAACTGTTGTATTTTTATTGCATTTTATGCTTCGGGCATTGACTTCTAAGGCCCTAACTATTCAATCTGTTGGAGCAACGCCCTAGGGTGTAGCCTAGGTTGCCCGGAACGTAGAAATGACCATTACTTTCGCAATGTTTGCAATTATTCATTTTATACGATGGATAAAGTGTTGTACTTATATTGTATTTTATGCTTCTGGCGTTGACTTCTTATGCCATAACTATTCGATCTGGTGGAGCAACGCCCTGGGGTGAACCCTAGGTTGCCCGGAACGTAGAAATGACCATAACTTTGACACTGGTTGCTATTATTCGTTTTATACGATGGAAAAACTGTTCTATTTATTTTGTATTTTATGCTTCGGGCGTTGACTTCTAAGGCCCTAACTGTCTGATCTGGTGGAGCAACGCCCTAGAGTGAAGCCTAGGTTGCCAGGAACGTAGAAATGACCATAACTTTCACACTGGATGCTATTATTCGTTCTATACGATGGAAAGACTGTTATATTTATATTGTATCTTATGCTTCTGGCGTTGACTTCTTAGGCCCTAACAATTCGATCTGGTGGAACAACGCCCTAGAGTGAAGCCTAGGTTGCCTGGAACGTACAAATGACCATCACTTTCACACGGGTTGCAATTATTCCTGTTATAGGATGGAAAGACTGTTGCATCTTTATTGAATTTTATGCTTCTGGCGTTGACTTCTATGCCCCTAACTATTCTATCTGGTGGATCAACGCCCTAGAGTGAAGCCTAGGTTGCTCGGAATGTAAAAATTACCATAACATTCACACTGGTTGAAATTATTCGTTTTATACGATGGAAGAGCTGTTGCATCTTTATTGCATTTTATGCTTCTGGCGTTGACTTCTAAGGCCCTAACTATTCGATCTGGTGGACGAACGCCACAGAGTGAAGCCTAGGTTGCCCGGAACGTAGAAATGACCATAACTTTCATACTGGTTGCAATTATTCGTTTTATATGATGGAAGAACTGTTGTATTTATATTGTATTTAATGCTGCTGGCGTTGACGTCTAAGGCCGCAGCTATTAGATGTGGTGGAGCAACGCACTAGAGTGACGCCTAGGTTGCCCGGAACGTAGAAATGACCATTACTTTCGCAATGTTTGCAATTATTTGTTTTATACGATGGAAAAACTGTAGTACTTATATCGTATTTTATGCTTCTGGCGTTGACTTCTTATGCCCTAACTATTCTATCTGTTGGAACAACGCCCTAGGGTGGAGCCTAGGTTGCCCGGAACGTAGAAATGACCATAACTTTCACACTGGATGCTATTATTCGTTTTATATAATGGAAGAGCTGTTGTATTTATATTGTATTTTATGCTGCTGGCGTTCACTTCTTAGGCCCTAACTATTCGATCTGGTGGAGCAATGCCTCAGAGTTGAGTCTAGGATGCCCGAAACGCCGAAATGATCATTACTTTCACGCTTGTTGAAATTATTCCTGTTATACGATGAAAAGGCTGTTGTATTTGTATTGTATTTTATGCTTCAGGCGTAGGCTTCTAAGGCCGTAGCTATTCGATATAGTGGAGCACCGCCGTAGAGTGAAGCCTAGGATGCTCGGAACGTAGAAATGACCATCACTTCCATACTGGTAGAATTTATTCGTTTTATACGATGGAAAAACTGTTGTATTTTTATTGCATTTTTGCTTCCGGCGTTGACTTCCAAGGCCCTAACTATTCAATCTGTTGGAGCAACGCCCTAGGGTGAAGCCTAGGTTGCCTGGAAAGTAGAAATGACGTTAACTTTCATACTGGTTGCAATTATTCGTTTTATACGATGGAAAAACTGATGTATTTATAGTGCATTTTATGCTTCTGGCGTTGACTTCTAAGGCACTAACTATCCGATCTGGTGGAGCAACGCCCTAGAGTGAAGCCGATGTTGCCCGGAACGTAGAAATGACCATCACTTTCACACGGGTTGCAATTATTCGTTTTATATGATGGAAGAACTGTTGTATTTATATTGAATTTTATGCTGCTGGCGTTCACTTCTTAGGCCCTAACTATTCGAGCTGGTGGAACAACGCCCTGGGGTGAAGTCTAGGTTGCTCGGAATGTAGAAATGACCATAACATTCACACTGGTTGAAATTATTCGTTTTATACGATGGAAAAACTGTTATATTTATATTGTATTTTATGCTTCTGGCGTTGATTTCTTAGGCCATAACTATTCAATCTGGTGGAACAACGTCCTAGAGTGAGGCATAGGTTGCCCGGAACGTAGAAATGACCATCACTTCCATACTGGTAGAATTTATTCGTTTTATACGATGGAAAAGCTGTTGTATTTATATTGTATTTTGTGCTTCTGGCGTTGACTTCTAAGGCACTAACTATTCGATCTGGTGGAGCAACGCCCTAGAGTGAAGCCTAGGTTTCACGGAAAGTAGAAATGACAATAACTTTCACACTGGTTGCAATTATTCGTTTTATATGATGGAAGAACTGTTGTATTTATATTGTATTTTATGCTGCTGGCGTTCACTTCTTAGGCCCTAACTATTCGAGCTCGTGGAACAACGCCCTGGGGTGAAGTCTAGGTTGCTCGGAATGTAGAAATGACCATAACATTCACACTGGTTGAAATTATTCGTTTTATACGATGGAAAAACTTTTATATTTATATTGTATTTTATGCTTCTGGCGTTGATTTCTTAGGCCATAACTATTCAATCTGGTGGAACAACGTCCTAGAGTGAGGCATAGGTTGCCCGGAACGTAGAAATGACCATCACTTCCATACTGGTAGAATTTATTCGTTTTATACGATGGAAAAACTGTTGTATTTATATTGTATTTTATGCTTCTGGCGTTGACTTGTAAGGCACTAACTATTCGATCTGGTGGAGCAACGCCCTAGAGTGAAGCCTAGGTTTCACGGAAAGTAGAAATGACAATAACTTTCACACTGGTTGCAATTATTCGTTTTATACGATGGAAAAGCTGTTGCATCTTTATTGTATTTTATGCTTCTGTCGTTGACGTCTAAGGCCGTAGCTAGTAGATGTGGTGGAGCAACGCACTAGAGTGAAGCCTAGGTTGCCTGGAACGTAGAAATGACCATCACTTTCACACGGGTTGCCATTATGCCAGTTATAGGATGGAAAGACGGTTGTATTTTTATTGTATTTTATACTTCAGGCGTCGACTTCTGAGGCTGTAGCTATTCGATGTGGTGGAAGAACGACATAGAGTGTAGCCTAGGTTGCCCGGAACGTAGAAATGACCATAAGTTTCATACTGGTTGCAATTATTCGTTTTATACGATGGAAAAACTGTTGTATTTATATTGCATGTTATGCTTCTGGCGTTCACTTCTTAGGACCTAACTATTCGATCTGGTGGAGCAACGCCCTAGAGTGAAGCCTAGGATGCCCGGAACGTAGAAATGACCAGAACATTCACACTGGTTGCTATTATTCGTTTTATACGATGGAAAAACTGTTATATTTATTTTGTATTTTATGCTTCTGGCGTTGACTTCTTAGTCCCTAACTTCTCGGTCTGGTGGAGCAACGCCCTAGAGTGAAGCCTAGGTTGCCCGGAACGTAGAAATGAACATAACATTCACACTGGTAGCAATTATTCGTCTTTTACGATGGAAAAACTGTTCTATTTGTTTTGTATTTTATGATTCGGGCGTTGACTTCTATGGCCCTACCTATTCGATCTGGTGGAGTAACACCATACAGTCAAGCCTAGGTTGCCCGGAACGTAGAAATGAAAATAACATTCACACTGGTTGCAATTACTCCTGTTATACGATGGAAAAGCTGTTTTATTTATATTGTATTTTATGCTTCTGTCCTTGACTTCTAAGGCCGTAGCTATTAGTTGTGGTGGAGCAACGCCCTAGAGTGGCGCCTAGGGTAATCGGAACGTAGAAGTGACCATAACTTCCACACTGGTTGCAATTATTCATTAAATATGATGGAAAAGCTGTTGTATTTATATCGTATTTTATGCTTCGGGCGTTGACTTCTTAGGTCCTAACATTTCGATCTGGTGGAGCAACGCCCTACAGTGAAGCCTAGGTTGCCCGGAACGTAGATATGACCATAACCTTCACAGAGGTTGCAATTATTCGTTTTATACGGTGTAAAGGCTGTTGTGTTTATTTTGTATTTTATTTTTCTGGTGTTGACTTCTTAGGCCCTAACTATTCGATCTGGAGGAACAACGCCGTAGAGTGAAGTCTAGGTTGCCCGGAACGTAGAAATGACCGTTACTTTCACACTGTTTGCAATTATTCCTTTTATACGATGGAAAAGCTGTTGTATTTATATCGTATTTTATGCTCCTGGCGTTGACTTCTAAGGACCTGACTATTCGATCTGGTGGAGCAACGCCCTAGGTTGAAGCCTAGGTTGCCCGGAACGTAGAAATGATCATTACTTTTCCACTGGTTTCAATTATTCGTTTTATACGATGGAAAAACTGTTGCATCTTTATTGTATTTTATGCCTCTGGGGTTGACTTCCAAGGCCCTAACTATTCGATCTGGTGGAACAACGCCCTAGAGTGAAGTCTAGGTTGCCCGGCACGTAGAAATGACCATAACTTTCACACTGGTAGCAATTATTCGTTTTATACAATGGAAAAACTGTTCTATTTATTTTGCAGTTTATGCTTCGGGCGTTGACTTCTAAGGCCCTAACCATTCGATCTGGTGGAGCAACGCCCTAGAGTGAACCCTAGGATGCCCGGAACGTAGAAATGACCAGAACATTCACACTGGTTGCTATTATTCGTTTTATACGATGGAAAAACTGTTATATTTATTTTGTATTTTATGCTTCTGGCGTTGACTTCTTAGTCCCTAACTTCTCGGTCTGGTGGAGCAACGCCCTAGAGTGAAGCCTAGGTTGCCCGGAACGTAGAAATGAACATAACATTCACACTGGTAGCAATTATTCGTTTTTTACAATGGAAAAACTGTTCTATTTATTTTGTATTTTATGCTTCGGGCGTTGACTTCTATGGCCCTACCTATTCGATCTGGTGGAGTAACACCATACAGTCAAGCCTAGGTTGCCCGGAACGTAGAAATGAAAATAACATTCGCACTGGTTGCAATTACTCCTGTTATACGATGGAAAAGCTGTTTTATTTATATTGTATTTTATGCTTCTGACCTTGACTTCTAAGGCCGTAGCTATTAGTTGTGGTGGAGCTACGCCCTAGAATGAAACCTAGGTTACCCGGAACGTAGAAATGACCAGTACTTTCACACTGTTTGCAGTTATTCCTGTTATTCGATGGAAAAACTGTTGCATCTTTATTGTGTTTTATGCTTCTGGCATTGACTTCTAAGGCCGTAGCTATTAGATGTGGTGGAGCCACGCCGTAGAGTGACGCCCAGGTTGCCCGCAACGTAGAAATGTCCATTACTTTCACACTGGTTGCTATTATTCGTTTTATACGATGGAAAAACTGTTATACTTGTATTGTATTTTATGCTGCTGGCGTTCAGTTCTTAGGCCCTAACTATTTGATCTGGTGGCACAACGCCCTGGGGTGAAGCCTAGGTTGCCCGGAACATAGAAATGACCATAACTTTCACACTGGTTGCTATTATTCGTTTTATACGATGGAAAAACTGTTGTATTTATATTGTATTTTATGCTTCTGGCGTTGACTACTAAGGCACAAACTATTCCATCTGGTGGAGCAACGCCCTAGGGTGAAGCCTAGGTTGCCCGGAAAGTAGGAAAGACAATAAATTTCACACTGGTTGCAATTATTCGTTTTATACGATTGAAAAGCTGTTGCATCTTTATTGTATTTTATGCTACTGGCGTTGACTTCTTATGCCATAACTATTCGATCTGGTGGAGCAACGCCCTAGAGTGAAGCCTAGGTTGCCTGGAACTTACAAATGACCATCACTTTCAAACTGGTTGCACTTAATCCTTTTATACGATGGAAAAACTGTTGTATTTTTATTGAATTTTATGCTTCCGGCGTTGACTTCTAAGGCCCTAACTATTCAATCTGTTGGAGCAACGCCCTAGGGTGAAGCCTAGGTTGCCCGGAAAGTAGAAATGACGTTAAACTTCATACTTGTTGCAATTGTTCGTTTTATACGATGGAAAAACTGTTGTATTTATATTGTTTTTTATGCTTCTGGCGTTGACTTCTAAGGCACTAACTATTCGATCTGGTGGAGCAACGCCCTAGAGTGAAACCGAGGTTGCCCGGAACGTAGAAATGACCACCACTTACAAACTGGTTGCAATTATTCCGGTTATATGATGGAAGAACTGTTGTATTTTTATTGCATTTTATGCTTCGGGCATTGACTTCTAAGGCCCTAACTATTCAGTCTGTTGGAGCAACGCCCTAGGGTGTAGCCTAGGTTGCCCGGAACGTAGAAATGACCATTACTTTCGCAATGTTTGCAATTATTCATTTTATACGATGGATAAAGTGTTGTACTTATATTGTATTTTATGCTTCTGGCGTTGACTTCTTATGCCATAACTATTCGATATGGTGGAGCAACGCCCTGGGGTGAACCCTAGGTTGCCCGGAACGTAGAAATGACCATAACTTTGACACTGGTTGCTATTATTCGTTTTATACGATGGAAAAACTGTTCTATTTATTTTGTATTTTATGCTTCGGGCGTTGACTTCTAAGGCCCTAACTGTCTGATCTGGTGGAGCAACGCCCTAGAGTGAAGCCTAGGTTGCCAGGAACGTAGAAATGACCATAACTTTCACACTGGATGCTATTATTCGTTCTATACGATGGAAAGACTGTTATATTTATATTGTATCTTATGCTTCTGGCGTTGACTTCTAAGGCACTAACTATTCGATCTGGTGGAGCAACGCACTAGAGTGAAGCCTAGGTTTCACGGAAAGTAGAAATGACAATAACTTTCACACTGGTTGCAATTATTCGTTTTATACGATGGAAAAGCTGTTGCATCTTTATTGTATTTTATGCTTCTGTCGTTGACGTCTAAGGCCGTAGCTATTAGATGTGGTGGAGCAACGCACTAGAGTGACGCCTAGGTTGCCCGGAACGTAGAAATGACCATTACTTTCGCAATGTTTGCAATTATTTGTTTTATACGATAGAAAAACTGTAGTACTTATATCGTATTTTATGCTTCTGGCGTTGACTTCTTATGCCCTAACTATTCTATCTGTTGGAACAACGCCCTAGGGTGGAGCCTAGGTTGCCCGGAACGTAGAAATGACCATAACTTTCACATTGGATGCTATTATTCGTTTTATATAATGGAAGAACTGTTGTATTTATATTGTATTTTATGCTGCTGGCGTTCACTTCTTAGGCCCTAACTATTCGATCTGGTGGAGCAATGCCTCAGAGTTAAGTCTAGGATGCCCGAAACGCCGAAATGATCATTACTTTCTCGCTTGTTGAAATTATTCCTGTTATACGATGAAAAGGCTGTTGTATTTGTATTGCAGTTTATGCTTCAGGCGTAGGCTTCTAAGGCCGTAGCTATTCGATATAGTGGAGCACCGCCCTAGAGTGAAGCCTAGGATGCTCGGAACGTAGAAATGACCATCACTTCCATACTGGTAGAATTTATTCGTTTTATACGATGGAAAAACTGTTGTATTTATATTGTATTTTATGCTTCTGGCGTTGACTTCTAAGGCCCTAACTATTCAATCTGTTGGAGCAACGCCCTAGGGTGTAGCCTAGGTTGCCCGGAACGTAGAAATGACCATTACTTTCGCAATGTTTGCAATTATTCATTTTATACGATGGAAAAAGTGTTGTACTTATATTGTATTTTATGCTTCTGGCGTTGACTTCTTATGCCATAACTATTCGATCTGGTGGAGCAACGCCCTGGGGTGAAGCCTAGGTTGCCCGGAACGTAGAAATGACCATAACTTTGACACTGGTTGCTATTATTCGTTTTATACGATGGAAAAACTGTTCTATTTATTTTGTATTTTATGCTTCGGGCGTTGACTTCTAAGGCCCTAACTGTCTGATCTGGTGGAGCAACGCCCTAGAGTGAAGCCTAGGTTGCCAGGAACGTAGAAATGACCATAACTTTCACACTGGATGCTATTATTCGTTCTATACGATGGAAAGACTGTTATATTTATATTGTATCTTATGCTTCTGGCGTTGACTTCTTAGGCCCTAACAATTCGATCTGGTGGAACAACGCCCTAGAGTGAAGCCTAGGTTGCCTGGAACGTACAAATGACCATCACTTTCACACGGGTTGCAATTATTCCTGTTATAGGATGGAAAGACTGTTGCATCTTTATTGAATTTTATGCTTCTGGCGTTGACTTCTATGGCCCTAACTATTCTATCTGGTGGATCAGCGCCCTAGAGTGAAGCCTAGGTTGCTCGGAATGTAAAAATTACCATAACATTCACACTGGTTGAAATTATTCGTTTTATACGATGGAAAAGCTGTTGCATCTTTATTGCATTTTATGCTTCTGGCGTTGACTTCTAAGGCCCTAACTATTCGATCTGGTGGAGCAACGCCCTAGAGTGAAGCCTAGGTTGCCCGGAACCTAGAAATGACAATCACTTTCAAACTTGTTGCAATTAATCCTTTTATACGATGGAAAAACTGTTGTATTTTTATTGCATTTTTGCTTCCGGCGTTGACTTCCAAGGCCCTAACTATTCAATCTGTTGGAGCAACGCCCTAGGGTGAAGCCTAGGTTGCCTGGAAAGTAGAAATGACGTTAACTTTCATACTGGTTGCAATTATTCGTTTTATACGTTGGAAAAACTGTTGTATTTATAGTGCATTTTATGCTTCTGGCGTTGACTTCTAAGGCACTAACTATCCGATCTGGTGGAGCAACGCCCTAGAGTGAAGCCGATGTTGCCCGGAACGTAGAAATGACCATCACTTTCACACGGGTTGCAATTATTCCTGTTATAGGATGAAAAGAATGTTGTATTTTTATTGTATTTTACGCTTCAGGCGTTGACTTCTGGGGCCGTAGCTATTCGATGTGGTGGACGAACGCCACAGAGTGAAGCATAGGTTGCCCGGAACGTAGAAATGACCATAACTTTCATACTGGTTGCAATTATTCGTTTTATATGATGGAAGAACTGTTGTATTTATATTGTATTTTATGCTGCTGGCGTTCACTTCTTAGGCCCTAACTATTCGAGCTGGTGGAACAACGCCCTGGGGTGAAGTCTAGGTTGCTCGGAATGTAGAAATGACCATAACATTCACACTGGTTGAAATTATTCGTTTTATACGATGGAAAAACTGTTATATTTATATTGTATTTTATGCTTCTGGCGTTGATTTCTTAGGCCATAACAATTCAATCTGGTGGAACAACGTCCTAGAGTGAGGCCTAGGTTGCCCGGAACGTAGAAATGACCATCACTTCCATACTGGTAGAATTTATTCGTTTTATACGATGGAAGAACTGTTGTATTTATATTGTATTTTATGCTTCTGGCGTTGACTTCTAAGGCACTAACTATTCGATCTGGAGGAGCAACGCCCTAGAGTGGAGCCTAGGTTTCACGGAAAGTAGAAATGACGATAACTTTCACACTGGTTGCAATTATTCGTTTTATACGATGGAAAAGCTGTTGCATCTTTATTGTATTTTATGCTTCTGTCGTTGACGTCTAAGGCCGTAGCTATTAGATGTGGTGGAGCAACGCACTAGAGTGACGCCTAGGTTGCCCGGAACGTAGAAATGACCATTACTTTCGCAATGTTTGCAATTATTTGTTTTATACGATGGAAAAACTGTAGTACTTATATCGTATTTTATGCTTCTGGCGTTGACTTCTTATGCCCTAACTATTCTATCTGTTGGAACAACGCCCTAGGGTGGAGCCTAGGTTGCCCGGAACGTAGAAATGACCATAACTTTCACACTGGATGCTATTATTCGTTTTATATAATGGAAGAACTGTTGTATTTATATTGTATTTTATGCTGCTGGCGTTCACTTCTTAGGCACTAACTATTCGATCTGGTGGAGCAATGCCTCAGAGTTAAGTCTAGGATGCCCCAAACGCCGAAGTGATCATTACTTTCACGCTTGTTGAAATTATTCCTGTTATACGATGAAAAGGCTGTTGTATTTGTATTGTATTTTATGCTTCAGGCGTAGGCTTCTAAGGCCGTAGCTATTCGATATAGTGGAGCACCGCCCTAGAGTGAAGCCTAGGATGCTCGGAACGTAGAAATGACCATCACTTCCATACTGGTAGAATTTATTCGTTTTATACGATGGAAAAACTGTTGTATTTATATTGTATTTTATGCTTCTGGCGTTGACTTCTAAGGCCCTAACTATTCAATCTGTTGGAGCAACGCCCTAGGGTGTAGCCTAGGTTGCCCGGAACGTAGAAATGACCATTACTTTCGCAATGTTTGCAATTATTCATTTTATACGATGGAAAAAGTGTTGTACTTATATTGTATTTTATGCTTCTGGCGTTGACTTCTTATGCCATAACTATTCGATCTGGTGGAGCAACGCCCTGGGGTGAAGCCTAGGTTGCCCGGAACGTAGAAATGACCATAACTTTGACACTGGTTGCTATTATTCGTTTTATACGATGGAAAAACTGTTCTATTTATTTTGTATTTTATGCTTCGGGCGTCGACTTCTAAGGCCCTAACTGTCTGATCTGGTGGAGCAACGCCCTAGAGTGAAGCCTAGGTTGCCAGGAACGTAGAAATGACCATAACTTTCACACTGGATGCTATTATTCGTTCTATACGATGGAAAGACTGTTATATTTATATTGTATCTTATGCTTCTGGCGTTGACTTCTTAGGCCCTAACAATTCGATCTGGTGGAACAACGCCCTAGAGTGAAGCCTAGGTTGCCTGGAACGTACAAATGACCATCACTTTCACACGGGTTGCAATTATTCCTGTTATAGGATGGAAAGACTGTTGCATCTTTATTGAATTTTATGCTTCTGGCGTTGACTTCTATGGCCCTAACTATTCTATCTGGTGGATCAGCGCCCTAGAGTGAAGCCTAGGTTGCTCGGAATGTAAAAATTACCATAACATTCACACTGGTTGAAATTATTCGTTTTATACGATGGAAAAGCTGTTGCATCTTTATTGCATTTTATGCTTCTGGCGTTGACTTCTAAGGCCCTAACTATTCGATCTGGTGGAGCAACGCCCTAGAGTGAAGCCTAGGTTGCCCGGAACCTAGAAATGACAATCACTTTCAAACTTGTTGCAATTAATCCTTTTATACGATGGAAAAACTGTTGTATTTTTATTGCATTTTTGCTTCCGGCGTTGACTTCCAAGGCCCTAACTATTCAATCTGTTGGAGCAACGCCCTAGGGTGAAGCCTAGGTTGCCTGGAAAGTAGAAATGACGTTAACTTTCATACTGGTTGCAATTATTCGTTTTATACGTTGGAAAAACTGTTGTATTTATAGTGCATTTTATGCTTCTGGCGTTGACTTCTAAGGCACTAACTATCCGATCTGGTGGAGCAACGCCCTAGAGTGAAGCCGATGTTGCCCGGAACGTAGAAATGACCATCACTTTCACACGGGTTGCAATTATTCCTGTTATAGGATGAAAAGAATGTTGTATTTTTATTGTATTTTACGCTTCAGGCGTTGACTTCTGGGGCCGTAGCTATTCGATGTGGTGGACGAACGCCACAGAGTGAAGCATAGGTTGCCCGGAACGTAGAAATGACCATAACTTTCATACTGGTTGCAATTATTCGTTTTATATGATGGAAGAACTGTTGTATTTATATTGTATTTTATGCTGCTGGCGTTCACTTCTTAGGCCCTAACTATTCGAGCTGGTGGAACAACGCCCTGGGGTGAGGTCTAGGTTGCTCGGAATGTAGAAATGACCATAACATTCACACTGGTTGAAATTATTCGTTTTATACGATGGAAAAACTGTTATATTTATATTGTATTTTATGCTTCTGGCGTTGATTTCTTAGGCCATAACAATTCAATCTGGTGGAACAACGTCCTAGAGTGAGGCCTAGGTTGCCCGGAACGTAGAAATGACCATCACTTCCATACTGGTAGAATTTATTCGTTTTATACGATGGAAGAACTGTTGTATTTATATTGTATTTTATGCTTCTGGCGTTGACTTCTAAGGCACTAACTATTCGATCTGGAGGAGCAACGCCCTAGAGTGGAGCCTAGGTTTCACGGAAAGTAGAAATGACGATAACTTTCACACTGGTTGCAATTATTCGTTTTATACGATGGAAAAGCTGTTGCATCTTTATTGTATTTTATGCTTCTGTCGTTGACGTCTAAGGCCGTAGCTATTAGATGTGGTGGAGCAACGCACTAGAGTGACGCCTAGGTTGCCCGGAACGTAGAAATGACCATTACTTTCGCAATGTTTGCAATTATTTGTTTTATACGATGGAAAAACTGTAGTACTTATATCGTATTTTATGCTTCTGGCGTTGACTTCTTATGCCCTAACTATTCTATCTGTTGGAACAACGCCCTAGGGTGGAGCCTAGGTTGCCCGGAACGTAGAAATGACCATAACTTTCACACTGGATGCTATTATTCGTTTTATATAATGGAAGAACTGTTGTATTTATATTGTATTTTATGCTGCTGGCGTTCACTTCTTAGGCACTAACTATTCGATCTGGTGGAGCAATGCCTCAGAGTTAAGTCTAGGATGCCCCAAACGCCGAAATGATCATTACTTTCACGCTTGTTGAAATTATTCCTGTTATACGATGAAAAGGCTGTTGTATTTGTATTGTATTTTATGCTTCAGGCGTAGGCTTCTAAGGCCGTAGCTATTCGATATAGTGGAGCACCGCCCTAGAGTGAAGCCTAGGATGCTCGGAACGTAGAAATGACCATCACTTCCATACTGGTAGAATTTATTCGTTTTATACGATGGAAAAACTGTTGTATTTATATTGTATTTTATGCTTCTGGCGTTGACTTCTAAGGCCCTAACTATTCAATCTGTTGGAGCAACGCCCTAGGGTGTAGCCTAGGTTGCCCGGAACGTAGAAATGACCATTACTTTCGCAATGTTTGCAATTATTCATTCTATACGATGGAAAAAGTGTTGTACTTATATTGTATTTTATGCTTCTGGCGTTGACTTCTTATGCCATAACTATTCGATCTGGTGGAGCAACGCCCTGGCGTGAAGCCTAGGTTGCCCGGAACGTAGAAATGACCATAACTTTGACACTGGTTGCTATTATTCGTTTTATACGATGGAAAAACTGTTCTATTTATTTTGTATTTTATGCTTCGGGCGTCGACTTCTAAGGCCCTAACTGTCTGATCTGGTGGAGCAACGCCCTAGAGTGAAGCCTAGGTTGCCAGGAACGTAGAAATGACCATAACTTTCACACTGGATGCTATTATTCGTTCTATACGATGGAAAGACTGTTATATTTATATTGTATCTTATGCTTCTGGCGTTGACTTCTAAGGCCCTAGCTATTCGATCTAGTGGAGCAACGCCCTAGAGTGAAGCCTAGGTTGCCCGGAAAGGAGAAATGACCATCACTTTCAAACTGGTTGCAATTAATCCTGTTATACGATGGAAAAACTGTTGTATTTTTATTGCATTTTATGGTTCGGGCGTTCACTTCTAAGGTCCTAACTATTCAATCTGTTGGAGCAACGCCCTAGAGTGAAGCCTAGGTTGCCCGGAACGTAGAATTGGCCATCACTTTCCTAATTGGTCGCAATTATTCCTGTTATATGATGGAAACACTGTTGTATTTTTTTTGCATTTTATGGTTCGGGCGTTGACTTCTAAGGCCCTAACTATTCAATCTGTTGGATCAACGCCCTAGGGTGAAGCCTAACTTGCTAGAAAAGTAGAAATGACCATAAGTTTCATACTGGTTGCAATTATTCGTTTTATACGATGGAAAAACTGATGTATTTATAGTGCATTTTATGCTTCTGGCATTGACTTCTAAGGCACTAACTATCCGATCTGGTGGAGCAACGCCCTAGAGTGAAGCCGATGTTGCCCGGAACGTAGAAATGACCATCACTTTCACACGGGTTGCAATTATTCGTTTTATATGATGGAAGAACTGTTGTATTTATATTGTATTTTTTGCTGCTGGCGTTCACTTCTTAGGCCCTAACTATTCGAGCTGGTGGAACAACGCCCTGGGGTGAAGTCTAGGTTGCTCGGAATGTAGAAATGACCATAACATTCACACTGGTTGAAATTATTCGTTTTATACGATGGAAAAACTGTTATATTTATATTGTATTTTATGCTTCTGGCGTTGATTTCTTAGGCCATAACTATTCAGTCTGGTGGAACAACGTCCTAGAGTGAGGCATAGGTTGCCCGGAACGTAGAAATGACCATCACTTCCATACTGGTAGAATTTATCCGTTTTATACGATGGAAAAGCTGTTGTATTTATATTGTATTTTGTGCTTCTGGCGTTGACTTCTAAGGCACTAACTATTCGATCTGGTGGAGCAACGCCCTAGAGTGAAGCCTAGGTTTCACGGAAAGTAGAAATGACAATAACTTTCACACTGGTTGCAATTATTCGTTTTATATGATGGAAGAACTGTTGTATTTATATTGTATTTTATGCTGCTGGCGTTCACTTCTTAGGCCCTAACTATTCGAGCTGGTGGAACAACGCCCTGGGGTGAAGTCTAGGTTGCTCGGAATGTAGAAATGACCATAACATTCACACTGGTTGAAATTATTCGTTTTATACGATGGAAAAACTGTTATATTTATATTGTATTTTATGCTTCTGGCGTTGATTTCTTAGGCCATAACAATTCAATCTGGTGGAACAACGTCCTAGAGTGAGGCCTAGGTTGCCCGGAACGTAGAAATGACCATCACTTCCATACTGGTAGAATTTATTCGTTTTATACGATGGAAGAACTGTTGTATTTATATTGTATTTTATGCTTCTGGCGTTGACTTCTAAGGCACTAACTATTCGATCTGGTGGAGCAACGCCCTAGAGTGGAGCCTAGGTTTCACGGAAAGTAGAAATGACGATAACTTTCACACTGGTTGCAATTATTCGTTTTATACGATGGAAAAGCTGTTGCATCTTTATTGTATTTTATGCTTCTGTCGTTGACGTCTAAGGCCGTAGCTATTAGATGTGGTGGAGCAACGCACTAGAGTGACGCCTAGGTTGCCCGGAACGTAGAAATGACCATTACTTTCGCAATGTTTGCAATTATTTGTTTTATACGATGGAAAAACTGTAGTACTTATATCGTATTTTATGCTTCTGGCGTTGACTTCTTATGCCCTAACTATTCTATCTGTTGGAACAACGCCCTAGGGTGGAGCCTAGGTTGCCCGGAACGTAGAAATGACCATAACTTTCACACTGGATGCTATTATTCGTTTTATATAATGGAAGAACTGTTGTATTTATATTGTATTTTATGCTGCTGGCGTTCACTTCTTAGGCACTAACTATTCGATCTGGTGGAGCAATGCCTCAGAGTTAAGTCTAGGATGCCCCAAACGCCGAAATGATCATTACTTTCACGCTTGTTGAAATTATTCCTGTTATACGATGAAAAGGCTGTTGTATTTGTATTGTATTTTATGCTTCAGGCGTAGGCTTCTAAGGCCGTAGCTATTCGATATAGTGGAGCACCGCCCTAGAGTGAAGCCTAGGATGCTCGGAACGTAGAAATGACCATCACTTCCATACTGGTAGAATTTATTCGTTTTATACGATGGAAAAACTGTTGTATTTATATTGTATTTTATGCTTCTGGCGTTGACTTCTAAGGCCCTAACTATTCAATCTGTTGGAGCAACGCCCTAGGGTGTAGCCTAGGTTGCCCGGAACGTAGAAATGACCATTACTTTCGCAATGTTTGCAATTATCCATTTTATACGATGGAAAAAGTGTTGTACTTATATTGTATTTTATGCTTCTGGCGTTGACTTCTTATGCCATAACTATTCGATCTGGTGGAGCAACGCCCTGGGGTGAAGCCTAGGTTGCCCGGAACGTAGAAATGACCATAACTTTGACACTGGTTGCTATTATTCGTTTTATACGATGGAAAAACTGTTCTATTTATTTTGTATTTTATGCTTCGGGCGTCGACTTCTAAGGCCCTAACTGTCTGATCTGGTGGAGCAACGCCCTAGAGTGAAGCCTAGGTTGCCAGGAACGTAGAAATGACCATAACTTTCACACTGGATGCTATTATTCGTTCTATACGATGGAAAGACTGTTATATTTATATTGTATCTTATGCTTCTGGCGTTGACTTCTAAGGCCCTAGCTATTCGATCTAGTGGAGCAACGCCCTAGAGTGAAGCCTAGGTTGCCCGGAAAGGAGAAATGACCATCACTTTCAAACTGGTTGCAATTAATCCTGTTATACGATGGAAAAACTGTTGTATTTTTATTGCATTTTATGGTTCGGGCGTTCACTTCTAAGGTCCTAACTATTCAATCTGTTGGAGCAACGCCCTAGAGTGAAGCCTAGGTTGCCCGGAACGTAGAATTGGCCATCACTTTCCTAATTGGTCGCAATTATTCCTGTTATATGATGGAAACACTGTTGTATTTTTTTTGCATTTTATGGTCCGGGCGTTGACTTCTAAGGCCCTAACTATTCAATCTGTTGGATCAACGCCCTAGGGTGAAGCCTAACTTGCTCGAAAAGTAGAAATGACCATAAGTTTCATACTGGTTGCAATTATTCGTTTTATACGATGGAAAAACTGATGTATTTATAGTGCATTTTATGCTTCTGGCGTTGACTTCTAAGGCACTAACTATCCGATCTGGTGGAGCAACGCCCTAGAGTGAAGCCGATGTTGCCCGGAACGTAGAAATGACCATCACTTTCACACGGGTTGCAATTATTCGTTTTATATGATGGAAGAACTGTTGTATTTATATTGTATTTTATGCTGCTGGCGTTCACTTCTTAGGCCCTAACTATTCGAGCTGGTGGAACAACGCCCTGGGGTGAAGTCTAGGTTGCTCGGAATGTAGAAATGACCATAACATTCACACTGGTTGAAATTATTCGTTTTATACGATGGAAAAACTGTTATATTTATATTGTATTTTATGCTTCTGGCGTTGATTTCTTCGGCCATAACTATTCAGTCTGGTGGAACAACGTCCTAGAGTGAGGCATAGGTTGCCCGGAACGTAGAAATGACCATCACTTCCATACTGGTAGAATTTATCCGTTTTATACGATGGAAAAGCTGTTGTATTTATATTGTATTTTGTGCTTCTGGCGTTGACTTCTAAGGCACTAACTATTCGATCTGGTGGAGCAACGCCCTAGAGTGGAGCCTAGGTTTCACGGAAAGTAGAAATGACGATAACTTTCACACTGGTTGCAATTATTCGTTTTATACGATGGAAAAGCTGTTGCATCTTTATTGTATTTTATGCTTCTGTCGTTGACGTCTAAGGCCGTAGCTATTAGATGTGGTGGAGCAACGCACTAGAGTGACGCCTAGGTTGCCCGGAACGTAGAAATGACCATTACTTTCGCAATGTTTGCAATTATTTGTTTTATACGATGGAAAAACTGTAGTACTTATATCGTATTTTATGCTTCTGGCGTTGACTTCTTATGCCCTAACTATTCTATCTGTTGGAACAACACCCTAGGGTGGAGCCTAGGTTGCCCGGAACGTAGAAATGACCATAACTTTCACACTGGATGCTATTATTCGTTTTATATAGTGGAAGAACTGTTGTATTTATATTGTATTTTATGCTGCTGGCGTTCACTTCTTAGGCACTAACTATTCGATCTGGTGGAGCAATGCCTCAGAGTTAAGTCTAGGATGCCCCAAACGCCGAAATGATCATTACTTTCACGCTTGTTGAAATTATTCCTGTTATACGATGAAAAGGCTGTTGTATTTGTATTGTATTTTATGCTTCAGGCGTAGGCTTCTAAGGCCGTAGCTATTCGATATAGTGGAGCACCGCCCTAGAGTGAAGCCTAGGATGCTCGGAACGTAGAAATGACCATCACTTCCATACTGGTAGAATTTATTCGTTTTATACGATGGAAAAACTGTTGTATTTATATTGTATTTTATGCTTCTGGCGTTGACTTCTAAGGCCCTAACTATTCAATCTGTTGGAGCAACGCCCTAGGGTGTAGCCTAGGTTGCCCGGAACGTAGAAATGACCATTACTTTCGCAATGTTTGCAATTATTCATTTTATACGATGGAAAAAGTGTTGTACTTATATTGTATTTTATGCTTCTGGCGTTGACTTCTTATGCCATAACTATTCGATCTGGTGGAGCAACGCCCTGGGGTGAAGCCTAGGTTGCCCGGAACGTAGAAATGACCATAACTTTGACACTGGTTGCTATTATTCGTTTTATACGATGGAAAAACTGTTCCATTTATTTTGTATTTTATGCTTCGGGCGTCGACTTCTAAGGCCCTAACTGTCTGATCTGGTGGAGCAACGCCCTAGAGTGAAGCCTAGGTTGCCAGGAACGTAGAAATGACCATAACTTTCACACTGGATGCTATTATTCGTTCTATACGATGGAAAGACTGTTATATTTATATTGTATCTTATGCTTCTGGCGTTGACTTCTAAGGCCCTAGCTATTCGATCTAGTGGAGCAACGCCCTAGAGTGAAGCCTAGGTTGCCCGGAAAGGAGAAATGACCATCACTTTCAAACTGGTTGCAATTAATCCTGTTATACGATGGAAAAACTGTTGTATTTTTATTGCATTTTATGGTTCGGGCGTTCACTTCTAAGGTCCTAACTATTCAATCTGTTGGAGCAACGCCCTAGAGTGAAGCCTAGGTTGCCCGGAACGTAGAATTGGCCATCACTTTCCTAATTGGTCGCAATAATTCCTGTTATATGATGGAAACACTGTTGTATTTTTTTTGCATTTTATGGTTCGGGCGTTGACTTCTAAGGCCCTAACTATTCAATCTGTTGGATCAACGCCCTAGGGTGAAGCCTAACTTGCTCGAAAAGTAGAAATGACCATAAGTTTCATACTGGTTGCAATTATTCGTTTTATACGATGGAAAAACTGATGTATTTATACTGCATTTTATGCTTCTGGCGTTGACTTCTAAGGCACTAACTATCCGATCTGGTGGAGCAACGCCCTAGAGTGAAGCCGATGTTGCCCGGAACGTAGAAATGACCATCACTTTCACACGGGTTGCAATTATTCGTTTTATATGATGGAAGAACTGTTGTATTTATATTGTATTTTATGCTGCTGGCGTTCACTTCTTAGGCCCTAACTATTCGAGCTGGTGGAACAACGCCCTGGGGTGAAGTCTAGGTTGCTCGGAATGTAGAAATGACCATAACATTCACACTGGTTGAAATTATTCGTTTTATACGATGGAAAAACTGTTATATTTATATTGTATTTTATGCTTCTGGCGTTGATTTCTTAGGCCATAACTATTCAGTCTGGTGGAACAACGTCCTAGAGTGAGGCATAGGTTGCCCGGAACGTAGAAATGACCATCACTTCCATACTGGTAGAATTTATCCGTTTTATACGATGGAAAAGCTGTTGTATTTATATTGTATTTTGTGCTTCTGGCGTTGACTTCTAAGGCACTAACTATTCGATCTGGTGGAGCAACGCCCTAGAGTGAAGCCTAGGTTTCACGGAAAGTAGAAATGACAATAACTTTCACACTGGTTGCAATTATTCGTTTTATATGATGGAAGAACTGTTGTATTTATATTGTATTTTATGCTGCTGGCGTTCACTTCTTAGGCCCTAACTATTCGAGCTGGTGGAACAACGCCCTGGGGTGAAGTCTAGGTTGCTCGGAATGTAGAAATGACCATAACATTCACACTGGTTGAAATTATTCGTTTTATACGATGGAAAAACTGTTATATTTATATTGTATTTTATGCTTCTGGCGTTGATTTCTTAGGCCATAACTATTCAATCTGGTGGAACAACGTCCTAGAGTGAGGCATAGGTTGCCCGGAACGTAGAAATGACCATCACTTCCATACTGGTAGAATTTATTCGTTTTATACGATGGAAAAACTGTTGTATTTATATTGTATTTTATGCTTCTGGCGTTGACTTCTAAGGCACTAACTATTCGATCTGGTGGAGCAACGCACTAGAGTGAAGCCTAGGTTTCACGGAAAGTAGAAATGACAATAACTTTCACACTGGTTGCAATTATTCGTTTTATACGATGGAAAAGCTGTTGCATCTTTATTGTATTTTATGCTTCTGTCGTTGACGTCTAAGGCCGTAGCTATTAGATGTGGTGGAGCAACGCACTAGAGTGACGCCTAGGTTGCCCGGAACGTAGAAATGACCATTACTTTCGCAATGTTTGCAATTATTTGTTTTATACGATAGAAAAACTGTAGTACTTATATCGTATTTTATGCTTCTGGCGTTGACTTCTTATGCCCTAACTATTCTATCTGTTGGAACAACGCCCTAGGGTGGAGCCTAGGTTGCCCGGAACGTAGAAATGACCATAACTTTCACAGTGGATGCTATTATTCGTTTTATATAATGGAAGAACTGCTGTATTTATATTGTATTTTATGCTGCTGGCGTTCACTTCTTAGGCCCTAACTATTCGATCTGGTGGAGCAATGCATCAGAGTTAAGTCTAGGATGCCCGAAACGCCGAAATGATCATTACTTTCACGCTTGTTGAAATTATTCCTGTTATACGATGAAAAGGCTGTTGTATTTGTATTGCAGTTTATGCTTCAGGCGTAGGCTTCTAAGGCCGTAGCTATTCGATATAGTGGAGCACCGCCCTAGAGTGAAGCCTAGGATGCTCGGAACGTAGAAATGACCATCACTTCCATACTGGTAGAATTTATTCGTTTTATACGATGGAAAAACTGTTGTATTTATATTGTATTTTATGCTTCTGGCGTTGACTTCTAAGGCCCTAACTATTCAATCTGTTGGAGCAACGCCCTAGGGTGTAGCCTAGGTTGCCCGGAACGTAGAAATGACCATTATTTTCGCAATGTTTGCAATTATTCATTTTATACGATGGAAAAAGTGTTGTACTTATATTGTATTTTATGCTTCTGGCGTTGACTTCTTATGCCATAACTATTCGATCTGGTGGAGCAACGCCCTGGGGTGAAGCCTAGGTTGCCCGGAACGTAGAAATGACCATAACTTTGACACTGGTTGCTATTATTCGTTTTATACGATGGAAAAACTGTTCTATTTATTTTGTATTTTATGCTTCGGGCGTTGACTTCTAAGGCCCTAACTGTCTGATCTGGTGGAGCAACGCCCTAGAGTGAAGCCTAGGTTGCCAGGAACGTAGAAATGACCATAACTTTCACACTGGATGCTATTATTCGTTCTATACGATGGAAAGACTGTTATATTTATATTGTATCTTATGCTTCTGGCGTTGACTTCTTAGGCCCTAACAATTCGATCTGGTGGAACAACGCCCTAGAGTGAAGCCTAGGTTGCCTGGAACGTACAAATGACCATCACTTTCACACGGGTTGCAATTATTCCTGTTATAGGATGGAAAGACTGTTGCATCTTTATTGAATTTTATGCTTCTGGCGTTGACTTCTATGGCCCTAACTATTCTATCTGGTGGATCAGCGCCCTAGAGTGAAGCCTAGGTTGCTCGGAATGTAAAAATTACCATAACATTCACACTGGTTGAAATTATTCGTTTTATACGATGGAAAAGCTGTTGCATCTTTATTGCATTTTATGCTTCTGGCGTTGACTTCTAAGGCCCTAACTATTCGATCTGGTGGAGCAACGCCCTAGAGTGAAGCCTAGGTTGCCCGGAACCTAGAAATGACAATCACTTTCAAACTTGTTGCAATTAATCCTTTTATACGATGGAAAAACTGTTGTATTTTTATTGCATTTTTGCTTCCGGCGTTGACTTCCAAGGCCCTAACTATTCAATCTGTTGGAGCAACGCCCTAGGGTGAAGCCTAGGTTGCCTGGAAAGTAGAAATGACGTTAACTTTCATACTGGTTGCAATTATTCGTTTTATACGTTGGAAAAACTGTTGTATTTATAGTGCATTTTATGCTTCTGGCGTTGACTTCTAAGGCACTAACTATCCGATCTGGTGGAGCAACGCCCTAGAGTGAAGCCGATGTTGCCCGGAACGTAGAAATGACCATCACTTTCACACGGGTTGCAATTATTCCTGTTATAGGATGAAAAGAATGTTGTATTTTTATTGTATTTTACGCTTCAGGCGTTGACTTCTGGGGCCGTAGCTATTCGATGTGGTGGACGAACGCCACAGAGTGAAGCATAGGTTGCCCGGAACGTAGAAATGACCATAACTTTCATACTGGTTGCAATTATTCGTTTTATATGATGGAAGAACTGTTGTATTTATATTGTATTTTATGCTGCTGGCGTTCACTTCTTAGGCCCTAACTATTCGAGCTGGTGGAACAACGCCCTGGGGTGAAGTCTAGGTTGCTCGGAATGTAGAAATGACCATAACATTCACACTGGTTGAAATTATTCGTTTTATACGATGGAAAAACTGTTATATTTATATTGTATTTTATGCTTCTGGCGTTGATTTCTTAGGCCATAACAATTCAATCTGGTGGAACAACGTCCTAGAGTGAGGCCTAGGTTGCCCGGAACGTAGAAATGACCATCACTTCCATACTGGTAGAATTTATTCGTTTTATACGATGGAAGAACTGTTGTATTTATATTGTATTTTATGCTTCTGGCGTTGACTTCTAAGGCACTAACTATTCGATCTGGTGGAGCAACGCCCTAGAGTGGAGCCTAGGTTTCACGGAAAGTAGAAATGACGATAACTTTCACACGGGTTGCAATTATTCGTTTTATACGATGGAAAAGCTGTTGCATCTTTATTGTATTTTATGCTTCTGTCGTTGACGTCTAAGGCCGTAGCTATTAGATGTGGTGGAGCAACGCACTAGAGTGACGCCTAGGTTGCCCGGAACGTAGAAATGACCATTACTTTCGCAATGTTTGCAATTATTTGTTTTATACGATGGAAAAACTGTAGTACTTATATCGTATTTTATGCTTCTGGCGTTGACTTCATATGCCCTAACTATTCTATCTGTTGGAACAACGCCCTAGGGTGGAGCCTAGGTTGCCCGGAACGTAGAAATGACCATAACTTTCACACTGGATGCTATTATTCGTTTTATATAATGGAAGAACTGTTGTATTTATATTGTATTTTATGCTGCTGGCGTTCACTTCTTAGGCACTAACTATTCGATCTGGTGGAGCAATGCCTCAGAGTTAAGTCTAGGATGCCCCAAACGCCGAAATGATCATTACTTTCACGCTTGTTGAAATTATTCCTGTTATACGATGAAAAGGCTGTTGTATTTGTATTGTATTTTATGCTTCAGGCGTAGGCTTCTAAGGCCGTAGCTATTCGATATAGTGGAGCACCGCCCTAGAGTGAAGCCTAGGATGCTCGGAACGTAGAAATGACCATCACTTCCATACTGGTAGAATTTATTCGTTTTATACGATGGAAAAACTGTTGTATTTATATTGTATTTTATGCTTCTGGCGTTGACTTCTAAGGCCCTAACTATTCAATCTGTTGGAGCAACGCCCTAGGGTGTAGCCTAGGTTGCCCGGAACGTAGAAATGACCATTACTTTCGCAATGTTTGCAATTATTCATTTTATACGATGGAAAAAGTGTTGTACTTATATTGTATTTTATGCTTCTGGCGTTGACTTCTTATGCCATAACTATTCGATCTGGTGGAGCAACGCCCTGGGGTGAAGCCTAGGTTGCCCGAACGTAGAAATGACCATAACTTTCACACTGGTTGCTATTATTCGTTTTATACGATGGAAAAACTGTTCCATTTATATTGTATTTTATGCTTCTGGCGTTGACTTTTAATGCACTAACTATTCGATCTGGCGGAGCAACGCCCTAGAGTAAAGCCGACGTTTCCCGGAACGTAGAAATGACCATCACTTTCGAACTAGTTGCAATTATTCCTGTTATGTGATGGAAAAACTGTTGTATTGTTAATGCATTTTATGCTTCCGGCATTGACTTGTAAGGCCCTAACTATTCAATCTGTTGGAGCAACGCCCTAGGGTGTAGCCTAGGTTGCCCGGAACGTGGAAATGACCAGAACTCTCACACTGGTTGTAATTATTCGTTTTATACGACGTAAAAGCTGTTGTATTTATATCGTATTTTATGCTTCTGGCGTTGACTTCTAAGGCACTCACTATTCGATCTGGTGGAGCAACGCCCTAGGGTGTAGCCTAGGTTGCCCGTAAAGTAGAAATCACCATAGCTTTCAAACTGGTTGCAATTATTCGTTTTATATGATGGAAAAACTGTTATATTTATATTGTACTTTATGCTTCTGGCGTTCACTTCTTAGGCCCTAACTATTCGATCTGGTGGAACAACGCCCTCTGGTGAAGCCTAGGTTGACCGGAACGTAGAAATGACCATAACTTTCACACCGGTAGCAATTATTCGTTTTACACGATGGAAAAACTGTTCTATCTATTTTGTATTTTATGCATCGTGCGTTGACTTCTAAGGCCCTAACTATTCAATCTGTTGGAGCAACGCCCGAGGGTGAAGCCTAGGTTGCCCGGAACGTAGAAATGTCCATTACTTTCACACTGTTTTGCAATTATTCCTTTTATACGATGGAAAAGCTGTTGCATTTATATCGTATTTTATGTTTCTGGCGTTTACTTCTAAGGACCTAACTATTCGATCTGGTGGAGCAACGCCCTAGAGTGAATCCTAGGTTGCTCGGAATGTAGAAATGACCATAACTATCACACTGGTTGCAATTATTCGTTTTATACGATGGAAACGCTGTTGTATTTATATCGTATTTTATGTTTCTGGCGTTTACTTCTAAGGACCTAACTATTCGATCTGGTGGAGCAACGCCCTAGAGTGAATCCTAGGTTGCTCGGAATGTAGAAATGACCATAACTATCACACTGGTTGCAATTATTCGTTTTATACGATGGAAACGCTGTTGTATTTATATCGTATTTTATGCTTCTGGCCTTTACTTCTAAGGACCTAACTATTCGATCTGGTGGGGTAACGCCCTAGAGTGAATCCTAGGTTGCTCGGAATGTAGAAATGACCATAACTTTCACACTGGTTGCAATTATTCGTTTTATACGATGGAAACGCTGTTGTATTTATATTGTACTTTATGCATCTGGCGTTGACTTCTAAGGCCGTAGCTATTAGATGTGGTGGAGCAACGCCCTAGAGTGACGCCTAGGGTGCTCGGAACGTAGAAATGACCATTACTTTCACACTGGCTGCAATTATTCGTTTTATACGATGGAAAAGCTGCTGTATTTATATCGTATTTTATGCTTCTGGCGTTTACTTCTAAGGACCTAACTATTCGATCTGGTGGAGCAACGCCCTAGAGTGAATCCTAGGTTGCTCGGAATGTAGAAATGACCATAACTTTCACACTGGTTGCAATTATTCGTTTTATACGATGGAAACGCTGTTGTATTTATATTGTTCTTTATGCCTCTGGCGTTGACTTCTAAGGCCGTAGCTATTAGATGTCGTGGAGCAACGCCCTAGACTGACGCCTAGGGTGCTCGGAACGTAGGAATGACCATTACTTTCACACTGGTTGCAATTATCCGTTTTATACGATGGAAAATCTGTTGTATTTATATCGTATTTTATGCTTCTGGCGTTGACTTCTAAGGCACTAACTATTCGATCTGGTGGAGCAACGCCCTAGAGTGAAGCCTAGGTTGCCCGGAACGTAGAATTGGCAATCACTTTCAAACTGGTCGAAATTATTCCTGTTATATGATGGAAACACTGTTGTATTTTTTTTGTATTTTATGGTTCGGGCGTAGACTTCTAAGGCCCTAACTATTCAATCTGTTGGAGCAACGCCCTAGGGTGAAGCCTAGGTTTCTCGGAATTTAGAAATGACCATAACTTTCACACCTGTTACAATTATTGGTTTTATACGATGGAAACGCTGTTGCATTTTTTTTGCATTTTATGGTTCGGGCGTTGACTTCTAAGGCCCTAACTATTCAATCCGTTGGAGCAACGCCCTAGGGTGAAGTCTAGGTTGCTCGGAAAGTAGAAATGACCATAAGTTTCATACTGGTTGCAGTTATTCGTTTTATACGATGGAAAAGCTGTTGTATTTATATTGTATTTTATGCTTCTGGCGTTGACTTCTAAGGACCTAACTATTCGATCTGGTGGAGCAACGCCCTAGAGTGAATCCTAGGTTGCTCGGAATGTAGAAATGACCATAACTTTCACACTGGTTGCAATTATTCGTTTTACACGATGGAAACGCTGTTGTAGTTATATCGTATTTTATGCTTCTCGCGTTTACTTCTAAGGACCTAACTATTCGATCTGGTGGAGCAACGCCCTAGAGTGAATCCTAGGCTGCTCGGAATGTAGAAATGACCATAACTTTCACACTGGTTGCAATTATTCGTTTTATACGATGGAAAAGCTGTTGTATTTATATTGTATTTTATGCTTCTGGCGTTGACTTCTAAGGCACTAACTATTCGATCTGTTGGAGCAACGCCCTAGAGTGAAGCCTAGGTTACCCGGAACGTAGAATTGGCCATCACTTTCAAACTGGTCGCAATTATTCCTGTTATATGGTGGAAACACTGTTGTATTTTTTTTGCATTTTATGGCTCGGGCGTAGAGTTCTAAGGCCCTAACTATTCAATCTGTTGGAGCAACGCCCTAGTGTGAAGCCTAGGTTGCTAGGAAAGTAGAAATGACCATAAGTTTCATACTGGCTGCAATTATTCGTTTTATACGATGGAAAAGCTGTTGTATTTATATTGTATTTTATGCTTCTGGCGTTGACTTCTAAGGCACTAACTATTCCATATGGTGGAGCAACGCCCTAGAGTGAAACCTAGGTTGCCCGGAACGCAGAATTGGCCATCACTTTCCAAATTGGTTGCAATTATTCCTGTTTTATGATGGAAACACAGTTTTTTTTTTTTGCATTTTATGGTTCAGGCGTTGACTTCTAAGGCCCTAACCATTCAATCTGTTGGAGCAACTCCCTAGAGTGAAGCCTAGGTTGCCCGGAAAGGAGAACTGACCATCACTTTCAAACTGGTTGCAATTAATCTTGTTATACGATCGAAAAACTGTTGTATTTATATTGTATTTTATGCTTCTGGCGTTGACTTCTAAGGACCTAACTATTCGATCTGGTGGAGCAACGCCCTAGAGTGAATCCTAGGTTGCTCGGAATGTAGAAATGACCATAACTTTCACACTTGTTGCAATTATTCGTTTTATACGATGGAAACGCTGTTGTATTTATATCGTATTTTATGCTTCTGGCGTTTACTTCTAAGGACCTAACAATTCGATCTGGTGGAGCAACGCCCTAGAGTGAATCCTAGGTTGCTCGGAATGTAGAAATGACCGTAACTTTCACACTTGTTGCAATTATTCGTTTTATACGATGGAAACGCTGTTGTATTTATATCGTATTTTATGCTTCTGGCGTTTACTTCTAAGGACCTAACAATTCGATCTGGTGGAGCAACGCCCTAGAGTGAATCCTAGGTTGCTCGGAATGTAGAAATGACCATAACTTTCACACTGGTTGCAATTATTCGTTTTATACGATGGAAACGCTGTTGTATTTATATTGTTCTTTATGCCTCTGGCGTTGACTTCTAAGGCCGTAGCTATTAGATGTCGTGGAGCAACGCCCTAGAGTGACGCCTAGGGTGCTCGGAACGTAGGAATGACCATTACTTTCACACTGGTTGCAATTATTCGTTTTATACGATGGAAAATCTGTTGTATTTATATCGTATTTTATGCTTCTGGCGTTGACTTCTAAGGCACTAACTATTCGATCTGGTGGAGCAACGCCCTAGAGTGAAGCCTAGGTTGCCCGGAACGTAGAATTGGCTATCACTTTCAAACTGGTCGAAATTATTCCTGTTATATGATGGAAACACTGTTGTATTTTTTTTGTATTTTATGGTTCGGGCGTAGACTTCTAAGGCCCTAACTATTCAATCTGTTGGAGCAACGCCCTAGGGTGAAGCCTAGGTTTCTCGGAATTTAGAAATGACCATAACTTTCACACTTGTTGCAATTATTGGTTTTATACGATGGAAACGCTGTTGCATTTTTTTTGCATTTTATGGTTCGGGCGTTGACTTCTAAGGCCCTAACTATTCAATCCGTTGGAGCAACGCCCTAGGGTGAAGTCTAGGTTGCTCGGAATGTAGAAATGACCATAACTTTCACACTTGTTGCTATTATTCGTTTTATACGATGGAAACGCTTTTGTATTTATATCGTATTTTATGATTCTGGCGTTTACTTCTAAGGACCTAACTATTCGATCTGGTGGAGCAACGCCCTAGAGTGAATCCTAGGCTGCTCGGAATGTAGAAATGACCATAACTTTCACACTGGTTGCAATTATTCGTTTTATACGATGGAAAAGCTGTTGTATTTATATTGTATTTTATGCTTCTGGCGTTGACTTCTAAGGCACTAACTATTCGATCTGTTGGAGCAACGCCCTAGAGTGAAGCCTAGGTTGCCCGAAACGTAGAATTGGCCATCACTTTCAAACTGGTCGAAATTATTCCTGTTATATGATGGAAACACTGTTGTGTTTTTTTTGTATTTTATGGTTCGGGCGTAGACTTCTAAGGCCCAGCTATTCAATCTGTTGGAGCAACGCCCTAGGGTGAAGCCTAGGTTGCTCGGAAAGTAGAAATGACCATAAGTTTCATACTGGTTGCAATTATTCGTTTTATACGATGGAAAAGCTGTTGTATTTATATTGTATTTTATGCTTCTGGCGTTGACCTCTGAGGCACTAACTATTCGATCTGGTGGTGCAACGCCCTAGAGTGAAGCCTAGGTTGCTCGGAATGTAGAAATGACCATAACTTTCACACTTGTTGCAATTATTCGTTTTATACGATGGAAACGCTGTTGTATTTTTTTTGCAATTTTATGGGTCGGGCGTTGACTTCTAAGGCCCTAACTATTCAATCCGTCGGAGCAACGCACTAGGGTGAAGCCTTGGTTGCTCGGAAAGTAGAAATGACCATAGGTTTCATACTGGTTGCAATTATTTGTTTTATACGATGGTAACGCTGTTGTATTTATATTGTACTTTATGCCTCTGGCGTTGACTTCTAAGGCCATAGCTATTAGATGTGGAGGAGCAACGCCCTAGAGTGACGCCTAGGGTGCTCGGAACGTAGAGATGACCATTACTTTCACACTGGTTGCAATTATTCGTTTTATACGATGGAAAATCTGTTGTATTTATATCGTATTTTATGCTTCTGGCGTTTACTTCCAAGGACCTAACTATTCGATCTGGTGGAACAACAGCCTAGGGTGAAGCCTAGCTTGCCCGGAACGTAGAAATGACCATTACTTTCACACTGTTTTGCAATTATTCCTTTTATACGATGGAAAAGCTGTTGTATTTATATCGTATTTTATGTTTCTGGCGTTTATTTCTAAGGACCTAACTATTCGATCTGGTGGAGCAACGCCCTAGAGTGAATCCTAGGTTGCTCGGAGTGTAGAAATGACCATAACTTTCACACTGGTTGCAATTATTCGTTTTATACGATGGAAAATCTGTTGTATTTATATCGTATTTTATGCTTCTGGCCTTTACTTCGAAGGACCTAACTATTCGATCTGGGGGAGCAACGCCCTAGAGTGAATCCTAGGTTGTTCGGAATGTAGAAATGACCATAACTTTCACACTGGTTGCAATTATTCGTTTTATACGATGGAAACGCTGTTGTATTTATATTGTACTTTATGCATCTGGCGTTGACTTCTAAGGCCGTAGCTATTAGATGTGGTGGAGCAACGCCCTAGAGTGACGCCTAGGGTGCTCGGAACGTAGAAATGACCATTACTTTCACACTGGCTGCAATTATTCGTTTTATACGATGGAAAAGCTGCTGTATTTATATCGTATTTTATGCTTCTGGCGTTTACTTCTAAGGACCTAACTATTCGATCTGGTGGAGCAACGCCCTAGAGTGAATCCTAGGTTGCTCGGAATGTAGAAATGACCATAACTTTCACACTTGTTGCAATTATTCGTTTTATACGATGGAAACGCTGTTGTATTTATATCGTATTTTATGCTTCTGGCGTTTACTTCTAAGGACCTAACAATTCGATCTGGTGGAGCAACGCCCTAGAGTGAATCCTAGGTTGCTCGGAATGTAGAAATGACCATAACTTTCACACTGGTTGCAATTATTCGTTTTATACGATGGAAACGCTGTTGTATTTATATTGTTCTTTATGCCTCTGGCGTTGACTTCTAAGGCCGTAGCTATTAGATGTCGTGGAGCAACGCCCTAGAGTGACGCCTAGGGTGCTCGGAACGTAGGAATGACCATTACTTTCACACTGGTTGCAATTATTCGTTTTATACGATGGAAAATCTGTTGTATTTATATCGTATTTTATGCTTCTGGCGTTGACTTCTAAGGCACTAACTATTCGATCTGGTGGAGCAACGCCCTAGAGTGAAGCCTAGGTTGCCCGGAACGTAGAATTGGCTATCACTTTCAAACTGGTCGAAATTATTCCTGTTATATGATGGAAACACTGTTGTATTTTTTTTGTATTTTATGGTTCGGGCGTAGACTTCTAAGGCCCTAACTATTCAATCTGTTGGAGCAACGCCCTAGGGTGAAGCCTAGGTTTCTCGGAATTTAGAAATGACCATAACTTTCACACTTGTTGCAATTATTGGTTTTATACGATGGAAAAGCTGTTGTATTTATATCGTATTTTATGTTTCTGGCGTTTATTTCTAAGGACCTAACTATTCGATCTGGTGGAGCAACGCCCTAGAGTGAATCCTAGGTTGCTCGGAGTGTAGAAATGACCATAACTTTCACACTGGTTGCAATTATTCGTTTTATACGATGGAAAATCTGTTGTATTTATATCGTATTTTATGCTTCTGGCCTTTACTTCGAAGGACCTAACTATTCGATCTGGGGGAGCAACGCCCTAGAGTGAATCCTAGGTTGTTCGGAATGTAGAAATGACCATAACTTTCACACTGGTTGCAATTATTCGTTTTATACGATGGAAACGCTGTTGTATTTATATTGTACTTTATGCATCTGGCGTTGACTTCTAAGGCCGTAGCTATTAGATGTGGTGGAGCAACGCCCTAGAGTGACGCCTAGGGTGCTCGGAACGTAGAAATGACCATTACTTTCACACTGGCTGCAATTATTCGTTTTATACGATGGAAAAGCTGCTGTATTTATATCGTATTTTATGCTTCTGGCGTTTACTTCTAAGGACCTAACTATTCGATCTGGTGGAGCAACGCCCTAGAGTGAATCCTAGGTTGCTCGGAATGTAGAAATGACCATAACTTTCACACTTGTTGCAATTATTCGTTTTATACGATGGAAACGCTGTTGTATTTATATCGTATTTTATGCTTCTGGCGTTTACTTCTAAGGACCTAACAATTCGATCTGGTGGAGCAACGCCCTAGAGTGAATCCTAGGTTGCTCGGAATGTAGAAATGACCATAACTTTCACACTGGTTGCAATTATTCGTTTTATACGATGGAAACGCTGTTGTATTTATATTGTACTTTATGCATCTGGCGTTGACTTCTAAGGCCGTAGCTATTAGATGTGGTGGAGCAACGCCCTAGAGTGACGCCTAGGGTGCTCGGAACGTAGAAATGACCATTACTTTCACACTGGCTGCAATTATTCGTTTTATACGATGGAAAAGCTGCTGTATTTATATCGTATTTTATGCTTCTGGCGTTTACTTCTAAGGACCTAACTATTCGATCTGGTGGAGCAACGCCCTAGAGTGAATCCTAGGTTGCTCGGAATGTAGAAATGACCATAACTTTCACACTTGTTGCAATTATTCGTTTTATACGATGGAAACGCTGTTGTATTTATATCGTATTTTATGCTTCTGGCGTTTACTTCTAAGGACCTAACAATTCGATCTGGTGGAGCAACGCCCTAGAGTGAATCCTAGGTTGCTCGGAATGTAGAAATGACCATAACTTTCACACTGGTTGCAATTATTCGTTTTATACGATGGAAACGCTGTTGTATTTATATTGTTCTTTATGCCTCTGGCGTTGACTTCTAAGGCCGTAGCTATTAGATGTCGTGGAGCAACGCCCTAGAGTGACGCCTAGGGTGCTCGGAACGTAGGAATGACCATTACTTTCACACTGGTTGCAATTATTCGTTTTATACGATGGAAAATCTGTTGTATTTATATCGTATTTTATGCTTCTGGCGTTGACTTCTAAGGCACTAACTATTCGATCTGGTGGAGCAACGCCCTAGAGTGAAGCCTAGGTTGCCCGGAACGTAGAATTGGCTATCACTTTCAAACTGGTCGAAATTATTCCTGTTATATGATGGAAACACTGTTGTATTTTTTTTGTATTTTATGGTTCGGGCGTAGACTTCTAAGGCCCTAACTATTCAATCTGTTGGAGCAACGCCCTAGGGTGAAGCCTAGGTTTCTCGGAATTTAGAAATGACCATAACTTTCACACTTGTTGCAATTATTGGTTTTATACGATGGAAAAGCTGTTGTATTTATATCGTATTTTATGTTTCTGGCGTTTATTTCTAAGGACCTAACTATTCGATCTGGTGGAGCAACGCCCTAGAGTGAATCCTAGGTTGCTCGGAGTGTAGAAATGACCATAACTTTCACACTGGTTGCAATTATTCGTTTTATACGATGGAAAATCTGTTGTATTTATATCGTATTTTATGCTTCTGGCCTTTACTTCGAAGGACCTAACTATTCGATCTGGGGGAGCAACGCCCTAGAGTGAATCCTAGGTTGTTCGGAATGTAGAAATGACCATAACTTTCACACTGGTTGCAATTATTCGTTTTATACGATGGAAACGCTGTTGTATTTATATTGTACTTTATGCATCTGGCGTTGACTTCTAAGGCCGTAGCTATTAGATGTGGTGGAGCAACGCCCTAGAGTGACGCCTAGGGTGCTCGGAACGTAGAAATGACCATTACTTTCACACTGGCTGCAATTATTCGTTTTATACGATGGAAAAGCTGCTGTATTTATATCGTATTTTATGCTTCTGGCGTTTACTTCTAAGGACCTAACTATTCGATCTGGTGGAGCAACGCCCTAGAGTGAATCCTAGGTTGCTCGGAATGTAGAAATGACCATAACTTTCACACTTGTTGCAATTATTCGTTTTATACGATGGAAACGCTGTTGTATTTATATCGTATTTTATGCTTCTGGCGTTTACTTCTAAGGACCTAACAATTCGATCTGGTGGAGCAACGCCCTAGAGTGAATCCTAGGTTGCTCGGAATGTAGAAATGACCATAACTTTCACACTGGTTGCAATTATTCGTTTTATACGATGGAAACGCTGTTGTATTTATATTGTTCTTTATGCCTCTGGCGTTGACTTCTAAGGCCGTAGCTATTAGATGTCGTGGAGCAACGCCCTAGAGTGACGCCTAGGGTGCTCGGAACGTAGGAATGACCATTACTTTCACACTGGTTGCAATTATTCGTTTTATACGATGGAAAATCTGTTGTATTTATATCGTATTTTATGCTTCTGGCGTTGACTTCTAAGGCACTAACTATTCGATCTGGTGGAGCAACGCCCTAGAGTGAAGCCTAGGTTGCCCGGAACGTAGAATTGGCTATCACTTTCAAACTGGTCGAAATTATTCCTGTTATATGATGGAAACACTGTTGTATTTTTTTTGTATTTTATGGTTCGGGCGTAGACTTCTAAGGCCCTAACTATTCAATCTGTTGGAGCAACGCCCTAGGGTGAAGCCTAGGTTTCTCGGAATTTAGAAATGACCATAACTTTCACACTTGTTGCATTTATTGGTTTTATACGATGGAAACGCTGTTGCATTTTTTTTGCATTTTATGGTTCTGGCGTTGACTTCTAAGGCACTAACTATTCGATCTGTTGGAGCAACGCCCTAGAGTGAAGCCTAGGTTGCCCGAAACGTAGAATTGGCCATCACTTTCAAACTGGTCGAAATTATTCCTGTTATATGATGGAAACACTGTTGTGTTTTTTTTGTATTTTATGGTTCGGGCGTAGACTTCTAAGGCCCAGCTATTCAATCTGTTGGAGCAACGCCCTAGGGTGAAGCCTAGGTTGCTCGGAAAGTAGAAATGACCATAAGTTTCATACTGGTTGCAATTATTCGTTTTATACGATGGAAAAGCTGTTGTATTTATATTGTATTTTATGCTTCTGGCGTTGACCTCTGAGGCACTAACTATTCGATCTGGTGGTGCAACGCCCTAGAGTGAAGCCTAGGTTGCTCGGAATGTAGAAATGACCATAACTTTCACACTTGTTGCAATTATTCGTTTTATACGATGGAAACGCTGTTGTATTTTTTTTGCAATTTTATGGTTCGGGCGTTGACTTCTAAGGCCCTAACTATTCAATCCGTCGGAGCAACGCACTAGGGTGAAGCCTTGGTTGCTCGGAAAGTAGAAATGACCATAGGTTTCATACTGGTTGCAATTATTTGTTTTATACGATGGTAACGCTGTTGTATTTATATTGTACTTTATGCCTCTGGCGTTGACTTCTAAGGCCATAGCTATTAGATGTGGAGGAGCAACGCCCTAGAGTGACGCCTAGGGTGCTCGGAACGTAGAGATGACCATTACTTTCACACTGGTTGCAATTATTCGTTTTATACGATGGAAAATCTGTTGTATTTATATCGTATTTTATGCTTCTGGCGTTTACTTCCAAGGACCTAACTATTCGATCTGGTGGAACAACAGCCTAGGGTGAAGCCTAGCTTGCCCGGAACGTAGAAATGACCATTACTTTCACACTGTTTTGCAATTATTCCTTTTATACGATGGAAAAGCTGTTGTATTTATATCGTATTTTATGTTTCTGGCGTTTATTTCTAAGGACCTGACTATTCGATCTGGTGGAGCAACGCCCTAGAGTGAATCCTAGGTTGCTCGGAGTGTAGAAATGACCATAACTTTCACACTGGTTGCAATTATTCGTTTTATACGATGGAAACGCTGTTGTATTTATATCGTATTTTATGCTTCTGGCCTTTACTTCGAAGGACCTAACTATTCGATCTGGTGGAGCAACGCCCTAGAGTGAATCCTAGGTTGCTCGGAATGTAGAAATAACCATAACTTTCACACTGGTTGCAATTATTCGTTTTATACGATGGAAACGCTGTTGTATTTATATTGTACTTTATGCCTCTGGCGTTGACTTCTAAGGCCATAGCTATTAGATGTGGTGGAGCAACGCCCTAGAGTGACGCCTAGGGTGCTCGGAACGTAGAAATGACCATTACTTTCACACTGGTTGCAATTATTCGTTTTATACGATGGAAAAGCTGTTGTATTTATATCGTACTTTATGCTTCTGGCGTTTACTTCTAAGGACCTAACTATTCGATCTGGTGGAGCAACGCCCTAGAGTGAATCCTAGGTTGCTCGGAATGCAGAAATGACCATAACTTTCACACTGGTTGCAATTATTCGTTTTATACGATGGAAACGCTGTTGTATTTATATTGTACTTTATGCCTCTGGCGTTGACTTCTAAGGCCGTAGCTATTAGATGTGGTGGAGCAACGCCCTAGAGTGACGCCTAGGGTGCTCGGAACGTAGGAATGACCATTACTTTCACACTGGTTGCAATTATTCGTTTTATACGATGGAAAATCTGTTGTATTTATGTCGTATTTTATGCTTCTGGCCTTTACTTCTAAGGACCTAACTATTCGATATGGTGGAGCAACGCCCTAGAGTGAAGCCTAGGTTGCCCGGAACGTAAAATTGACCATCACTTTCCAAATTGGTCGCAATTATTCCTGTTATATGATGGAAACGCTGTTCTATTTTTTTTGCATTTTATGGTTCGGGCGTTGACTTCTAAGGCCCTAACTATTCAATCTGTTGGAGCAACTCCCTAGAGTGAAGCCTAGGTTGCCCGGAAAGGAGAACTGACCATCACTTTCAAACTGGTTGCAATTAATCTTGTTATACCATCGAAAAACTGTTGTATTTATATTGTATTTTATGCTTCTGGCGTTGACTTCTAAGGACCTAACTATTCGATCTGGTGGAGCAACGCCCTAGAGTGAATCCTAGGTTGCTCGGAATGTAGAAATGACCATAACTTTCACACTTGTTGCAATTATTCGTTTTATACGATGGAAACGCTGTTGTATTTATATCGTATTTTATGCTTCTGGCGTTTACTTCTAAGGATCTAACAATTCGATCTGGTGGAGCAACGCCCTAGAGTGAATCCTAGGTTGCTCGGAATGTAGAAATGACTATAACTTTCACACTTGTTGCAATTATTCGTTTTATACGATGGAAGCGCTGTTGTATTTATATCGTATTTTATGCTTCTGGCGTTTACTTCTAAGGACCTAACAATTCGATCTGGTGGAGCAACGCCCTAGAGTGAGTCCTAGGTTGCTCAGAATGTAGAAATGACCATAACATTCACACTGGTTGCAATTATTCGTTTTATACGATGGAAAAACTGTTGTATTTATATTGTATTTTATGCTTCTGGCGTTGACTTCTAAGGCCCTAGCCATTCGATCTAGTGGAGCAACGCCCTAGAGTGAAGCCTAGGGTGCTCGGAACGTAGGAATGACCATTACTTTCACACTGGTTGCAATTATTCGTTTTATACGATGGAAAATCTGTTGTATTTGTATCGTATTTTATGCTTCTGGCCTTTACTTCGAAGGACCTAACTATTCGATCTGGGGGAGCAACGCCCTAGAGTGAATCCTAGGTTGTTCGGAATGTAGAAATGACCATAACTTTCACACTGGTTGCAATTATTCGTTTTATACGATAGAAACGCTGTTGTATTTATATTGTACTTTATGCCTCTGGCGTTGACTCCTAAGGCCGTAGCTATTAGATGTGGTGGAGCAACGCCCTAGAGTGACGCATAGGGTGCTCGGAACGTAGGAATGACCATTACTTTCACACTGGTTGCAATTATTCGTTTTATACGATGGAAAATCTGTTGTATTTATATCGTATTTTATGCTTCTGGCGTTGACTTCTAAGGCACTAACTATTCGATCTGGTGGAGCAACGCCCTAGAGTGAAGCCTAGGTTGCCCGAAACGTAGAATTGGCAATCACTTTCAAACTGGTCGAAATTATTCCTGTTATATGATGGAAACACTATTGTATTTTTTTTGTATTTTATGGTTCGGGCGTAGACTTCTAAGGCCCTAACTATTCAATCTGTTGGAGCAACGCCCTAGGGTGCAGCGTAGGTAGCTCGGGAAGTAGAAATGACCATAAGTTTCATACTGGTTGCAATTATTCGTTTTATACGATGGAAAAGCTGTTGTATTTATATTGTATTTTATGCTTCTGGCGTTGACTTCTGAGGCACTAACTATTCGATCTGGTGGAGCAACGCCCTAGAGTGAAGCCTAGGTTTCTCGGAATTTAGAAATGACCATAACTTTCACACTTGTTGCAATTATTCGTTTTATACGATGGAAACGCTGTTGCATTTTTTTTGCATTTTATGGTTCGGACGTTGACTTCAAAGGCCCTAACTATTCAATCCGTTGGAGCAACGCCCTAGGGTGAAGTCTAGGTTGCTCGGAAAGTAGAAATGACCATAAGTTTCATACTGGTTGCTGTTATTCGTTTTATACGATGGAAAAGCTGTTGTATTTATATTGTATTTCATGCTTCTGGCGTTGACTTCTAAGGCACTAACTATTCGATCTGGTGGAGCAACGCCCTAGAGTGAAGCCTAGGTTGCCCGAAACGTAGAATTGGCAATCACTTTCAAACTGGTCGAAATTATTCCTGTTATATGATGGAAACACTGTTGTATTTTTTTTGTATTTTATGGTTCGGGCGTAGACTTCTAAGGCACTAACAATTCAATCTGTTGGAGCAACGCCCTAGGGTGAAGCCTAGGTTGCTCGGAAAGTAGAAATGACCATAAGTTTCATACTGGTTGCAATTATTCGTTTTATACGATGGAAAAGCTGTTGTATTTATATTGTATTTTATGCTTCTGGCGTTGACCTCTGAGGCACTAACTATTCGATCTGGTGGAGCAACGCCCTAGAGTGAAGCCTAGGTTGCTCGGAATGTAGAAATGACCATAACTTTCACACTTGTTGCAATTATTCGGTTTATACGATGGAAACGCTGTTGTATTTTTTTTGCATTTTATGGTTCGGGCGTTGACTTCTAAGGCCATAACTATTCAATCCGTTGGAGCAACGCACTAGGGTGAAGTCTAGGTTGCTCGGAAAGTAGAAATGACCATAAGTTTCATACTGGTTGCTGTTATTCGTTTTATACGATGGAAAAGCTGTTGTATTTATATTGTATTTCATGCCTCTGGCGTTGACTTCTAAGGCCATAGCTATTAGATGTGGTGGAGCAACGCCCTAGAGTGACGCCTAGGGTGCTCGGAACGTAGAAATGACCATTACTTTCACACTGTTTGCAATTATTCCTTTTATACGATGGAAAAGCTGTTGTATTTATATCGTATTTTATGCTGCTGGCGTTTACTTCTAAGGACCTAACTATTCGATCTGGTGGAGCAACGCCCTAGAGTGAATCCTAGGTTGCTCGGAATGTAGAAATGACCATAACTTTCACACTGGTTGCAAGTATTCGTTTTATACGATGGAAACGCTGTTGTATTTATATTGTCCTTTATGCCTCTGGCGTTGACTTCTAAGGCCATAGCTATTAGATGTGGTGGAGCAACGCCCTAGAGTGACGCCTAGGGTGCTCGGAACGTAGAAATGACCATTACTTTCACACTGGCTGCAATTATTCGTTTTATACGATGGAAAAGCTGCTGTATTTATATCGTATTTTATGCTTCTGGCGTTTACTTCTAAGGACCTAGCTATTCGATCTGGTGGAGCAACGCCCTAGGGTGAATCCTAGGTTGCTCGGAATGTAGAAATGACCATAACATTCACACTGTTTTGCAATTATTCCTTTTATACGATGGAAAAGCTGTTGTATTTATATCGTATTTTATGTTTCTGGCGTTTATTTCTAAGGACCTGACTATTCGATCTGGTGGAGCAACGCCCTAGAGTGAATCCTAGGTTGCTCGGAGTGTAGAAATGACCATAACTTTCACACTGGTTGCAATTATTCGTTTTATACGATGGAAACGCTGTTGTATTTATATCGTATTTTATGCTTCTGGCCTTTACTTCGAAGGACCTAACTATTCGATCTGGTGGAGCAACGCCCTAGAGTGAATCCTAGGTTGCTCGGAATGTAGAAATAACCATAACTTTCACACTGGTTGCAATTATTCGTTTTATACGATGGAAACGCTGTTGTATTTATATTGTACTTTATGCCTCTGGCGTTGACTTCTAAGGCCATAGCTATTAGATGTGGTGGAGCAACGCCCTAGAGTGACGCCTAGGGTGCTCGGAACGTAGAAATGACCATTACTTTCACACTGGTTGCAATTATTCGTTTTATACGATGGAAAAGCTGTTGTATTTATATCGTACTTTATGCTTCTGGCGTTTACTTCTAAGGACCTAACTATTCGATCTGGTGGAGCAACGCCCTAGAGTGAATCCTAGGTTGCTCGGAATGCAGAAATGACCATAACTTTCACACTGGTTGCAATTATTCGTTTTATACGATGGAAACGCTGTTGTATTTATATTGTACTTTATGCCTCTGGCGTTGACTTCTAAGGCCGTAGCTATTAGATGTGGTGGAGCAACGCCCTAGAGTGACGCCTAGGGTGCTCGGAACGTAGGAATGACCATTACTTTCACACTGGTTGCAATTATTCGTTTTATACGATGGAAAATCTGTTGTATTTATGTCGTATTTTATGCTTCTGGCCTTTACTTCTAAGGACCTAACTATTCGATATGGTGGAGCAACGCCCTAGAGTGAAGCCTAGGTTGCCCGGAACGTAAAATTGACCATCACTTTCCAAATTGGTCGCAATTATTCCTGTTATATGATGGAAACGCTGTTCTATTTTTTTTGCATTTTATGGTTCGGGCGTTGACTTCTAAGGCCCTAACTATTCAATCTGTTGGAGCAACTCCCTAGAGTGAAGCCTAGGTTGCCCGGAAAGGAGAACTGACCATCACTTTCAAACTGGTTGCAATTAATCTTGTTATACCATCGAAAAACTGTTGTATTTATATTGTATTTTATGCTTCTGGCGTTGACTTCTAAGGACCTAACTATTCGATCTGGTGGAGCAACGCCCTAGAGTGAATCCTAGGTTGCTCGGAATGTAGAAATGACCATAACTTTCACACTTGTTGCAATTATTCGTTTTATACGATGGAAACGCTGTTGTATTTATATCGTATTTTATGCTTCTGGCGTTTACTTCTAAGGATCTAACAATTCGATCTGGTGGAGCAACGCCCTAGAGTGAATCCTAGGTTGCTCGGAATGTAGAAATGACTATAACTTTCACACTTGTTGCAATTATTCGTTTTATACGATGGAAGCGCTGTTGTATTTATATCGTATTTTATGCTTCTGGCGTTTACTTCTAAGGACCTAACAATTCGATCTGGTGGAGCAACGCCCTAGAGTGAGTCCTAGGTTGCTCAGAATGTAGAAATGACCATAACATTCACACTGGTTGCAATTATTCGTTTTATACGATGGAAAAACTGTTGTATTTATATTGTATTTTATGCTTCTGGCGTTGACTTCTAAGGCCCTAGCCATTCGATCTAGTGGAGCAACGCCCTAGAGTGAAGCCTAGGGTGCTCGGAACGTAGGAATGACCATTACTTTCACACTGGTTGCAATTATTCGTTTTATACGATGGAAAATCTGTTGTATTTGTATCGTATTTTATGCTTCTGGCCTTTACTTCGAAGGACCTAACTATTCGATCTGGGGGAGCAACGCCCTAGAGTGAATCCTAGGTTGTTCGGAATGTAGAAATGACCATAACTTTCACACTGGTTGCAATTATTCGTTTTATACGATAGAAACGCTGTTGTATTTATATTGTACTTTATGCCTCTGGCGTTGACTCCTAAGGCCGTAGCTATTAGATGTGGTGGAGCAACGCCCTAGAGTGACGCATAGGGTGCTCGGAACGTAGGAATGACCATTACTTTCACACTGGTTGCAATTATTCGTTTTATACGATGGAAAATCTGTTGTATTTATATCGTATTTTATGCTTCTGGCGTTGACTTCTAAGGCACTAACTATTCGATCTGGTGGAGCAACGCCCTAGAGTGAAGCCTAGGTTGCCCGAAACGTAGAATTGGCAATCACTTTCAAACTGGTCGAAATTATTCCTGTTATATGATGGAAACACTATTGTATTTTTTTTGTATTTTATGGTTCGGGCGTAGACTTCTAAGGCCCTAACTATTCAATCTGTTGGAGCAACGCCCTAGGGTGCAGCGTAGGTAGCTCGGGAAGTAGAAATGACCATAAGTTTCATACTGGTTGCAATTATTCGTTTTATACGATGGAAAAGCTGTTGTATTTATATTGTATTTTATGCTTCTGGCGTTGACTTCTGAGGCACTAACTATTCGATCTGGTGGAGCAACGCCCTAGAGTGAAGCCTAGGTTTCTCGGAATTTAGAAATGACCATAACTTTCACACTTGTTGCAATTATTCGTTTTATACGATGGAAACGCTGTTGCATTTTTTTTGCATTTTATGGTTCGGACGTTGACTTCAAAGGCCCTAACTATTCAATCCGTTGGAGCAACGCCCTAGGGTGAAGTCTAGGTTGCTCGGAAAGTAGAAATGACCATAAGTTTCATACTGGTTGCTGTTATTCGTTTTATACGATGGAAAAGCTGTTGTATTTATATTGTATTTCATGCTTCTGGCGTTGACTTCTAAGGCACTAACTATTCGATCTGGTGGAGCAACGCCCTAGAGTGAAGCCTAGGTTGCCCGAAACGTAGAATTGGCAATCACTTTCAAACTGGTCGAAATTATTCCTGTTATATGATGGAAACACTGTTGTATTTTTTTTGTATTTTATGGTTCGGGCGTAGACTTCTAAGGCACTAACAATTCAATCTGTTGGAGCAACGCCCTAGGGTGAAGCCTAGGTTGCTCGGAAAGTAGAAATGACCATAAGTTTCATACTGGTTGCAATTATTCGTTTTATACGATGGAAAAGCTGTTGTATTTATATTGTATTTTATGCTTCTGGCGTTGACCTCTGAGGCACTAACTATTCGATCTGGTGGAGCAACGCCCTAGAGTGAAGCCTAGGTTGCTCGGAATGTAGAAATGACCATAACTTTCACACTTGTTGCAATTATTCGGTTTATACGATGGAAACGCTGTTGTATTTTTTTTGCATTTTATGGTTCGGGCGTTGACTTCTAAGGCCATAACTATTCAATCCGTTGGAGCAACGCACTAGGGTGAAGTCTAGGTTGCTCGGAAAGTAGAAATGACCATAAGTTTCATACTGGTTGCTGTTATTCGTTTTATACGATGGAAAAGCTGTTGTATTTATATTGTATTTCATGCCTCTGGCGTTGACTTCTAAGGCCATAGCTATTAGATGTGGTGGAGCAACGCCCTAGAGTGACGCCTAGGGTGCTCGGAACGTAGAAATGACCATTACTTTCACACTGTTTGCAATTATTCCTTTTATACGATGGAAAAGCTGTTGTATTTATATCGTATTTTATGCTGCTGGCGTTTACTTCTAAGGACCTAACTATTCGATCTGGTGGAGCAACGCCCTAGAGTGAATCCTAGGTTGCTCGGAATGTAGAAATGACCATAACTTTCACACTGGTTGCAAGTATTCGTTTTATACGATGGAAACGCTGTTGTATTTATATTGTCCTTTATGCCTCTGGCGTTGACTTCTAAGGCCATAGCTATTAGATGTGGTGGAGCAACGCCCTAGAGTGACGCCTAGGGTGCTCGGAACGTAGAAATGACCATTACTTTCACACTGGCTGCAATTATTCGTTTTATACGATGGAAAAGCTGCTGTATTTATATCGTATTTTATGCTTCTGGCGTTTACTTCTAAGGACCTAGCTATTCGATCTGGTGGAGCAACGCCCTAGGGTGAATCCTAGGTTGCTCGGAATGTAGAAATGACCATAACATTCACACTGGTTGCAATTATTCGTTTTATACGATGGAAACGCTGTTGTATTTATATTGTACTTTATGCCTCTGGCGTTGACTTCTAAGGCCGTAGCTATTAGATGTGGTGGAGCAACGCCCTAGAGTGACGCCTAGGGTGCTCGGAACGTAGGAATGACCATTACTTTCACGCTGGTTGCAATTATTCGTTTTATACGATGGAAAATCTGTTGTATTTATATCGTACTTTATGCTTCTGGCGTTGACTTCTAAGGCACTAACTATTCGATCTGGTGGAGCAACGCCCTAGAGTGAAGCCTAGGTTGCCCGGAACGTAGAATTGGCTATCACTTTCAAACTGGTCGAAATTATTCCTGTTATATGATGGAAACACTGTTGTATTTTTTTTGTATTTTATGGTTCGGGCGTAGACTTCTAAGGCCCTAACTATTCAATCTGTTGGAGCAACGCCCTAGGGTGAAGCCTAGGTAGCTCGGAAAGTAGAAATGACCATAAGTTTCATACTGGTTGCAATTATTCGTTTTATACGATGGAAAGGCTGTTGTATTTATATTGTATTTTATGCTTCTGGCGTTGACTTCTGAGGCACTAACTATTCGATCTGGTGGAGCAACGCCCTAGAGTGAAGCCTAGGTTTATCGGAATTTAGAAATGACCATAACTTTCACAGTTGTTGCAATTATTCGTTTTATACGATGGAAACTCTGTTGCATTTTTTTTGCATTTTATGGTTCGGACGTTGACTTCTAAGGCCCTAACTATTCAATCCGTTGGAGCAACGCCCTAGGGTGAAGTCTAGGTTGCTCGGAAAGTAGAAATGACCATAAGTTTCATACTGGTTGCAGTTATTCGTTTTATACGATGGAAAAGCTGTTGTATTTATATTGTATTTTATGCTTCTGGCGTTGACTTCTAAGGACCTAACTATTCGATCTGGTGGAGCAACGCCCTAGAGTGAATGCTAGGTTGCTCGGAATGTAGAAATGACCATAACTTTCACACTGGTTGCAATTATTCGTTTTACACGATGGAAACGCTGTTGTAGTTATATCGTATTTTATGCTTCTCGCGTTTACTTCTAAGGACCTAACTATTCGATCTGGTGGAGCAACGCCCTAGAGTGAATCCTAGGTTGCTCGGAATGTAGAAGTGACCATAACTTTCACACTTGTTGCAATTATTCGTTTTATACGATGGAAACGCTTTTGTATTTATATCGTATTTTATGCTTCTGGCGTTTACTTCTAAGGACCTAACTATTCGATCTGGTGGAGCAACGCCCTAGAGTGAATCCTAGGCTGCTCGGAATGTAGAAATGACCATAACTTTCACACTGGTTGCAATTATTCGTTTTATACGATGGAAAAGCTGTTGTATTTATATTGTATTTTATGCTTCTGGCGTTGACTTCTAAGGCACTAACTATTCGATCTGTTGGAGCAACGCCCTAGAGTAAAGCCTAGGTTGCCCGGAACGTAGAATTGGCCATCACTTTCAAACTGGTCGCAATTATTCCTGTTATATGGTGGAAACACTGTTGTATTTTTTTTGCATTTTATTGCTCGGGCGTAGAGTTCTAAGGCCCTAACTATTCAATCTGTTGGAGCAACGCCCTAGTGTGAAGCCTAGGTTGCTAGGAAAGTAGAAATGACCACAAGTTTCATACTGGTTGCAATTATTCGTTTTATACGATGGAAAAGCTGTTGTATTTATATTGTATTTTATGCTTCTGGCGTTGACTTCTAAGGCACTAACTATTCCATATGGTGGAGCAACTCCCTAGAGTGAAGCCTAGGTTGCCCGGAACGTAGAATTGGCCATCACTTTCCAAATTGGTTGCAATTATTCCTGTTTTATGATGGAAACACAGTTTTTTTTTTGCATTTTATGGTTCAGGCGTTGACTTCTAAGGCCCTAACCATTCAATCTCTTGGAGCAAGGCTCTAGGGTGAAGCCTAGGTTGCTCGGAAAGTAAAAATGACCATAAGTTTCATACTGGTTGCAATTATTCGTTTTATACGATGGAAAAACTGTTGTATTTATATTTTATTTTATGCTTCTGGCGTTGACTTCTAAGGCACTATCTATTCGTACTGGTGGAGCAACGCCCTAGATAGAAGCCTAGTTTGCCCGGAACGTAGAATTGGCCATCACTTTCAAACTGGTTGCAATTATTCCTGTTATATGATGGAAACACTGTTGTATTTTTTTTGCATTTTATGGTTCGGGCGTTCACTTCTAAGGTCCTGACTATTCAATCTGTTGGAGCAACGCCCTATGGTGAAGCCTAGCTTGCTCGGAAAGTAGAAATGACCATAAGTTTCATACTGGTTGCAATTATCCGTTTTATACGATGGAAACACTGTTGTATTTTTATTGCATTTTATGCTTCGGGCGTTGACTTCTAAGGCCCTAACTATTCGATCTGGTGGAGCAACGCCCTAGAGTGAATCATAGGTTGCTCGGAATGCAGAAATGACCATAACTTTCACACTTGCTGCAATTATTCGTTTTATACGATGGAAACACTGTTGTATTTTTATTGCATTTTATGCTTCGGGCGTTGTCTTCTAAGGCCCTAGCAATTCGATCTAGTGGAGCAACGCCCTAGAGTGAAGCCTAGGTTGCCCGGAAAGGAGAACTGACCATCACTTTCAAACTGGTTGCAATTAATCTTGTTATACGATCGAAAAACTGTTGTATTTATATTGTATTTTATGCTTCTGGCGTTGACTTCTAAGGACCTAACTATTCCATCTGGTAGAGCAACGCCCTAGAGTGAATACTAGGTTGCTCGGAATGTAGAAATGACCATAACTTTCACACTTGTTGCAATTATTCGTTTTATACGATGGAAACGCTGTTGTATTTATATCGTATTTTATGCTTCTGGCGTTTACTTCTAAGGACCTAACAACTCGATTTGGTGGAGCAACGCCCTAGAGTGAATCCTAGGTTGCTCGGAATGTAGAAATGACCATAACTTTCACACTTGTTGCAATTATTCGTTTTATACGATGGAAACGCTGTTGTATTTATATCGTATTTTATGCTTCTGGCGTTTACTTCTAAGGACCTAACAATTGGATCTGGTGGAGCGACGCCCTAGAGTGAGTCCTAGGTTGCTCGGAATGTAGAAATGACCATAACTTTCACACTGGTTGCAATTATTCGTTTTATACGATGGAAACGCTGTTGTATTTATATCGTATTTTATGCTTCTGGCGTTTGCTTCTAAGGACCTAACTATTCAATCTGTTGGAGCAACGCCCTAGGGTGAAGCCTAACTTGTTCGGAAAGTAGAAATGACCATAAGTTTCATACTGGTTGCAATTATTCGCTTTATACGATGGAAAAGCTGTTGTATTTATATTGTATTTTATGCTTCTGGTGTTGACTTCTAAGGCACTAACTATTCGATCTGGTGGAGCAACGCCCTAGAGTGAAGTCTAGGTTTTTCGGAATGTAGAAATGACCATAACATTCACACTTGTTGCAATTATTCGTTTTATACGATGGAAACACTGTTGCATTTTTTTTGTATTTTATGGTTCGGTCGTAGACTTCTAAGGCCCTAACTATTCAATATGTTGGAGCAACACCCTAGGGTGAAGCCTAGGCTGCTCGGAAAGTAGAAATGACAATAAGTTTCATACTGGTTGCAATTATTCGTTTTATACGATGGAAAAGCTGTTGTATTTATATTGTATTTTATGCTTCTGGTGTTGACTTCTAAGGCACTAACTATTCGATCTGGTGGAGCAACGCCCTAGAGTGAAGTATAGGTTTTTCGGAATGTAGAAATGACCATAACATTCACACTTGTTGCAATTATTCGTTTTATACGATGGAAACGCTGTTGTATTTGTTTTGCATTTTATGGTTCGGGCGTTGACTTCTAAGGCCCTAACTATTCAATCCGTTGGAGCAACGCCCTAGGGTGAAGCCTAGGTTGCTCGGAAAGTAGAAATGACCATAAGTTTCATGCTGGTTGCAATTATTTGTTTTATACGATGGAAAAACTGTTGTATTTATATTGTATTTTATGCATCTGGCGTTGACTTCTAAGGCACTAACTATTCGACCTGGTGGAGCAACGCAATAGTGTGAAGCCAAGGTTGCCCGGAACGTAGAAGTGGCCATCAGTTTCAAAGTGGTTGCAATTATTCCTGTTATATGATGGAAGCAGTGTTGTATTTTTTTTGTATTTTATGGTTCGGGCGTTGACCTCTAAGGCCCTAACTATTCAATCTGTTGGAGCAGCGCCCTAGGGTGAAGCCTAGGTTGCTCGGAAAGTAGAAATGACCATAAGTTCCATACTGGTTGCAGTTATCCGTTTTATACGATGGAAAAGCTGTTGTATTTATATTGTATTTTATGCTTCTGGCGTTGACTTCTAAGGACCTAACTATTCGATCTGGTGGAGCAACGCACTAGAGTGAATCCTAGGTTGCTCGGAATGTAGAAATGACCATAACTTTCACACTGGTTGCAATTATTCGTTTTATACGATGGAAATGCTGTTGTATTTATATCGTATTTTATGCTTCTGTCGTTTACTTCTAAGGACCTAACTATTCGATCTGGTGGAGCAACGCCCTAGAGTGAATCCTAGGTTGCTCGGAATGTAGAAATGACCATAACTTTCACACTGGTTGCAATTATTCGTTTTATACGATGGAAACGCTGTTGTATTTATATTGTACTTTATGCCTCTGGCGTTGGCTTCTAAGGCCATAGCTATTAGATGCGGTGGAGCAACGACCTAGAGTGACGCCTAGGGTGCTCGGAACGTAGAAATGACCATTACTTTCACACTGGTTGCAATTATTCGTTTTATACGATGGAAAAGCTGTTGTATTTATATCGTATTTTATGCTTCTGGCGTTTACTTCTAAGGACCTAACTATTCGATCTGGTGGAGCAACGCCCTAGAGTGAATCCTAGGTTGCTCGGAATGTAGAAATGACCATAACTTTCACACTAGTTGCAATTATTCGTTTTAGACGATGGAAACGCTGTTGTATTTATATTGTACTTTATGCCTCTGGCGTTGACTTCTAAGGCACTAACTATTCTATCTGGTGGAGCAACGCCCAATTAAAGGCCTAGCTTGCTCGGAAAGTAGAAATGACCATAAGTTTCATACTGGTTGCAATTATTCGTTTTATACGATGGAAACACTGTTGTATTTTTATTGTATTTTATGCTTCGGGCGTTGACTTCTAAGGCCCTAACCATTCAATCTGTTGGAGCAACGCCCTAGGGTGAAGCCTAACTTGCACGAAAAGTAGAAATGACCATAAGTTTCATACTGGTTGCAATTATTCGTTTTATACGATGGAAAAACTGTTGTATTTATATTGTATTTTATGCTTCTGGCGTTGACTTCTAAGGCCCTAGCTATTCGACCTAGTGGAGCAACGCCCTAGAGTGAAGCCTAGGTTGCCCGGAAAGGAGAAATGACCATCACTTTCAAACTGGTTGCAATTAATCTTGTTATACGATGGAAAAACTGTTGTATTTTTATTGCATTTTATGCTTCTGGCGTTCACTTCTTAGGCCCTAACTATTCGATCTGGTGGAACAACAGCCTAGGGTGAAGCCTAGCTTGCCCGGAACGTAGAAATGACCATTACTTTCACACTGTTTGCAATTATTCCTTTTATACGATGGAAAGGCTGTTGTATTTATATCGTATTTTATGCTACTGGCGTTTACTTCTAAGGACCTAACTATTCGATCCGGTGGAGCAACGCCCTAGAGTGAATCCTAGGTTGCTCGGAATGTAGAAATGACCATAACTTTCACACTGGTTGCAATTATTCGTTTTATACGATGGAAACGCTGCTGTATTTATATCGTATTTTATTCTTCTGGCGTTTACTTCTAAGGACCTAACTATTCGATCTGGTGGAGCAACGCCCTAGAGTGAATACTAGGTTGCTCGGAATGTAGAAATGACCATAACTTTCACACCGGTTGCAAGTATTCGTTTTATACGATGGAAACGCTGTTGTATTTATATTGTACTTTATGCCTCTGGCGTTGACTTCTAAGGCCATAGCTATTAGATGTGGTGGAGCAACGACCTAGAGTGACGCCTAGGGTGCTCGGAACGTAGAAATGTCCATTACTTTGACACTGGTTGCAATTATTCGTTTTATACGATGGAAAAGCTGTTGTATTTATATCGTATTTTATGCTTCTGGCGTTTACTTCTAAGGACCAAACTATTCGATCTGGTGGAGCAACGCCCTAGAGTGAATCCTAGGTTGCTCGGAATGTAGAAATGACCATAACTTTCACACTAGTTGCAATTATTCGTTTTAGACGATGGAAACGCTGTTGTATTTATATTGTACTTTATGCCTCTGGCGTTGACTTCTAAGGCACTAACTATTCTATCTGGTGGAGCAACGCCCTATGGTGAAGCCTAGCTTGCTCGGAAAGTAGAAATGACCATAAGTTTCATACTGGTTGCAATTATTCGTTTTATACGATGGAAACACTGTTGTATTTTTATTGTATTTTATGCTTCGGGCGTTGACTTCTAAGGCCCTAACCATTCAATCTGTTGGAGCAACGCCCTACGGTGAAGCCTAACTTGCACGAAAAGTAGAAATGACCATAAGTTTCATACTGGTTGCAATTATTCGTTTTATACGATGGAAAAACTGTTGTATTTATATTGTATTTTATGCTTCTGGCGTTGACTTCTAAGGCCCTAGCTATTCGACCTAGTGGAGCAACGCCCTAGAGTGAAGCCTAGGTTGCCCGGAAAGGAGAAATGACCATCACTTTGAAACTGGTTGCAATTAATCTTGTTATACGATGGAAAAACTGTTGTATTTTTATTGCATTTTATGCTTCTGGCGTTCACTTCTTAGGCCCTAACTATTCGATCTGGTGGAACAACAGCCTAGGGTGAACCCTAGCTTGCGCGGAACGTAGAAATGACCATTACTTTCACACTGTTTGCAATTATTCCTTTTATACGATGGAAAGTCTGTTGTATTTATATCGTATTTTATGCTACTGGCGTTTACTTCTAAGGACCTAACTATTCGATCCGGTGGAGCAACGCCCTAGAGTGAATCCTAGGTTGCTCGGAATGTAGAAATGACCATAACTTTCACACTGGTTGCAATTATTCGTTTTATACGATGGAAACGCTGCTGTATTTATATCGTATTTTATTCTTCTGGCGTTTACTTCTAAAGACCTAACTATTCGATCTGGTGGAGCAACGCCCTAGAGTGAATACTAGGTTGCTCGGAATGTAGAAATGACCATAACTTTCACACTGGTTGCAAGTATTCGTTTTATACGATGGAAACGCTGTTGTATTTATATTGTACTTTATGCCTCTGGCGTTGACTTCTAAGGCCATAGCTATTAGATGTGGTGGAGCAACGACCTAGAGTGACGCCTAGGGTGCTCGGAACGTAGAAATGTCCATTACTTTGACACTGGTTGCAATTATTCGTTTTATACGATGGAAAAGCTGTTGTATTTATATCGTATTTTATGCTTCTGGCGTTTACTTCTAAGGACCTAACTATTCGATCTGGTGGAGCAACGCCCTAGAGTGAATCCTAGGTTGCTCGGAATGTAGAAATGACCATAACTTTCACACTAGTTGCAATTATTCGTTTTAGACGATGGAAACGCTGTTGTATTTATATTGTACTTTATGCCTCTGGCGTTGACTTCTAAGGCACTAACTATTCTATCTGGTGGAGCAACGCCCTATGGTGAAGCCTAGCTTGCTCGGAAAGTAGAAATGACCATAAGTTTCATACTGGTTGCAATTATTCGTTTTATACGATGGAAACACTGTTGTATTTTTATTGTATTTTATGCTTCGGGCGTTGACTTCTAAGGCCCTAACCATTCAATCTGTTGGAGCAACGCCCTAGGGTGAAGCCTAACTTGCACGAAAAGTAGAAATGACCATAAGTTTCATACTGGTTGCAATTATTCGTTTTATACGATGGAAAAACTGTTGTATTTATATTGTATTTTATGCTTCTGGCGTTGACTTCTAAGGCCCTAGCTATTCGACCTAGTGGAGCAACGCCCTAGAGTGAAGCCTAGGTTGCCCGGAAAGGAGAAATGACCATCACTTTGAAACTGGTTGCAATTAATCTTGTTATACGATGGAAAAACTGTTGTATTTTTATTGCATTTTATGCTTCTGGCGTTCACTTCTTAGGCCCTAACTATTCGATCTGGTGGAACAACAGCCTAGGGTGAAGCCTAGCTTGCCCGGAACGTAGAAATGACCATTACTTTCACACTGTTTGCAATTATTCCTTTTATACGATGGAAAGGCTGTTGTATTTACATCGTATTTTATGCTACTGGCGTTTACTTCTAAGGACCTAACTATTCGATCCGGTGGAGCAACGCCCTAGAGTGAATCCTAGGTTGCTCGGAATGTAGAAATGACCATAACTTTCACACTGGTTGCAATTATTCGTTTTATACGATGGAAACGCTGCTGTATTTATATCGTATTTTATTCTTCTGGCGTTTACTTCTAAAGACCTAACTATTCGATCTGGTGGAGCAACGCCCTAGAGTGAATACTAGGTTGCTCGGAATGTAGAAATGACCATAACTTTCACACTGGTTGCAATTATTCGTTTTAGACGATGGAAACGCTGTTGTATTTATATTGTACTTTATGCTTCTGGCGTTCACTTCTTAGGCCCTAACTATTCGATCTGGTGGAGCAACGCCCTAGAGTGAAGCCTAGGTTGCCCGGAACGTAGAAATGACCATAGCTTTTACACTGGTTGCTATTATTCGTTTTATACGATGAAAAAACTGTTACATTTATATTGCATTTTATGCTTCTGGCGTTGACTTCTTAGGCCCTAACTCTTCAATCTGGTGGAACAACGCCCTAGAGTGAAGCATAGGTAGCCTGGAACGTAGAACTGACCATCACTTTCACACGGGTTGCAATTATTCCTGTTATAGGATGGAAAGACTGTTGTATTTTTATTGGATTTTATACTTCAGGCTATGACTTCTGAGGCCGTAGCTATTCGATGTGGTGGAAGAACGCCATAGAGTGAGGCCTAGGTTGCCCGGAACGAAGAAATGACCATAAGTTTCATACTGGTTGCAATTATTCGTTTTATACGATGGAAAAACTGTTGTATTTATATTGTATTTTATGCTTCTGGCGTTCACTTCTTAGGCCCTAACTATTCGATCTGGTGGAACAACGCCCTAGGGTGAAGCCTAGGTTGCCCGGAACGTAGAAATGACCATAGCTTTTACACTGGTAGCAATTATTCGTTTTATACAATGGAAAAACTGTTCTATTTATTTTGTATTTTATGCTTCGGGCGTTGACTTCTAAGGCCCTAACTGCTTGATCTGGTGGAGCAACGCCCTAGAGTGAAGCCTAGGTTGGCCGGAACGTAGAAATGACCATAACTTTCACACTGGTTGCTATTATTCGTTTTATACGATGGAAAAACTGTTATATTTATATTGTACTTTATTCTTCTGGCGTTGACTTCTTAGGCCCTATCTATTCGATCTGGTGGAACAACGCCGTAGAGTTAAGCCTAGGTTGCTCGGAATGTAGAAATGACCATAACTTTCACACTGGTTGCAATTATTCGTTTTATACGATGGAAACGCTGTTGTATTTATATTGTATTTTATGCCTCTGGCGTTGACTTCTAAGGCCGTAGCTATTAGATGTGGTGGAGCAACGCCCTAGAGTGAAGCCTACGGTGCTCGGAACGTAGAAATGACCATTACTTTCACACTGGTTGCAATTATTCGTTTTGTACGATGGAAAAGCAGTTGTATTTATATCGTATTTTATGCTTCTGGCGTTGACTTCTTAGGCCGTAACTATGCGGTCTGGTGGAGCAACGCCCTGGAGTGAAACCTAGGTTGCCGGAACGTAGAATTGGCCATCACTTTCAAACTGGTTGCAATTATTCCTGTTATATGATGGAAACACTGTTGCATTTTTTTTGCATTTTATGGTTCGGGCGTTGACTTCTAAGGCCCTAACCATTCAATCTGTTGGAGCAACGCCCTAGGGTGAAGCCTAGGTTGCTCGGAAAGTAGAAATGTCCGTAAGTTTCATACTGGTTGTAATTATTCGTTTTATGCGATGGAAAAACTGTTGTATTTATATTGTATTTTATGCTTCTGGCGTTGACTTCTAAGGCACTACCTATTCGATCTGGTGGAGCAACGTCCTAGAGTGAAGCCTAGGTTGCCCGGAACGTAGAATTGGGCATCACTTTCAAACTGGTTGCAATTATTCCTGTTACATGATGGAAACACTGTTGTATATTTATTGCAATTTATGCTTCGGGCCTTGACTTCTAATGCCCTAACTATTCAATGTGTTGGTGCAACGCCCTAGGGTGAAGCCTAGGTTGTACGGAAAGTAGAAATGACCATAAGTTTCATACTGGTTGCAATTATTCGTTTTATACGATGGAAAAACTGTTGTATTTATATTGTATTTTATGCTTCTGGCGTTGACTTCTAAGGCCCTAGCTGTTCGATCTAGTGGAGCAACGCCCTAGAGTGACGCCTAGGGTGCCCGGAAAGTTGAAATGACCATTACTTTCACACTGGTTGCAATTATTCGTTTTATACGATGGAAAAGCGGTTGTATTTATATCGTATTTTATGCTTCTGGCGTTGGCTTCTTAGGCCGTAACTATTCGGTCTGGTGGAGCAATGCCCTGGAGTGAAACCTAGGTTGCCCGGAACGTAGAATTGGCCATCACTTTCAAACTGGTTGCAATTATTCCAGTTATATGATTGAAACACTGTTGTATTTTTTTTGCATTTTATGGTTCGGGCGTTGACTTCTAAGGCCCTAACTATTCAATCTGTTTGAGCAGCGCCCTAGGGTGAAGCCTAGGTTGCTAGGAAAGTAGAAATGACCATAAGTTTCATACTGGTTGCAATTATTCGTTTTATACGATGGAAAATCTGTTGTATTTATATTGTATTTTATGCTTCTGGCGTTGACTTCTAAGGCACTAACTATTCGATCTGGTGGAGCAACGCCCTAGAGTGAAGCCTAGATTCCCCGGAAGGTAGAATTGGCCATCACTTTCAAACTGGTTGCAATTATTCGTTTTATACGATGGAAAAACTGTTGTATTTATATTGTATTTTATGCTTCTGGCTCTGACTTCTAAGGCACTAACTATTCGACCTGGTGGAACAACGGCCAAGGGTGAAGCCTAGGTTGCCCGGAACGTAGAAATGACCATAACTTTTACACTGGTAGCAATTATTCGTTTTATACAATGGAAAAACTGTTCTATTTATTTTGTATTTAATGCTTCGGGCGTTGAATCCTAATGCCCTAACTGTTTGATCTGGTGGAGCAACGCCCTAGAGTGAAGCCTAGGTTGCCCGGAACGTAGAAATGACCATAACTTTTACACTGGTAGCAATTAGTCATGCTATACGATGGAAAATCAGTTGCATTTTTATTGTATTTTATGCTTCTGGCGTTAGCTTCTAAGGATGTAGCTTTTAGCTGCGGTGTAGCAACGCCGTAGAGTGACGCCTAGGTTGCCCGGCACGTAGAAATGACCATTACTTTCACAATGTTTGCAATTATTCATTCTATACGATGGTAATCTGTTGTACTTATATTGCATTTTATTCTTCTGGCGTCGACTTCTTAGGCCCTAACTATTCGATCCGGTGGAGCAGCTCATCAGAGTTAAGCCTAGGATGCCCGAAACGTCGAAATGATCATTAAATTCGCACTGGTTGCAATTAGTCATGCTATAAGATGGAAAAACTGTTGCATTTTTATTGTATTTTATGCTTCTGGCGTTGACTTCTAAGGCCGTAGCTATTAGCTGTGGTGAAGCAACGCCATACAGTGACGTCTAGGTTGCCCGGAACGTAGAAATGACCATTACTTTCACAATGTTTGCAATTATTCACTTTATAGAATGGAAAAACTGTTGTACTTATATCGTATTTTATCCTTCTGACGTCGACTTCTTAGGCCCCAACTATTCCATCTGGTGGAACAACGCCCTATGGTGAAGCCTAGGTTGCCCGGGACGTAGAAATGACCATAACCTTCACACTGGAAGCAATTATTCGTTTTATACATGGAAAAGCTGTTCTATTTATTTTGTATGTTATGCTTCGGGCGTTGACTTCTAAGGCCCTAACTAAACGATCTGTTGGAGCAACACCCTAGAGTGAAGCCTCGGTTGCCCGGAACGTAGAAATGACCATAACTTTCACACTGGCAGCAATTATTCATGCTATACGATGGAAAAGCTGTTGTATTTATATCGTATTTTATGCTGCTGGCGTTGACTTCTTAGGCCCTAACTATTCCATCTGGTGGAGCAAGGCCCTAGGGTGAGGCCTAGGTTGCCCGGAACATAGAAATGACCATTACCTTGACACTGGTTGCAATTATTCCTGTTATACGATGGAAAAAGTGTTGCATCTTTATTGTATTTCATGGATCTGGCGTTGACTTGTTAGGCCCCAACTATTCGATCTGGTGGAGCAACGTCCTAGAGTGAAGCCTAGGTTGCCCGGAACGTACAAATGACCATGACATTCACACTGGTTACCATTATTCGTTATATACGATGGAAAAGCTGTTGTATTTATATCGTATTTTATGCTTCTGGCGCTGACTCCTTAGACCCTAACTATTCCATCTGGTGGAACAACGCCCTAGGGTGAAGCCTAGGTTGCTGGGAACTTAGAAATGACCATAACTTTCACACTGTTAGCAATTATTCGTTTTATACGATGGAAAAGCTGTAGTATTTATATCGTATTTTATGCTTCTGGCGTTGACTTCTTCGGCCCTAACTATTCCATCTGGTGGAACAACGCCCTGGAGTGAAGCCTAGGTTGCCCGGAACGTGGAAATGACCATAACTTTCACACTGGTAGCAATTATTCGTCTTATACATGGAAAAACTGTTCCATTTATTTTGTATTTTATGCATCTGGCGCTGACTTCTAAGGCCCTACATATTCGATCTGGCGGAGCAACACCCTACAGCGAAGCCTAGGTTGCTCTGAACGTAGAAATGACCATTACCTTCACACTGTTTGCAATGATTCATTTTATACGATGGCAAAGCTGTTGTATTTATATTGTATTTTATGCTTCTGGCGGTGACTTCTTAGGCCCCAACTATTCCATCTGGTGGAACAACGACCTATGGTGAAGCCTAGGTTGCCCGGGACGTAGAAATGCCCATAACTTTCACCCTGGAAGCAATTATTCGTTTTATACATGGAAAAGCTGTTCTATTTATTTTGTATGTTATGCTTCGCGCGTTGACTTCTAAGGCCCTAGCTATTCGATCTGGTGGAGCAACGCCCTAGAGTGAAACCTAGGTTACCCGGAACGTAGAAATGACCAGTACTTTCACACTGTTTGCAATTAATCTTGTTATACGATGGAAAAACTGTTGTATTTTTATTGCATTTTATTCTTCTGGCGTTTACTTCTAAGGACCTAACTATTCGATCTGGTGGAGCAACGCCCTAGAGTGAATACTAGGTTGCTCGGAATGTAGAAATGACCATAACTTTCACACCGGTTGCAAGTATTCGTTTTATACGATGGAAACGCTGTTGTATTTATATTGTACTTTATGCCTCTGGCGTTGACTTCTAAGGCCATAGCTATTAGATGTGGTGGAGCAACGACCTAGAGTGACGCCTAGGGTGCTCGGAACGTAGAAATGTCCATTACTTTGACACTGGTTGCAATTATTCGTTTTATACGATGGAAAAGCTGTTGTATTTATATCGTATTTTATGCTTCTGGCGTTTACTTCTAAGGACCAAACTATTCGATCTGGTGGAGCAACGCCCTAGAGTGAATCCTAGGTTGCTCGGAATGTAGAAATGACCATAACTTTCACACTAGTTGCAATTATTCGTTTTAGACGATGGAAACGCTGTTGTATTTATATTGTACTTTATGCCTCTGGCGTTGACTTCTAAGGCACTAACTATTCTATCTGGTGGAGCAACGCCCTATGGTGAAGCCTAGCTTGCTCGGAAAGTAGAAATGACCATAAGTTTCATACTGGTTGCAATTATTCGTTTTATACGATGGAAACACTGTTGTATTTTTATTGTATTTTATGCTTCGGGCGTTGACTTCTAAGGCCCTAACCATTCAATCTGTTGGAGCAACGCCCTACGGTGAAGCCTAACTTGCACGAAAAGTAGAAATGACCATAAGTTTCATACTGGTTGCAATTATTCGTTTTATACGATGGAAAAACTGTTGTATTTATATTGTATTTTATGCTTCTGGCGTTGACTTCTAAGGCCCTAGCTATTCGACCTAGTGGAGCAACGCCCTAGAGTGAAGCCTAGGTTGCCCGGAAAGGAGAAATGACCATCACTTTGAAACTGGTTGCAATTAATCTTGTTATACGATGGAAAAACTGTTGTATTTTTATTGCATTTTATGCTTCTGGCGTTCACTTCTTAGGCCCTAACTATTCGATCTGGTGGAACAACAGCCTAGGGTGAACCCTAGCTTGCGCGGAACGTAGAAATGACCATTACTTTCACACTGTTTGCAATTATTCCTTTTATACGATGGAAAGTCTGTTGTATTTATATCGTATTTTATGCTACTGGCGTTTACTTCTAAGGACCTAACTATTCGATCCGGTGGAGCAACGCCCTAGAGTGAATCCTAGGTTGCTCGGAATGTAGAAATGACCATAACTTTCACACTGGTTGCAATTATTCGTTTTATACGATGGAAACGCTGCTGTATTTATATCGTATTTTATTCTTCTGGCGTTTACTTCTAAAGACCTAACTATTCGATCTGGTGGAGCAACGCCCTAGAGTGAATACTAGGTTGCTCGGAATGTAGAAATGACCATAACTTTCACACTGGTTGCAAGTATTCGTTTTATACGATGGAAACGCTGTTGTATTTATATTGTACTTTATGCCTCTGGCGTTGACTTCTAAGGCCATAGCTATTAGATGTGGTGGAGCAACGACCTAGAGTGACGCCTAGGGTGCTCGGAACGTAGAAATGTCCATTACTTTGACACTGGTTGCAATTATTCGTTTTATACGATGGAAAAGCTGTTGTATTTATATCGTATTTTATGCTTCTGGCGTTTACTTCTAAGGACCTAACTATTCGATCTGGTGGAGCAACGCCCTAGAGTGAATCCTAGGTTGCTCGGAATGTAGAAATGACCATAACTTTCACACTAGTTGCAATTATTCGTTTTAGACGATGGAAACGCTGTTGTATTTATATTGTACTTTATGCCTCTGGCGTTGACTTCTAAGGCACTAACTATTCTATCTGGTGGAGCAACGCCCTATGGTGAAGCCTAGCTTGCTCGGAAAGTAGAAATGACCATAAGTTTCATACTGGTTGCAATTATTCGTTTTATACGATGGAAACACTGTTGTATTTTTATTGTATTTTATGCTTCGGGCGTTGACTTCTAAGGCCCTAACCATTCAATCTGTTGGAGCAACGCCCTAGGGTGAAGCCTAACTTGCACGAAAAGTAGAAATGACCATAAGTTTCATACTGGTTGCAATTATTCGTTTTATACGATGGAAAAACTGTTGTATTTATATTGTATTTTATGCTTCTGGCGTTGACTTCTAAGGCCCTAGCTATTCGACCTAGTGGAGCAACGCCCTAGAGTGAAGCCTAGGTTGCCCGGAAAGGAGAAATGACCATCACTTTGAAACTGGTTGCAATTAATCTTGTTATACGATGGAAAAACTGTTGTATTTTTATTGCATTTTATGCTTCTGGCGTTCACTTCTTAGGCCCTAACTATTCGATCTGGTGGAACAACAGCCTAGGGTGAAGCCTAGCTTGCCCGGAACGTAGAAATGACCATTACTTTCACACTGTTTGCAATTATTCCTTTTATACGATGGAAAGGCTGTTGTATTTACATCGTATTTTATGCTACTGGCGTTTACTTCTAAGGACCTAACTATTCGATCCGGTGGAGCAACGCCCTAGAGTGAATCCTAGGTTGCTCGGAATGTAGAAATGACCATAACTTTCACACTGGTTGCAATTATTCGTTTTATACGATGGAAACGCTGCTGTATTTATATCGTATTTTATTCTTCTGGCGTTTACTTCTAAAGACCTAACTATTCGATCTGGTGGAGCAACGCCCTAGAGTGAATACTAGGTTGCTCGGAATGTAGAAATGACCATAACTTTCACACTGGTTGCAATTATTCGTTTTAGACGATGGAAACGCTGTTGTATTTATATTGTACTTTATGCTTCTGGCGTTCACTTCTTAGGCCCTAACTATTCGATCTGGTGGAGCAACGCCCTAGAGTGAAGCCTAGGTTGCCCGGAACGTAGAAATGACCATAGCTTTTACACTGGTTGCTATTATTCGTTTTATACGATGAAAAAACTGTTACATTTATATTGCATTTTATGCTTCTGGCGTTGACTTCTTAGGCCCTAACTCTTCAATCTGGTGGAACAACGCCCTAGAGTGAAGCATAGGTAGCCTGGAACGTAGAACTGACCATCACTTTCACACGGGTTGCAATTATTCCTGTTATAGGATGGAAAGACTGTTGTATTTTTATTGGATTTTATACTTCAGGCTATGACTTCTGAGGCCGTAGCTATTCGATGTGGTGGAAGAACGCCATAGAGTGAGGCCTAGGTTGCCCGGAACGAAGAAATGACCATAAGTTTCATACTGGTTGCAATTATTCGTTTTATACGATGGAAAAACTGTTGTATTTATATTGTATTTTATGCTTCTGGCGTTCACTTCTTAGGCCCTAACTATTCGATCTGGTGGAACAACGCCCTAGGGTGAAGCCTAGGTTGCCCGGAACGTAGAAATGACCATAGCTTTTACACTGGTAGCAATTATTCGTTTTATACAATGGAAAAACTGTTCTATTTATTTTGTATTTTATGCTTCGGGCGTTGACTTCTAAGGCCCTAACTGCTTGATCTGGTGGAGCAACGCCCTAGAGTGAAGCCTAGGTTGGCCGGAACGTAGAAATGACCATAACTTTCACACTGGTTGCTATTATTCGTTTTATACGATGGAAAAACTGTTATATTTATATTGTACTTTATTCTTCTGGCGTTGACTTCTTAGGCCCTATCTATTCGATCTGGTGGAACAACGCCGTAGAGTTAAGCCTAGGTTGCTCGGAATGTAGAAATGACCATAACTTTCACACTGGTTGCAATTATTCGTTTTATACGATGGAAACGCTGTTGTATTTATATTGTATTTTATGCCTCTGGCGTTGACTTCTAAGGCCGTAGCTATTAGATGTGGTGGAGCAACGCCCTAGAGTGAAGCCTACGGTGCTCGGAACGTAGAAATGACCATTACTTTCACACTGGTTGCAATTATTCGTTTTGTACGATGGAAAAGCAGTTGTATTTATATCGTATTTTATGCTTCTGGCGTTGACTTCTTAGGCCGTAACTATGCGGTCTGGTGGAGCAACGCCCTGGAGTGAAACCTAGGTTGCCGGAACGTAGAATTGGCCATCACTTTCAAACTGGTTGCAATTATTCCTGTTATATGATGGAAACACTGTTGCATTTTTTTTGCATTTTATGGTTCGGGCGTTGACTTCTAAGGCCCTAACCATTCAATCTGTTGGAGCAACGCCCTAGGGTGAAGCCTAGGTTGCTCGGAAAGTAGAAATGTCCGTAAGTTTCATACTGGTTGTAATTATTCGTTTTATGCGATGGAAAAACTGTTGTATTTATATTGTATTTTATGCTTCTGGCGTTGACTTCTAAGGCACTACCTATTCGATCTGGTGGAGCAACGTCCTAGAGTGAAGCCTAGGTTGCCCGGAACGTAGAATTGGGCATCACTTTCAAACTGGTTGCAATTATTCCTGTTACATGATGGAAACACTGTTGTATATTTATTGCAATTTATGCTTCGGGCCTTGACTTCTAATGCCCTAACTATTCAATGTGTTGGTGCAACGCCCTAGGGTGAAGCCTAGGTTGTACGGAAAGTAGAAATGACCATAAGTTTCATACTGGTTGCAATTATTCGTTTTATACGATGGAAAAACTGTTGTATTTATATTGTATTTTATGCTTCTGGCGTTGACTTCTAAGGCCCTAGCTGTTCGATCTAGTGGAGCAACGCCCTAGAGTGACGCCTAGGGTGCCCGGAAAGTTGAAATGACCATTACTTTCACACTGGTTGCAATTATTCGTTTTATACGATGGAAAAGCGGTTGTATTTATATCGTATTTTATGCTTCTGGCGTTGGCTTCTTAGGCCGTAACTATTCGGTCTGGTGGAGCAATGCCCTGGAGTGAAACCTAGGTTGCCCGGAACGTAGAATTGGCCATCACTTTCAAACTGGTTGCAATTATTCCAGTTATATGATTGAAACACTGTTGTATTTTTTTTGCATTTTATGGTTCGGGCGTTGACTTCTAAGGCCCTAACTATTCAATCTGTTTGAGCAGCGCCCTAGGGTGAAGCCTAGGTTGCTAGGAAAGTAGAAATGACCATAAGTTTCATACTGGTTGCAATTATTCGTTTTATACGATGGAAAATCTGTTGTATTTATATTGTATTTTATGCTTCTGGCGTTGACTTCTAAGGCACTAACTATTCGATCTGGTGGAGCAACGCCCTAGAGTGAAGCCTAGATTCCCCGGAAGGTAGAATTGGCCATCACTTTCAAACTGGTTGCAATTATTCGTTTTATACGATGGAAAAACTGTTGTATTTATATTGTATTTTATGCTTCTGGCTCTGACTTCTAAGGCACTAACTATTCGACCTGGTGGAACAACGGCCAAGGGTGAAGCCTAGGTTGCCCGGAACGTAGAAATGACCATAACTTTTACACTGGTAGCAATTATTCGTTTTATACAATGGAAAAACTGTTCTATTTATTTTGTATTTAATGCTTCGGGCGTTGAATCCTAATGCCCTAACTGTTTGATCTGGTGGAGCAACGCCCTAGAGTGAAGCCTAGGTTGCCCGGAACGTAGAAATGACCATAACTTTTACACTGGTAGCAATTAGTCATGCTATACGATGGAAAATCAGTTGCATTTTTATTGTATTTTATGCTTCTGGCGTTAGCTTCTAAGGATGTAGCTTTTAGCTGCGGTGTAGCAACGCCGTAGAGTGACGCCTAGGTTGCCCGGCACGTAGAAATGACCATTACTTTCACAATGTTTGCAATTATTCATTCTATACGATGGTAATCTGTTGTACTTATATTGCATTTTATTCTTCTGGCGTCGACTTCTTAGGCCCTAACTATTCGATCCGGTGGAGCAGCTCATCAGAGTTAAGCCTAGGATGCCCGAAACGTCGAAATGATCATTAAATTCGCACTGGTTGCAATTAGTCATGCTATAAGATGGAAAAACTGTTGCATTTTTATTGTATTTTATGCTTCTGGCGTTGACTTCTAAGGCCGTAGCTATTAGCTGTGGTGAAGCAACGCCATACAGTGACGTCTAGGTTGCCCGGAACGTAGAAATGACCATTACTTTCACAATGTTTGCAATTATTCACTTTATAGAATGGAAAAACTGTTGTACTTATATCGTATTTTATCCTTCTGACGTCGACTTCTTAGGCCCCAACTATTCCATCTGGTGGAACAACGCCCTATGGTGAAGCCTAGGTTGCCCGGGACGTAGAAATGACCATAACCTTCACACTGGAAGCAATTATTCGTTTTATACATGGAAAAGCTGTTCTATTTATTTTGTATGTTATGCTTCGGGCGTTGACTTCTAAGGCCCTAACTAAACGATCTGTTGGAGCAACACCCTAGAGTGAAGCCTCGGTTGCCCGGAACGTAGAAATGACCATAACTTTCACACTGGCAGCAATTATTCATGCTATACGATGGAAAAGCTGTTGTATTTATATCGTATTTTATGCTGCTGGCGTTGACTTCTTAGGCCCTAACTATTCCATCTGGTGGAGCAAGGCCCTAGGGTGAGGCCTAGGTTGCCCGGAACATAGAAATGACCATTACCTTGACACTGGTTGCAATTATTCCTGTTATACGATGGAAAAAGTGTTGCATCTTTATTGTATTTCATGGATCTGGCGTTGACTTGTTAGGCCCCAACTATTCGATCTGGTGGAGCAACGTCCTAGAGTGAAGCCTAGGTTGCCCGGAACGTACAAATGACCATGACATTCACACTGGTTACCATTATTCGTTATATACGATGGAAAAGCTGTTGTATTTATATCGTATTTTATGCTTCTGGCGCTGACTCCTTAGACCCTAACTATTCCATCTGGTGGAACAACGCCCTAGGGTGAAGCCTAGGTTGCTGGGAACTTAGAAATGACCATAACTTTCACACTGTTAGCAATTATTCGTTTTATACGATGGAAAAGCTGTAGTATTTATATCGTATTTTATGCTTCTGGCGTTGACTTCTTCGGCCCTAACTATTCCATCTGGTGGAACAACGCCCTGGAGTGAAGCCTAGGTTGCCCGGAACGTGGAAATGACCATAACTTTCACACTGGTAGCAATTATTCGTCTTATACATGGAAAAACTGTTCCATTTATTTTGTATTTTATGCATCTGGCGCTGACTTCTAAGGCCCTACATATTCGATCTGGCGGAGCAACACCCTACAGCGAAGCCTAGGTTGCTCTGAACGTAGAAATGACCATTACCTTCACACTGTTTGCAATGATTCATTTTATACGATGGCAAAGCTGTTGTATTTATATTGTATTTTATGCTTCTGGCGGTGACTTCTTAGGCCCCAACTATTCCATCTGGTGGAACAACGACCTATGGTGAAGCCTAGGTTGCCCGGGACGTAGAAATGCCCATAACTTTCACCCTGGAAGCAATTATTCGTTTTATACATGGAAAAGCTGTTCTATTTATTTTGTATGTTATGCTTCGCGCGTTGACTTCTAAGGCCCTAGCTATTCGATCTGGTGGAGCAACGCCCTAGAGTGAAACCTAGGTTACCCGGAACGTAGAAATGACCAGTACTTTCACACTGTTTGCAATTAATCTTGTTATACGATGGAAAAACTGTTGTATTTTTATTGCATTTTATTCTTCTGGCGTTTACTTCTAAGGACCTAACTATTCGATCTGGTGGAGCAACGCCCTAGAGTGAATACTAGGTTGCTCGGAATGTAGAAATGACCATAACTTTCACACTGGTTGCAAGTATTCGTTTTATACGATGGAAACGCTGTTGTATTTATATTGTACTTTATGCCTCTGGCGTTGACTTCTAAGGCCATAGCTATTAGATGTGGTGGAGCAACGACCTAGAGTGACGCCTAGGGTGCTCGGAACGTAGAAATGTCCATTACTTTGACACTGGTTGCAATTATTCGTTTTATACGATGGAAAAGCTGTTGTATTTATATCGTATTTTATGCTTCTGGCGTTTACTTCTAAGGACCAAACTATTCGATCTGGTGGAGCCACGCCCTAGAGTGAATCCTAGGTTGCTCGGAATGTAGAAATGACCATAACCTTCACACTAGTTGCAATTATTCGTTTTAGACGATGGAAACGCTGTTGTATTTATATTGTACTTTATGCCTCTGGCGTTGACTTCTAAGGCACTAACTATTCTATCTGGTGGAGCAACGCCCTATGGTGAAGCCTAGCTTGCTCGGAAAGTAGAAATGACCATAAGTTTCATACTGGTTGCAATTATTCGTTTTATACGATGGAAACACTGTTGTATTTTTATTGTATTTTATGCTTCGGGCGTTGACTTCTAAGGCCCTAACCATTCAATCTGTTGGAGCAACGCCCTAGGGTGAAGCCTAACTTGCACGAAAAGTAGAAATGACCATAAGTTTCATACTGGTTGCAATTATTCGTTTTATACGATGGAAAAACTGTTGTATTTATATTGTATTTTATGCTTCTGGCGTTGACTTCTAAGGCCCTAGCTATTCGACCTAGTGGAGCAACGCCCTAGAGTGAAGCCTAGGTTGCCCGGAAAGGAGAAATGACCATCACTTTGAAACTGGTTGCAATTAATCTTGTTATACGATGGAAAAACTGTTGTATTTTTATTGCATTTTATGCTTCTGGCGTTCACTTCTTAGGCCCTAACTATTCGATCTGGTGGAACAACAGCCTAGGGTGAAGCCTAGCTTGCCCGGAACGTAGAAATGACCATTACTTTCACACTGTTTGCAATTATTCCTTTTATACGATGGAAAGGCTGTTGTATTTATATCGTATTTTATGCTACTGGCGTTTACTTCTAAGGACCTAACTATTCGATCCGGTGGAGCAACGCCCTAGAGTGAATCCTAGGTTGCTCGGAATGTAGAAATGACCATTACTTTCACACTGTTTGCAATTATTCCTTTTAGACGATGGAAAAGCTGTTGTATTTATATCGTATTTTATGCTGCTGTTGTTTACTTCTAAGGACCTAACTATTCGATCTGGTGGAGCAACGCCCTAGAGTGAATTCTAGGTTGCTCGGAATGTAGAAATGACCATTGCTTTCACACTTGCTGCAATTATTCGTTTTATACGATGGAAACGCTGTTGTATTTATATCGTATTTTATGCTTCTGGCGTTTACTTCTAAGGACCTAACTATTCGATCTGGTGGAGCAACGCCCTAGAGTGAATCCTAGGTTGCTCGGAATGTAGAAATGACCATAACTTTCACACTGGTTGCAATTATTCGTTTTAGACGATGGAAACGCTGTTGTATTTATATTGTACTTTATGCTTCTGGCGTTCACTTCTTAGGCCCTAACTATTCGATCTGGTGGAGCAACGCCCTAGAGTGAAGCCTAGGTTGCCCGGAACGTAGAAATGACCATAGCTTTTACACTGGTTGCTATTATTCGTTTTATACGATGAAAAAACTGTTACATTTATATTGCATTTTATGCTTCTGGCGTTGACTTCTTAGGCCCTAACTCTTCAATCTGGTGGAACAACGCCCTAGAGTGAAGCATAGGTAGCCTGGAACGTAGAACTGACCATCACTTTCACACGGGTTGCAATTATTCCTGTTATAGGATGGAAAGACTGTTGTATTTTTATTGTATTTTATACTTCAGGCTATGACTTCTGAGGCCGTAGCTATTCGATGTGGTGGAAGAACGCCATAGAGTGAGGCCTAGGTTGCCCGGAACGAAGAAATGACCATAAGTTTCATACTGGTTGCAATTATTCGTTTTATACGATGGAAAAACTGTTGTATTTATATTGTATTTTATGCTTCTGGCGTTCACTTCTTAGGCCCTAACTATTCGATCTGGTGGAACAACGCCCTAGGGTGAAGCCTAGGTTGCCCGGAACGTAGAAATGAATATAGCTTTTACACTGGTAGCAATTATTCGTTTTATACAATGGAAAAACTGTTCTATTTATTTTGTATTTTATGCTTCGGGCGTTGACTTCTAAGGCCCTAACTGCTTGATCTGGTGGAGCAACGCCCTAGAGTGAAGCCTAGGTTGGCCGGAACGTAGAAATGACCATAACTTTCACACTGGTTGCTATTATTCGTTTTATACGATGGAAAAACTGTTATATTTATATTGTACTTTATTCTTCTGGCGTTGACTTCTTAGGCCCTATCTATTCGATCTGGTGGAACAACGCCGTAGAGTTAAGCCTAGGTTGCCCGGAACGTAGAAATGACCATTCTTTTCACACTGTTTGCAATTATTCCTTTTATACGATGGAAAAGCTGTTGTATTTATATCGTATTTTATGCTTCTGGCGTTGACTTCTAAGGACCTAACCATTCGATCTGGTGGAGCAACGCCCTAGAGTGAAGCCTAGGTTGCCCGGAACGTAGAAATGACCATAACTTTCACACTGGTTGCTATTATTCGTTTTATACGATCGAAAAACTGTTGCATCTTTATCGTATTTTATGCTTCTGGCGTTGACTTCTTAGGCGGTAACTATTCGATCTGGAGGAGCAACGCCCTCGAGTGAAACCTGGGCTGCCCGGAACGTAGAAATGACCATAACTTTTACACTGGTAGCAATTATTCGTTTTATACAATGGAAAAACTGTTCTATTTATTTTGAATTTAATGCTTCGGGCGTTGACTTCTAAGGCCCTAACTGTTTGAACGGGTGGAGCGACGCCCTAGAGTGAAGCCTAGGTTGCTCGGAATGTAGAAATGACCATAACTTTCACACTGGTTGCAATTATTCGTTTTATACGATGGAAACGCTGTTGTATTTATATTGTATTTTATGCCTCTGGCGTTGACTTCTAAGGCCGTAGCTATTAGATGTTGTGGAGCAACGCCCTAGAGTGAAGCCTACGGTGCTCGGAACGTAGAAATGACCATTACTTTCACACTGGTTGCAATTATTCGTTTTGTACGATGGAAAAGCAGTTGTATTTATATCGTATTTTATGCTTCTGGCGTTGACTTCTTAGGCCGTAACTATGCGGTCTGGTGGAGCAACGCCCTGGAGTGAAACCTAGGTTGCCGGAACGTAGAATTGGCCATCACTTTCAAACTGGTTGCAATTATTCCTGTTATATGATGGAAACACTGTTGCATTTTTTTTGCATTTTATGGTTCGGGCGTTGACTTCTAAGGCCCTAACCATTCAATCTGTTGGAGCAACGCCCTAGGGTGAAGCCTAGGTTGCTCGGAAAGTAGAAATGTCCGTAAGTTTCATACTGGTTGTAATTATTCGTTTTATGCGATGGAAAAACTGTTGTATTTATATTGTATTTTATGCTTCTGGCGTTGACTTCTAAGGCACTACCTATTCGATCTGGTGGAGCAACGTCCTAGAGTGAAGCCTAGGTTGCCCGGAACGTAGAATTGGGCATCACTTTCAAACTGGTTGCAATTATTCCTGTTACATGATGGAAACACTGTTGTATATTTATTGCAATTTATGCTTCGGGCCTTGACTTCTAATGCCCTAACTATTCAATGTGTTGGTGCAACGCCCTAGGGTGAAGCCTAGGTTGTACGGAAAGTAGAAATGACCATAAGTTTCATACTGGTTGCAATTATTCGTTTTATACGATGGAAAAACTGTTGTATTTATATTGTATTTTATGCTTCTGGCGTTGACTTCTAAGGCCCTAGCTGTTCGATCTAGTGGAGCAACGCCCTAGATTGACGCCTAGGGTGCCCGGAAAGTTGAAATGACCATTACTTTCACACTGGTTGCAATTATTCGTTTTATACGATGGAAAAGCGGTTGTATTTATATCGTATTTTATGCTTCTGGCGTTGGCTTCTTAGGCCGTAACTATTCGGTCTGGTGGAGCAATGCCCTGGAGTGAAACCTAGGTTGCCCGGAACGTAGAATTGGCCATCACTTTCAAACTGGTTGCAATTATTCCAGTTATATGATTGAAACACTGTTGTATTTTTTTTGCATTTTATGGTTCGGGCGTTGACTTCTAAGGCCCTAACTATTCAATCTGTTTGAGCAACGCCCTAGGGTGAAGCCTAGGTTGCTAGGAAAGTAGAAATGACCATAAGTTTCATACTGGTTGCAATTATTCGTTTTATACGATGGAAAATCTGTTGTATTTATATTGTATTTTATGCTTCTGGCGTTGACTTCTAAGGCACTAACTATTCGATCTGGTGGATCAACGCCCTAGAGTAAAGCCTAGATTCCCCGGAAGGTAGAATTGGCCATCACTTTCAAACTGGTTGCAATTATTCGTTTTATACGATGGAAAAACTGTTGTATTTATATTGTATTTTATGCTTCTGGCGCTGACTTCTAAGGCACTAACTATTCGACCTGGTGGAACAACGGCCAAGGGTGAAGCCTAGGTTGCCCGGAACGTAGAAATGACCATAACTTTTACACTGGTAGCAATTATTCGTTTTATACAATGGAAAAACTGTTCTATTTATTTTGTATTTAATGCTTCGGGCGTTGAATCCTAATGCCCTAACTGTTTGATCTGGTGGAGCAACGCCCTAGAGTGAAGCCTAGGTTGCCCGGAACGTAGAAATGACCATAACTTTTACACTGGTAGCAATTAGTCATGCTATACGATGGAAAATCAGTTGCATTTTTATTGTATTTTATGCTTCTGGCGTTAGCTTCTAAGGATGTAGCTTTTAGCTGCGGTGTAGCAACGCCGTAGAGTGACGCCTAGGTTGCCCGGCACGTAGAAATGACCATTACTTTCACAATGTTTGCAATTATTCATTCTATACGATGGTAATCTGTTGTACTTATATTGCATTTTATTCTTCTGGCGTCGACTTCTTAGGCCCTAACTATTCGATCCGGTGGAGCAGCTCATCAGAGTTAAGCCTAGGATGCCCGAAACGTCGAAATGATCATTAAATTCGCACTGGTTGCAATTAGTCATGCTATAAGATGGAAAAACTGTTGCATTTTTATTGTATTTTATGCTTCTGGCGTTGACTTCTAAGGCCGTAGCTATTAGCTGTGGTGAAGCAACGCCATACAGTGACGTCTAGGTTGCCCGGAACGTAGAAATGACCATTACTTTCACAATGTTTGCAATTATTCACTTTATAGAATGGAAAAACTGTTGTACTTATATCGTATTTTATGCTTCTGACGTCGACTTCTTAGGCCCCAACTATTCCATCTGGTGGAACAACGCCCTATGGTGAAGCCTAGGTTGCCCGGGACGTAGAAATGACCATAACCTTCACACTGGAAGCAATTATTCGTTTTATACATGGAAAAGCTGTTCTATTTATTTTGTATGTTATGCTTCGGGCGTTGACTTCTAAGGCCCTAACTAAACGATCTGTTGGAGCAACACCCTAGAGTGAAGCCTCGGTTGCCCGGAACGTAGAAATGACCATAACTTTCACACTGGCAGCAATTATTCATGCTATACGATGGAAAAGCTGTTGTATTTATATCGTATTTTATGCTGCTGGCGTTGACTTCTTAGGCCCTAACTATTCCATCTGGTGGAGCAACGCCCTAGGGTGAGGCCTAGGTTGCCCGGGACGTAGAAATGCCCATAACTTTCACCCTGGAAGCAATTAATCGTTTTATACATGGAAAAGCTGTTCTATTTATTTTGTATGTTATGCTTCGCGCGTTGACTTCTAAGGCCCTAGCTATTCGATCTGGTGGAGCAACGCCCTAGAGTGAAACCTAGGTTACCCGGAACGTAGAAATGACCAGTACTTTCACACTGTTTGCAGTTATTCCTGTTGTACGATGGAAAAACTGTTGCATCTTTATTGTATTTCATGCTTCTGGCGTTGACTTCTAAGCCCCTAACTATTCGATCTGGTGGAGTAACGCCCTAGGGTGACGCCTAGGTTGCCCGGAACGTAGAAATGACCATAACTTTCACACTGGTTGCCATTATTCGTTTTATACGATGGAAAATCTGTTATATCTATATCGTATTTTATGCTTGTGGCGTTGAAATCTTAGGCTCCAACTATTCCATCTGGTGGAACAACGCCCTATGGTGAAGCCTAGGTTGCCCGGAACGTAGAAATGATCATAACTTTCACACTGGAAACAATTATTCGTTTTATACATGGAACAGCTGTTCTATTTATTTTGTATTTTATGTTTCGGGCGTTGACTTCTAAGGCCCTAACTATTGGATCGGGTGGAGCAACAGCCTACAGTGAAGCCTAGGTTGCTTGGAACGTGGAAATGACCAACTCTTTGACACTGGTAGCAATTATTCGTTTTATACATGGAAAATCTGTTCTATTTATTTTGTATTTTATGCTTCGGGCGCTGACGTCTAAGGCCCTACCTATTCGATCTGGCGGAGCAACACCCTACAGTGAAGCCTAGGTTGCTCGGAACGTAGGAATGACCATTACCTTCACACTGTTTGCAATAATTCATTTTATACGATGGCAAAGCTGTTGTATTTATATTGTATTTTATGCTTCTGGCGTTGACTTCTTAGGCCCTAACTATTTAACCTGGTGGAGCACCGCCCTAGAGTGAAGAGTAGATTGCCCGGAACGTAGAACATACCATTACCTTCACACTGGTTGCAATTATTCCTGTTATACGATGGAAAAACTGTTGCATCTTTAATGTGTTTTATGCTTTCGGCGTTGACTTCTAAGGCCCTACCTATCCGATCTGTCGGAGCAACGCCCTCGAGTGAAGCCTAGGTTGCCCGGAACGTAGAAATGACCATAACTTCACACTGGTTGCTATTATTCGTCTTATACGATGAAAAAACTGTTATATTTATATTGCATTTTATGCTTCTGGCGTTGACTTGTTAGGCCCCAACTATTCGATCTGGTGGAGCAACGTCCTAGAGTGAAGCCTAGGTTGCCCGGAACGTACAAATGACCATGACATTCACACTGGTTACCATTATTCGTTTTATACGATGGAAAAGCTGTTGTATTTATATCGTATTTTATGCTTCTGGCGCTGACTCCTTAGACCCTAACTATTCCATCTGGTGGAACAACGCCCTAGGGTGAAGCCTAGGTTGCTGGGAACTTAGAAATGACCATAACTTTCACACTGTTAGCAATTATTCGTTTTATACGATGGAAAAGCTGTAGTATTTATATCGTATTTTATGCTTCTGGCGTTGACTTCTTCGGCCCTAACTATTCCATCTGGTGGAACAACGCCCTGGAGTGAAGCCTAGGTTGCCCGGAACGTGGAAATGACCATAACTTTCACTCTGGTAGCAATTATTCGTTTTATACATGGAAAAACTGTTCCATTTATTTTGTATTTTATGCATCTGGCGCTGACTTCTAAGGCCCTACATATTCGATCTGGCGGAGCAACTCCCTACAGCGAAGCCTAGGTTGCTCTGAACGTAGAAATGACCATTACCTTCACACTGTTTGCAATGATTCATTTTATACGATGGCAAAGCTGTTGTATTTATATTGTATTTTATGCTTCTGGCGGTGACTTCTTAGGCCCCAACTATTCCATCTGGTGGAACAACGACCTATGGTGAAGCCTAGGTTGCCCGGGACGTAGAAATGCCCATAACTTTCACCCTGGAAGCAATTATTCGTTTTATACATGGAAAAGCTGTTCTATTTATTTTGTATGTTATGCTTCGCGCGTTGACTTCTAAGGCCCTAGCTATTCGATCTGGTGGAGCAACGCCCTAGAGTGAAACCTAGGTTACCCGGAACGTAGAAATGACCAGTACTTTCACACTGTTTGCAGTTATTCCTGTTGTACGATGGAAAAACTGTTGCATCTTTATTGTATTTCATGCTTCTGGCGTTGACTTCTAAGGCCCTAACTATTCGATCTGGTGGAGTAACGCCCTAGGGTGACGCCTAGGTTACCCGGAACGTAGAAATGACCATAACCTTCACACTGTTTTCAATTATTCGTTTTATACGATGAAAAAACTGTAATATTTATATTGCATTTTATGCTTCTGGCGTTGACTTCTTAGGCCCTAACTATTCGATCTGGTGGAGCAACGCCCTCGAGTGATGCCTAGGTTGCCCGGAACGTAGAAATGACCATAACTTCTCACTGGTTGCTATTATTCGTTTTATACGATGAAAAAACTGTAATATTTATATTGCATTTTATGCTTCTGGCGTTGACTTTTTAGGCCCTAACTATTCGATCTGGTGGAAGAACGCCCTAGAGTGTAGCCTGCGATGCCCGGAACGTAGAAATGATCATTACCTTCACGCTTGTTGCAATTATTCCTGTTATACGATGAAAAAACTGTTGTATTTTTATTGCATTTTTTCCTTCAGGCGTTGACTTCTAAGGCCGTAGCTATTCGATGTGGTGGAGCAACGCCCTAGAGTGACGTCTAGGTTGCCCGGAACGTAGAAATGACCATTACTTTCACAATGTTTGCAATTATTCACTTTATACAATGGAAAAACTGTTGTACTTATATAGTATTTTATTCTCCTGCCGTTGACTTCTTAGGCCCTGTCTGTTCGATATGGTGGCACAGCGCCCTAGAATGAAGCCTGGGTTGCCCGGAACGTAGAAATGACCATTACTTTCACACTGTTTGCAAGTATACATTATATACGATGGAAACGCTGTTGCATTTATATTGTATTTTATGCTTCTGGGGTTGACTTCTTAGGCCCTAACTGTTCCATCTGGTGGAACAACGCACTAGGGTGAAGCCAAGGTTGCCCGGAACGTAGTAATGTCCATAACTTTCACTCTGGTAGCAATTATTCGTTTTATACAATGGAAAAACTGTTCTATTTATTTTGCATTTTATGCTTCGGGCGTTGACTTCATAGGCCCTAACTATTTGATCTGGTGGAGCAACGCCCTAGAGTGAAACCTAGGTTACACGGAACGTAGAAATGACCTGTACTTTCACACTGGTTGCAGTTATTCGTTTTATACAATGCAAAAACTGTTCTATTTATTTTGCATTTTATGCTTCGGGCGTTGACTTCTAAGGCCCCAACTATTCGATCTGGTGGAGCAACGCCCTAGAGGGTAGCCTAGGTTGCCCGGAACGTAGAAATGACCATAACTTTCACACTGGATACCATTATTCGTTTTATACGATGGAAAAGTTGTTGTATTTATATCGTATTTTATGCTTCTGGCGTTGACTTCTAAGGCCCTAACTATTCCATCTGGTGGAACAACGCCCTAGAGTGAAGCCTAGATTGCCCTGATCGTAGAAATGATCATAACCTTCACACAGGTTGCAATTATTCGTTTTATACGATTGAAGGACTGTTGTATTTATTTTGTATTTTATGCTTCTGGCGTTGAATTCCAAGGCCCTAACACTTCGGCCTGGTGGAGCAATGCCTCAGAGTTAAGTCTAGGATGCCCGAAACGTCGAAATGATCGTTACTTTCACACTGGTTGCAATTATTCATGCTATACGATTGAAGAACTGTTGCATTTTTATTGTATTTTCTGCTTCTGTATTTGAATTCTAAGGTCCTAGCTATTCGATCTGGTGGGGCAACGCCTCAGAGTTAAGCCTAGGTTGCTCGGAACGTAGAAATGACCATTACCTTCACACTGTTTGCAATAATTCATTTTATACGATGGCAAAGCTGTTGTGTTTATATTGTATTTTATGCTTCTGGCGGTGACTTCTAAGGCCCTATCTCTTCGATTTGGTGGAGCAACGCCTCAGAGTTAAGCCTAGGATGCCCGAAACGTCGAAATGGTCATTACTTTCGCACTGGTTGCAATTAGTCATGCTATACGATGGAAAATCAGTTGCATTTTTATTGTATTTTATGCTTCTGGCGTTAGCTTCTAAGGATGTAGCTTTTAGCTGCGGTGGAGCAACGCCGTAGAGTGACGCCTAGGTTGCCCGGCACGTAGAAATGACCATTACTTTCACAATTTTTGCAATTATTCGTTTTATACGATGGTAATCTGTTGTACTTATATTGCATTTTATTCTTCTGGAGTCGACTTCTTAGGCCCTAACTATTCGATCCGGTGGAGCAGAGCCTCAGAGTTATGCCTAGGATGCCCGAAACGTCGAAATGATCATTACATTCGCACTGGTTGCAATTAGTCATGCTATAAGATGGAATAACTGTTGCATTTTTATTGTATTTTATGCTTCTGGCGTTGACTTCTAAGGCCGTAGCTATTAGCTGTGGTGAAGCAACGCCCTACAGTGACGTCTAGGTTGCCCGGAACGTAGAAATGACCATTACTTTCACAATGTTTGCAATTATTCACTTTATACAATGGAAAAACTGTTGTACTTATATCGTATTTTATGCTTCTGACGTCGACTTCTTAGGCCCCAACTATTCCATCTGGTGGAACAACGCCCTATGGTGAAGCCTAGGTTGCCCGGGACGTAGAAATGACCATAACTTTCACACTGGAAGCAATTATTCGTTTTATACATGGAAAAGCTGTTCTATTTATTTTGTATGTTATGCTTCGGGCGTTGACTTCTAAGGCCCTAACTAAACGATCTGTTGGAGCAACACCCTAGAGTGAAGCCTCGGTTGCCCGGAACGTAGAAATGACCATAACTTTCACACTGGCAGCAATTATTCATGCTATACGATGGAAAAGCTGTTGTATTTATATCGTATTTTATGCTGCTGGCGTTGACTTCTTAGGCCCTAACTATTCCATCTGGTGGAGCAACGCCCTAGGGTTAGGCCTAGGTTGCCCGGAACATAGAAATGACCGTTACCTTCACACTGGTTGCAATTATTCCTGTTATACGATGGAAAAAGTGTTGCATCTTTATTGTATTTTATGGATCTGGCGTTGACTTGTTAGGCCCCAACTATTCGATCTGGTGGAGCAACGTCCTAGAGTGAAGCCTAGGTTGCCCGGAACGTACAAATGACCATGACATTCACACTGGTTACCATTATTCGTTTTATACGATGGAAAAGCTGTTGTATTTATATCGTATTTTATGCTTCTGGCGCTGACTTCTTAGACCCTAACTATTCCATCTGGTGGAACAACGCCCTAGGGTGAAGCCTAGGTTGCTGGGATCTTAGAAATGACCATAACTTTCACACTGTTAGCAATTATTCGTTTTATACGATGGAAAAGCTGTAGTATTTATATCGTATTTTATGCTTCTGGCGTTGACTTCTTAGGCCCTAACTATTTAACCTGGTGGAGCACCGCCCTAGAGTGAAGAGTAGGTTGCCCGGAACGTAGAACATACCATTACCTTCACACTGGTTGCAATTATTCCTGTTATACGATGGAAAAACTGTTGCATCTTTAATGTGTTTTATGCTTTCGGCGTTGACTTCTAAGGCCCTACCTATCCGATCTGTCGGAGCAACGCCCTCGAGTGAAGCCTAGGTTGCCCGGAACGTAGAAATGACCATAACTTCACACTGGTTGCTATTATTCGTCTTATACGATGAAAAAACTGTTATATTTATATTGCATTTTATGCTTCTGGCGTTGACTTGTAAGGCCCTAGCTATACGATCAGGTGGAGCAACGGCCTAGAGTGAAGCCTAGGTTGCCCGGAACGTAGAAATGACCATAACTTTCACACTGGTTGCCATTATTCGTTTTATACGATGGAAAAGCTGTTGTATTTATATCGTATTTTATGCTTCTGGCGTCGACTTCTAAGGCCCTAACTATTCCATCTGTTGGAGGAACGGCCTAGGGTGAAGCCTAGGTTGCTCGGAAAGTAGAAATGACCATAAGCTTCATACTGGTTGCAATTATTCGTTTTATACAATGGAAAAGCTGTTGTATTAGTATTGTATTTTATGCGTCTGGCGTTGACTTCTAAGGCCCTAACTATTCCATCTGGTGGAACAACGCCCTAGAGTGAAGCCTAGATTGCCCGGAACGTAGAAATGATCATAACCTTCACACAGGTTGCAATTATTCGTTTTATACGATTGAAAGACTGTTGTATTTTTATTGTATTTTCTGCTTCTGTATTTGAATTCTAAGGTCCTAGCTATTCGATCTGGTGGGGCAACGCCTCAGAGTTAAGCCTAGGTTGCTCGGAACGTAGAAATGACCATTACCTTCACACTGTTTGCAATAATTCATTTTATACGATGGCAAAGCTGTTGTATTTATATTGTATTTTATGCTTCTGGCGGTGACTTCTAAGGCCCTATCTCTTCGATTTGGTGGAGCAACGCCTCAGAGTTAAGCCTAGGATGCCCGAAACGTCGAAATGGTCATTACTTTCGCACTGGTTGCAATTAGTCATGCTATACGATGGAAAATCAGTTGCATTTTTATTGTATTTTATGCTTGTGGCGTTAGCTTCTAAGGATGTAGCTTTTAGCTGCGGTGTAGCAACGCCGTAGAGTGACGCCTAGTTTGCCCGGCACGTAGAAATGACCATTACTTTCACAATGTTTGCAATTATTCATTCTATACGATGGTAATCTGTTGTACTTATATTGCATTTTATTCTTCTGGCGTCGACTTCTTAGGCCCTAACTATTCGATCCGGTGGAGCAGCTCATCAGAGTTAAGCCTAGGATGCCCGAAACGTCGAAATGATCATTACATTCGCACTGGTTGCAATTAGTCATGCTATAAGATGGAAAAACTGTTGCATTTTTATTGTATTTTATGCTTCTGGCGTTGACTTCTAAGGCCGTAGCTATTAGCTGTGGTGAAGCAACGCCATACAGTGACGTCTAGGTTGGCCGGAACGTAGAAATGACCATTACTTTCACAATGTTTGCAATTATTCACTTTATAGAATGGAAAAACTGTTGTACTTATATCGTATTTTATGCTTCTGACGTCGACTTCTTAGGCCCCAACTATTCCATCTGGTGGAACAACGCCCTATGGTGAAGCCTAGGTTGCCCGGGACGTAGAAATGACCATAACCTTCACACTGGAAGCAATTATTCGTTTTATACATGGAAAAGCTGTTCTATTTATTTTGTATGTTATGCTTCGGGCGTTCACTTGTTAGGCCCCAACTATTCGATCTGGTGGAGCAACGCCCTAGGGTGAGGCCTAGGTTGCCCGGAACATAGAAATGACCATTACCTTGACACTGGTTGCAATTATTCCTGTTATACGATGGAAAAACAGTTGTATTTATATTGCATTTTATGCTTCTGGCGTTCACTTGCTAGGCCCTAACTATTCGATCTGGTGGAACAACGGCCTAGGGTGAAGCCTAGGTTGCCCGGAACGTAGAAATGACCATAACTTTTACACTGGTAGCAATTATTCGTTTTATACAAAGGAAAAACTGTTCTATTTATCTTGTATTTAATGCTTCGGGCGTTGGCTTCTAAGGCCCTAACTATTTGATCTGGTGGAGCACCGCCCTAGAGTGAAGCCTAGGTTGCTCGGAACGTAGAAATGACCATTAATTTCACACTGGTAGCAATTATTGGTTTTATACGATGGAAAAACTGTTTTATTTATTTTGTATTTTAAGCCACGGGCGTTGAGTTCTAAGGCCCTAACTACTCGATCTAGTGGAGCAACGCCCTCGAGTGAAGCCTAGGTCGCCCGGAACGTAGAAATGACCATCACTTTCAAACTGTTTGCAATTAATCCTGTTATACGATGGAAAAACAGTTGTATTTATATTGCATTTTATGCTTCTGGCGTTCACTTCCTAGGCCCCAACTATTCGATCTGGTGGAACAACGGCCTAGGGTGAAGCCTAGGTTGCCCGGAACGTAGAAATGACCATAACTTTTACACTGGTAGCAATTATTCGTTTTATACAATGGAAAAACTGTTCTATTTATCTTGTATTTAATGCTTCGGGCGTTGGCTTCTAAGGCCCTAACTGTTTGATCTGGTGGAGCAACGCCCTAGAGTGAAGCCTAGGTTGGCCGGAACGTAGAAATGCCCATAACTTTCACACTGGCTGCTATTATTCGTTTTATACGATGGAAAAACTGTTGTACTTATATTGTATTTTATGCTTCTGGCGTTGACTTCTTAGGCCCTAACTATTCGATCTGGTGGAACAACGCCCTAGAGTGAAGCCTAGGTTGCCCGGAACGTAGGACATACCATTACATTCACACTGGCTGCAATTACTCCTGTTATACGATGGAAAAACTGTTGTACTTTTATTGTATTTTATGCTTCTGGCGTTTAATTCTAAGTCCCTAGCTATTCGATCTGGTGGAGCAACACCCTACAGTGAAGCCTAGGTTGCCCGGAACGTATATATGACCATAACCTACACACAGGTTGCAATTATTCGTTTTATACGATGGAAAGACTGTTCGACATGTTTTGTAGTTTATGTTTCTGGCGCTGACTTCTACGGCCCTAACTCTTCGATCTGGTTTAGCAACGGCCTGGACTGAAGCCTAGGTTGCCCGGAGCGTAGGACATACCTTTACCTTCACACTGGTTGCAATTATTCCTGTTATACGATGGAAAAACTGTTGTATTTATATCGTATTTTATGCTTCAAGCGCAGACTTCTGAGGTCCTAGCTACTCGAGCTGGTGGAGCAACGCCCTAGAGTGAAACCTAGGTTGCCCGGAACGTAGAAATAACCATTACTTTCACACTGGTTGCAATTATTCCTGTTATACAATGGAAAAACTGTTGTATTTTTATTGTATTTTGTGCTTCTGGCGTTTAATTCTAAGTCCCTAGCTATTCGATATGGTGGAGCAATGCCCTAGAGTGAAGCCTAGGTTGCCCGGATCGTAGAAATGACCATTACTTTGACACTGGTTGCAATTATTCGTTTTATACGATGGAAAAGCTGTTGTATTTATATTGTATTTTATGCTTCGGGCGTTGACTTCTTAGTCCCTAACCATTTGATCTGGTGGAGCACCGCCCTAGAGTGAAGCCTAGGTTGCTCGGAACGTAGAAATGACCATTAATTTCACACTGGTAGCAATTATTGGTTTTATACGATGGAAAAACTGTTTTATTTATTTTGTATTTTAAGCCACGGGCGTTGAGTTCTAAGGCCCTAACTATTCGATCTAGTGGAGCAACGCCCTCGAGTGAAGCCTAGGTCGCCCGGAACGTAGAAATGACCATCATTTTCAAACTGTTTGCAATTAATCCTGTTATACGATGGAAAAACAGTTGTATTTATATTGCATTTTATGCTTCTGGCGTTCACTTCCTAGGCCCTAACTATTCGATCTGGTGGAACAACGGCCTAGGGTGAAGCCTAGGTTGCCCGGAACGTAGAAATGACCATAACTTTTACACTGGTAGCAATTATTCGTTTTATACAATGGAAAAACTGTTCTATTTATCTTGTATTTAATGCTTCGGGCGTTGGCTTCTAAGGCCCTAACTATTTGATCTGGTGGAGCACCGCCCTAGAGTGAAGCCTAGGTTGCTCGGAACGTAGAAATGACCATTAATTTCACACTGGTAGCAATTATTGGTTTTATACGATGGAAAAACTGTTTTATTTATTTTGTATTTTAAGCCACGGGCGTTGAGTTCCAAGGCCCTAACTATTCGATCTAGTGGAGCAACGCCCTCGAGTGAAGCCTAGGTCGCCCGGAACGTAGAAATGACCATCACTTTCAAACTGTTTGCAATTAATCCTGTTATACGATGGAAAAACAGTTGTATTTATATTGCATTTTATGCTTCTGGCGTTCACTTCCTAGGCCCTAACTATTCGATCTGGTGGAACAACGGCCTAGGGTGAAGCCTAGGTTGCCCGGAACGTAGAAATGACCATAACTTTTACACTGGTAGCAATTATTCGTTTTATACAATGGAAAAACTGTTCTATTTATCTTGTATTTAATGCTTCGGGCGTTGGCTTCTAAGGCCCTAACTATTTGATCTGGTGGAGCACCGCCCTAGAGTGAAGCCTAGGTTGCTCGGAACGTAGAAATGACCATTAATTTCACACTGGTAGCAATTATTGGTTTTATACGATGGAAAAACTGTTTTATTTATTTTGTATTTTTAGCCACGGGCGTTGAGTTCTAGGGCCCTAACTATTCGATCTAGTGGAGCAACGCCCTCGAGTGAAGCCTAGGTCGCCCGGAACGTAGAAATGACCATCACTTTCAAACTGTTTGCAATTAATCCTGTTATACGATGGAAAAACAGTTGTATTTATATTGCATTTTATGCTTCTGGCGTTCACTTCCTAGGCCCTAACTATTCGATCTGGTGGAACAACGGCCTAGGGTGAAGCCTAGGTTGCCCGGAACGTAGAAATGACCATAACTTTTACACTGGTAGCAATTATTCGTTTTATACAATGGAAAAACTGTTCTATTTATCTTGTATTTAATGCTTCGAGCGTTGGCTTCTAAGGCCCTAACTGTTTGATCTGGTGGAGCAACGCCCTAGAGTGAAGCCTAGGTTGGCCGGAAGGTAGAAATGCCCATAACTTTCACACTGGCTGCTATTATTCGTTTTATGCGATGGAAAAACTGTTATATTTATATTGCATTTTATGCTTCTGGCGTTGACTTCTTAGGCCCTAACTATTCGATCTGGTCGAACAACGCCCTAGAGTGAAGCCTAGGTTGTCTGGAACGTAGAAATGTCCATCACTTTCACACTGGCTGCTATTATTCGTTTTATACGATGGAAAAACTGTTATATTTATATTGTATTTTATGCTTCTGGCGTTGACCTCTTAGGCCCTAACTATTCGATCTGGTGGAACAACGCCCTAGAGTGAAGCCTAGGTTTCCTGGAACGTAGAAATGACCATCACTTTCACACGGGTTGCCATTATGCCTGTTATAGGATGGAAAGACGGTTGTATTTTTATTATATTTTATACTTCAGGCGTCGACGTCTGAGGCTGTAGCTATTCGATATGGTGGACCAATGCTCTGGAGTGAAGCCTAGGTTGCCCGGATCGTAGAAATGACCATTACTTTGACACTGGTTGCAATTATTCATTTTATACGATGGAAAAGCTGTTGTATTTATATTGAATTTTATGCTTCCGGCGTTGACTTCTAAGGCCCTAACTATTCAATCTGTTGGAGCAACGCCCTAGGGTGAAGCCTAGGTTGCCCGGAAAGTAGAAATGACGTTAACCGTCATACTTGTTGCAATTATTCGTTTTATACAATGGAAAAACTGTTCTATTTATCATGTATTTAATGCTTCGGGCGTTGGCTTCTAAGGCCCTAACTATTTGATCTGGTGGAGCACCGCCCTAGAGTGAAGCCTAGGTTGCTCGGAACGTAGAAATGACCATTAATTTCACACTGGTAGCAATTATTGGTTTTATACGATGGAAAAACTGTTTTATTTATTTTGTATTTTAAGCCACGGGCGTTGAGTTCTAAGGCCCTAACTATTCGATCTAGTGGAGCAACGCCCTCGAGTGAAGCCTAGGTCGCCCGGAACGTAGAAATGACCATCACTTTCAAACTGTTTGCAATTAATCCTGTTATACGATGGAAAAACAGTTGTATTTATATTGCATTTTATGCTTCTGGCGTTCACTTCCTAGGCCCTAACTATTCGATCTGGTGGAACAACGGCCTAGGGTGAAGCCTAGGTTGCCCGGAACGTAGAAATGACCATAACTTTTACACTGGTAGCAATTATTCGTTTTATACAATGGAAAAACTGTTCTATTTATCTTGTATTTAATGCTTCGGGCGTTGGCTTCTAAGGCCCTAACTATTTGATCTGGTGGAGCACCGCCCTAGAGTGAAGCCTAGGTTGCTCGGAACGTAGAAATGACCATTAATTTCACACTGGTAGCAATTATTGGTTTTATACGATGGAAAAACTGTTTTATTTATTTTGTATTTTTAGCCACGGGCGTTGACTTCTAAGGCCCTAACTATTCGATCTGGTGGAGCAACGCCCTAGAGTGAAGCCTAGGATGCCCGGAACGTAGAAATGACCAGAACATTCACACTGGTTGCTATTATTCGTTTTATACGATGGAAAAACTGTTATATTTATTTTGTATTTTATGCTTCTGGCGTTGACTTCTTAGTCCCTAACTTCTCGATCTGGTGGAGCAACGCCCTAGAGTGAAGCCTAGGTTGCCCGGGACGTAGAAATGAACATAACATTCACACTGGTAGCAATTATTCGTTTTTTACAATGGAAAAACTGTTCTATTTATTTTGTATTTTATGCTTCGGGCGTTGACTTCTATGGCCCTACCTATTCGATCTGGTGGAGCATCACCATACAGTCAAGCCTAGGTTGCCCGGAACGTAGAAATGAAAATAACATTCACACTGGTTGCAATTACTCCTGTTATACGATGGAAAAGCTGTTTTATTTATATTGTATTTTATGCTTCTGTCCTTGACTTCTAAGGCCGTAGCTATTAGTTGTGGTGGAGCTACGCCCTAGAATGAAACCTAGTTTACCCGGAACGTAGAAATGACCAGTACTTTCACACTGTTTGCAGTTATTCCTGTTATTCGATGGAAAAACTGTTGCATCTTTATTGTATTTTATGCTTCTGGCGTTGACTTCTAAGGCCGTAGCTATTAGATGTGGTGGAGCAACGCCGTAGAGTGACGCCCAGGTTGCCCGGAACGTAGAAATGTCCATTACGTTCACACTGGTTGCTATTATTCGTTTTATACGATGGAAAAACTGTTATACTTATATTGTATTTTATGCTTCTGGCGTTGACTTCTTAGGCCCTAACTAATCGATCTGGTGGAACAACGCCCTAGAGTGGAGCCTAGGTTGCCCGGAACGTAGGACATACCATTACATTCACACTGGCTGCAATTACTCCTGTTATACGATGGAAAAACTGTTGTACTTTTATTGTATTTTATGCTTCTGGCGTTTAATTCTAAGTCCCTAGCTATTCGATCTGGTGGAGCAACACCCTACAGTGAAGCCTAGGTTGCACGGAACGTATATATGACCATAACCTACACACAGGTTGCAATTATTCGTTTTATACGATGGAAAGACTGTTCGACTTGTTTTGTAGTTTATGTTTCTCGCGCTGACTTCTACGGCCCTAACTCTTCGATCTGGTTTAGCAACGGCCTGGAGTGCAGCCTAGGTTGCCCGCAGCGTAGGACATACCTTTACCTTCACACTGGTTGCAATTATTCCTGTTATACGATGGAAAAACTGTTGTATTTATATCGTATTTTATGCTTCAAGCGTAGACTTCTGAGGTCCTAGCTACTCGAGCTGGTGGAGCAACGCCCTCGAGTGAAACCTAGGTTGCCCGGAACGTAGAAATAACCATTACTTTCACACTGGTTGCAATTATTCCTGTTATACAATGGAAAAACTGTTGTATTTTTATTGTATTTTGTGCTTCTGGCGTTTAATTCTAAGTCCCTAGCTATTCGATATGGTGGAGCAATGCCCTAGAGTGAAGCCTAGGTTGCCCGGATCGTAGAAATGACCATTACTTTGACACTGGTTTCAATTATTCATTTTATACAATGGAAAAGCTGTTGTATTTATATTGTATTTTATGCTTCGGGTGTTGACTTCTTAGTCCCTAACTATTTGATCTGGTGGAGCACCGCCCTAGAGTGAAGCCTAGGTTGCTCGGAACGTAGAAATGACCATTAACTTCACACTGGTAGCAATTATTCGTTTTATACGATGGAAAAACTGTTTTATTTATTTTGTATTTTAAGCCACGGGCGTTGAGTTCTAAGGCCCTAACTATTCGATCTAGAGGAGCAACGCCCTCGAGTGAAGCCTAGGTCGCCCGGAACGTAGAAATGACCATCACTTTCAAACTGTTTGCAATTAATCCTGTTATACGATGGAAAAACTGTTGTATTTATATTGCATTTTATGCTTCTGGCGTTCACTTCCTAGGCCCTAACTATTCGATCTGGTGGAACAACGGCCTAGGGTGAAGCCTAGGTTGCCCGGAACGTAGAAATGACCATAACTTTGACACTGGTAGCAATTATTCATTTTATACAATGGAAAAGCTGTTGTATTTATATTGTATTTTATGCTTCGGGCGTTGACTTCTTAGTCCCTAACTATTTGATCTGGTGGAGCACCGCCCGAGAGTGAAGCCTAGGTTGCTCGGAACGTAGAAATGACCATTAACTTCACACTGGTAGCAATTATTCGTTTTATACGATGGAAAAACTGTTATATTTATATTGCATTTTATGCTTCTGGCGTTGACTTCTTAGGCCCTAACTATTCGATCTGGTGGAACAACGCCCTATAGTGAAGCCTAGGTTGCCTGGAACGTAGAAATGACCATCACTTTCACACTGGCTGCTATTATTCGTTTTATACGATGGAAAAACTGTTATATTTATATTGTATTTTATGCTTCTGGCGTTGACCTCTTAGGCCCTAACTATTCGATCTGGTGGAACAACGCCCTAGAGTGAAGCCTAGGTTGCCTGGAACGTAGAAATGACCATCACTTTCACACGGGTTGCCATTATGCCTGTTATAGGATGGAAAGACGGTTGTATTTTTATTGTATTTTATACTTCAGGCGTCGACTTCTGAGGCTGTAGCTATTCGATATGGTGGACCAATGCCCTAGAGTGCAGCCTAGGTTGCCCGGATCGTAGAAATGACCATTACTTTGACACTGTTTGCAGTTATTCATTTTATACGATGGAAAAACTGTTGTATTTATATCGTATTTTATGCTTCAAGCGCAGACTTCTGAGGTCCTAGCTACTCGAGCTGGTGGAGCAACGCCCTAGACTGAAACCTAGGTTGCCCGGAACGTAGAAATAACCATTACTTTCACACTGGTTGCAATTATTCCTGTTATACAATGGAAAAACTGTTGTATTTTTATTGTATTTTGTGCTTCTGGCGTTTAATTCTAAGTCCCTAGCTATTCGATATGGTGGAGCAATGCCCTAGAGTGAAGCCTAGGTTGCCCGGATCGTAGAAATGACCATTACTTTGACACTGGTTGCAATTATTCGTTTTATACGATGGAAAAGCTGTTGTATTTATATTGTATTTTATGCTTCGGGCGTTGACTTCTTAGTCCCTAACCATTTGATCTGGTGGAGCACCGCCCTAGAGTGAAGCCTAGGTTGCTCGGAACGTAGAAATGACCATTAATTTCACAATGGTAGCAATTATTGGTTTTGTACGATGGAAAAACTGTTTTATTTATTTTGTATTTTAAGCCACGGGCGTTGAGTTCTAAGGCCCTAACTATTCGATCTAGTGGAGCAACGCCCTCGAGTGAAGCCTAGGTCGCCCGGAACGTAGAAATGACCATCACTTTCAAACTGTTTGCAATTAATCCTGTTATACGATGGAAAAACAGTTGTATTTATATTGCATTTTATGCTTCTGGCGTTCACTTCCTAGGCCCTAACTATTCGATCTGGTGGAACAACGGCCTAGGGTGAAGCCTAGGTTGCCCGGAACGTAGAAGTGACCATAACTTTTACACTGGTAGCAATTATTCGTTTTATACAGTGGAAAAACTGTTCTATTTATCTTGTATTTAATGCTTCGGGCGTTGGCTTCTAAGGCCCTAACTATTTGATCCGGTGGAGCACCGCCCTAGAGTGAAGCCTAGGTTGCTCGGAACGTAGAAATGACCATTAATTTCACACTGGTAGCAATTATTGGTTTTATACGATGGAAAAACTGTTTTATTTATTTTGTATTTTAAGCCACGGGCGTTGAGTTCTAAGGCCCTAACTATTCGATCTAGTGGAGCAACGCCCTCGAGTGAAGCCTAGGTCGCCCGGAACGTAGAAATGACCATCACTTTCAAACTGTTTGCAATTAATCCTGTTATACGATGGAAAAACAGTTGTATTTATATTGCATTTTATGCTTCTGGCGTTCACTTCCTAGGCCCTAACTATTCGATCTGGTGGAACAACGGCCTAGGGTGAAGCCTAGGTTGCCCGGAACGTAGAAATGACCATAACTTTTACACTGGTAGCAATTATTCGTTTTATACAATGGAAAAACTGTTCTATTTATCTTGTATTTAATGCTTCGGGCGTTGGCTTCTAAGGCCCTAACTGTTTGATCTGGTGGAGCAACGCCCTAGAGTGAAGCCTAGGTTGGCCGGAACGTAGAAATGCCCATAACTTTCACACTGGCTGCTATTATTCGTTTTATACGATGGAAAAACTGTTGTACTTATATTGTATTTTATGCTTCTGGCGTTGACTTCTTAGGCCCTAACTATTCGATCTGGTGGAACAACGCCCTAGAGTGAAGCCTGGGTTGCCCGGAACGTAGGACATACCATTACATTCACACTGGCTGCAATTACTCCTGTTATACGATGGAAAAACTGTTGTACTTTTATTGTATTTTATGCTTCTGGCGTTTAATTCTAAGTCCCTAGCTATTCGATCTGGTGGAGCAACACCCTACAGTGAAGCCTAGGTTGCCCGGAACGTATATATGACCATAACCTACACACAGGTTGCAATTATTCGTTTTATACGATGGAAAAACTGTTTTATTTATTTTGTATTTTAAGTCACGGGCGTTGAGTTCTAAGGCCCTAACTATTCGATCTAGTGGAGCAACGCCCTCGAGTGAAGCCTAGGTCGCCCGGAACGTAGAAATGACCATCACTTTCAAACTGTTTGCAATTAATCCTGTTATACGATGGAAAGACAGTTGTATTTATATTGCATTTTATGCTTCTGGCGTTCACTTCCTAGGCCCTAACTATTCGATCTGGTGGAACAACGGCCTAGGGTGAAGCCTAGGTTGCCCGGAACGTAGAAATGACCATAACTTTTACACTGGTAGCAATTATTCGTTTTATACAATGGAAAAACTGTTCTATTTATCTTGTATTTAATGCTTCGGGCGTTGGCTTCTAAGGCCCTAACTGTTTGATCTGGTGGAGCAACGCCCTAGAGTGAAGCCTAGGTTGGCCGGAAGGTAGAAATGCCCATAACTTTCACACTGGCTGCTATTATTCGTTTCATGCGATGGAAAAACTGTTATATTTATATTGCATTTTATGCTTCTGGCGTTGACTTCTTAGGCCCTAACTATTCGATCTGGTCGAACAACGCCCTAGAGTGAAGCCTAGGTTGCCTGGAACGTAGAAATGTCCATCACTTTCACACTGGCTGCTATTATTCGTTTTATACGATGGAAAAACTGTTATATTTATATTGTATTTTATGCTTCTGGCGTTGACCTCTTAGGCCCTAACTATTCGATCTGGTGGAACAACGCCCTAGAGTGAAGCCTAGGTTTCCTGGAACGTAGAAATGACCATCACTTTCACACGGGTTGCCATTATGCCTGTTATAGGATGGAAAGACGGTTGTATTTTTATTGTATTTTATACTTCAGGCGTCGACTTCTGAGGCTGTAGCTATTCGATATGGTGGACCAATGCTCTGGAGTGAAGCCTAGGTTGCCCGGATCGTAGAAATGACCATTACTTTGACACTGGTTGCAATTATTCATTTTATACGATGGAAAAGCTGTTGTATTTATATTGAATTTTAAGCTTCCGGCGTTGACTTCTAAGGCCCTAACTATTCAATCTGTTGGAGCAACGCCCTAGGGTGAAGCCTAGGTGGCCCGGAAAGTAGAAATGACGTTAACCATCATACTTGTTGCAATTATTCGTTTTATACGATGGAAAAACTGTTTTATTTATTTTGTATTTTAAGCCACGGGCGTTGAGTTCTAAGGCCCTAACTACTCGATCTAGTGGAGCAACGCCCTCGAGTGAAGCCTAGGTTGCCCGGAACGTAGAAATGACCATCACTTTCAAACTGGTTGCAATTGATCCTGTTATACGATGGAAAAACAGTTGTATTTATATTGCATTTTATGCTTCTGGCGTTCACTTCCTAGGCCCTAACTATTCGATCTGGTGGAACAACGGCCTAGGGTGAAGCCTAGGTTGCCCGGAACGTAGAAATGACCATAACTTTTACACTAGTAGCAATTATTCGTTTTATACAATGGAAAAACTGTTCTATTTATCTTGTATTTAATGCTTCGGGCGTTGGCTTCTAAGGCCCTAACTGTTTGATCTGGTGGAGCAACGCCCTTGAGTGAAGCCTAGGTTGGCCGGAACGTAGAAATGACCATAACTTTCACACTGGCTGCTATTATTCGTTTTATACGAAGGAAAAACTGTTATATTTATATTGTATTTTATGCTTCTGGCGTTGACTTCTTAGGCCCTAACTATTCGATCTGGTGGAACAACGACCTAGAGTGAAGCCTAGGTTGCCTGGAACGTAGAAATGACCATCACTTTCACACGGGTTGCCATTATGCCTGTTATAGGATGGAAAGACGGTTGTATTTTATTGTATTTTATACTTCAGGCGTCGACTTCTGAGGCTGTAGCTATTCGATGTGGTGGAAGAACGCCATAGAGTGAAGCCTAGGTTTCCCGGAACGTAGAAATGACCATAAGTTTCATACTGATTGCAATTATTCGTTTTATACGATGGAAAATCTTTTGTATTTATGTTGCATTTTATGCTTCTGGCGTTGACTTCTTGGGCCCTAACTATTTGGTCTGGTAGAGCAACGCCCTAAAGTGAAGCCTAGGTTGCCCGGAACGTAGACTTGACCATAACTTCCACACTGGTTGCTATCATTCGTTTTATACGATGGAAAAACTGATATATTTATATTGCATTTTATGCTTCTGGCGTTGACTTCTAAGGCCCTAACTATTCGATCTGGTGGAGCAACGCCCTAGAGTGAAGTCTAGGTTGCCCGGCACGTAGAAATGACCATAACTTTCACACTGGTAGCAATTATTCGTTTTTTACAATGGAAAAACTGTTCTATTTATTTTGTATTTTATGCTTCGGGCGTTGACTTCTATGGCCCTACCTATTCGATCTGGTGGAGCATCACCATACAGTCAAGCCTAGGTTGCCCGGAACGTAGAAATGAAAATAACATTCACACTGGTTGCAATTACTCCTGTTATACGATGGAAAAGCTGTTTTATTTATATTGTATTTTATGCTTCTGTCCTTGACTTCTAAGGCCGTAGCTATTAGTTGTGGTGGAGCTACGCCCTAGAATGAAACCTAGTTTACCCGGAACGTAGAAATGACCAGTACTTTCACACTGTTTGCAGTTATTCCTGTTATTCGATGGAAAAACTGTTGCATCTTTATTGTATTTTATGCTTCTGGCGTTGACTTCTAAGGCGTAGCTATTAGATGTGGTGGAGCAACGCCGTAGAGTGACGCCCAGGTTGCCCGGAACGTAGAAATGTCCATTACTTTCACACTGGTTGCTATTATTCGTTTTATACGATGGAAAAACTGTTATACTTATATTGTATTTTATGCTTCTGGCGTTGACTTCTTAGGCCCTAACTATTCGATCTGGTGGAACAACGCCCTAGAGTGGAGCCTAGGTTGCCCGGAACGTAGGACATACCATTACATTCACACTGGCTGCAATTACTCCTGTTATACGATGGAAAAACTGTTGTACTTTTATTGTATTTTATGCTTCTGGCGTTTAATTCTAAGTCCCTAGCTATTCGATCTGGTGGAGCAACACCCTACAGTGAAGCCTAGGTTGCACGGAACGTATATATGACCATAACCTACACACAGGTTGCAATTATTCGTTTTATACGATGGAAAGACTGTTCGACTTGTTTTGTAGTTTATGTTTCTCGCGCTGACTTCTACGGCCCTAACTCTTCGATCTGGTTTAGCAACGGCCTGGAGTGCAGCCTAGGTTGCCCGCAGCGTAGGACATACCTTTACCTTCACACTGGTTGCAATTATTCCTGTTATACGATGGAAAAACTGTTGTATTTATATCGTATTTTATGCTTCAAGCGTAGACTTCTGAGGTCCTAGCTACTCGAGCTGGTGGAGCAACGCCCTAGAGTGAAGCCTAGGTTGCCCGGAACGTAGAAGTGACCATAACTTCCACACTGGTTGCTATCATTCGTTTTATATGATGGAAAAACTGTTCTATTTATTTTGTATTTAATGCTTCGGGCGTTGACTTCTTAGGCGCTAACTATTCGATCTGGTGGAACAACGCCCTAGGGTGAAGCCAAGGTTGTCCGGAACGTAGAAATGACCATAACATTTACACAGGTAGCAATTATTCGTTTTATACAATGGAAAAACTGTTCTATTTATTTTGCATTTTATGCTTCGGGCGTTGACTTCTAAGGCCCTAACTGATTGATCTGGAGGAGCAACGCCCTAGTGTGAAGCCTAGATTGCCCGGAACGTTGAAATGACCATAACTTTCACACTGGTTTCTAATATTCGTTTTATACGATGGAAAAACTGTTATATTTATATTGTATTTTATACTTATGGCGTTGAATTCTAAGTCCCTAGCTATTTGATCTGGTGGAGCAACGCCCTAGAGTGAAACCTAGGTTACCCGGAACGTAGAAATGACCAGTACTTTCACACTGTTTGCAGTTATTCCTGTTATACGATGGAAAAACTGTTGCATCTTTATTGTATTTTATGCTTCTGGCGTTGACTTCTTAGGCCCTAACTATTCGATCTGGTCGAACAACGCCCTAGAGTGAAGCCTAGGTTGCCCGGAACGTAGGACATACCATTACATTCACACTGGCTGCAATTACTCCTGTTATACGATGGAAAAACTGTTGTACTTTTATTGTATTTTATGCTTCTGGCGTTTAATTCTAAGTCCCTAGCTATTCGATCTGGTGGAGCAACACCCTACAGTGAAGCCTAGGTTGCCCGGAACGTATATATGACCATAACCTACACACAGGTTGCAATTATTCGTTTTATACGATGGAAAGACTGTTCGACTTGTTTTGTAGTTTATGTTTCTGGCGCTGACTTCTACGGCCCTAACTCTTCTATCTGGTTTAGCAACGGCCTGGAGTGAAGCCTAGGTTGCCCGGAGCGTAGGACATACCTTTACCTTCACACTGGTTGAAATTATTCCTGTTATACGATGGAAAAACTGTTGTATTTATATCGTATTTTATGCTTCAAGCGTAGACTTCTGAGGTCCTAGCTACTCGAGCTGGTGGAGCAACGCCCTCGAGTGAAACCTAGGTTGCCCGGAACGTAGAAATAACCATTACTTTCACACTGGTTGCAATTATTCCTGTTATACAATGGAACAACTGTTGTATTTTTATTGTATTTTGTGCTTCTGGCGTTTAATTCTAAGTCCGTAGCTATTCGATATGGTGGAGCAATGCCCTAGAGTGAAGCCTAGGTTGCCCGGATCGTAGAAATGACCATTACTTTGACACTGGTTGTAATTATTCATTTTATACAATGGAAAAGCTGTTGTATTTATATTGTATTTTATGCTTCGGGTGTTGACTTCTTAGTCCCTAACTATTTGATCTGGTGGAGCACCGCCCTAGAGTGAAGCCTAGGTTGCTCGGAACGTAGAAATGACCATTAACTTCACACTGGTAGCAATTATTCGTTTTATACGATGGAAAAACTGTTTTATTTATTTTGTATTTTAAGCCACGGGCGTTGAGTTCTAAGACCCTAACTATTCGATCTAGAGGAGCAACGCCCTCGAGTGAAGCCTAGGTCGCCCGGAACGTAGAAATGACCATCACTTTCAAACTGTTTGCAATTAATCCTGTTATACGATGGAAAAACTGTTGTATTTATATTGCATTTTATGCTTCTGGCGTTCACTTCCTAGGCCCTAACTATTCGATCTGGTGGAACAACGGCCTAGGGTGAAGCCTAGGTTGCCCGGAACGTAGAAATGACCATAACTTTGACACTGGTAGCAATTATTCATTTTATACAATGGAAAAGCTGTTGTATTTATATTGTATTTTATGCTTCGGGCGTTGACTTCTTAGTCCCTAACTATTTGATCTGGTGGAGCACCGCCCTAGAGTGAAGCCTAGGTTGCTCGGAACGTAGAAATGACCATTAACTTCACACTGGTAGCAATTATTCGTTTTATACGATGGAAAAACTGTTATATTTATATTGCATTTTATGCTTCTGGCGTTGACTTCTTAGGCCCTAACTATTCGATCTGGTGGAACAACGCCCTATAGTGAAGCCTAGGTTGCCTGGAACGTAGAAATGACCATCACTTTCACACTGGCTGCTATTATTCGTTTTATACGATGGAAAAACTGTTATATTTATATTGTATTTTATGCTTCTGGCGTTGACCTCTTAGGCCCTAACTATTCGATCTGGTGGAACAACGCCCTAGAGTGAAGCCTAGGTTGCCTGGAACGTAGAAATGACCATCACTTTCACACGGGTTGCCATTATGCCTGTTATAGGATGGAAAGACGGTTGTATTTTTATTGTATTTTATACTTCAGGCGTCGACTTCTGAGGCTGTAGCTATTCGATATGGTGGACCAATGCCCTAGAGTGAAGCCTAGGTTGCCCGGATCGTAGAAATGACCATTACTTTGACACTGGTTGCAATTATTCATTTTATACGATGGAAAAGCTGTTGTATTTATATTGAATTTTATGCTTCCGGCGTTGACTTCTAAGGCCCTAACTATTCAATCTGTTGGAGCAACGCCCTAGGGTGAAGCCTAGGTTGCCCGGATAGTAGAAATGACGTTAACCTTCATACTTGTTGCAATTATTCGTTTTATACGATGGAAAATCTGTTTTATTTATTTTGTATTTTAAGCCACGGGCGTTGAGTTCTAAGGCCCTAACTATTTGATCTAGTGGAGCAACGCCCTCGAGTGAAGCCTAGGTTGCCCCGAACGTAGAAATGACCATCACTTTCAAACTGGTTGCAATTAATCCTGTTATACGATGGAAAAGCAGTTGTATTTATATTGCATTTTATGCTTCTGGCGTTAACTTCCTAGGCCCTAACCATTCGATCTGTTCGAACAACGGCCTATGGTGAAGCCTAGGTTGCCCGGAACGTAGAAATGACCATAACTTTTACACTGGTAGCAATTATTCGTTTTATACAATGGAAAAACTGTTCTATTTATCTTGTATTTAATGCTTCGGGCGTTGGCTTCTAAGGCCCTAACTGTTTGATCTGGTGGAGCAACGCCCTAGAGTGAAGCCTAGGTTGGCCGGAACGTAGAAATGACCATAACTTTCACACTGGCTGCTATTATTCGTTTTATACGATGGAGAAACTGTTATATTTATATTGTATTTTATGCTTCTGGCGTTGACTTCTTAGGCCCTAACTATTCGATCTGGTGGAACAACGCCCTAGAGTGAAGCCTAGGTTTCCTGGAACGTAGAAATGACCATCACTTTCACACGGGTTGCCATTATGCCTGTTATAGGATGGAAAGACGGTTGTATTTTTATTGTATTTTATACTTCAGGCGTCGACTTCTGAGGCTGTAGCTATTCGATATGGTGGAACAATGCTCTGGAGTGAAGCCTAGGTTGCCCGGATCGTAGAAATGACCATTACTTTGACACTGGTTGCAATTATTCATTTTATACGATGGAAAAGCTGTTGTATTTATATTGAATTTTATGCTTCCGGCGTTGACTTCTAAGGCCCTAACTATTCAATCTGTTGGAGCAACGCCCTAGGGTGAAGCCTAGGTTGCCCGGAAAGTAGAAATGACGTTAACCATCATACTTGTTGCAATTATTCGTTTTATACGATGGAAAAACTGTTTTATTTATTTTGTATTTTAAGCCACGGGCGTTGAGTTCTAAGGCCCTAACTACTCGATCTAGTGGAGCAACGCCCTCGAGTGAAGCCTAGGTTGCCCGGAACGTAGAAATGACCATCACTTTCAAACTGGTTGCAATTGATCCTGTTATACGATGGAAAAACAGTTGTATTTATATTGCATTTTATGCTTCTGGCGTTCACTTCCTAGGCCCTAACTATTCGATCTGGTGGAACAACGGCCTAGGGTGAAGCCTAGGTTGCCCGGAACGTAGAAATGACCATAACTTTTACACTAGTAGCAATTATTCGTTTTATACAATGGAAAAACTGTTCTATTTATCTTGTATTTAATGCTTCGGGCGTTGGCTTCTAAGGCCCTAACTGTTTGATCTGGTGGAGCAACGCCCTTGAGTGAAGCCTAGGTTGGCCGGAACGTAGAAATGACCATAACTTTCACACTGGCTGCTATTATTCGTTTTATACGATGGAAAAACTGTTATATTTATATTGTATTTTATGCTTCTGGCGTTGACTTCTTAGGCCCTAACTATTCGATCTGGTGGAACAACGACCTAGAGTGAAGCCTAGGTTGCCTGGAACGTAGAAATGACCATCACTTTCACACGGGTTGCCATTATGCCTGTTATAGGATTGAAAGACGGTTGTATTTTATTGTATTTTATACTTCAGGCGTCGACTTCTGAGGCTGTAGCTATTCGATGTGGTGGAAGAACGCCATAGAGTGAAGCCTAGGTTGCCCGGAACGTAGAAATGACCATAAGTTTCATACTGGTTGCAATTATTCGTTTTATACGATGGAAAATCTTTTGTACTTATGTTGCATTTTATGCTTCTGGCGTTGACTTCTTGGGCCCTAACTATTTGGTCTGGTAGAGCAACGCCCTAAAGTGAAGCCTAGGTTGCCCGGAACGTAGACTTGACCATAACTTCCACACTGGTTGCTATCATTCGTTTTACACGATGGAAAAACTGATATATTTATATTGCATTTTATGCTTCTGGCGTTGACTTCTAAGGCCCTAACTATTCGATCTGGTGGAGCAACGCCCTAGAGTGAAGTCTAGGTTGCCCGGCACGTAGAAATGACCATTACTTTCACACTGGTAGCAATTATTCGTTTTATACAATGGAAAAACTGTTCTATTTATTTTGTAGTGTATGCTTCGGGCGTTGACTTCTAAGGCCCTAACTATTCGATCTGGTGGAGCAACGCCCTAGAGTGAAGCCTAGGATGCCCGGAACGTAGAAATGACCAGAACATTCACACTGGTTGCTATTATTCGTTTTATACGATGGAAAAACTGTTATATTTATTTTGTATTTTATGCTTCTGGCGTTGACTTCTTAGTCCCTAACTTCTCGATCTGGTGGAGCAACGCCCTAGAGTGAAGCCTAGGTTGCCCGGGACGTAGAAATGAACATAACATTCACACTGGTAGCAATTATTCGTTTTTTACAATGGAAAAACTGTTCTATTTATTTTGTATTTTATGCTTCGGGCGTTGACTTCTATGGCCCTACCTATTCGATCTGGTGGAGCATCACCATACAGTCAAGCCTAGGTTGCCCGGAACGTAGAAATGAAAATAACATTCACACTGGTTGCAATTACTCCTGTTATACGATGGAAAAGCTGTTTTATTTATATTGTATTTTATGCTTCTGTCCTTGACTTCTAAGGCCGTAGCTATTAGTTGTGGTGGAGCTACGCCCTAGAATGAAACCTAGTTTACCCGGAACGTAGAAATGACCAGTACTTTCACACTGTTTGCAGTTATTCCTGTTATTCGATGGAAAAACTGTTGCATCTTTATTGTATTTTATGCTTCTGGCGTTGACTTCTAAGGCCGTAGCTATTAGATGTGGTGGAGCAACGCCGTAGAGTGACGCCCAGGTTGCCCGGAACGTAGAAATGTCCATTACTTTCACACTGGTTGCTATTATTCGTTTTATACGATGGAAAAACTGTTATACTTATATTGTATTTTATGCTTCTGGCGTTGACTTCTTAGGCCCTAACTATTCGATCTGGTGGAACAACGCCCTAGAGTGGAGCCTAGGTTGCCCGGAACGTAGGACATACCATTACATTCACACTGGCTGCAATTACTCCTGTTATACGATGGAAAAACTGTTGTACTTTTATTGTATTTTATGCTTCTGGCGTTTAATTCTAAGTCCCTAGCTATTCGATCTGGTGGAGCAACACCCTACAGTGAAGCCTAGGTTGCACGGAACGTATATATGACCATAACCTACACACAGGTTGCAATTATTCGTTTTATACGATGGAAAGACTGTTCGACTTGTTTTGTAGTTTATGTTTCTCGCGCTGACTTCTACGGCCCTAACTCTTCGATCTGGTTTAGCAACGGCCTGGAGTGCAGCCTAGGTTGCCCGCAGCGTAGGACATACCTTTACCTTCACACTGGTTGCAATTATTCCTGTTATACGATGGAAAAACTGTTGTATTTATATCGTATTTTATGCTTCAAGCGTAGACTTCTGAGGTCCTAGCTACTCGAGCTGGTGGAGCAACGCCCTAGAGTGAAGCCTAGGTTGCCCGGAACGTAGAAGTGACCATAACTTCCACACTGGTTGCTATCATTCGTTTTATATGATGGAAAAACTGATGGATTTATATTGTATTTTATGCTTCTGGCGTTCACTTCTTAGGCCCTAACTATTCGATCTGGTGGAACAACGGCCTAGGGTGAAGCCTAGGTTGCCCGGAGCGAAGAAATGACCATAACTTTTACACTGGTAGCAATTATTCGTTTTGTACAATGGAAAAACTGTTCTATTTATTTTGTATTTAATGCTTCGGGCGTTGACTTCTTAGGCGCTAACTATTCGATCTGGTGGAACAACGCCCTAGGGTGAAGCCAAGGTTGTCCGGAACGTAGAAATGACCATAACATTTACACAGGTAGCAATTATTCGTTTTATACAATGGAAAAACTGTTCTATTTATTTTGCATTTTATGCTTCGGGCGTTGACTTCTAAGGCCCTAACTGATTGATCTGGAGGAGCAACGCCCTAGTGTGAAGCCTAGATTGCCCGGAACGTTGAAATGACCATAACTTTCACACTGGTTTCTAATATTCGTTTTATACGATGGAAAAACTGTTATATTTATATTGTATTTTATACTTATGGCGTTGAATTCTAAGTCCCTAGCTATTTGATCTGGTGGAGCAACGCCCTAGAGTGAAACCTAGGTTACCCGGAACGTAGAAATGACCAGTACTTTCACACTGTTTGCAGTTATTCCTGTTATACGATGGAAAAACTGTTGCATCTTTATTGTATTTTATGCTTCTGGCGTTGACTTCTTAGGCCCTAACTATTCGATCTGGTGGAACAACGCCCTAGAGTGAAGCCTAGGTTGCCCGGAACGTAGGACATACCATTACATTCACACTGGCTGCAATTACTCCTGTTATACGATGGAAAAACTGTTGTACTTTTATTGTATTTTATGCTTCTGGCGTTTAATTCTAAGTCCCTAGCTATTCGATCTGGTGGAGCAACACCCTACAGTGAAGCCTAGGTTGCCCGGAACGTATATATGACCATAACCTACACACAGGTTGCAATTATTCGTTTTATACGATGGAAAGACTGTTCGACATGTTTTGTAGTTTATGTTTCTGGCGCTGACTTCTACGGCCCTAACTCTTCGATCTGGTTTAGCAACGGCCTGGACTGAAGCCTAGGTTGCCCGGAGCGTAGGACATACCTTTACCTTCACACTGGTTGCAATTATTCCTGTTATACGATGGAAAAACTGTTGTATTTATATCGTATTTTATGCTTCAAGCGCAGACTTCTGAGGTCCTAGCTACTCGAGCTGGTGGAGCAACGCCCTAGAGTGAAACCTAGGTTGCCCGGAACGTAGAAATAACCATTACTTTCACACTGGTTGCAATTATTCCTGTTATACAATGGAAAAACTGTTGTATTTTTATTGTATTTTGTGCTTCTGGCGTTTAATTCTAAGTCCCTAGCTATTCGATATGGTGGAGCAATGCCCTAGAGTGAAGCCTAGGTTGCTCGGAACGTAGAAATGACCATTAATTTCACACTGGTAGCAATTATTGGTTTTATACGATGGAAAAACTGTTTTATTTATTTTGTATTTTAAGTCACGGGCGTTGAGTTCTAAGGCCCTAACTATTCGATCTAGTGGAGCAACGCCCTCGAGTGAAGCCTAGGTCGCCCGGAACGTAGAAATGACCATCACTTTCAAACTGTTTGCAATTAATCCTGTTATACGATGGTAAAACAGTTGTATTTATATTGCATTTTATGCTTCTGGCGTTCACTTCCTAGGCCCTAACTATTCGATCTGGTGGAACAACGGCCTAGGGTGAAGCCTAGGTTGCCCGGAACGTAGAAATGACCATAACTTTTACACTGGTAGCAATTATTCGTTTTATACAATGGAGAAACTGTTCTATTTATCTTGTATTTAATGCTTCGGGCGTTGGCTTCTAAGGCCCTAACTATTTGATCTGGTGGAGCACCGCCCTAGAGTGAAGCCTAGGTTGCTCGGAACGTAGAAATGACCATTAATTTCACACTGGTAGCAATTATTGGTTTTATACGATGGAAAAACTGTTTTATTTATTTTGTATTTTAAGCCACGGGCGTTGAGTTCTAAGGCCCTAACTATTCGATCTAGTGGAGCAACGCCCTCGAGTGAAGCCTAGGTCGCCCGGAACGTAGAAATGACCATCACTTTCAAACTGTTTGCAATTAATCCTGTTATACGATGGAAAGACAGTTGTATTTATATTGCATTTTATGCTTCTGGCGTTCACTTCCTAGGCCCTAACTATTCGATCTGGTGGAACAACGGCCTAGGGTGAAGCCTAGGTTGCCCGGAACGTAGAAATGACCATAACTTTTACACTGGTAGCAATTATTCGTTTTATACAATGGAAAAACTGTTCTATTTATCTTGTATTTAATGCTTCGGGCGTTGGCTTCTAAGGCCCTAACTGTTTGATCTGGTGGAGCAACGCCCTAGAGTGAAGCCTAGGTTGGCCGGAAGGTAGAAATGCCCATAACTTTCACACTGGCTGCTATTATTCGTTTCATGCGATGGAAAAACTGTTATATTTATATTGCATTTTATGCTTCTGGCGTTGACTTCTTAGGCCCTAACTATTCGATCTGGTCGAACAACGCCCTAGAGTGAAGCCTAGGTTGCCTGGAACGTAGAAATGTCCATCACTTTCACACTGGCTGCTATTATTCGTTTTATACGATGGAAAAACTGTTATATTTATATTGTATTTTATGCTTCTGGCGTTGACCTCTTAGGCCCTAACTATTCGATCTGGTGGAACAACGCCCTAGAGTGAAGCCTAGGTTTCCTGGAACGTAGAAATGACCATCACTTTCACACGGGTTGCCATTATGCCTGTTATAGGATGGAAAGACGGTTGTATTTTTATTGTATTTTATACTTCAGGCGTCGACTTCTGAGGCTGTAGCTATTCGATATGGTGGACCAATGCTCTGGAGTGAAGCCTAGGTTGCCCGGATCGTAGAAATGACCATTACTTTGACACTGGTTGCAATTATTCATTTTATACGATGGAAAAGCTGTTGTATTTATATTGAATTTTATGCTTCCGGCGTTGACTTCTAAGGCCCTAACTATTCAATCTGTTGGAGCAACGCCCTAGGGTGAAGCCTAGGTTGCCCGGAAAGTAGAAATGACGTTAACCATCATACTTGTTGCAATTATTCGTTTTATACGATGGAAAAACTGTTTTATTTATTTTGTATTTTAAGCCACGGGCGTTGAGTTCTAAGGCCCTAACTACTCGATCTAGTGGAGCAACGCCCTCGAGTGAAGCCTAGGTTGCCCGGAACGTAGAAATGACCATCACTTTCAAACTGGTTGCAATTGATCCTGTTATACGATGGAAAAACAGTTGTATTTATATTGCATTTTATGCTTCTGGCGTTCACTTCCTAGGCCCTAACTATTCGATCTGGTGGAACAACGGCCTAGGGTGAAGCCTAGGTTGCCCGGAACGTAGAAATGACCATAACTTTTACACTAGTAGCAATTATTCGTTTTATACAATGGAAAAACTGTTCTATTTATCTTGTATTTAATGCTTCGGGCGTTGGCTTCTAAGGCCCTAACTGTTTGATCTGGTGGAGCAACGCCCTTGAGTGAAGCCTAGGTTGGCCGGAACGTAGAAATGACCATAACTTTCACACTGGCTGCTATTATTCGTTTTATACGAAGGAAAAACTGTTATATTTATATTGTATTTTATGCTTCTGGCGTTGACTTCTTAGGCCCTAACTATTCGATCTGGTGGAACAACGACCTAGAGTGAAGCCTAGGTTGCCTGGAACGTAGAAATGACCATCACTTTCACACGGGTTGCCATTATGCCTGTTATAGGATGGAAAGACGGTTGTATTTTATTGTATTTTATACTTCAGGCGTCGACTTCTGAGGCTGTAGCTATTCGATGTGGTGGAAGAACGCCATAGAGTGAAGCCTAGGTTGCCCGGAACGTAGAAATGACCATAAGTTTCATACTGGTTGCAATTATTCGTTTTATACGATGGAAAATCTTTTGTATTTATGTTGCATTTTATGCTTCTGGCGTTGACTTCTTGGGCCCTAACTATTTGGTCTGGTAGAGCAACGCCCTAAAGTGAAGCCTAGGTTGCCCGGAACGTAGACTTGACCATAACTTCCACACTGGTTGCTATCATTCGTTTTATACGATGGAAAAACTGATATATTTATATTGCATTTTATGCTTCTGGCGTTGACTTCTAAGGCCCTAACTATTCGATCTGGTGGAGCAACGCCCTAGAGTGAAGTCTAGGTTGCCCGGCACGTAGAAATGACCATAACTTTCACACTGGTAGCAATTATTCGTTTTTTACAATGGAAAAACTGTTCTATTTATTTTGTATTTTATGCTTCGGGCGTTGACTTCTATGGCCCTACCTATTCGATCTGGTGGAGCATCACCATACAGTCAAGCCTAGGTTGCCCGGAACGTAGAAATGAAAATAACATTCACACTGGTTGCAATTACTCCTGTTATACGATGGAAAAGCTGTTTTATTTATATTGTATTTTATGCTTCTGTCCTTGACTTCTAAGGCCGTAGCCATTAGTTGTGGTGGAGCTACGCCCTAGAATGAAACCTAGTTTACCCGGAACGTAGAAATGACCAGTACTTTCACACTGTTTGCAGTTATTCCTGTTATTCGATGGAAAAACTGTTGCATCTTTATTGTATTTTATGCTTCTGGCGTTGACTTCTAAGGCGTAGCTATTAGATGTGGTGGAGCAACGCCGTAGAGTGACGCCCAGGTTGCCCGGAACGTAGAAATGTCCATTACTTTCACACTGGTTGCTATTATTCGTTTTATACGATGGAAAAACTGTTATACTTATATTGTATTTTATGCTTCTGGCGTTGACTTCTTAGGCCCTAACTATTCGATCTGGTGGACCAACGCCCTAGAGTGGAGCCTAGGTTGCCCGGAACGTAGGACATACCATTACATTCACACTGGCTGCAATTACTCCTGTTATACGATGGAAAAACTGTTGTACTTTTATTGTATTTTATGCTTCTGGCGTTTAATTCTAAGTCCCTAGCTATTCGATCTGGTGGAGCAACACCCTACAGTGAAGCCTAGGTTGCACGGAACGTATATATGACCATAACCTACACACAGGTTGCAATTATTCGTTTTATACGATGGAAAGACTGTTCGACTTGTTTTGTAGTTTATGTTTCTCGCGCTGACTTCTACGGCCCTAACTCTTCGATCTGGTTTAGCAACGGCCTGGAGTGCAGCCTAGGTTGCCCGCAGCGTAGGACATACCTTTACCTTCACACTGGTTGCAATTATTCCTGTTATACGATGGAAAAACTGTTGTATTTATATCGTATTTTATGCTTCAAGCGTAGACTTCTGAGGTCCTAGCTACTCGAGCTGGTGGAGCAACGCCCTAGAGTGAAGCCTAGGTTGCCCGGAACGTAGAAGTGACCATAACTTCCACACTGGTTGCTATCATTCGTTTTATATGATGGAAAAACTGATGGATTTATATTGTATTTTATGCTTCTGGCGTTCACTTCTTAGGCCCTAACTATTCGATCTGGTGGAACAACGGCCTAGGGTGAAGCCTAGGTTGCCCGGAGCGTAGAAATGACCATAACTTTTACACTGGTAGCAATTATTCGTTTTGTACAATGGAAAAACTGTTCTATTTATTTTGTATTTAATGCTTCGGGCGTTGACTTCTTAGGCGCTAACTATTCGATCTGGTGGAACAACGCCCTAGGGTGAAGCCAAGGTTGTCCGGAACGTAGAAATGACCATAACATTTACACAGGTAGCAATTATTCGTTTCAAACAATGGAAAAACTGTTCTATTTATTTTGCATTTTATGCTTCGGGCGTTGACTTCTAAGGCCCTAACTGATTGATCTGGAGGAGCAACGCCCTAGTGTGAAGCCTAGATTGCCCGGAACGTTGAAATGACCATAACTTTCACACTGGTTTCTAATATTCGTTTTATACGATGGAAAAACTGTTATATTTATATTGTATTTTATACTTATGGCGTTGAATTCTAAGTCCCTAGCTATTTGATCTGGTGGAGCAACGCCCTAGAGTGAAACCTAGGTTACCCGGAACGTAGAAATGACCAGTACTTTCACACTGTTTGCAGTTATTCCTGTTATACGATGGAAAAACTGTTGCATCTTTATTGTATTTTATGCTTCTGGCGTTGACTTCTTAGGCCCTAACTATTCGATCTGGTGGAACAACGCCCTAGAGTGAAGCCTAGGTTGCCCGGAACGTAGGACATACCATTACATTCACACTGGCAGCAATTACTCCTGTTATACGATGGAAAAACTGTTGTACTTTTATTGTATTTTATGCTTCTGGCGTTTAATTCTAAGTCCCTAGCTATTCGATCTGGTGGAGCAACACCCTACAGTGAAGCCTAGGTTGCCCGGAACGTATATATGACCATAACCTACACACAGGTTGCAATTATTCGTTTTATACGATGGAAAGACTGTTCGACTTGTTTTGTAGTTTATGTTTCTGGCGCTGACTTCTACGGCCCTAACTCTTCTATCTGGTTTAGCAACGGCCTGGAGTGAAGCCTAGGTTGCCCGGAGCGTAGGACATACCTTTACCTTCACACTGGTTGCAATTATTCCTGTTATACGATGGAAAAACTGTTGTATTTATATCGTATTTTATGCTTCAAGCGTAGACTTCTGAGGTCCTAGCTACTCGAGCTGGTGGAGCAACGCCCTCGAGTGAAACCTAGGTTGCCTGGAACGTAGAAATAACCATTACTTTCACACTGGTTGCAATTATTCCTGTTATACAATGGAAAAACTGTTGAATTTTTATTGTATTTTGTGCTTCTGGCGTTTAATTCTAAGTCCGTAGCTATTCGATATGGTGGAGCAATGCCCTAGAGTGAAGCCTAGGTTGCCCGGATCGTAGAAATGACCATTACTTTGACACTGGTTGTAATTATTCATTTTATACAATGGAAAAGCTGTTGTATTTATATTGTATTTTATGCTTCGGGTGTTGACTTCTTAGTCCCTAACTATTTGATCTGGTGGAGCACCGCCCTAGAGTGAAGCCTAGGTTGCTCGGAACGTAGAAATGACCATTAACTTCACACTGGTAGCAATTATTCGTTTTATACGATGGAAAAACTGTTTTATTTATTTTGTATTTTAAGCCACGGGCGTTGAGTTCTAAGACCCTAACTATTCGATCTAGAGGAGCAACGCCCTCGAGTGAAGCCTAGGTCGCCCGGAACGTAGAAATGACCATCACTTTCAAACTGTTTGCAATTAATCCTGTTATACGATGGAAAAACTGTTGTATTTATATTGCATTTTATGCTTCTGGCGTTCACTTCCTAGGCCCTAACTATTCGATCTGGTGGAACAACGGCCTAGGGTGAAGCCTAGGTTGCCCGGAACGTAGAAATGACCATAACTTTGACACTGGTAGCAATTATTCATTTTATACAATGGAAAAGCTGTTGTATTTATATTGTATTTTATGCTTCGGGCGTTGACTTCTTAGTCCCTAACTATTTGATCTGGTGGAGCACCGCCCTAGAGTGAAGCCTAGGTTGCTCGGAACGTAGAAATGACCATTAACTTCACACTGGTAGCAATTATTCGTTTTATACGATGGAAAAACTGTTATATTTATATTGCATTTTATGCTTCTGGCGTTGACTTCTTAGGCCCTAACTATTCGATCTGGTGGAACAACGCCCTATAGTGAAGCCTAGGTTGCCTGGAACGTAGAAATGACCATCACTTTCACACTGGCTGCTATTATTCGTTTTATACGATGGAAAAACTGTTATATTTATATTGTATTTTATGCTTCTGGCGTTGACCTCTTAGGCCCTAACTATTCGATCTGGTGGAACAACGCCCTAGAGTGAAGCCTAGGTTGCCTGGAACGTAGAAATGACCATCACTTTCACACGGGTTGCCATTATGCCTGTTATAGGATGGAAAGACGGTTGTATTTTTATTGTATTTTATACTTCAGGCGTCGACTTCTGAGGCTGTAGCTATTCGATATGGTGGACCAATGCCCTAGAGTGAAGCCTAGGTTGCCCGGATCGTAGAAATGACCATTACTTTGACACTGGTTGCAATTATTCATTTTATACGATGGAAAAGCTGTTGTATTTATATTGAATTTTATGCTTCCGGCGTTGACTTCTAAGGCCCTAACTATTCAATCTGTTGGAGCAACGCCCTAGGGTGAAGCCTAGGTTGCCCGGATAGTAGAAATGACGTTAACCTTCATACTTGTTGCAATTATTCGTTTTATACGATGGAAAATCTGTTTTATTTATTTTGTATTTTAAGCCACGGGCGTTGAGTTCTAAGGCCCTAACTATTTGATCTAGTGGAGCAACGCCCTCGAGTGAAGCCTAGGTTGCCCCGAACGTAGAAATGACCATCACTTTCAAACTGGTTGCAATTAATCCTGTTATACGATGGAAAAGCAGTTGTATTTATATTGCATTTTATGCTTCTGGCGTTAACTTCCTAGGCCCTAACCATTCGATCTGTTGGAACAACGGCCTATGGTGAAGCCTAGGTTGCCCGGAACGTAGAAATGACCATAACTTTTACACTGGTAGCAATTATTCGTTTTATACAATGGAAAAACTGTTCTATTTATCTTGTATTTAATGCTTCGGGCGTTGGCTTCTAAGGCCCTAACTGTTTGATCTGGTGGAGCAACGCCCTTGAGTGAAGCCTAGGTTGGCCGGAACGTAGAAATGACCATAACTTTCACACTGGCTGCTATTATTCGTTTTATACGAAGGAAAAACTGTTATATTTATATTGTATTTTATGCTTCTGGCGTTGACTTCTTAGGCCCTAACTATTCGATCTGGTGGAACAACGACCTAGAGTGAAGCCTAGGTTGCCTGGAACGTAGAAATGACCATCACTTTCACACGGGTTGCCATTATGCCTGTTATAGGATGGAAAGACGGTTGTATTTAATTGTATTTTATACTTCAGGCGTCGACTTCTGAGGCTGTAGCTATTCGATGTGGTGGAAGAACGCCATAGAGTGAAGCCTAGGTTGCCCGGAACGTAGAAATGACCATAAGTTTCATACTGGTTGCAATTATTCGTTTTATACGATGGAAAATCTTTTGTATTTATGTTGCATTTTATGCTTCTGGCGTTGACTTCTTGGGCCCTAACTATTTGGTCTGGTAGAGCAACGCCCTAAAGTGAAGCCTAGGTTGCCCGGAACGTAGACTTGACCATAACTTCCACACTGGTTGCTATCATTCGTTTTATACGATGGAAAAACTGATATATTTATATTGCATTTTATGCTTCTGGCGTTGACTTCTAAGGCCCTAACTATTCGATCTGGTGGAGCAACGCCCTAGAGTGAAGTCTAGGTTGCCCGGCACGTAGAAATGACCATAACTTTCACACTGGTAGCAATTATTCGTTTTTTACAATGGAAAAACTGTTCTATTTATTTTGTATTTTATGCTTCGGGCGTTGACTTCTATGGCCCTACCTATTCGATCTGGTGGAGCATCACCATACAGTCAAGCCTAGGTTGCCCGGAACGTAGAAATGAAAATAACATTCACACTGGTTGCAATTACTCCTGTTATACGATGGAAAAGCTGTTTTATTTATATTGTACTTTATGCTTCTGTCCTTGACTTCTAAGGCCGTAGCTATTAGTTGTGGTGGAGCTACGCCCTAGAATGAAACCTAGTTTACCCGGAACGTAGAAATGACCAGTACTTTCACACTGTTTGCAGATATTCCTGTTACTCGATGGAAAAACTGTTGCATCTTTATTGTATTTTATGCTTCTGGCGTTGACTTCTAAGGCCGTAGCTATTAGATGTGGTGGAGCAACGCCGTAGAGTGACGCCCAGGTTGCCCGGAACGTAGAAATGTCCATTACTTTCACACTGGTTGCTATTATTCGTTTTATACGATGGAAAAACTGTTATACTTATATTGTATTTTATGCTTCTGGCGTTGACTTCTTAGGCCCTAACTATTCGATCTGGTGGAACAACGCCCTAGAGTGGAGCCTAGGTTGCCCGGAACGTAGGACATACCATTACATTCACACTGGCTGCAATTACTCCTGTTATACGATGGAAAAACTGTTGTACTTTTATTGTATTTTATGCTTCTGGCGTTTAATTCTAAGTCCCTAGCTATTCGATCTGGTGGAGCAACACCCTACAGTGAAGCCTAGGTTGCACGGAACGTATATATGACCATAACCTACACACAGGTTGCAATTATTCGTTTTATACGATGGAAAGACTGTTCGACTTGTTTTGTAGTTTATGTTTCTCGCGCTGACTTCTACGGCCCTAACTCTTCGATCTGGTTTAGCAACGGCCTGGAGTGCAGCCTAGGTTGCCCGCAGCGTAGGACATACCTTTACCTTCACACTGGTTGCAATTATTCCTGTTATACGATGGAAAAACTGTTGTATTTATATCGTATTTTATGCTTCAAGCGTAGACTTCTGAGGTCCTAGCTACTCGAGCTGGTGGATCAACGCCCTAGAGTGAAGCCTAGGTTGCCCGGAACGTAGAAGTGACCATAACTTCCACACTGGTTGCTATCATTCGTTTTATATGATGGAAAAACTGATGGATTTATATTGTATTTTATGCTTCTGGCGTTCACTTCTTAGGCCCTAACTATTCGATCTGGTGGAACAACGGCCTAGGGTGAAGCCTAGGTTGCCCGGAGCGTAGAAATGACCATAACTTTTACACTGGTAGCAATTATTCGTTTTGTACAATGGAAAAACTGTTCTATTTATTTTGTATTTAATGCTTCGGGCGTTGACTTCTTAGGCGCTAACTATTCGATCTGGTGGAACAACGCCCTAGGGTGAAGCCAAGGTTGTCCGGAACGTAGAAATGACCATAACATTTACACAGGTAGCAATTATTCGTTTTATACAATGGAAAAACTGTTCTATTTATTTTGCATTTTATGCTTCGGGCGTTGACTTCTAAGGCCCTAACTGATTGATCTGGAGGAGCAACGCCCTAGTGTGAAGCCTAGATTGCCCGGAACGTTGAAATGACCATAACTTTCACACTGGTTTCTAATATTCGTTTTATACGATGGAAAAACTGTTATATTTATATTGTATTTTATACTTATGGCGTTGAATTCTAAGTCCCTAGCTATTTGATCTGGTGGAGCAACGCCCTAGAGTGAAACCTAGGTTACCCGGAACGTAGAAATGACCAGTACTTTCACACTGTTTGCAGTTATTCCTGTTATACGATGGAAAAACTGTTGCATCTTTATTGTATTTTATGCTTCTGGCGTTGACTTCTTAGGCCCTAACTATTCGATCTGGTGGAACAACGCCCTAGAGTGAAGCCTAGGTTGCCCGGAACGTAGGACATACCATTACATTCACACTGGCTGCAATTACTCCTGTTATACGATGGAAAAACTGTTGTACTTTTATTGTATTTTATGCTTCTGGCGTTTAATTCTAAGTCCCTAGCTATTCGATCTGGTGGAGCAACACCCTACAGTGAAGCCTAGGTTGCCCGGAACGTATATATGACCATAACCTACACACAGGTTGCAATTATTCGTTTTATACGATGGAAAGACTGTTCGACTTGTTTTGTAGTTTATGTTTCTGGCGCTGACTTCTACGGCCCTAACTCTTCTATCTGGTTTAGCAACGGCCTGGAGTGAAGCCTAGGTTGCCCGGAGCGTAGGACATACCTTTACCTTCACACTGGTTGCAATTATTCCTGTTATACGATGGAAAAGCTGTTGTATTTATATCGTATTTTATGCTTCAAGCGTAGACTTCTGAGGTCCTAGCTACTCGAGCTGGTGGAGCAACGCCCTCGAGTGAAACCTAGGTTGCCCGGAACGTAGAAATAACCATTACTTTCACACTGGTTGCAATTATTCCTGTTATACAATGGAAAAACTGTTGTATTTTTATTGTATTTTGTGCTTCTGGCGTTTAATTCTAAGTCCCTAGCTATTCGATATGGTGGAGCAATGCCCTAGAGTGAAGCCTAGGTTGCCCGGATCGTAGAAATGACCATTACTTTGACACTGGTTGTAATTATTCATTTTATACAATGGAAAAGCTGTTGTATTTATATTGTATTTTATGCTTCGGGTGTTGACTTCTTAGTCCCTAACTATTTGATCTGGTGGAGCACCGCCCTAGAGTGAAGCCTAGGTTGCTCGGAACGTAGAAATGACCATTAACTTCACACTGGTAGCAATTATTCGTTTTATACGATGGAAAAACTGTTTTATTTATTTTGTATTTTAAGCCACGGGCGTTGAGTTCTAAGACCCTAACTATTCGATCTAGAGGAGCAACGCCCTCGAGTGAAGCCTAGGTCGCCCGGAACGTAGAAATGACCATCACTTTCAAACTGTTTGCAATTAATCCTGTTATACGATGGAAAAACTGTTGTATTTATATTGCATTTTATGCTTCTGGCGTTCACTTCCTAATCCCTAACTATTCGATCTGGTGGAACAACGGCCTAGGGTGAAGCCTAGGTTGCCCGGAACGTAGAAATGACCATAACTTTGACACTGGTAGCAATTATTCATTTTATACAATGGAAAAGCTGTTGTATTTATATTGTATTTTATGCTTCGGGCGTTGACTTCTTAGTCCCTAACTATTTGATCTGGTGGAGCACCGCCCTAGAGTGAAGCCTAGGTTGCTCGGAACGTAGAAATGACCATTAACTTCACACTGGTAGCAATTATTCGTTTTATACGATGGAAAAACTGTTATATTTATATTGCATTTTATGCTTCTGGCGTTGACTTCTTAGGCCCTAACTATTCGATCTGGTGGAACAACGCCCTAGAGTGAAGCCTAGGTTGGCCGGAACGTAGAAATGACCATAACTTTCACACTGGCTGCTATTATTCGTTTTATACGATGGAGAAACTGTTATATTTATATTGTATTTTATGCTTCTGGCGTTGACTTCTTAGGCCCTAACTATTCGATCTGGTGGAACAACGCCCTAGAGTGAAGCCTAGGTTTCCTGGAACGTAGAAATGACCATCACTTTCACACGGGTTGCCATTATGCCTGTTATAGGATGGAAAGACGGTTGTATTTTTATTGTATTTTATACTTCAGGCGTCGACTTCTGAGGCTGTAGCTATTCGATATGGTGGACCAATGCTCTGGAGTGAAGCCTAGGTTGCCCGGATCGTAGAAATGACCATTACTTTGACACTGGTTGCAATTATTCATTTTATACGATGGAAAAGCTGTTGTATTTATATTGAATTTTTTGCTTCCGGCGTTGACTTCTAAGGCCCTAACTATTCAATCTGTTGGAGCAACGCCCTAGGGTGAAGCCTAGGTTGCCCGGAAAGTAGAAATGACGTTAACCATCATACTTGTTGCAATTATTCGTTTTATACGATGGAAAAACTGTTTTATTTATTTTGTATTTTAAGCCACGGGCGTTGAGTTCTAAGGCCCTAACTACTCGATCTAGTGGAGCAACGCCCTCGAGTGAAGCCTAGGTTGCCCGGAACGTAGAAATGACCATCACTTTCAAACTGGTTGCAATTGATCCTGTTATACGATGGAAAAACAGTTGTATTTATATTGCATTTTATGCTTCTGGCGTTCACTTCCTAGGCCCTAACTATTCGATCTGGTGGAACAACGGCCTAGGGTGAAGCCTAGGTTGCCCGGAACGTAGAAATGACCATAACTTTTACACTAGTAGCAATTATTCGTTTTATACAATGGAAAAACTGTTCTATTTATCTTGTATTTAATGCTTCGGGCGTTGGCTTCTAAGGCCCTAACTGTTTGATCTGGTGGAGCAACGCCCTTGAGTGAAGCCTAGGTTGGCCGGAACGTAGAAATGACCATAACTTTCACACTGGCTGCTATTATTCGTTTTATACGAAGGAAAAACTGTTCTATTTATTTTGCATTTTATGCTTCGGGCGTTGACTTCTAAGGCCCTAACTGATTGATCTGGAGGAGCAACGCCCTAGTGTGAAGCCTAGATTGCCCGGAACGTTGAAATGACCATAACTTTCACACTGGTTTCTAATATTCGTTTTATACGATGGAAAAACTGTTATATTTATATTGTATTTTATACTTATGGCGTTGAATTCTAAGTCCCTAGCTATTTGATCGGGTGGAGCAACGCCCTAGAGTGAAACCTAGGTTACCCGGAACGTAGAAATGACCAGTACTTTCACACTGTTTGCAGTTATTCCTGTTATACGATGGAAAAACTGTTGCATCTTTATTGTATTTTATGCTTCTGGCGTTGACTTCTTAGGCCCTAACTATTCGATCTGGTGGAACAACGCCCTAGAGTGAAGCCTAGGTTGCCCGGAACGTAGGACATACCATTACATTCACACTGGCTGCAATTACTCCTGTTATACGATGGAAAAACTGTTGTACTTTTATTGTATTTTATGCTTCTGGCGCTTAATTCTAAGTCCCTAGCTATTCGATCTGGTGGAGCAACACCCTACAGTGAAGCCTAGGTTGCCCGGAACGTATATATGACCATAACCTACACACAGGTTGCAATTATTCGTTTTATACGATGGAAAGACTGTTCGACTTGTTTTGTAGTTTATGTTTCTGGCGCTGACTTCTACGGCCCTAACTCTTCTATCTGGTTTAGCAACGGCCTGGAGTGAAGCCTAGGTTGCCCGGAGCGTAGGACATACCTTTACCTTCACACTGGTTGCAATTATTCCTGTTATACGATGGAAAAACTGTTGTATTTATATCGTATTTTATGCTTCAAGCGTAGACTTCTGAGGTCCTAGCTACTCGAGCTGGTGGAGCAACGCTCTCGAGTGAAACCTAGGTTGCCCGGAACGTAGAAATAACCATTACTTTCACACTGGTTGCAATTATTCCTGTTATACAATGGAAAAACTGTTGTATTTTTATTGTATTTTGTGCTTCTGGCGTTTAATTCTAAGTCCCTAGCTATTCGATATGGTGGAGCAATGCCCTAGAGTGAAGCCTAGGTTGCCCGGATCGTAGAAATGACCATTACTTTGACACTGGTTGTAATTATTCATTTTATACAATGGAAAAGCTGTTTTATTTATTTTGTATTTTAAGCCACGGGCGTTGAGTTCTAAGACCCTAACTATTCGATCTAGAGGAGCAACGCCCTCGAGTGAAGCCTAGGTCGCCCGGAACGTAGAAATGACCATCACTTTCAAACTGTTTGCAATTAATCCTGTTATACGATGGAAAAACTGTTGTATTTATATTGCATTTTATGCTTCTGGCGTTCACTTCCTAGGCCCTAACTATTCGATCTGGTGGAACAACGGCCTAGGGTGAAGCCTAGGTTGCCCGGAACGTAGAAATGACCATAACTTTGACACTGGTAGCAATTATTCATTTTATACAATGGAAAAGCTGTTGTATTTATATTGTATTTTATGCTTCGGGCGTTGACTTCTTAGTCCCTAACTATTTGATCTGGTGGAGCACCGCCCTAGAGTGAAGCCTAGGTTGCTCGGAACGTAGAAATGACCATTAACTTCACACTGGTAGCAATTATTCGTTTTATACGATGGAAAAACTGTTATATTTATATTGCATTTTATGCTTCTGGCGTTGACTTCTTAGGCCCTAACTATTCGATCTGGTGGAACAACGCCCTATAGTGAAGCCTAGGTTGCCTGGAACGTAGAAATGACCATCACTTTCACACTGGCTGCTATTATTCGTTTTATACGATGGAAAAACTGTTACATTTATATTGTATTTTATGCTTCTGGCGTTGACCTCTTAGGCCCTAACTATTCGATCTGGTGGAACAACGCCCTAGAGTGAAGCCTAGGTTGCCTGGAACGTAGAAATGACCATCACTTTCACACGGGTTGCCATTATGCCTGTTATAGGATGGAAAGACGGTTGTATTTTTATTGTATTTTATACTTCAGGCGTCGACTTCTGAGGCTGTAGCTATTCGATATGGTGGACCAATGCCCTAGAGTGAAGCCTAGGTTGCCCGGATCGTAGAAATGACCATTACTTTGACACTGGTTGCAATTATTCATTTTATACGATGGAAAAGCTGTTGTATTTATTTTGTATTTTAAGCCACGGGCGTTGAGTTCTAAGGCCCTAACTATTTGATCTAGTGGAGCAACGCCCTCGAGTGAAGCCTAGGTTGCCCCGAACGTAGAAATGACCATCACTTTCAAACTGGTTGCAATTAATCCTGTTATACGATGGAAAAGCAGTTGTATTTATATTGCATTTTATGCTTCTGGCGTTAACTTCCTAGGCCCTAACCATTCGATCTGTTGGAACAACGGCCTAGGGTGAAGCCTAGGTTGCCCGGAACGTAGAAATGACCATAACTTTTACACTGGTAGCAATTATTCGTTTTATACAATGGAAAAACTGTTCTATTTATCTTGTATTTAATGCTTCGGGCGTTGGCTTCTAAGGCCCTAACTGTTTGATCTGGTGGAGCAACGCCCTAGAGTGAAGCCTAGGTTGGCCGGAACGTAGAAATGACCATAACTTTCACACTGGCTGCTATTATTCGTTTTATACGATGGAGAAACTGTTATATTTATATTGTATTTTATGCTTCTGGCGTTGACTTCTTAGGCCCTAACTATTCTATCTGGTGGAACAACGCCCTAGAGTGAAGCCTAGGTTCCCTGGAACGTAGAAATGACCATCACTTTCACACGGGTTGCCATTATGCCTGTTATAGGATGGAAAGACGGTTATATTTTTATTGTATTTTATACTTCAGGCGTCGACTTCTGAGGCTGTAGCTATTCGATGTGGTGGAAGAACGCCATAGAGTGAAGCCTAGGTTGCCCGGAACGTAGAACTGACCATAAGTTTCATACTGGTTGCAATTATTCGTTTTATACGATGGAAAATCTGTTGTATTAGTGTTGCATTTTATGCTTCTGGCGTTGACTTCTTGGGCCCTAACTATTTGGTCTGGTAGAGCAACGCCCTAAAGTGAAGCCTAGGTTGCACGGAACGTAGAAGTGACCATAACTTCCACACTGGTTGCTATCATTCGTTTTATACGATGGAAAAACTGTTATATTTATATTGCATTTTATGCTTCCGGCGTTGACTTCTTAGGCCCTAACTATTCGATCTGGTGGAACAACGCCCTAGAGTGAAGCCTAGGTTGCCTGGAACGTAGAAATGACCATCACTTTCACACTGGCTGCTATTATTCGTTTTATACGATGGAAAAACTCTTATATTTATATGGTATTTTATGCTTCTGGCGTTCACCTCTTAGGCCCTAACTATTCGATCTGGTGGAACAACGCCCTAGAGTGAAGCCTAGGTTGCCCGGATCGTAGAAATAACCATTACTTTGACACTGGTTGCAATTATTCATTTTATACGATGGAGAAGCTGTTGTAATTATATTGAATTTTATGCTTCCGGCGTTGACTTCTAAGGCCCTAACTATTCAATCTGTTGGAGCAACGCCCTAGGGTGAAGCCTAGGTTGCCCGGAAAGTAGAAATGACGTTAACCTTCATACTTGTTGCAATTATTCGTTTTATACGATGGAAAAACTGTTTTATTTATTTTGTATTTTAAGCCACGGGCGTTGAGTTCTAAGGCCCTAACTATTCGATCTAGTGGAGCAACGCCCTCGAGTGAAGCCTAGGTTGCCCGGAGCGTAGAAATGACCATAACATTTACACAGGTAGCAATTACTCGTTTTATACAATGGAAAAACTGTTCTACTTATTTTGCATTTTATGCTTCGGGCGTTGACTTCTAAGGCCCTAACTGATTGATCTGGAGGAGCAACGCCCTAGTGTGAAGCCTAGATTGCCCGGAACGTTGAAATGACCATAACTTTCACACTGGTTGCTAATATTCGTTTTATACGATGGAAAAACTGTTATATTTATATTGTATTTTATACTTATGGCGTTGAATTCTAAGTCCCTAGCTATTTGATCTGGTGGAGCAACGCCCTAGAGTGAAACCTAGGTTACCCGGAACGTAGAAATGACCAGTACTTTCACACTGTTTGCAGTTATTCATTTTATACGATGGAAAAACTGTTCTACTTATATTGTATTTTATGCTTCTGGCGTTGACTTCTTAGGCCCTAACTATTCGATCTGGTGGAACAACGCCCTAGAGTGAAGCCTAGGTTGCCCGGAACGTAGGACATACCATTACATTCACACTGGCTGCAATTACTCCTGTTATACGATGGAAAAACTGTTGTACTTTTATTGTATTTTATACTTCTGGCGTTTAATTCTAAGTCCCTAGCTATTCGATCTGGTGGAGCAACACCCTACAGTGAAGCCTAGGTTGCCCGGAACGTATATATGACCATAACCTACACACAGATTGCAATTATTCGTTTTATACGATGGAAAGACTGTTCGACTTGTTTTGTAGTTTATGTTTCTGGCGCTGACTTCTACGGCCCTAACTCTTCGATCTGGTTTAGCAACGGCCTGGAGTGAAGCCTAGGTTGCCCGGAGCGTAGGACATACCTTTACCTTCACACTGGTTGCAATTATTCCTGTTATACGATGGAAAAACTGTTGTATTTATATCGTATTTTATGCTTCAAGCGTCGACTTCTGAGGTCCTAGCTGCTCGAGCTGGTGGAGCAACGCCCTAGAGTGAAACCAAGGTTGCCCGGAACGTAGAAATAACCATTACTTTCACACGGGTTGCCATTATGCCTGTTATAGGATGGAAAGACGGTTGTATTTTTATTGTATTTTATACTTCAGGCGTCGACTTCTGAGGCTGTAGCTATTCGATATGGTGGACCAATGCCCTAGAGTGAAGCCTAGGTTGCCCGGATCGTAGAAATGACCATTACTTTGACACTGGTTGCAATTATTCATTTTATACGATGGAAAAGCTGTTGTATTTATTTTGTATTTTAAGCCACGGGCGTTGAGTTCTAAGGCCCTAACTATTTGATCTAGTGGAGCAACGCCCTCGAGTGAAGCCTAGGTTGCCCCGAACGTAGAAATGACCATCACTTTCAAACTGGTTGCAATTAATCCTGTTATACGATGGAAAAGCAGTTGTATTTATATTGCATTTTATGCTTCTGGCGTTAACTTCCTAGGCCCTAACCATTCGATCTGTTGGAACAACGGCCTAGGGTGAAGCCTAGGTTGCCCGGAACGTAGAAATGACCATAACTTTTACACTGGTAGCAATTATTCGTTTTATACAATGGAAAAACTGTTCTATTTATCTTGTATTTAATGCTTCGGGCGTTGGCTTCTAAGGCCCTAACTGTTTGATCTGGTGGAGCAACGCCCTAGAGTGAAGCCTAGGTTGGCCGGAACGTAGAAATGACCATAACTTTCACACTGGCTGCTATTATTCGTTTTATACGATGGAGAAACTGTTATATTTATATTGTATTTTATGCTTCTGGCGTTGACTTCTTAGGCCCTAACTATTCTATCTGGTGGAACAACGCCCTAGAGTGAAGCCTAGGTTCCCTGGAACGTAGAAATGACCATCACTTTCACACGGGTTGCCATTATGCCTGTTATAGGATGGAAAGACGGTTATATTTTTATTGTATTTTATACTTCAGGCGTCGACTTCTGAGGCTGTAGCTATTCGATGTGGTGGAAGAACGCCATAGAGTGAAGCCTAGGTTGCCCGGAACGTAGAACTGACCATAAGTTTCATACTGGTTGCAATTATTCGTTTTATACGATGGAAAATCTGTTGTATTAGTGTTGCATTTTATGCTTCTGGCGTTGACTTCTTGGGCCCTAACTATTTGGTCTGGTAGAGCAACGCCCTAAAGTGAAGCCTAGGTTGCACGGAACGTAGAAGTGACCATAACTTCCACACTGGTTGCTATCATTCGTTTTATACGATGGAAAAACTGTTATATTTATATTGCATTTTATGCTTCCGGCGTTGACTTCTTAGGCCCTAACTATTCGATCTGGTGGAACAACGCCCTAGAGTGAAGCCTAGGTTGCCTGGAACGTAGAAATGACCATCACTTTCACACTGGCTGCTATTATTCGTTTTATACGATGGAAAAACTCTTATATTTATATGGTATTTTATGCTTCTGGCGTTCACCTCTTAGGCCCTAACTATTCGATCTGGTGGAACAACGCCCTAGAGTGAAGCCTAGGTTGCCCGGATCGTAGAAATAACCATTACTTTGACACTGGTTGCAATTATTCATTTTATACGATGGAGAAGCTGTTGTAATTATATTGAATTTTATGCTTCCGGCGTTGACTTCTAAGGCCCTAACTATTCAATCTGTTGGAGCAACGCCCTAGGGTGAAGCCTAGGTTGCCCGGAAAGTAGAAATGACGTTAACCTTCATACTTGTTGCAATTATTCGTTTTATACGATGGAAAAACTGTTTTATTTATTTTGTATTTTAAGCCACGGGCGTTGAGTTCTAAGGCCCTAACTATTCGATCTAGTGGAGCAACGCCCTCGAGTGAAGCCTAGGTTGCCCGGAGCGTAGAAATGACCATAACATTTACACAGGTAGCAATTACTCGTTTTATACAATGGAAAAACTGTTCTACTTATTTTGCATTTTATGCTTCGGGCGTTGACTTCTAAGGCCCTAACTGATTGATCTGGAGGAGCAACGCCCTAGTGTGAAGCCTAGATTGCCCGGAACGTTGAAATGACCATAACTTTCACACTGGTTGCTAATATTCGTTTTATACGATGGAAAAACTGTTATATTTATATTGTATTTTATACTTATGGCGTTGAATTCTAAGTCCCTAGCTATTTGATCTGGTGGAGCAACGCCCTAGAGTGAAACCTAGGTTACCCGGAACGTAGAAATGACCAGTACTTTCACACTGTTTGCAGTTATTCATTTTATACGATGGAAAAACTGTTCTACTTATATTGTATTTTATGCTTCTGGCGTTGACTTCTTAGGCCCTAACTATTCGATCTGGTGGAACAACGCCCTAGAGTGAAGCCTAGGTTGCCCGGAACGTAGGACATACCATTACATTCACACTGGCTGCAATTACTCCTGTTATACGATGGAAAAACTGTTGTACTTTTATTGTATTTTATACTTCTGGCGTTTAATTCTAAGTCCCTAGCTATTCGATCTGGTGGAGCAACACCCTACAGTGAAGCCTAGGTTGCCCGGAACGTATATATGACCATAACCTACACACAGATTGCAATTATTCGTTTTATACGATGGAAAGACTGTTCGACTTGTTTTGTAGTTTATGTTTCTGGCGCTGACTTCTACGGCCCTAACTCTTCGATCTGGTTTAGCAACGGCCTGGAGTGAAGCCTAGGTTGCCCGGAGCGTAGGACATACCTTTACCTTCACACTGGTTGCAATTATTCCTGTTATACGATGGAAAAACTGTTGTATTTATATCGTATTTTATGCTTCAAGCGTCGACTTCTGAGGTCCTAGCTGCTCGAGCTGGTGGAGCAACGCCCTAGAGTGAAACCAAGGTTGCCCGGAACGTAGAAATAACCATTACTTTCACACTGGTTGCAATTATTCCTGTTATACAATGGAAAAACTGTTGTATTTTTACTGTATTTTGTGCTTCTGGCGTTTAATTCTAAGTCCCTAGCTATTCGATATGGTGGAGCAATGCCTTAGAGTGAAGCCTAGGTTGCCCGGATCGTAGAAATGACCATTACTTTGACACTGGTTGCAATTATTCATTTTATACGATGGAAAAGCTGTTGTATTTATATTGTATTTTATGCTTCGGGCGTTGACTTCTTAGTCCCTAACTATTTGATCTGGTGGAGCACCGCCCTAGAGTGAAGCCTAGGTTGCTCGGAACGTAGAAATGACCATTAATTTCGCACTGGTAGCAATTATTCGTTTTATACGATGGAAAAACTGTTTTATTTATTTTGTATTTTAAGCCACGGGCGTTGAGTTCTAAGGCCCTAACTATTCGATCTAGTGGAGCAACGCCCTCGAGTGAAGCCTAGGTCGCCCGGAACGTAGAAATGACCACCACTTTCAAACTGTTTGCAATTAATCCTGTTTTACGACGGAAAAACAGTTGTATTTATATTGCATTTTATGCTTCTGGCGTTCACTTCCTAGGCCCTAACTATTCGATCTGGTGGAACAACGGCCTAGGGTGAAGCCTAGGTTGCCCGGAACGTAGAAATGACCATAACTTTCACACGGGTTGCCATTATGCCTGTTATAGGATGGAAAGACGGTTGTATTTTTATTGTATTTTATACTTCAGGCGTCGACTTCTGAGGCTGTAGCTATTCGATATGGTGGACCAATGCCCTAAAGTGAAGCCTAGGTTGCCCGGAACGTAGAAGTGACCATAACTTCCACACTGGTTGCTATCATTCGTTTTATACGATGGAAAAACTGTTATATTTATATTGCATTTTATGCTTCTGGCGTTGACTTCTTAGGCCCTAACTATTCGATCTGGTGGAACAACGCCCTAGAGTGAAGCCTAGGTTGCCCGGAACGTAGAAATGACCATAAGTTTCATACTGGTTGCAATTATTCGTTTTATACGATGGAAAAACTGTTGTATTTATATTGCATTTTATGCTTCTGGCGTTCACTTCTTAGGCCCTAACTATTCGATCTGGAGGAACAACGCCCTAGGGTGAAGCCTAGGTTGCCCGGAACGTAGAAATGACCATAACTTTTACACTGGTAGCAATTATTCGTTTTATACGATGGAAGAGCTGTTGTATTTATATTGTATTTTATGCCTCTGGCGTTGACTTCTAAGGCCGTAGCTATTAGATGTGGTGGAGCAACGCCCTAGAGTGACGCCTAGGGTAATCGGAACGTAGAAGTGACCATAACTTCCACACTGGTTGCAATTATTCATTAAATATGATGGAAAAGCTGTTGTATTTATATCGTATTTTATGCTTCGGGCGTTGACTTCTTAGGCCCTAACATTTCGATCTGGTGGAGCAACGCCCTACAGTGAAGCCTAGGCTGCCCGGAACGTAGATATGACCATAACCTTCACACAGGTTGCAATTATTCGTTTTATACGGTGTAAAGGCTGTTGTGTTTATTTTGTATTTTATTTTTATGATGTTGACTTCTTAGGCCCTAACTATTCGATCTGGAGGAACAACGCCGTAGAGTGAAGTCTAGGTTGCCCGGAACGTAGAAATGACCATTACTTTCACACTGTTTGCAATTATTCCTTTTATACGATGGAAAAGCTGTTGTATTTATATCGTATTTTATGCTCCTGGCGTTGACTTCTAAGGACCAAACTATTCGATCTGGTGGAGCAACGCCCTAGGTTGAAGCCTAGGTTGCCCGGAACGTAGAACTGACCATTACTTTTCCACTGGTTTCAATTATTCGTTTTATACGATGGAAAAACTGTTGCCTCTTTATTGTATTTTATGCCTCTGGCGATGACTTCTAAGGCCCTAACTATTCGATCTGGTGGAGCAACGCCCTAGAGTGAAGTCTAGGTTGCCCGGCACGTAGAAATGACCATAACTTTCACACTGGTTTCAATTATTCGTTTTATACGATGGAAAAACTGTTGCCTCTTTATTGTATTTTATGCCTCTGGCGATGACTTCTAAGGCCCTAACTATTCGATCTGGTGGAGCAACGCCCTAGAGTGAAGTCTAGGTTGCCCGGCACGTAGAAATGACCATAACTTTCACACTGGTAGCAATTATTCGTTTTATACAATGGAAAAACTGTTCTATTTATTTTGTAGTTTATGCTTCGGGCGTTGACTTCTAAGGCCCTAACTATTCGATCTGGTGGAGCAACGCCCTAGAGTGAAGCCTAGGATGCCCGGAACGTAGAAATGACCAGAACATTCACACTGGATGCTATTATTCATTTTATACGATGGAAAAACTGTTATATTTATTTTGTATTTTATGCTTCTGGCGTTGACTTCTTAGTCCCTAACTTCTCGATCTGGTGGAGCAACGCCCTAGAGTGAAGCCTAGGTTGCCCGGAACGTAGAAATGAACATAACATTCACAGTGGTAGCAATTATTCGTTTTTTACAATGGAAAAACTGTTCTATTTATTTTGTATTTTATGCTTCGGGCGTTGACTTCTATGGCCCTACCTATTCGATCTGGTGGAGCAACACCATACAGTCAAGCCGAGGTTGCCCGGAACGTAGAAATGAAAATAACATTCACACTGGTTGCAATTACTCCTGTTATACGATGGAAAAGCTGTTTTATTTATATTGTATTTTATGCTTCTGTCCTTGACTTCTAAGGCCGTAGCTATTAGTTGTGGTGGAACTACGCCCTAGAATGAAACCTAGGTTACCCGGAACGTAGAAATGACCAGTACTTTCACACTGTTTGCAGTTATTCCTGTTATACGATGGAAAAACTGTTGTATTTATATTGCATTTTATGCTTCTGGCGTTCACTTCTTAGGCCCTAACTATTCGATCTGGAGGAACAACGCCCTAGGGTGAAGCCTAGGTTGCCCGGAACGTAGAAATGACCATAACTTTTACACTGGCAGCAATTATTCGTTTTATACGATGGAAGAGCTGTTGTATTTATATTGTATTTTATGCCTCTGGCGTTGACTTCTAAGGCCGTAGCTATTAGATGTGGTGGAGCAACGCCCTAGAGTGACGCCTAGGGTAATCGGAACGTAGAAGTGACCATAACTTCCACACTGGTTGCAATTATTCATTTAATATGATGGAAAAGCTGTTGTATTTATATCGTATTTTATGCTTCGGGCGTTGACTTCTTAGGCCCTAACATTTCGATCTGGTGGAGCAACGCCCTACAGTGAAGCCTAGGCTGCCCGGAACGTAGATATGACCATAACCTTCACACAGGTTGCAATTATTCGTTTTATACGGTGTAAAGGCTGTTGTGTTTATTTTGTATTTTATTTTTATGATGTTGACTTCTTAGGCCCTAACTATTCGATCTGGAGGAACAACGCCGTAGAGTGAAGTCTAGGTTGCCCGGAACGTAGAAATGACCATTACTTTCACACTGTTTGCAATTATTCCTTTTATACGATGGAAAAGCTGTTGTATTTATATCGTATTTTATGCTCCTGGCGTTGACTTCTAAGGACCAAACTATTCGATCTGGTGGAGCAACGCCCTAGGTTGAAGCCTAGGTTGCCCGGAACGTAGAACTGACCATTACTTTTCCACTGGTTTCAATTATTCGTTTTATACGATGGAAAAACTGTTGCCTCTTTATTGTATTTTATGCCTCTGGCGATGACTTCTAAGGCCCTAACTATTCGATCTGGTGGAGCAACGCCCTAGAGTGAAGTCTAGGTTGCCCGGCACGTAGAAATGACCATAACTTTCACACTGGTTTCAATTATTCGTTTTATACGATGGAAAAACTGTTGCCTCTTTATTGTATTTTATGCCTCTGGCGATGACTTCTAAGGCCCTAACTATTCGATCTGGTGGAGCAACGCCCTAGAGTGAAGTCTAGGTTGCCCGGCACGTAGAAATGACCATAACTTTCACACTGGTAGCAATTATTCGTTTTATACAATGGAAAAACTGTTCTATTTATTTTGTAGTTTATGCTTCGGGCGTTGACTTCTAAGGCCCTAACTATTCGATCTGGTGGAGCAACGCCCTAGAGTGAAGCCTAGGATGCCCGGAACGTAGAAATGACCAGAACATTCACACTGGATGCTATTATTCATTTTATACGATGGAAAAACTGTTATATTTATTTTGTATTTTATGCTTCTGGCGTTGACTTCTTAGTCCCTAACTTCTCGATCTGGTGGAGCAACGCCCTAGAGTGAAGCCTAGGTTGCCCGGAACGTAGAAATGAACATAACATTCACAGTGGTAGCAATTATTCGTTTTTTACAATGGAAAAACTGTTCTATTTATTTTGTATTTTATGCTTCGGGCGTTGACTTCTATGGCCCTACCTATTCGATCTGGTGGAGCAACACCATACAGTCAAGCCGAGGTTGCCCGGAACGTAGAAATGAAAATAACATTCACACTGGTTGCAATTACTCCTGTTATACGATGGAAAAGCTGTTTTATTTATATTGTATTTTATGCTTCTGTCCTTGACTTCTAAGGCCGTAGCTATTAGTTGTGGTGGAACTACGCCCTAGAATGAAACCTAGGTTACCCGGAACGTAGAAATGACCAGTACTTTCACACTGTTTGCAGTTATTCCTGTTATACGATGGAAAAACTGTTGTATTTATATTGCATTTTATGCTTCTGGCGTTCACTTCTTAGGCCCTAACTATTCGATCTGGAGGAACAACGCCCTAGGGTGAAGCCTAGGTTGCCCGGAACGTAGAAATGACCATAACTTTTACACTGGTAGCAATTATTCGTTTTATACGATGGAAGAGCTGTTGTATTTATATTGTATTTTATGCCTCTGGCGTTGACTTCTAAGGCCGTAGCTATTAGATGTGGTGGAGCAACGCCCTAGAGTGACGCCTAGGGTAATCGGAACGTAGAAGTGACCATAACTTCCACACTGGTTGCAATTATTCATTTAATATGATGGAAAAGCTGTTGTATTTATATCGTATTTTATGCTTCGGGCGTTGACTTCTTAGGCCCTAACATTTCGATCTGGTGGAGCAACGCCCTACAGTGAAGCCTAGGCTGCCCGGAACGTAGATATGACCATAACCTTCACACAGGTTGCAATTATTCGTTTTATACGGTGTAAAGGCTGTTGTGTTTATTTTGTATTTTATTTTTATGATGTTGACTTCTTAGGCCCTAACTATTCGATCTGGAGGAACAACGCCGTAGAGTGAAGTCTAGGTTGCCCGGAACGTAGAAATGACCATTACTTTCACACTGTTTGCAATTATTCCTTTTATACGATGGAAAAGCTGTTGTATTTATATCGTATTTTATGCTCCTGGCGTTGACTTCTAAGGACCAAACTATTCGATCTGGTGGAGCAACGCCCTAGGTTGAAGCCTAGGTTGCCCGGAACGTAGAACTGACCATTACTTTTCCACTGGTTTCAATTATTCGTTTTATACGATGGAAAAACTGTTGCCTCTTTATTGTATTTTATGCCTCTGGCGATGACTTCTAAGGCCCTAACTATTCGATCTGGTGGAGCAACGCCCTAGAGTGAAGTCTAGGTTGCCCGGCACGTAGAAATGACCATAACTTTCACACTGGTTTCAATTATTCGTTTTATACGATGGAAAAACTGTTGCCTCTTTATTGTATTTTATGCCTCTGGCGATGACTTCTAAGGCCCTAACTATTCGATCTGGTGGAGCAACGCCCTAGAGTGAAGTCTAGGTTGCCCGGCACGTAGAAATGACCATAACTTTCACACTGGTAGCAATTATTCGTTTTATACAATGGAAAAACTGTTCTATTTATTTTGTAGTTTATGCTTCGGGCGTTGACTTCTAAGGCCCTAACTATTCGATCTGGTGGAGCAACGCCCTAGAGTGAAGCCTAGGATGCCCGGAACGTAGAAATGACCAGAACATTCACACTGGATGCTATTATTCATTTTATACGATGGAAAAACTGTTATATTTATTTTGTATTTTATGCTTCTGGCGTTGACTTCTTAGTCCCTAACTTCTCGATCTGGTGGAGCAACGCCCTAGAGTGAAGCCTAGGTTGCCCGGAACGTAGAAATGAACATAACATTCACAGTGGTAGCAATTATTCGTTTTTTACAATGGAAAAACTGTTCTATTTATTTTGTATTTTATGCTTCGGGCGTTGACTTCTATGGCCCTACCTATTCGATCTGGTGGAGCAACACCATACAGTCAAGCCGAGGTTGCCCGGAACGTAGAAATGAAAATAACATTCACACTGGTTGCAATTACTCCTGTTATACGATGGAAAAGCTGTTTTATTTATATTGTATTTTATGCTTCTGTCCTTGACTTCTAAGGCCGTAGCTATTAGTTGTGGTGGAACTACGCCCTAGAATGAAACCTAGGTTACCCGGAACGTAGAAATGACCAGTACTTTCACACTGTTTGCAGTTATTCCTGTTATTCGATGGAAAAACTGTTGCATCTTTATTGTATTTTATGCTTCTGGCGTTGACTTCTAAGGCCGTAGCTATTAGATGTGGTGGAGCAACGCCGTAGAGTGACGCCCAGGTTGCCCGGAACGTAGAAATGTCCATTACTTTCACACTGGTTGCTATTATTCGTTTTATACGATGGAAAAACTGTTATACTTATATTGTATTTTATGCTTCTGGCGTTGACTTCTTAGGCCCTAACTATTCGATCTGGTGGAACAACGCCCTAGAGTGAAGCCTAGGTTGCCTGGAACGTAGAAATGACCATCACTTTCACACTGGCTGCTATTATTCGTTTTATACGATGGAAAAACTGTTATATTTATATTGTATTTTATGCTTCTGGCGTTGACCTCTTAGGCCCTAACTATTCGATCTGGTGGAACAACGCCCTAGAGTGAAGCCTAGGTTGCCTGGAACGTAGAAATGAACATCACTTTCACACGGGTTGCCATTATGCCTGTTATAGGATGGAAACACGGTTGTATTTTTATTGTATTTTATACTTCAGGCGTCGACTTCTGAGGCTGTAGCTATTCCATATGGTGGACCAATGCCCTAGAGTGAAGCCAAGGATGCCCGGATCGTAGAAATGACCATAACTTTTACACTGGTAGCAATTATTCGTTTTGTACAATGGAAAAACTGTTCTATTTATTTTGTATTTAATGCTTCGGGCGATGGCTTCTAAGGCCCTAACTGTTTGATCTGGTGGAGCAACGCCCTAGAGTGAAGCCTAGGTTGGCCGGAACGTAGAAATGACCATAACTTTCACACTGGCTGCTATTATTCGTTTTATACGATGGAAAAACTGTTATATTTATATTGCATTTTATGCTTCTGGCGTTGACTTCTTAGGCCCTAACTATTCGATCTGGTGGAACAACGCCCTAGAGTGAAGCCTAGGTTGCCTGGAACGTAGAAATGACCATCGCTTTCACACTGGCTGCTATTATTCGTTTTATACGATGGAAAAACTGTTATATTTATATTGTATTTTATGCTTCTGGCGTTGACCTCTTAGGCCCTAACTATTCGATCTGGTGGAACAACGCCCTAGAGTGAAGCCTAGGTTGCCTGGAACGTAGAAATGACCATCACTTTCACACGGGTTGCCATTATGCCTGTTATAGGATGGAAAGACGGTTGTATTTTTATTGTATTTTATACTTCAGGCGTCGACTTCTGAGGCTGTAGCTATTCGATATGGTGGACCAATGCCCTAGAGTGAAGCCTAGGTTGCCCGGATCGTAGAAATGACCATTACTTTGACACTGGTTGCAGTTATTCATTTTATACGATGGAAAAACTGTTGTACTTATATTGTATTTTATGCTTCTGGCGTTGACTTCTTAGGCCGTAACTATTCGATCTGGTGGAACAACGCCCTAGAGTGAAGCCTAGGTTGCCCGGAACGTAGGACATACCATTACATTCACACTGGCTGCAATTACTCCTATTATACGATGGAAAAACTGTTGTACTTTTATTGTATTTTATGCTTCTGGCGTTTAATTCTAAGTCCCTAGCTATTCGATCTGGTGGAACAACACCCTACAGTGAAGCCTAGGTTGCCCGGAAAGCATATATGACCATAACCTACACACAGGTTGCAATTATTCGTTTTATACGATGGAAAGACTGTTCGACTTGTTTTGTAGTTTATGTTTCTCGCGCTGACTTCTACGGCCCTAACTCTTCGATCTGGTTTAGCAACGGCCTGGAGTGAAGCCTAGGTTGCCCGCAGCGTAGGACATACCTTTACCTTCACACTGGTTGCAATTATTCCTGTTATACGATGGAAAAACTGTTGTATTTATATCGTATTTTATGCTTCAAGCGTAGACTTCTGAGGTCCTAGCTACTCGAGCTGGTGGAGCAACGCCCTAGAGTGAAGCCTAGGTTGCCCGGAACGTAGAAGTGACCATAACTTCCACACTGGCTGCTATTATTCGTTTTATACGATGGAAAAACTGTTATATTTATATTGTATTTTATGCTTCTGGCGTTGACCTCTTATGCCCTAACTATTCGATCTGGTGGAACAACTCCCTAGAGTGAAGCCTAGGTTGCCTGGGACGTAGAAATGACCATCACTTTCACACGGGTTGCCATTATGCCTGTTATAGGATGGAAAGACGGTTGTATTTTTATTGTATTTTATACTTCAGGCGTCGACTTCTGAGGCCGCAGCTATTCGATGTGGTGGAAGAACGCCATAGAGTGAAGCGTAGGTCGCCCGGAACGTAGAAATGACCATCACTTTCAAACTGTTTGCAATTAATCCTGTTATACGATGGAAAAACAGTTGTATTTATATTGCATTTTATGCTTCTGGCGTTCACTTCCTAGGCCCTAACTATTCGATCTGGTGGAACAACGGCCTAGGGTGAAGCCTAGGTTGCCCGGAACGTAGAAATGACCATAACTTTTACACTGGTAGCAATTATTCGTTTTATACAATGGAAAAACTGTTCTATTTATCTTGTATTTAATGCTTCGGGCGTTGGCTTCTAAGGCCCTAACTGTTTGATCTGGTGGAGCAACGCCCTAGAGTGAAGCCTAGGTTGGCCGGAACGTAGAAATGACCATAACTTTCACACTGGCTGCTATTATTCGTTTTATACGATGGAAAAACTGTTACATTTATATTGCATTTTATGCTTCTGGCGTTGACTTCTTAGGCCCTAACTATTCGATCTGGTGGAACAACGCCCTAGAGTGAAGCCTAGGTTGCCTGGATCGTAGAAATTACCATCACTTTCACACTGGCTGCTATTATTCGTTTTATACGATGGAAAAACTGTTATATTTATATTGTATTTTATGCTCCTGGCGTTGACCTCTTAGGCCCTAACTATTCGATCTGGTGGAACAACGCCCTAGAGTGAAGCCTAGGTTGCCTGGAACGTAGAAATGACCATCACTTTCACACGGGTTGCCATTATGCCTGTTATAGGATGGAAAGACGGTTGTATTTTTATTGTATTTTATACTTCAGGCGTCGACTTCTGAGGCTGTAGCTATTCGACATGGTGGACCAATGCCCTCGAGTGAAGCCTAGGTCGCCCGGAACGTAGAAATGACCATCACCTTCAAACTGTTTGCAATTAATCCTGTTATACGATGGAAAAACAGTTGTATTTATATTGCATTTTATGCTTCTGGCGTTCACTTCCTAGGCCCTAACTATTCGATCTGGTGGAACAACGGCCTAGAGTGAAGCCTAGGTTGCCTGGAACGTAGAAATGACCAGAACTTTCACACTGGTTGCTATTATTCGTTCTATACGATGGAAAAACTGTTATATTTATATTGTACCTTATGCTTCTGGCGATGACTCCTTAGGCCCTACCAATTCGATCTGGTGGAACAACGTCCTAGAGTGAGGCCTAGGTTGCCCGGAACGTAGAAATGACCATCACTTTCACACGGGTTGCAATTATTCCTATTATAGGATGAAAAGGCTGTTGTATTTTTATTGTATTTTATGCTTCAGGCGTTGACTTCTGAGGCCGTAGCTATTCGATGTGGTGGAGGAACGCCACAGAGTGAAGCCTAGGTTGCCCGGAACGTAGAAATGACCATAACTTTCATACTGGTTGCAATTATTCGTTTTATATGATGGAAGAACTGTTGTATTTATATTGTATTTTATGCTGCTGGCGTTCACTTCTTAGGCCCTAACTATTCGAGCTGGTGGAACAACGCCCTGGGGTGAAGTCTAGGTTGCTCGGAATGTAGAAATGACCATAACATTCACACTGGTTGAAATTATTCGTTTTATACGATGGAAAAACTGTTACATTTATATTGTATTTTATGCTTCTGGCGTTGATTTCTTAGGCCATAACTATTCAATCTGGTGGTACAACGTCCTAGAGTGAGGCCTAGGTTGCCCGGAACGTAGAAATGACCATCACTTCCATACTGGTAGAATTTATTCGTTTTATACGATGGAAAAACTGTTGTATTTATATTGTATTTTATGCTTCTGGCGTTGACTTCTAAGGCACTAACTATTCGATCTGGTGGAGCAACGCCCTAGAGTGAAGCCTAGGTTTCACGGAAAGTAGAAATGACAATAACTTTCACACTGGTTGCAATTATTCGTTTTATACGATGGAAAAGCTGTTGCATCTTTATTGTATTTTATGCTTCTGTCGTTGACGTCTAAGGCCGTAGCTATTAGATGTGGTGGAGCAACGCACTAGAGTGACGCCTAGGTTGCCCGGAACGTAGAAATGACCATTACCTTCGAAATGTTTGCAATTATTCGTTTTATACGATGGAAAAACTGTAGTACTTATATCGTATTTTATGCTTCTGGCGTTGACTTCTTATGCCCTAACTATTCTATCTGTTGGAACAACGCCATAGGGTGGAGCCTAGGTTGCCGGAACGTAGAAATGACCAGTACTTTCACACTGTTTGCAGTTATTCCTGTTATTCGATGGAAAAACTGTTGCATCTTTATTGTATTTTATGCTTCTGGCGTTGACTTCTAAGGCCGTAGCTATTAGATGTGGTGGAGCAACGCCGTAGAGTGACGCCCAGGTTGCCCGGAACGTAGAAATGTCCATTACTTTCACACTGGTTGCTATTATTCGTTTTATACGATGGAAAAACTGTTATACTTATATTGTATTTTATGCTTCTGGCGTTGACTTCTTAGGCCCTAACTATTCGATCTGGTGGAACAACGCCCTAGAGTGAAGCCTAGGTTGCCTGGAACGTAGAAATGACCATCACTTTCACACTGGCTGCTATTATTCGTTTTATACGATGGAAAAACTGTTATATTTATATTGTATTTTATGCTTCTGGCGTTGACCTCTTAGGCCCTAACTATTCGATCTGGTGGAACAACGCCCTAGAGTGAAGCCTAGGTTGCCTGGAACGTAGAAATCAACATCACTTTCACACGGGTTGCCATTATGCCTGTTATAGGATGGAAACACGGTTGTATTTTTATTGTATTTTATACTTCAGGCGTCGACTTCTGAGGCTGTAGCTATTCCATATGGTGGACCAATGCCCTAGAGTGAAGCCTAGGATGCCCGGATCGTAGAAATGACCATAACTTTTACACTGGTAGCAATTATTCGTTTTGTACAATGGAAAAACTGTTCTATTTATTTTGTATTTAATGCTTCGGGCGTTGGCTTCTAAGGCCCTAACTGTTTGATCTGGTGGAGCAACGCCCTAGAGTGAAGCCTAGGTTGGCCGGAACGTAGAAATGACCATAACTTTCACACTGGCTGCTATTATTCGTTTTATACGATGGAAAAGCTGTTATATTTATATTGCATTTTATGCTTCTGGCGTTGACTTCTTAGGCCCTAACTATTCGATCTGGTGGAACAACGCCCTAGAGTGAAGCCTAGGTTGCCTGGAACGTAGAAATGACCATCACTTTCACACTGGCTGCTATTATTCGTTTTATACGATGGAAAAACTGTTATATTTATATTGTATTTTATGCTTCTGGCGTTGACCTCTTAGGCCCTAACTATTCGATCTGGTGGAACAACGCCCTAGAGTGAAGCCTAGGTTGCCTGGAACGTAGAAATGACCATCACTTTCACACGGGTTGCCATTATGCCTGTTATAGGATGGAAAGACGGTTGTATTTTTATTGTATTTTATACTTCAGGCGTCGACTTCTGAGGCTGTAGCTATTCGATATGGTGGACCAATGCCCTAGAGTGAAGCCTAGGTTGCCCGGATCGTAGAAATGACCATTACTTTGACACTGGTTGCAGTTATTCATTTTATACGATGGAAAAACTGTTGTACTTATATTGTATTTTATGCTTCTGGCGTTGACTTCTTAGGCCCTAACAATTCGATCTGGTGGAACAACGCCCTAGAGTGAAGCCTAGGTTGCCCGGAACGTAGGACATACCGTTACATTCACACTGGCTGCAATTACTCCTGTTATACGATGGAAAAACTGTTGTACTTTTATTGTATTTTATGCTTCTGGCGTTTAATTCTAAGTCCCTAGCTATTCGATCTGGTGGAGCAACACCCTACAGTGAAGCCTAGGTTGCCCGGAACGTATATATGACCATAACCTACACACAGGTTGCAATTATTCGTTTTATACGATGGAAAGACTGTTCGACTTGTTTTGTAGTTTATGTTTCTGGCTCTGACTTCTACGGCTCTAACTCTTCGATCTGGTTTAGCAACGGCCTGGAGTGAAGCCTAGGTTGCCCGGAGCGTAGGACATATCTTTACCTTCACACTGGTTGCAATTATTCCTGTTATACGATGGAAAAACTGTTGTATTTGTATCGTATTTTATGCTTCAAGCGTAGACTTCTGAGGTCCTAGCTACTCGAGCTGGTGGAGCAACGCCCTAGAGTGAAACCTAGGTTGCCCGGAACGTAGAAATAACCATTACTTTCACACTGGTTGCAATTATTCCTGTTATACAATGGAAAAACTGTTGTATTTTTATTGTATTTTGTGCTTCTGGCGTTTAATTCTAAGTCCCTAGCTATTCGATATGGTGGAGCAATGCCCTAGAGTGAAGCCTAGGTTGGCCGGAACGTAGAAATGACCATAACTTTCACACTGGCTGCTATTATTCGTTTTATACGATGGAAAAACTGTTATATTTATATTGCATTTTATGCTTCTGGCGTTGACTTCTTAGGCACTAACTATTCGATCTGGTGGAACAACGCCCTAGAGTGAAGCCTAGGTTGCCTGGAACGTAGAAATGACCATCACTTTCACACTGGCTGCTATTATTCGTTTTATACGATGGAAAAACTGTTATATTTATATTGTATTTTATGCTTCTGGCGTTGACCTCTTAGGCCCTAACTATTCGATCTGGTGGAACAACTCCCTAGAGTGAAGCCTAGGTTGCCTGGGACGTAGAAATGACCATCACTTTCACACGGGTTGCCATTATGCCTGTTATAGGATGGAAAGACGGTTGTATTTTTATTGTATTTTATACTTCAGGCGTCGACTTCTGAGGCCGCAGCTATTCGATGTGGTGGAAGAACGCCATAGAGTGAAGCGTAGGTCGCCCGGAACGTAGAAATGACCATCACTTTCAAACTGTTTGCAATTAATCCTGTTATACGATGGAAAAACAGTTGTATTTATATTGCATTTTATGCTTCTGGCGTTCACTTCCTAGGCCCTAACTATTCGATCTGGTGGAACAACGGCCTAGGGTGAAGCCTAGGTTGCCCGGAACGTAGAAATGACCATAACTTTTACACTGGTAGCAATTATTCGTTTTATACAATGGAAAAACTGTTCTATTTATCTTGTATTTAATGCTTCGGGCGTTGGCTTCTAAGGCCCTAACTGTTTGATCTGGTGGAGCAACGCCCTAGAGTGAAGCCTAGGTTGGCCGGAACGTAGAAATGACCATAACTTTCACACTGGCTGCTATTATTCGTTTTATACGATGGAAAAACTGTTACATTTATATTGCATTTTATGCTTCTGGCGTTGACTTCTTAGGCCCTAACTATTCGATCTGGTGGAACAACGCCCTAGAGTGAAGCCTAGGTTGCCTGGAACGTAGAAATTACCATCACTTTCACACTGGCTGCTATTATTCGTTTTATACGATGGAAAAACTGTTATATTTATATTGTATTTTATGCTCCTGGCGTTGACCTCTTAGGCCCTAACTATTCGATCTCGTGGAACAACGCCCTAGAGTGAAGCCTAGGTTGCCTGGAACGTAGAAATGACCATCACTTTCACACGGGTTGCCATTATGCCTGTTATAGGATGGAAAGACGGTTGTATTTTTATTGTATTTTATACTTCAGGCGTCGACTTCTGAGGCTGTAGCTATTCGACATGGTGGACCAATGCCCTCGAGTGAAGCCTAGGTCGCCCGGAACGTAGAAATGACCATCACCTTCAAACTGTTTGCAATTAATCCTGTTATACGATGGAAAAACAGTTGTATTTATATTGCATTTTATGCTTCTGGCGTTCACTTCCTAGGCCCTAACTATTCGATCTGGTGGAACAACGGCCTAGGGTGAAGCCTAGGTTGCCCGGAACGTAGAAATGACCATAACTTTTACACTGGTAGCAATTATTCGTTTTATACAATGGAAAAACTGTTCTATTTATATTGCATTTTATGCTTCTGGCGTTGACTTCTTAGGCCCTAACTATTCGATCTGGTGGAACAACGCCCTAGAGTGAAGCCTAGGTTGCCTGGAACGTAGAAATGACCAGAACTTTCACACTGGTTGCTATTATTCGTTCTATACGATGGAAAAACTGTTATATTTATATTGTACCTTATGCTTCTGGCGATGACTCCTTAGGCCCTACCAATTCGATCTGGTGGAACAACGTCCTAGAGTGAGGCCTAGGTTGCCCGGAACGTAGAAATGACCATCACTTTCACACGGGTTGCAATTATTCCTATTATAGGATGAAAAGGCTGTTGTATTTTTATTGTATTTTATGCTTCAGGCGTTGACTTCTGAGGCCGTAGCTATTCGATGTGGTGGAGGAACGCCACAGAGTGAAGCCTAGGTTGCCCGGAACGTAGAAATGACCATAACTTTCATACTGGTTGCAATTATTCGTTTTATATGATGGAAGAACTGTTGTATTTATATTGTATTTTATGCTGCTGGCGTTCACTTCTTAGGCCCTAACTATTCGAGCTGGTGGAACAACGCCCTGGGGTGAAGTCTAGGTTGCTCGGAATGTAGAAATGACCATAACATTCACACTGGTTGAAATTATTCGTTTTATACGATGGAAAAACTGTTATATTTATATTGTATTTTATGCTTCTGGCGTTGATTTCTTAGGCCATAACTGTTCAATCTGGTGGTACAACGTCCTAGAGTGAGGCCTAGGTTGCCCGGAACGTAGAAATGACCATCACTTCCATACTGGTAGAATTTATTCGTTTTATACGATGGAAAAACTGTTGTATTTATATTGTATTTTATGCTTCTGGCGTTGACTTCTAAGGCACTAACTATTCGATCTGGTGGAGCAACGCCCTAGAGTGAAGCCTAGGTTTCACGGAAAGTAGAAATGACAATAACTTTCACACTGGTTGCAATTATTCGTTTTATACGATGGAAAAGCTGTTGCATCTTTATTGTATTTTATGCTTCTGTCGTTGACGTCTAAGGCCGTAGCTATTAGATGTGGTGGAGCAACGCACTAGAGTGACGCCTAGGTTGCCCGGAACGTAGAAATGATCATTACCTTCGAAATGTTTGCAATTATTCGTTTTATACGATGGAAAAACTGTAGTACTTATATCGTATTTTATGCTTCTGGCGTTGACTTCTTATGCCCTAACTATTCTATCTGTTGGAACAACGCCATAGGGTGGAGCCTAGGTTGCCGGAACGTAGAAATGACCATAACTTTCACACTGGATGCTATTATTCGTTTTATATAATGGAAGAACTGTTGTATTTATATTGTATTTTATGCTGCTGGCGTTCACTTCTTAGGCCCTAACTATTCGATCTGGTGGAGCAATGCCTCAGAGTTAAGTCTAGGATGCCCGAAACGCCGAAATGGTCATTACTTTCACGCTTGTTGAAATTATTCCTGTTATACGATGAAAAGGCTGTTGTATTTGTATTGTATTTTATGCTTCAGGCGTAGGCTTCTAAGGCCGTAGCTATTCGATATAGTGGAGCACGGCCCTAGAGTGAAGCCTAGGATGCTCGGAACGTAGAAATGACCACTACTTTCACACTGTTTGCAATTATTCATTTAATACGATGGAAAAGCTGTTGCATTTATATCGTATTTTATGCTTCGGGCGTTGACTTCTTAGGCCCTAACACTTCGATCTGGTGGAGCAACGCCCTACAGTGAAGCCTAGGTTGCCCGGAACGTAGATATGACCATAACCTTCACACAGGTTGCAATTATTCGTTTTATACGGTGTAACGGCTGTTGTATTTATATTGTATTTTATGCCTCTGGCGTTGGCTTCTAATGCCGTAGCTATTAGATGTGGTGGAGCAACGCCCTAGAGTGACGCCTAGGGTGCTCGGAACGTAGAAATGACCATTACTTTCACACTGGTTGCAATTATTCGTTTTATACGATGGAAAAGCTGTTGTATTTATATCGTATTTTATGATTCTGGTGATGACTTCTTAGGCCGTAACTATTCGATCTGGTGGAGCAACGCCCTGGAGTGAAGCCTAGGTTGCGCGGAACGTAGAATTGGCCATCACTTTCAAACTGGTTGCAATTATTCCTGTTATATGATGGAAACACTGTTGTATTTTTATTGCATTTTATGCTTCGGGCGTTGACTTCTAAGGCCCTAACTATTCCATCTGTTGGAGCAACGGCCTAGGGTGAAGCCTAGGTTGCTCGGAAAGTAGAAATGACCATAACTTTCGTACTGGTTGCAATTATTCGTTTTATACGATGGAAAAACTGTTGTATTTATATTGTATTTTATGCTTCGGGCGTTGACTTCGAAGGCCCTAACTATTCAATCTGTTGGGTCAACGCCCTAGAGTGAAGCCTAGGTTGCTCGGAATGTAGAAATGACTTTAACTTACGCTGGTTCCAATTATTCGTTTTATACGATGGAAAAGCTGTTGTATTTTGTATCGTATTTTATGCTTCGTGCGTTTACTTCTAAGGCCCTCAGTATTCGATCTGGTGGAGCAACGCCCTAGAGTGAAACCTAGGTTGCCCGGAACGTAGAAATAACCACAGCTTTCATACTTGTTGCAATTATTCGTTTTATACGATGGAAAAACTGTTGTATTTATATTGTTTTTTATGCTTCTGGCGTTGACTTCTAAGGCCCTAACTATTCAATCTGTTGGAGCAACGCCCTAGGGTGTAGCGTAGGTTGCCCGGAAAGTAGAAATGACCACAACTTTCATACTGGTTGCAATTATTCGTTTTATACGATATAAAAACTGTTGTATTTATATTGTATTTTATGCTTCTGGCGTTCACTTCTTAGGCCCTAACCATTCGATCTGGTGGAGCAACGCCCTAGAGTGAAGCCTAAGTTGCCCGGAACGTAGCAATTACCATCACTTTCAGACTGATTGCAAATATTCCTGTTATATGATGGAAAAACTGTTGTATTTTTATTGCATTATATGCTTCGGGCATTAACTTCTAAGGCCCTAGCTATTCAATCTGTAAGAGCAACGACCTAGGGTGTAGCCTAGGTTGCCCGTAACGTAGAAATGACCATAGCTTTCTTACTGGTTGCAATTATTCGTTTTAAACGATGGAAAAACTGTTGTATTTATATTGTATTTTATGCTTCTGGCTTTGAATTCTAAGGCCCTAGCTGTTCGATCTAGTGGAGCAACGCCCTAGAGTGAAGCCAAGGTTGCTCGGAAAGTAGAAATGACCATAAGTTTCATACTGGTTGCAATTATTCGTTTTATACGATGGAAAAACTGTTGTATTTATATTGTATTTTATGCTTCTGGCGTTTACTTCTAAGGACATAACTATTCAATCTGTTGGAGCAACGCCATAGGGTGAAGCCTAGGTTGCTCGGAAAGTAGAAATGATCATAAGTTTCATACTGGTTGCAATTATTCGTTTTATACGATGGAAAAGCTGTTGTATTTATATTGTGTTTTATGATTTTGGCGTTGACTTCTAAGGCACTAACTATTCGATCTGTTGGAGCAACGCCCTAGAGAGAAGCCTAGGTTGCCCGGGACGTAGAATTGGCCATCACTTTCAAACTGGTTGCAATTATTCCTGTTATATGATGGAAGCACTGTTGTATTTTAATTGCATTTTATGCTTCGGGCGTTGACTTCTAAGGCCCTAACAATTCAATCTGTTGGAGCAACGCCTCGGGTGAAGCCTAGCTTGCTAGGAAAGTAGAAATGAACATAAGTTTCATACTGGTTGCAATTATTCGTTTTTACGATGGAAAAGCTGTTGTATTTATATCGTATTTTATGCTTCTGGCGTTGACTTCTTGGGCCGTAACTATTCGGTCTGGTGGAGCACCGCCCTGGAGTGTAACCTAGGTTGCCCGGAACGTAGAATTGGCCATCACTTTCAAACTGGTTGCAATTATTCCTGTTATATGATCGAAACACTGTTGTATTTTTTTTGCATTTTATGGTTCGGGCGTTGACTTCTAAGGCCCTAACTATTCAATCCGTTGGAGCAACGCCCTAGAGTGACGCCTAGGGTGCTTGGAACGTAGAAATGACCATTACTTTCACACTGGTTGCAATTATTCGTTTTATACGATGGAAAAACTGTTGTATTTATATTGTATTTTATGCTTCTGGCGTTGACTTCAAAGGCACTGACTATTCGATCTGGTGGAGCAACGCCCTAGAGTGAAGCCTAGGTTCCTCGGAATGTGGAAATGACCATTACTTTCACACTGGTTGCAATTATTCGTTTTATACGATGGAAAAGCTGTTGTATTTATATCGTATTTTATGCTTCTGGCGTTTACTTCTAAGGACCTAACTATTAGATCTGGTGGAGCAACGCCCTCGAGTGGATCCTAGGTTGCCCGGAACGTAGAAATGACCATATCTTTCACACTGGTTGCTATTATTCGTTCTATACGATGGAAAAACTGTTGTATTTATATCGTATTTTATGCTTCTGGCGTTGACTTCTTAGGCCGTAACTATTCGGTCTGGTGGTGCAACGCACTGGAGTGAAACCTAGGTTGCCCGGAACGTAGAATTGGCCATCACTTTCAAACTGGTTGCAATTATTCGTTTTATACGATGCAAACGCTGTTGTATTTATATCGTATCTTATGCTTATGGCGTTTACTTCTAAGGACCAAACTATTCGATCTGGTGGAGCAACGCGCTAGAGTGAATCCTAGGTTGCTGGGAATGTAGAAATGACCATAACTTTCACACTGGTTGCAATTATTCGTTTTATTCGATGGAAACGCTGTTGTATTTATATCGTATTTTATGCTTCTGGCGTTTACTTCTAAGGACATAACTATTCAATCTGTTGGAGCAACCCCATAGGGTGAAGCCTAGGTTGCTCGGGAAGTAGAAATGACCATAAGTTTCATACTGGTTGCAATTATTCGTTTTATACGATGGAAAAGCTGTTGTATTTATATTGTGTTTTATGCTTTTGGCGTTGACTTCTAAGGCACTAACTATTCGATCTGGTGGAGCAACGCCCTAAAGTGAAGCCTAGGTTGCCCGGGACGTAGAATTGGTATTCACTTTCAAGCTGGTTGCAATTATTCCTGTTATATTATGGTAACACTGTTGTATTTTTATTGCATTTTATGCTTCGGGCGTTGACTTCTAAGGCCCTAACCATTCAATCTGTTGGAGCAAGGCCCTAGGGTGAAGCCTAGGTTGCTCGGAAGGTAGAAATGACCATAAGTATCATACTGGTTGCAAATTGTTCCTGCTATACGATGGAAAAACTGCTGCATCTTTATTGTATTTTATGCTTCTGGCGTTGACTTCTAAGGCCCTAACTATTCGATCAGGTGGAGCAACGCCCTATTGTGAAGCCTATGTTGCTCGGAATGTAGAAATGACCATAACTTTCACACTGGTTGCAATTATTCGTTTTATACGATGGAAAAACTGTTCTATTTATTTTGCATTTTATGCTCCCGGCATTGACTTCTAAGGCCCTAACTATTCAATCTGTTGGAGCAGCGCCCCAGGGTGTAGTCTAGGTTGCCCGGAAAGTAGAAATGACCATATCTTTGATACTGGTTGCAATTATTCGTTTTATACGATGAAAAAACTGTTGCATTTATATTGTATTTTTTGCTTCTGGCGTTCACTTCTTAGGCCCTAACTATTCGATCTGGTGGAACAACGCCCTAGGGTGAAGCCTAGGTTGCCCGGAACGTAGAAATGACCATAACTTTTATACTGGTAGCAATTATTCGTTTTATACAATGGAAAAACTGTTCTATTTATTTTGCATTTTATGCTTCGGGCGTTGACGTCTAAGGCCCTAACTAATTGATCTGGTGGAGCAGCGCCCTAGAGTGAAGCCTAGATTGCCCGGAACGTTGAAATTACCATAACTTTCACACTGATTGCTATTATTCGTTTTATACGATGGAAAAACTGTTATATTTATATTGTATTTTATGCTTCTGGCGTCCACTTCTTAGGCCCTAACTATTCGATCTGGTCGAACAACACCGTAGAGTGAAGCCTAGGTTGCCCGGAACGTAGAAATGACCATAACTTTCACACTGGTTGCTATTATTCGTTTTATACGATGGAAAAGCTGTCGTATTTATATTGTATTTTATGCCTCTGGCGTTGACTTCTAATGCCGTAGCTATTAGATGTGGTGGAGCAACGCCCTAGAGTGACGCCTAGGGTGCTCGGAACGTAGAAATGACCATTCCTTTCGCACTGGTTGCAACTATTCGTTTTATACGATGGAAAAGCTGTTGTATTAAATCGTATTTTATGCTTCTGGCGTTGACTTCTTAGGCCGTAACTATTCGATCTGGTTGAGCAACGCCCTGGAGTGAAACCTAGGTTACCCGGAACGTAGAATTGGCCATCACTTTCAAACTGGTTGCAATTATTCCTGTCATATGATGGATACACTCTCGTATTTTTTTTGCATTTTATGGTTGGCGCGTTGACTTCTAAGTCCCTAACTATTCAATCTGTTGGAGCAACGCCCTAGGGTGAAGCCTAGGTTGCTCGGAACGTAGAAATGACCATAACTTTTACACTGGCAGCAATTATTCGTTTTATACAATGGAAAAACTGTTATATTTATATTGTATTTTATGCTTCTGGCGTTGACTTCTGAGGCCGTTGCTATTCGATGTGGTGGAAGAACGCCATAGAGTGAAGCCTAGGTAGCCCGGACCGTAGAAATGTCCATATCTTTCGCACTGTTTGCAATTATTCATTTTATACGATGGCAAAGCTGTTGTATTTATATTGTATTTTATGCTTCTGGCGTTGACTTCTTAGGCCCTAACTATTCGATCTGGTGGAGCAATGCCTCAGAGATAAGTCTAGGATGCCCGAAACGCCGAAATGCTCATTACTATCACGCATGTTGCAATTATTCCTGTTATACGATGAAAAGACTGTTGTATTTTTATTGTATTCTATGTTTCAGTCGTAGACTTCTAAGGCCGCAGCTACTCGATATGTTGGAGCACCGCCCTAGAGTGAACCCTAGGTTGCTCGGAACGTAGAAATGTCCACTACTTTCACACTGTTTGCAATTATTCATTTAATGCGATGGAAATGCTGTTGTATTTATATCGTATTTTATGCTTCGGGCGTTGACTTCTTAGGCCCTAACATTTCGATCTGGTGGAGCAACGCCCTACAGTGTAGCCTAGGTTGCCCGGAACGTAGATATGACCATAACGTTCACACAGGTTGCAATTATTCGTTTTATACGGTGTAAAGGCTGTTGTATTTATTTTGTATTTTATTCTTCTGGTGTTGACTTCTTAGGCCGTAACTATTCGATCTGGTGGAGCAACGCCCTGGAGTGAAACCTAGGTTGCCCGGCACGTAGAAATGACCACTACTATCACACTGGTTGCAAATTATTCCTGCTATACGATGGAAAAACTGTTGCATCTTTATTGTATTTTATGCTTCTGGCGCTGACTTCTAAGGCCCTAACTACTCGATCAGGTGGAGCAACGCCCTCGAGTGAAGCCTAGGTTGCTCGGAATGTAGAAATGACCAGAACTTTCACACTGGTTGCAATTATTCGTTTTATACGATGGAAAAGCTGTTGCATCTTTATCGTATTTTATGCTTCTGGGGTTGACTTCTTAGGCCGTAACTATTCGATCTGGTGGAGCAACGCCCTGGAGTGAAACCTAGGTTGCCCGGTACGTAGAAATGACCACTACTAACACACTGGATGCAAATTATTACTGCTATACGATGGAAAAATTCCTGCATCTTTATTGTATTTTATGCTCCTGGCGTTGACTTCTAAGGCCCTAACTATTCGATCAGGTGGAGCAACGCCCTAGAGTGAAGCCTAGGTTGCTCGGAATGTAGAAATGACCATTACTTTCACACTGGCAGCAATTATTCGTTTTATGCGATGGAACAACTGTTCTATTTATTTTGCATTTTATGCTTCCGGCATTGACTTCTAAGGCCCTAACTATTCAATCTGTTGGAACAACGCCCTAGAGTGAAGCCTAGGTTGCCTGGAACGTAGAAATGGCCATCACTTTCACACGGGTTGCAATTATTCCTGTTATAGGATGGAAAGACTGTTGTATTTTTATTGTATTTTATACTTCAGGCGTTGACTTCTGAGGCCGTAGCTATTCGATGTGGTGGAAGAACGCCATACTGTGAAGCCTAGGTTGCCCGGAACGTGGAAATGAGCATAAGTTTCACACTGGTTGCAATTATTCGTTTTATAGGATGGAAAAACCGTTGCATCTTTATTGTACTTTATGCTTCTGGCGTTGACTTCTTAGGCCGTAACTATTCGTACTGGTGGAGCAACGCCCTGGAGTGAAACCTAGGTTGCCCGGTACGTAGAAATGACCATAAGTATCATACTGGTTGCAAATTGTTCCTGCTATACGATGGAAAAACTGCTGCATCTTTATTGTATTTTATGCTTCTGGCGTTGACTTCTAAGGCCCTAACTATTCGATCAGGTGGAGCAACGCCCTATTGTGAAGCCTATGTTGCTCGGAATGTAGAAATGACCATAACTTTCACACTGGTTGCAATTATTCGTTTTATACGATGGAAAAACTGTTCTATTTATTTTGCATTTTATGCTCCCGGCATTGACTTCTAAGGCCCTAACTATTCAATCTGTTGGAGCAGCGCCCCAGGGTGTAGTCTAGGTTGCCCGGAAAGTAGAAATGACCATATCTTTGATACTGGTTGCAATTATTCGTTTTATACGATGAAAAAACTGTTGCATTTATATTGTATTTTTTGCTTCTGGCGTTCACTTCTTAGGCCCTAACTATTCGATCTGGTGGAACAACGCCCTAGGGTGAAGCCTAGGTTGCCCGGAACGTAGAAATGACCATAACTTTTATACTGGTAGCAATTATTCGTTTTATACAATGGAAAAACTGTTCTATTTATTTTGCATTTTATGCTTCGGGCGTTGACGTCTAAGGCCCTAACTAATTGATCTGGTGGAGCAGCGCCCTAGAGTGAAGCCTAGATTGCCCGGAACGTTGAAATTACCATAACTTTCACACTGATTGCTATTATTCGTTTTATACGATGGAAAAACTGTTATATTTATATTGTATTTTATGCTTCTGGCGTCCACTTCTTAGGCCCTAACTATTCGATCTGGTCGAACAACACCGTAGAGTGAAGCCTAGGTTGCCCGGAACGTAGAAATGACCATAACTTTCACACTGGTTGCTATTATTCGTTTTATACGATGGAAAAGCTGTCGTATTTATATTGTATTTTATGCCTCTGGCGTTGACTTCTAATGCCGTAGCTATTAGATGTGGTGGAGCAACGCCCTAGAGTGACGCCTAGGGTGCTCGGAACGTAGAAATGACCATTCCTTTCGCACTGGTTGCAACTATTCGTTTTATACGATGGAAAAGCTGTTGTATTAAATCGTATTTTATGCTTCTGGCGTTGACTTCTTAGGCCGTAACTATTCGATCTGGTTGAGCAACGCCCTGGAGTGAAACCTAGGTTACCCGGAACGTAGAATTGGCCATCACTTTCAAACTGGTTGCAATTATTCCTGTCATATGATGGATACACTCTCGTATTTTTTTTGCATTTTATGGTTGGCGCGTTGACTTCTAAGTCCCTAACTATTCAATCTGTTGGAGCAACGCCCTAGGGTGAAGCCTAGGTTGCTCGGAACGTAGAAATGACCATAACTTTTACACTGGCAGCAATTATTCGTTTTATACAATGGAAAAACTGTTATATTTATATTGTATTTTATGCTTCTGGCGTTGACTTCTGAGGCCGTTGCTATTCGATGTGGTGGAAGAACGCCATAGAGTGAAGCCTAGGTAGCCCGGACCGTAGAAATGTCCATATCTTTCGCACTGTTTGCAATTATTCATTTTATACGATGGCAAAGCTGTTGTATTTATATTGTATTTTATGCTTCTGGCGTTGACTTCTTAGGCCCTAACTATTCGATCTGGTGGAGCAATGCCTCAGAGATAAGTCTAGGATGCCCGAAACGCCGAAATGCTCATTACTATCACGCATGTTGCAATTATTCCTGTTATACGATGAAAAGACTGTTGTATTTTTATTGTATTCTATGTTTCAGTCGTAGACTTCTAAGGCCGCAGCTACTCGATATGTTGGAGCACCGCCCTAGAGTGAACCCTAGGTTGCTCGGAACGTAGAAATGTCCACTACTTTCACACTGTTTGCAATTATTCATTTAATGCGATGGAAATGCTGTTGTATTTATATCGTATTTTATGCTTCGGGCGTTGACTTCTTAGGCCCTAACATTTCGATCTGGTGGAGCAACGCCCTACAGTGTAGCCTAGGTTGCCCGGAACGTAGATATGACCATAACGTTCACACAGGTTGCAATTATTCGTTTTATACGGTGTAAAGGCTGTTGTATTTATTTTGTATTTTATTCTTCTGGTGTTGACTTCTTAGGCCGTAACTATTCGATCTGGTGGAGCAACGCCCTGGAGTGAAACCTAGGTTGCCCGGCACGTAGAAATGACCACTACTATCACACTGGTTGCAAATTATTCCTGCTATACGATGGAAAAACTGTTGCATCTTTATTGTATTTTATGCTTCTGGCGCTGACTTCTAAGGCCCTAACTACTCGATCAGGTGGAGCAACGCCCTCGAGTGAAGCCTAGGTTGCTCGGAATGTAGAAATGACCAGAACTTTCACACTGGTTGCAATTATTCGTTTTATACGATGGAAAAGCTGTTGCATCTTTATCGTATTTTATGCTTCTGGGGTTGACTTCTTAGGCCGTAACTATTCGATCTGGTGGAGCAACGCCCTGGAGTGAAACCTAGGTTGCCCGGTACGTAGAAATGACCACTACTAACACACTGGATGCAAATTATTACTGCTATACGATGGAAAAATTCCTGCATCTTTATTGTATTTTATGCTCCTGGCGTTGACTTCTAAGGCCCTAACTATTCGATCAGGTGGAGCAACGCCCTAGAGTGAAGCCTAGGTTGCTCGGAATGTAGAAATGACCATTACTTTCACACTGGCAGCAATTATTCGTTTTATGCGATGGAACAACTGTTCTATTTATTTTGCATTTTATGCTTCCGGCATTGACTTCTAAGGCCCTAACTATTCAATCTGTTGGAACAACGCCCTAGAGTGAAGCCTAGGTTGCCTGGAACGTAGAAATGGCCATCACTTTCACACGGGTTGCAATTATTCCTGTTATAGGATGGAAAGACTGTTGTATTTTTATTGTATTTTATACTTCAGGCGTTGACTTCTGAGGCCGTAGCTATTCGATGTGGTGGAAGAACGCCATACTGTGAAGCCTAGGTTGCCCGGAACGTGGAAATGAGCATAAGTTTCACACTGGTTGCAATTATTCGTTTTATAGGATGGAAAAACCGTTGCATCTTTATTGTACTTTATGCTTCTGGCGTTGACTTCTTAGGCCGTAACTATTCGTACTGGTGGAGCAACGCCCTGGAGTGAAACCTAGGTTGCCCGGTACGTAGAAATGACCACTACTATCACACTGGTTGCAAATTGTTCCTGCTATACGATGGAAAAACTGCTGCATCTTTATTGTATTTTATGCTTCTGGCGTTGACTTCTAAGGCCCTAACTATTCGATCAGGTGGAGCAACGCCCTAGAGTGAAGCCTATGTTGCTCGGAATGTAGAAATGACCATAACTTTCACACTGGTTGCAATTATTCATTTTATACGATGGAAAAACTGTTGTACTTATATTGTGTTTTATTCTTATGGCGTTGAATTCTCAGTCCCTAGCTATTCGGTCTGGTGGAGCAACGCCCTAGAGTGACGCCTAGGTTGCTCGGAGCGTAGAAATGACCATTACTTACACACTGGTTGCAATTATTCCTGTTATACGATGGAAAAGCAGTTGTATTTTAATTGTATTTTATGCTTTTAGCGATGAATTATAAGTCCCTAGCTATTCGATCTGGAGGAGCAACGCCCTAGAGTGACGCATAGGTTGCTCGGAACGTAGAAATGACCATTTCTTTCACACTGGTTGCAATTATTCGTTTTATACGATGGTAAAGCTGTTGTATTTATATCCTATTTTATGCTTCTGGCGTTGACTTCTTAGGACATAACTATTCGATCTGGTGGAGCAGCGCCCTAGAGTGAAGCCTAGGTTGCTCGGAATGTAGAAATGACCATAACTTTCACAATGGTTGCAATTATTCGTTTTATACGATGGAAAAGCTGTTGTATTTATATCGTATTGTATGCTTCTGGCGTTGACTTCTAAGGACCTAACTATTCGATCTGGAGGAGCAACGCCCTAGAGTGACGCCTAGGTTGCTCGGAACGTAGAAATGACCATTACTTTCACACTGGTTGCAATTATTCGTTTTATACGATGGTAAAGCTGTTGTATTTATATCGTATTTTATGCTTCTGATGTTGACCTCTTAAGACATAACTATTCGATCTGGTGGAGCAACGCCCTGGAGTGAAACCTAGGTTGCCCGGAACGTAGAAATGACCATTACTTTCACACTGGTTGCAATTATTCCAGTTATACGATGGAAAAACTGTTGTATTTTAATTGTATTTTATGCTTTTAGCGATGAATTATAAGTCCCTAGCTATTCGATCTGGTGGAGCAACGCCCTAGAGTGACGCCTAGGTTGCTCGGAACGTAGAAGTGACCATTACCTTCACACTGGTAGCAATTATTCGTTCTATACGATGGAAAAACTGTTCTATTTATTTTGCATTTTATGCTCCCGGCATTGACTTCTAAGTCCCTAACTATTCAATCTGTTGGAGCAGCGCCCCAGGGTGTAGTCCAGGTTGCCCGGAAAGTAGAAATGACCATATCTTTGATACTGGCTGCAATTATTCGTTTTATACGATGAAAAAACTGTTGCATTTATATTGTATTTTATGCTTCTGGCGTTCACTTCTTAGGCCCTAACTATTCGATCTGGTGGAACAACGCCCTAGGGTGAAGCCTAGGTTGCCCGGAACGTAGAAATGACCATAACTTTTATACTGGTAGCAATTATTCGTTTTATACAATGGAAAAACTGTTCTATTTATTTTGCATTTTATGCTTCGGGCGTTGACGTCTAAGGCCCTAACTAATTGATCTGGTGGAGCAGCGCCCTAGAGTGAAGCCTAGATTGCCCGGAACGTTGAAATGACCATAACTTTCATACTGGTTGCAATTATTCGTTTTATACGATGAAAAAACTGTTGTATTTATATTGTATTTTGTGCTTCTGGCGTTGCCTTCTTAGGCCCTAACTATTCGATCTTGTGGAACAACGGCCTAGAGTGAAGCCTAGGTTGCCTGGAACGTAGAAATGACCATCACTTTCACACGGGTTGCAATTATTCCTGTTATAGGATGGAAAGACTGTTGTATTTTTATTGTATTTTATACTTCAGGCGTTGACTTCTGAGGCCGTACCTATTCGATGTGGTGGAAGAACGCCATACTGTGAAGCCTAGGTTGCCCGGAACGTAGAAATGAGCATAAGTTTCATACTGGTTGCAATTACTCGTTTTATACGATGGAAAGACTGTTGTATTTATATTGGATTTTTGCTTCTGGCGTTCACTTCTTAGGCCCTAACTATTCGATCTGGTGGAACAACGCCCTAGGGTGAAGCCTAGGTTGTCCGGAACGTAGATATGACCATAACCTTCACACAGGTTGCAATTATTCGTTTTATACGGTGTAAAGGCTGTTGTATTTATTTTGTATTTTATTCTTCTGGTGTTGACTTCTTAGGCCGTAACTATTCGATCTGGTGGAGCAACGCCCTGGAGTGAAACCTAGGTTGCTCGGAATGTAGAAATGACCATAACTTTCACACTGGTTGCAATTATTCGTTTTATACGATGGAAAAGCTGTTGCATCTTTATCGTATTTTATGCTTCTGGCGTTGACTTCTTAGGCCGTAACTATTCGATCTGGTGGAGCAACGCCCTGGAGTGAAACCTAGGTTGCCCGGTACGTAGAAATGACCACTACTATCACACTGGATGCAAATTATTCCTGCTATACGATGGAAAAGTTGCTGCATCTTTATTGTATTTTATGCTCCTGGCGTTGACTTCTAAGGCCCTAACTATTCGATCAGGTGGAGCAACGCCCTAGAGTGAAGCCTATGTTGCTCGGAACGTCGAAATGACCATAACTTTTACACTGGCAGCAATTATTCGTTTTATACAATGGAAAAACTGTTCTATTTATTTTGTATTTTATGCTTCGGGCGTTGACATCTAAAGCCCTAACTGTTTGATCTGGTGGAGCAACGCCATAGAGTGAAGCCTAGGTTGCCCGGAACGTAGATATGACCATTACCTTCACACAGGTTGCAATTATTCGTTTTATACGGTGTAAAGGCTGTTGTATTTATATCGTATTTCATACTTCTGGCGTTGACTTCTAAGGACCTAACTATTCGATCCGGTGGAGCAGCGCCGTAGAGTGAAGCCTAGGTTGCTCGGAATGTAGAAATGACCATAACTTTCACACTGGTTGCAATTATTCGTTTTATACGATGGAAAAACTGTTGCATCTTTATCGTATTTTATGCTTCTGGCGTTGACTTCTAAGGCCCTAACTATTCGATCAGGAGGAGCAACGCCCTAGAGTGAAGCCTAGGTTGCTCGGAATGTAGAAATGACCATAACTTTCACACTGTTTGCAATTATTCCTTTTATACGATGGAAAAGCTGTTGTATTTATATCGTATTGTATGCTTCTGGCGTTGACTTCTAAGGACCTAACTATTCGATCTGGAGGAGCAACGCCCTAGAGTGACGCCTAGGTTGCTCGGAACGTAGAAATGACCATTTCTTTCACACTGGTTGCAATTATTCGTTTTATACGATGGTAAAGCTGTTGTATTTATATCGTATTTTATGCTTCTGATGTTGACCTCTTAAGACATAACTATTCGATCTGGTGGAGCAACGCCCTGGAGTGAAACCTAGGTTGCCCGGAACGTAGAAATGACCATTACTTTCACACTGGTTGCAATTATTCCAGTTATACGATGGAAAAACTGTTGTATTTTAATTGTATTTTATGCTTTTAGCGATGAATTATAAGTCCCTAGCTATTCGATCTGGTGGAGCAACGCCCTAGAGTGACGCCTAGGTTGCTCGGAACGTAGAAGTGACCATTACCTTCACACTGGTAGCAATTATTCGTTCTATACGATGGAAAAACTGTTGTATTTATATTGTATTTTATGCTTCTGGCGTTGCCTTCTTAGGCCCTAACTATTCGATCTTGTGGAACAACGGCCTAGAGTGAAGCCTAGGTTGCCTGGAACGTAGAAATGACCATCACTTTCACACGGGTTGCAATTATTCCTGTTATAGGATGGAAAGACTGTTGTATTTTTATTGTATTTTATACTTCAGGCGTTGTCTTCTGAGGCCGTACCTATTCGATGTGGTGGAAGAACGCCATACTGTGAAGCCTAGGTTGCCCGGAACGTAGAAATGAGCATAAGTTTCATACTGGTTGCAATTACTCGATTTATACGATGGAAAGACTGTTGTATTTATATTGGATTTTTGCTTCTGGCGTTCACTTCTTAGGCCCTAACTATTCGATCTGGTGGAACAACGCCCTAGGGTGAAGCCTAGGTTGTCCGGAACGTAGATATGACCATAACCTTCACACAGGTTGCAATTATTCATTTTATACGGTGTAAAGGCTGTTGTATTTATTTTGTATTTTATTCTTCTGGTGTTGACTTCTTAGGCCGTAACTATTCGATCTGGTGGAACAACGCCGCAGAGTGAAGCGTAGGTTTCCCGGAACGTAGAAATGACCATTACTTTCACACTGTTTGCAATTATCCCTTTTATATGATGGAAAAGCTGTTGTATTTATATCGTATTTCATACTTCTGGCGTTGACTTCTAAGGACCTAACTATTCGATCCGGTGGAGCAGCGCCATAGAGTGAAGCCTAGGTTGCTCGGAATGTAGAAATGACCATTACTTTCACACTGGTTGCAATTATTCGTTTTACACGATGGTAAAGCTGTTGTATTTATATCGTATTTTATGCTTCTGGCGTTGACTTCTTAGGACATAGCTATTCGATCTGGTGGAGCAACGCCCTGGAGTGAAACCTAGGTTGCCCGGTACGCAGAAATGACCACTACTATCACACTGGTTGCAAATTATTCCTGCTATACGATGGAAAAACTGTTGCATCTTTATTGTATTTTATACTTCTGGCGTTGACTTCTAAGGCCCTAACTATTTGATCTGGTGGAGCACCGCCCTAGAGTAAAGCCTAGGTTACCCTGAACGTAGAAATGACCATATCTTCCACACTGGTAGCCATTATTCGTTTTATACGATGGAAAATGTGTTTTATTTACTCTGTATTTTATGCTTCGGGCGTTGACTTCTAAGGCCCTAACTGTTTGATCTGGTGGAACGACGCCCTAGAGTGAAGCCTAGGTTGCCCGGAACGTAGAAATGACCATAACTTTCACACTGTTTGCTATTATTCGTTTTATACAATGGAAAAACTGTTATATTTATATTGTATTTTATGCTTCTGGCGTTGACTTCTGAGGCCGTTGCAATTCGATGTGGTGGAAGAACGCCATAGAGTGAAGCCTAGGTAGCCCGGACCGTAGAAATGTCCATATCTTTCGCACTGTTTGCAATTATTCATTTTATACGATGGCAAAGCTGTTGTATTTATACTGTATTTTATGCTTCTGGCGTTGACTTCTTAGGCCCTAACTATTCGATCTGGTGGAGCAATGCCTCAGAGATAAGTCTAGGATGCCCGAAACGCCGAAATGCTCATTACTATCACGCATGTTGCAATTATTCCTGTTATACGATGAAAAGACTGTTGTATTTTTATTGTATTCTATGTTTCAGTCGTAGACTTCTAAGGCCGCAGCTACTCGATATGTTGGAGCACCGCCCTAGAGTGAACCCTAGGTTGCTCGGAACGTAGAAATGACCACTACTTTCACACTGTTTGCAATTATTCATTTAATGCGATGGAAATGCTGTTGTATTTATATCGTATTTTATGCTTCGGGCGTTGACTTCTTAGGCCCTAACATTTCGATCTGGTGGAGCAACGCCCTACAGTGTAGCCTAGGTTGCCCGGAACGTAGATATGACCATAACGTTCACACAGGTTGCAATTATTCGTTTTATACGGTGTAAAGGCTGTTGTATTTATTTTGTATTTTATTCTTCTGGTGTTGACTTCTTAGGCCGTAACTATTCGATCTGGTGGAGCAACGCCCTGGAGTGAAACCTAGGTTGCCCGGCACGTAGAAATGACCACTACTATCACACTGGTTGCAAATTATTCCTGCTATACGATGGAAAAACTGTTGCATCTTTATTGTATTTTATGCTTCTGGCGCTGACTTCTAAGGCCCTAACTACTCGATCAGGTGGAGCAACGCCCTCGAGTGAAGCCTAGGTTGCTCGGAATGTAGAAATGACCAGAACTTTCACACTGGTTGCAATTATTCGTTTTATACGATGGAAAAGCTGTTGCATCTTTATCGTATTTTATGCTTCTGGGGTTGACTTCTTAGGCCGTAACTATTCGATCTGGTGGAGCAACGCCCTGGAGTGAAACCTAGGTTGCCCGGTACGTAGAAATGACCACTACTAACACACTGGATGCAAATTATTACTGCTATACGATGGAAAAATTCCTGCATCTTTATTGTATTTTATGCTCCTGGCGTTGACTTCTAAGGCCCTAACTATTCGATCAGGTGGAGCAACGCCCTAGAGTGAAGCCTAGGTTGCCTGGAACGTAGAAATGGCCATCACTTTCACACGGGTTGCAATTATTCCTGTTATAGAATGGAAAGACTGTTGTATTTTTATTGTATTTTATACTTCAGGCGTTGACTTCTGAGGCCGTAGCTATTCGATGTGGTGGAAGAACGCCATACTGTGAAGCCTAGGTTGCCCGGAACGTGGAAATGAGCATAAGTTTCACACTGGTTGCAATTATTCGTTTTATAGGATGGAAAAACCGTTGCATCTTTATTGTACTTTATGCTTCTGGCGTTGACTTCTTAGGCCGTAACTATTCGTACTGGTGGAGCAACGCCCTGGAGTGAAACCTAGGTTGCCCGGTACGTAGAAATGACCACTACTATCACACTGGTTGCAAATTATTCCTGCTATACCATGGAAAAACTGTTGCATCTTTATTGTATTTTATGCTTCTGGCGTTGACTTCTAAGGCCCTAACTATTCGATCAGGTGGAGCAACGCCCTCGAGTGAAGCCTAGGTTGCTCGGAATGTAGAAATGACCGTAACTTTCACACTGTTTGCAATTATTCCTTTTATACGATGGAAAAGATGTTGTATTTATATCGTATTTTATGCTTCTGGCGTTGACTTCTAAGGACCTGACTATTCGATCTGGTGGAGCAACGCCCTAGAGTGAAGCCTAGGTTGCTCGGAATGTAGAAATGACCATAACTTTCACACTGGTTGGAATTATTCGTTTTATACGATGGAAAAGCTGTTGTATTTATATTGTATTTTATGCCTCTGGCGTTGACTTCTAATGCCGTAGCTATTAGATGTGGTGGAGCAACGCCCTAGAGTGACGCCTAGGGTGCTCGGAACGTAGAAATGGCCATTCCTTTCGCACTGGTTGCAACTATTCGTTTTATACGATGGAAAAGCTGTTGTATTAAATCGTATTTTATGCTTCTGGCGTTGACTTCTTAGGCCGTAACTATTCGATCTGGTGCAGCAACGCCCTGGAGTGAAACCTAGGTTACCCGGAACGTAGAATTGGCCATCACTTTCAAACTGGTTGCAATTATTCCTGTCGTATGATGAAAACACTCTCGTATTTTTTTTGCATTTTATGGTTGGGGCGTTGACTTCTAAGTCCCTAACTATTCGATCTGGAGGAGCAACGCCCTAGAGTGACGCCTAGGTTGCTCGGAACGTAGAAATGACCATTACTTTCACACTGGTTGCAATTATTCGTTTTATACGATGGTAAAGCTGTTGTATTTATATCGTATTTTATGCTTCTGATGTTGACCTCTTAAGACATAACTATTCGATCTGGTGGAGCAACGCCCTGGAGTGAAACCTAGGTTGCCCGGAACGTAGAAATGACCATTACTTTCACACTGGTTGCAATTATTCCAGTTATACGATGGAAAAACTGTTGTATTTTAATTGTATTTTATGCTTTTAGCGATGAATTATAAGTCCCTAGCTATTCGATCTGGTGGAGCAACGCCCTAGAGTGACGCCTAGGTTGCTCGGAACGTAGAAGTGACCATTACCTTCACACTGGTAGCAATTATTCGTTCTATACGATGGAAAAACTGTTCTATTTATTTTGCATTTTATGCTCCCGGCATTGACTTCTAAGGCCCTAACTATTCAATCTGTTGGAGCAGCGCCCCAGGGTGTAGTCCAGGTTGCCCGGAAAGTAGAAATGACCATATCTTTGATACTGGTTGCAATTATTCGTTTTATACGATGAAAAAACTGTTGCATTTATATTGTATTTTATGCTTCTGGCGTTCACTTCTTAGGCCCTAACTATTCGATCTGGTGGAACAACGCCCTAGGGTGAAGCCTAGGTTGCCCGGAACGTAGAAATGACCATAACTTTTATACTGGTAGCAATTATTCGTTTTATACAATGGAAAAACTGTTCTATTTATTTTGCATTTTATGCTTCGGGCGTTGACGTCTAACGCCCTAACTAATTGATCTGGTGGAGCAGCGCCCTAGAGTGAAGCCTAGATTGCCCGGAACGTTGAAATGACCATAACTTTCATACTGGTTGCAATTATTCGTTTTATACGATGAAAAAACTGTTGTATTTATATTGTATTTTATGCTTCTGGCGTTGCCTTCTTAGGCCCTAACTATTCGATCTTGTGGAACAACGGCCTAGAGTGAAGCCTAGGTTGCCTGGAACGTAGAAATGACCATCACTTTCACACGGGTTGCAATTATTCCTGTTATAGGATGGAAAGACTGTTGTATTTTTATTGTATTTTATACTTCAGGCGTTGACTTCTGAGGCCGTAGCTATTCGATGTGGTGGAAGAACGCCATACTGTGAAGCCTAGGTTGCCCGGAACGTGGAAATGAGCATAAGTTTCACACTGGTTGCAATTATTCGTTTTATAGGATGGAAAAACCGTTGCATCTTTATTGTACTTTATGCTTCTGGCGTTGACTTCTTAGGCCGTAACTATTCGTACTGGTGGAGCAACGCCCTGGAGTGAAACCTAGGTTGCCCGGTACGTAGAAATGACCACTACTATCACACTGGTTGCAAATTATTCCTGCTATACCATGGAAAAACTGTTGCATCTTTATTGTATTTTATGCTTCTGGCGTTGACTTCTAAGGCCCTAACTATTCGATCAGGTGGAGCAACGCCCTCGAGTGAAGCCTAGGTTGCTCGGAATGTAGAAATGACCATAACTTTCACACTGTTTGCAATTATTCCTTTTATACGATGGAAAAGATGTTGTATTTATATCGTATTTTATGCTTCTGGCGTTGACTTCTAAGGACCTGACTATTCGATCTGGTGGAGCAACGCCCTAGAGTGAAGCCTAGGTTGCTCGGAATGTAGAAATGACCATAACTTTCACACTGGTTGGAATTATTCGTTTTATACGATGGAAAAGCTGTTGTATTTATATTGTATTTTATGCCTCTGGCGTTGACTTCTAATGCCGTAGCTATTAGATGTGGTGGAGCAACGCCCTAGAGTGACGCCTAGGGTGCTCGGAACGTAGAAATGGCCATTCCTTTCGCACTGGTTGCAACTATTCGTTTTATACGATGGAAAAGCTGTTGTATTAAATCGTATTTTATGCTTCTGGCGTTGACTTCTTAGGCCGTAACTATTCGATCTGGTGCAGCAACGCCCTGGAGTGAAACCTAGGTTACCCGGAACGTAGAATTGGCCATCACTTTCAAACTGGTTGCAATTATTCCTGTCGTATGATGCAAACACTCTCGTATTTTTTTTGCATTTTATGGTTGGGGCGTTGACTTCTAAGTCCCTAACTATTCAATCTGTTGGAGCAACGCCCTAGGATGAAGCCTAGGTTGCTCGGAACGTCGAAATGACCATAACTTTTACACTGGCAGCAATTATTCGTTTTATACAATGGAAAAACTGTTCTATTTATTTTGTATTTTATGCTTCGGGCGTTGACATCTAAAGCCCTAACTGTTTGATCTGGTGGAGCAACGCCTTAGAGTGAAGCCTAGGTTGCCCGGAACGTAGATATGACCATTACCTTCACACAGGTTGCAATTATTCGTTTTATACGGTGTAAAGGCTGTTGTATTTATATCGTATTTCATACTTCTGGCGTTGACTTCTAAGGACCTAACTATTCGATCCGGTGGAGCAGCGCCCTAGAGTGAAGCCTAGGTTGCTCGGAATGTAGAAATGACCATAACTTTCACAATGGTTGCAATTATTCGTTTTATACGATGGAAAAGCTGTTGTATTTATATCGTATTGTATGCTTCTGGCGTTGACTTCTAAGGACCTAACTATTCGATCTGGAGGAGCAACGCCCTAGAGTGACGCCTAGGTTGCTCGGAACGTAGAAATGACCATTACTTTCACACTGGTTGCAATTATTCGTTTTATACGATGGTAAAGCTGTTGTATTTATATCGTATTTTATGCTTCTGATGTTGACCTCTTAAGACATAACTATTCGATCTGGTGGAGCAACGCCCTGGAGTGAAACCTAGGTTGCCCGGAACGTAGAAATGACCATTACTTTCACACTGGTTGCAATTATTCCAGTTATACGATGGAAAAACTGTTGTATTTTAATTGTATTTTATGCTTTTAGCGATGAATTATAAGTCCCTAGCTATTCGATCTGGTGGAGCAACGCCCTAGAGTGACGCCTAGGTTGCTCGGAACGTAGAAGTGACCATTACCTTCACACTGGTAGCAATTATTCGTTCTATACGATGGAAAAACTGTTCTATTTATTTTGCATTTTATGCTCCCGGCATTGACTTCTAAGGCCCTAACTATTCAATCTGTTGGAGCAGCGCCCCAGGGTGTAGTCCAGGTTGCCCGGAAAGTAGAAATGACCATATCTTTGATACTGGTTGCAATTATTCGTTTTATACGATGAAAAAACTGTTGCATTTATATTGTATTTTATGCTTCTGGCGTTCACTTCTTAGGCCCTAACTATTCGATCTTGTGGAACAACGCCCTAGGGTGAAGCCTAGGTTGCCCGGAACGTAGAAATGACCATAACTTTTATACTGGTAGCAATTATTCGTTTTATACAATGGAAAAACTGTTCTATTTATTTTGCATTTTATGCTTCGGGCGTTGACGTCTAACGCCCTAACTAATTGATCTGGTGGAGCAGCGCCCTAGAGTGAAGCCTAGATTGCCCGGAACGTTGAAATGACCATAACTTTCATACTGGTTGCAATTATTCGTTTTATACGATGAAAAAACTGTTGTATTTATATTGTATTTTATGCTTCTGGCGTTGCCTTCTTAGGCCCTAACTATTCGATCTTGTGGAACAACGGCCTAGAGTGAAGCCTAGGTTGCCTGGAACGTAGAAATGACCATCACTTTCACACGGGTTGCAATTATTCCTGTTATAGGATGGAAAGACTGTTGTATTTTTATTGTATTTTATACTTCAGGCGTTGACTTCTGAGGCCGTACCTATTCGATCAGGTGGAGCAACGCCCTCGAGTGAAGCCTAGGTTGCTCGGAATGTAGAAATGACCATAACTTTTATACTGGTAGCAATTATTCGTTTTATACAATGGAAAAACTGTTCTATTTATTTTGCATTTTATGCTTCGGGCGTTGACGTCTAACGCCCTAACTAATTGATCTGGTGGAACAACGCCCTAGGGTGAAGCCTAGGTTGTCCGGAACGTAGATATGACCATAACCTTCACTCAGGTTGCAATTATTCGTTTTATACGGTGTAAAGGCTGTTGTATTTATTTTGTATTTTATTCTTCTGGTGTTGACTTCTTAGGCCGTAACTATTCGATCTGGTGGAGCAACGCCCTGGAGTGAAACCTAGGTTGCCCGGCACGTAGAAATGACCACTACTATCACACTGGTTGCAAATTATTCCTGCTATACGATGGAAAAACTGTTGCATCTTTATTGTATTTTATGCTTCTGGCGCTGACTTCTAAGGCCCTAACTATTCGATCAGGTGGAGCAACGCCCTCGAGTGAAGCCTAGGTTGCTCGGAATGTAGAAATGACCATAACTTTCACACTGGTTGCAATTATTCGTTTTATACGATGGAAAAGCTGTTGCATCTTTATCGTATTTTATGCTTCTGGCGTTGACTTCTTAGGCCGTAACTATTCGATCTGGTGGAGCAACGCCCTGGAGTGAAACCTAGGTTGGCCGGTACGTAGAAATGACCACTACTATCACACTGGATGCAAATTATTCCTGCTATACGATGGAAAAATTGCTGCATCTTTATTGTATTTTATGCTCCTGGCGTTGACTTCTAACTATTCGATCAGGTGGAGCAACGCCCTAGAGTGAAGCCTAGGTTGCTCGGAATGTAGAAATGACCATTACTTTCACACTGGCAGCAATTATTCGTTTTATGCGATGGAAAAGCTGTTCTATTTATTTTGCATTTTATGCTTCCGGCATTGACTTCTAAGGCCCTAACTATTCAATCTGTTGGAGCAACGCCCTAGGGTGAAGTCTAGATTGCCCGGAAAGTAGAAATGACCATAACTTTCATCCTGGTTGCAATTATTCGTTTTATATGATGGTAAAACTGTTGTATTTATAATGTATTTTATGATTCTGGCGTTGACTTCTAAGGCCCTAGCTATTCGGTTTGGTGGAGCAACGCCCTAGGGTGGAACCTAGGTTGCCCGGTACGTAGAAATGACCATTACTTTCACACTGTTTGCAAATATACATTATATATAATGGAAACTCTGTTGTATTTATGTTGTATTTTAAGCTTCTGGCGTTGACTTCTTAGGCCCTAACTATTTGATCTTGTGGAGCACCGCCCTAGAGTGAAGCCTATCTTGCCCGAAACGTAGAACTGACGATAACTTCCACACTGGTTGCAATTATTCGCTTTATACAATGCAAAAGCTGTTGTATTCATATCGTATTTTATGCTTCTGGCGTTGACTCCTTAGGCCCTAACTATTCCATCTGGTGGAACAACGCTCTAGGGTAAAGCCCAGATTGCGCGGGACGTAGAAATGACCATAACTTTCACACTGGTAGCAATTATTCGTTTTGTACGATGGAAAAACTGTTTTATTTATTTTGTATTTTATGCTTCGGGCGTTGACTTCTAAGGCCCTAACTATTCGATCTGGTGGAGCAACGCCCTAGAGTGAAGCCTAGGTTGCCCGGAACGTAGAAACGACCATAACTTTCACACTGGTTTCAATTATTCGTTTTATACGATGGAAAAACTGTAGCATCTTTATCGTATTTTATGCTTCTGGCGTGGACTTCTAAGGCCCTAACTATACGATCTGGTGGAGCAACGCCCTAGAGCGAAGCCTAGGCTCCCCGGAACGTAGAAATGACCATAACTTTCGCACTGGTTGCAAATATTCCTGTTCTACGATGGACAAACTGTTGTATTTATATCGTATTTTATACTTCTGGCGTTGACTTCTAAGGACCTAACTATTCGATCTGGTGGAGCAACGCTCTAGAGTGATGTCTAGGTTGCTCGGAATGTAGGAATGACCATAAATTTCACACTGGTTTCAATTATTCGTTTTATACGATGGAAAAACTGTTGCATCTTTATCGTATTTTATGCTTCTGGCGTGGACTTCTAAGGCCCTAACTATTCGATCTGGTGGAGCAACGCCCTAGAGCGAAGCCTAGGTTGCCCGGAACGTAGAAATGACCATTACTTTTACACTGGTAGCAATTATTCGTTCTATACAATGGAAAAACTGTTGGATTTATATTGTATTTTATGCTTCTGGCGTTGACTTCTAAGGCGCTAGCTGTTCGATCTAGTGGAGCAACGCCCTAGAGTGAAGCCTAGCTTGCTCGGAATGTGGAAATGACCATAAGTTTCATACTGGTTGCAATTATTTGTTTCATACGATGGAAAACCTGTTGTATTTATATTGTATTTTATGCTTCTGGCGTTGACTTCTACGGCACTAACTATTCGATCTGGGGGAGCAACGCCCTAGAGTGAAGCCTAGGTTGCCCGGAACGTAGAAATGACCATAACTTCCACACTGGTTGCAATTATTCGTTTTATACGATGGAAAAGCTGTTGTATTTATATCGTATTTTATGCATCTGGTGTTTACTTCTTAGGCCCTGACTATTCCATCTGGTGGAACAACGCCCTAGGGTAAAGCCCAGGTTGCACGGAACGTAGAAATGACCATAACTGTCACACTGGTAGCAATTATTCGTTTTATACGATGGAAAAACTGTTTTACTTATTTTGTATTTTATGCTTCGGGCGTTGACATCTAAGGCCCTAACTATTCGATCTGGTGGAGCAACGCCCTAGTGTGAAGCCTAGGTTGCCGGAACGTAGAAATGACCATACCTTTCACACTGGTTGCTATCATTCGTTTTATACGATGGAAAAGCTGTTATATTTATATTGCATTTTTTGCTTCTGGCGTTGACTTCTTAGGCCCTAACTGTTCGATCTGGTGGAACAACGCCATAGAGTGAAGCCTAGGTTGCCCGGAACGTAGAAATGACCATCACTTTCAAACTGTTTGCAAATATTCCTGTTATATGATGGAAAAACTGTTGTATTTTTATTGCATTTTATGCTTCGGGCATTGACTTCTAAGCTCCTAACTATTCAATCTGTTGGAGCGACGCCCTAGGGTGAAGCCTAGGTTGCCCGGAAAGTAGAAATGACCATAACCTTCACAATGGTTGCAATTATTCGTTTTGTACGATGGAAAAGCTGTTGCACCTTTATTGTTTTTTATGCATCTGGGGTTGATTTCTAAGGCCGTAGCTATTAGATGTGGTGGAGCAACGCCCCAGAGTGACGCCTAGGGTGCTCGGAACGTAGAAATGACCATAACTTTCACACTGGTTGCAATTACTCGTCTTATACGATGGAAAAGCTGTTGTATTTATTTGTATTTTATGCTCCTGGCGTTGACTTCTAAGGCCCTAACTATTCGATCAGGTGGAGCAACGCCCTCGAGTGAAGCCTAGGTTGCTCGGAATGTAGAAATGACCATAACTTTCACACTGGTTGCAATTATTCGTTTTATACGATGTTAAAGCTGTTGCATCTTCATCGTATTTTATGCTTCTGGCGTTGACTTCTTAGGCCGTAACTATTCGATCTGGTGGAGCAACGCCCTGGAGTGAAACCTAGGTTGCCCGGTACGTAGAAATGACCACTACTATCACACTGGATGCAAATTATTCCTGCTATACGATGGAAAAATTGCTGCATCTTTATTGTATTTTATGCTCCTGGCGTTGACTTCTAAGGCCCTAACTATTCGATCAGGTGGAGCAACGCCCTAGAGTGAAGCCTAGGTTGCTCGGAATGTAGAAATGACCATTACTTTCACACTGGCAGCAATTATTCGTTTTATGCGATGGAAAAACTGTTCTATTTATTTTGCATTTTATGCTTCCGGCATTGACTTCTAAGGCCCTAACTATTCAATCTGTTGGAGCAACGCCCTAGAGTGAAGCCTAGGTTGCCTGGAACGTAGAAATGACCATCACTTTCACACGGGTTGCAATTATTCCTGTTATAGGATGGAAAGACTGTTGTATTTTTATTGTATTTTATACTTCAGGCGTTGACTTCTGAGGCCGTAGCTATTCGATGTGGTGGAAGAACGCCATACTGTGAAGCCTAGGTTGCCCGGAACGTAGAAATGAGCATAAGTTTCACACTGGTTGCAATTATTCGTTTTATAGGATGGAAAAACCGTTGCATCTTTATCGTACTTTATGCTTCTGGCGTTGACTTCTTAGGCCGTAACTATTCGTACTGGTGGAGCAACGCCCTGGAGTGAAACCTAGGTTGCCCGGTACGTAGAAATGACCACTACTATCACACTGGTTGCAAATTATTCCTGCTATACCATGGAAAAACTGTTGCATCTTTATTGTATTTTATGCTTCTGGCGTTGACTTCTAAGGCCCTAACTATTCGATCAGGTGGAGCAACGCCCTCGAGTGAAGCCTAGGTTGCTCGGAATGTAGAAATGACCATAACTTTCACACTGTTTGCAATTATTCCTTTTATACGATGGAAAAGATGTTGTATTTATATCGTATTTTATGCTTCTGGCGTTGACTTCTAAGGACCTGACTATTCGATCTGGTGGAGCAACGCCCTAGAGTGAAGCCTAGGTTGCTCGGAATGTAGAAATGACCATAACTTTCACACTGGTTGGAATTATTCGTTTTATTCGATGGAAAAGCTGTTGCATCTTTATCGTATTTTATGCTTCTGGCGTTGACTTCTTAGGCCGTAACTATTCGATGTGGTGGAGCAACGCCCTGGAGTGAAACCTAGGTTGCCCGGTACGTAGAAATGACCACTACTATCACACTGGTTGCAAATTGTTCCTGCTATACGATGGAAAATCTGCTGCATCTTTATTGTATTTTATGCTTCTGGCGTTGACTTCTAAGGCCCTAACTATTCGATCAGGTGGAGCAACGCCCTAGAGTGAAGCCTATGTTGCTCGGAATGTAGAAATGACCATAACTTTCACACTGGTTGCAATTATTCATTTTATACGATGGAAAAACTGCTGTACTTATATTGTGTTTTATTCTTATGGCGTTGAATGCTAAGTCCCTAGCTATTCGGTCTGGTGGAGCAACGCCCTAGAGTGACGCCTAGGTTGCTCGGAGCGTAGAAATGACCATTACTTACACACTGGTTGCAATTATTCCTGTTATACGATGGAAAAGCTGTTGTATTTTAATTGTATTTTATGCTTTTAGCGATGAATTATAAGTCCCTAGCTATTCGATCTGGAGGAGCAACGCCCTAGAGTGACGCATAGGTTGCTCGGAACGTAGAAATGACCATTTCTTTCACACTGGTTGCAATTATTCGTTTTATACGATGGTAAAGCTGTTGTATTTATATCGTATTTTATGCTTCTGTCGTTGACTTCTTAGGACATAACTATTCGATCTGGTGGAGCAACGCCCTGGAGTGAAACCTTGGTTGCCCGGAACGTACAAATGACATTTACTTACACACTGGTTGCAATTATTCCTGTTATACGATGGAAAAATTGTTGTATTTTAATTGTATTTTATGCTTTTAGCGACGAACTATAAGTCCCTAGCTATTCGATCTGGCGGGGCAACATCCTAGAGTGACGCCCAGGTTGCTCGGAACGTAGAAATGACCTTTACTTTCGCACTGGCAGCAATTATTCGTTTTATACGATGGAAAAGCTGTTCTATTTATTTTGCATTTTATGCTTCCGGCATTGACTTCTAAGGCTCTAACTATTCAATCTGTTGGAGCAACGCCCTAGGGTGAAGTCTAGGTTGCCCGGAAAGTAGAAATGACCATAACTTTCATCCTGGTTGCAATTATTCGTTTTATATGATGGTAAAACTGTTGTACTTTGATTGCATTTTATGCTTCGGGCATTGACTTCTAAGGCCCTAACTATTCAATCTGTTGGAGCAACGCTCTAGGGTGAAGCCTAGGTTGCCCGGAAAGTAGAAATGACCATAACTTTCATCCTGGTTGCAATTATTCGTTTTATATGATGGTAAAACTGTTGTATTTATAATGTATTTTATGATTCTGGCGTTGACTTCTAAGGCCCTAGCTATTCGGTTTGGTGGAGCAACGCCCTAGAGTGGAACCTAGGTTGCCCGGTACGTAGAAATGACCATTACTTTCACACTGTTTGCAAATATACATTATATATAATGGAAAATCTGTTGTATTTTTTGTTGTATTTTAAGCTTCTGGCGTTGACTTCTTAGGCCCTAACTATTTGATCTTGTGGAGCACCGCCCTAGAGTGAAGCCTATCTTGCCCGAAACGTAGAAATGACGATAACTTCCACACTGGTTGCAATTATTCGCTTTATACGATGCAAAAGCTGTTGTATTCATATCGTATTTTATGCTTCTGGCGTTGACTCCTTAGGCCCTAACTATTCCATCTGGTGGAACAACGCCCTAGGGTAAAGCCCAGATTGCGCGGAACGTAGAAATGACCATAACTTTCACACTGGTAGCAATTATTCGTTTTGTACGATGGAAAAACTGTTTTATTTATTTTGTATTTTATGCTTCGGGCGTTGACTTCTAAGGCCCTAACTATTCAATCTGGTGGAGCAACGCCCTAGAGTGAAGCCTGGGTTGCCCGGAACGTAGAAACGACCATAACTTTCACACTGGTTTCAATTATTCGTTTTATACGATGGAAAAACTGTTGCATCTTTATCGTATTTTATGCTTCTGGCGTGGACTTCTAAGGCCCTAACTATTCGATCTAGTGGAGCAACGCCCTAGAGCGAAGCCTAGGCTGCCCGGAACGTAGAAATGACCATAACTTTCGCACTGGTTGCAAATATTCCTGTTCTACGATGGACAAACTGTTGTATTTATATCGTATTTTATACTTCTGGCGTTGACTTCTAAGGACCTAACTATTCGATCTGGTGGAGCAACGCTCTAGAGTGATGTCTAGGTTGCTCGGAATGTAGGAATGACCATAAATTTCACACTGGTTTCAATTATTCGTTTTATACGATGGAAAAACTGTTGCATCTTTATCGTATTTTATGCTTCTGGCGTGGACTTCTAAGGCCCTAACTATTCGATCTGGTGGAGCAACGCCCTAGAGCGAAGCCTAGGTTGCCCGGAACGTAGAAATGACCATTACTTTTACACTGGTAGCAATTATTCGTTCTATACAATGGAAAAACTGTTCTATTTATTTTGTATTTTATGCTTCGGGCGTTGACTTCTAACGCCCTAACTGATTGATCTAGTGGAGCAACGCTCTAGAGTGAAGCCTAGATTGCCCGGAACGTTGAAATGACCATAACCTTCACACTGGTTGCTATTATTCGTTCTATACGATGGATAAACTGTTTTATTTATATTGTATTTTATTCTTATGGCGTTGACTTCTTAGGGCCTAACTATTCGATCTGGTGGAGCAACGCCCTAGAGTGAATCCTAGGTAGCCCGAAACGTAGAAATGACCATTACATTCACACTGGTTGCAATTATTCGTTTTATACGATGGAAAAACTGTTGCATCTTTACCGTATTTTATGCTTCTGGCGTGGACTTCTAAGGCCCTAACTATTCGATCTGGTGGAGCAACGCCCTAGAGTGAAACCTAGGTTGCACGGAACGTAGAAATGACCATAACTTTTACACTGGTTGCAATTATTCGTTTTATACGATGGAAAAACTGTTGCATCTTTATCGTATTTTATGCTTCTGGCGTGGACTTCTAAGGCCCTAACTATTCGATCTGGTGGAGCAACGCCCTAGAGTGATTCCTAGGTTGCCCGGAAAGTAGAAATGACCATTACATTCACACTGGTTGCAATTATTCCTGTTATACGATGGAAAAGCTGTTGTATTTTTATTGTGTTCTATGCTTCTGGCGTTTAATTCTAAGTCGCTAGCTATTTCATCTGGCGGAGCAACGACCTAGAGTGAAGCCTAGGTTGCCCGGAACGTAGAAATGACCATTACTTTCACACTGTTTGCTATTATTCATTTTGTACGATGGAAAAGCTGTTGTATTTATATTGTATTTTATGCCTCTGGCGTTGACTTCTAAGGCCGTAGCTATTAGATGTGGTGGAGCAACGCCCTAGAGTGACGCCTAGGTTGCCCGGAACGTAGAAATGACCATTACTTTCGCAATGTTTGCAACTACTCATTTTATACGATGGAATAACTGTTGTACTTATGTTGTATTTTATCCTTCTGGCGTTGAATTCAAAGTCCCTAGCTACTCGATCTGGTAGTCCAACGCCCTAGAGTGAAACCTAGGTTATCCGGAACGTAGAATTGACCAGTACATTCACACTGGTTGCTATTATTCGTTTTATACAATGGAAAAACTGTTATACTTATATTGTATTTTATGCTTCTGGCGTTGACTTCTTTGGCCCTAACTGTCCGATATGGTGGAACAACGCCCTACAGTGAAGCCTAGGATGCCCGGAACGAAGAAATGACCATCACTTTCAAACTGGTTGCAATTACTCCTGTTATATGATGGAAAAACTGTTGTATTTTTATTGCATTTTATGCATCGGGCATTGACTTCTAAGGTCGTAACTATTCAATCTGTTGGAGCAACGACCTAGGGTGAAGCCTAGGTTGCCCGGAAAGTAGAAATGACCGTAACTTTCACACTGGTTGCAATTATTCGGTTTATACGATGGAAAAGCTGTTGCATCTTTATTGTATTTTATTCTTCTGGCGTTGACTTCTAAGGCCGTAACTATTAGATGTGGTGGAGCAACGCCCTAGAGTGACGCCTAGGTTGCCCGGAACGTAGAAATGACCATTACTTTCAAAATGTTTCCAATTATTCATTTTATACGCTGGAAAAACTGTTGTATTCATATTGTATTTTATGCTTCTGGCGTTGACTTCTAAGGTACTAACTATTCGATCTGGTGGATCAACGCCCTAGGGTGAAGCCTAGGTTGGCCGGAATGTAGAAATGTCCATAACTTTCACACTGGTTGCAATTATTCGTTTTATACGATGGAAAAGCTGTTGTATTTATATCGTATTTTATGCTTCTGGCGTTGACTTCTTAGGCCGTAACTATTCGGTCTGGTGGAGCAACGCCCTGGAGTGAAACCTAGGTTGCCGGGAACGTAGAATTGGCCATCACTTTCAAACTGGTTGCAATTATTCCTGTTATATGATGGAAACACTGTTGTATTTTTTTTGCATGTTATGGTTCGGGCGTAGACTTCTAAGGCCCTAACTATTCAGTCTGTTGGAGCAACGTCCTAGAGTGAGGCCTAGGTTGCCCGGAAAGTAGAAATGACCATAAGTTTCATACTGGTTGCAATTATTCGTTTTATACGATGGAAAAACTGTTGTATTTATATTGTATTTTATGCTTCTGGCGTTGACTTCTAAGGCACTAACAATTCGATCTGGTGGAGGAACGCCCTAGAGTGAAGCCTAGGTTGCCCGGAACGTAGAATTGGCCATCACTTTCAAACTGGTTGCAATTATTCCTGTTATGTGATGGAAACACTGTTGTATTCTAATTGCATTTTATGGTTCGGGCGTTGACTTCTAAGGCCCTAACTATTCAATCCGTTGGAGCAACGCCCTAGGGTGAAGTCTAGGTGGCTCGGAGAGTAGAAATGACCATAAGTTTCATACTGGTTGCAATTATTCGTTTTATACGATGGAAACGCTGTTGTATTTATATTGTACTTTATGCCTCTGGCGTTGACTTCTAAGGCCGTAGCTATTAGAGGGGGTGTAGCAACGCCCTAGAGTGACGCCTGGGGTGCTCGGAACGTAGAAATGACCATTACTTTCACACTGGTTGCAATTATTCGTTTTAAACGATGGAAAAACTGTTGTATTTATATTGTATTTTATGCTTCTGGCTTTGAATTCTAAGGCCCTAGCTGTTCGATCTAGTGGAGCAACGCCCTAGAGTGAAGCCAAGGTTGCTCGGAAAGTAGAAATGACCATAAGTTTCATACTGGTTGCAATTATTCGTTTTATACGATGGAAAAACTGTTGTATTTATATTGTATTTTATGCTTCTGGCGTTTACTTCTAAGGACATAACTATTCAATCTGTTGGAGCAACGCCATAGGGTGAAGCCTAGGTTGCTCGGAAAGTAGAAATGATCATAAGTTTCATACTGGTTGCAATTATTCGTTTTATACGATGGAAAAGCTGTTGTATTTATATTGTGTTTTATGATTTTGGCGTTGACTTCTAAGGCACTAACTATTCGATCTGTTGGAGCAACGCCCTAGAGAGAAGCCTAGGTTGCCCGGGACGTAGAATTGGCCATCACTTTCAAACTGGTTGCAATTATTCCTGTTATATGATGGAAGCACTGTTGTATTTTAATTGCATTTTATGCTTCGGGCGTTGACTTCTAAGGCCCTAACAATTCAATCTGTTGGAGCAACGCCTCGGGTGAAGCCTAGCTTGCTAGGAAAGTAGAAATGAACATAAGTTTCATACTGGTTGCAATTATTCGTTTTTACGATGGAAAAGCTGTTGTATTTATATTGTATTTTATGCTTCTGGCGTTGACTTCAAAGGCACTGACTATTCGATCTGGTGGAGCAACGCCCTAGAGTGAAGCCTAGGTTCCTCGGAATGTGGAAATGACCATTACTTTCACACTGGTTGCAATTATTCGTTTTATACGATGGAAAAGCTGTTGTATTTATATCGTATTTTATGCTTCTGGCGTTTACTTCTAAGGACCTAACTATTAGATCTGGTGGAGCAACGCCCTCGAGTGAAGCCTAGGTTGCTCGGAATGTGGAAATGACCATAACTTTCACACTGGTTGCAATTATTCGTTTTATACGATGGAATAGCTGTTGTATTTATATCGTATTTTATGCTTCTGGCGTTGACTTCTTAGGCCGTAACTATTCGGTCTGGTGGAGCAACGCACTGGAGTGAAACCTAGGTTGCCCGGAACGTAGAATTGGCCATCACTTTCAAACTGTTTGCAATTATTCGTTTTATACGATGCAAACGCTGTTGTATTTATATCGTATCTTATGCTTATGGCGTTTACTTCTAAGGACCTAACTATTCGATCTGGTGGAGCAACGCGCTAGAGTGAATCCTAGGTTGCTGGGAATGTAGAAATGACCATAACTTTCACACTGGTTGCAATTATTCGTTTTATTCGATGGAAACGCTGTTGTATTTATATCGTATTTTATGCTTCTGGCGTTTACTTCTAAGGACATAACTATTCAATCTGTTGGAGCAACCCCATAGGGTGAAGCCTAGGTTGCTCGGGAAGTAGAAATGACCATAAGTTTCATACTGGTTGCAATTATTCGTTTTATACGATGGAAAAGCTGTTGTATTTATATTGTGTTTTATGCTTTTGGCGTTGACTTCTAAGGTACTAACTATTCGATCTGGTGGAGCAACGCCCTAGAGTGAAGCCTAGGTTGCCCGGTACGTAGAATTGGTATTCACTTTCAAGCTGGTTGCAATTATTCCTGTTATATTATGGTAACACTGTTGTATTTTTATTGCATTTTATGCTTCGGGCGTTGACTTCTAAGGCCCTAACCATTCAATCTGTTGGAGCAAGGCCCTAGGGTGAAGCCTAGGTTGCTCGGAAGGTAGAAATGACCATAAGTATCATACTGGTTGCAAATTGTTCCTGCTATACGATGGAAAAACTGCTGCATCTTTATTGTATTTTATGCTTCTGGCGTTGACTTCTAAGGCCCTAACTATTCGATCAGGTGGAGCAACGCCCTAGAGTGAAGCCTATGTTGCTCGGAATGTAGAAATGACCATAACTTTCACACTGGTTGCAATTATTCATTTTATACCATGGAAAAACTGCTGTACTTATATTGTGTTTTATTCTTATGGCGTTGAATTCTAAGTCCCTAGCTGTTCGGTCTGGTGGAGCAACGCCCTAGAGTGACGCCTAGGTTGCTCGGAGCGTAGAAATGACCATTACTTACACACTGGTTGCAATTATTCCTGTTATACGATGGAAAAGCTGTTGTATTTTAATTGTATTTTATGCTTTTAGCGATGAATTATAAGTCCCTAGCTATTCGATCTGGAGGAGCAACGCCCTAGAGTAACGCATAGGTTGCTCGGAACGTAGAAATGACCATTTCTTTCACACTGGTTGCAATTATTCGTTTTATACGATGGTAAAGCTGTTGTATTTATATCGTATTTTATGCTTCTGGCGTTGACTTCTTAGGACATAACTATTCGATCTGGTGGAGCAACGCCCTGGAGTGAAACCTTGGTTGCCCGGAACGTACAAATGACATTTACTTACACACTGGTTGCAATTATTCCTGTTATACGATGGAAAAATTGTTGTATTTTAATTGTATTTTATGCTTTTAGCGACGAACTATAAGTCCCTAGCTATTCGATCTGGCGGGGCAACATCCTAGAGTGACGCCCAGGTTGCTCGGAACGTAGAAATGACCTTTACTTTCGCACTGGCAGCAATTATTCGTTTTATACGATTGAAAAGCTGTTCTATTTATTTTGCATTTTATGCTTCCGGTATTGACTTCTAAGGCTCTAACTATTCAATCTGTTGGAGCAACGCCCTAGGGTGAAGTCTAGGTTGCCCGGAAAGTAGAAATGACCATAACTTTCATCCTGGTTGCAATTATTCGTTTTATATGATGGTAAAACTGTTGTACTTTTATTGCATTTTATGCTTCGGGCATTGACTTCTAAGGCCCTAACTATTCAATCTGTTGGAGCAACGCCCTAGGGTGAAGCCTAGGTTGCCCGGAAAGTAGAAATGACCATAACTTTCATCCTGGTCGCAATTATTCGTTTTATATGATGGTAAAACTGTTGTATTTATAATGTATTTTATGATTCTGGCGTTGACTTCTAAGGCCCTAGCTATTCGGTTTGGTGGAGCAACGCCCTAGAGTGGAACCTAGGTTGCCCGGTACGTAGAAATGACCATTACTTTCACACTGTTTGCAAATATACATTATATATAATGGAAAATCTGTTGTATTTATGTTGTATTTTAAGCTTCTGGCGTTGACTTCTTAGGCCCTAACTATTTGATCTTGTGGAGCACCGCCCTAGAGTGAAGCCTATCTTGCCCGAAACGTAGAAATGACGATAACTTCCACACTGGTTGCAATTATTCGCTTTATACGATGCAAAAGCTGTTGTATTCATATCGTATTTTATGCTTCTGGCGTTGACTCCTTAGGCCCTAACTATTCCATCTGGTGGAACAACGCCCTAGGGTAAAGCACAGATTGCGCGGAACGTAGAAATGACCATAACTTTCACACTGGTAGCAATTATTCGTTTTGTACGATGGAAAAACTGTTTTATTTATTTTGTATTTTATGCTTCGGGCGTTGACTTCTAAGGCCCTAACTATTCAATCTGGTGGAGCAACGCCCTAGAGTGAAGCCTAGGTTGCCCGGAACGTAGAAACGACCATAACTTTCACACTGGTTTCAATTATTCGTTTTATACGATGGAAAAACTGTTGCATCTTTATCGTATTTTATGCTTCTGGCGTGGACTTCTAAGGCCCTAACTATTCGATCTGGTGGAGCAACGCCCTAGAGCGAAGCCTAGGCTGCCCGGAACGTAGAAATGACCATAACTTTCGCACTGGTTGCAAATATTCCTGTTCTACGATGGACAAACTGTTGTATTTATATCGTATTTTATACTTCTGGCGTTGACTTCTAAGGACCTAACTATTCGATCTGGTGGAGCAACGCTCTAGAGTGATGTCTAGGTTGCTCGGAATGTAGGAATGACCATAAATTTCACACTGGTTTCAATTATTCGTTTTATACGATGGAAAAACTGTTGCATCTTTATCGTATTTTATGCTTCTGGCGTGGACTTCTAAGGCCCTAACTATTCGATCTGGTGGAGCAACGCCCTAGAGCGAAGCCTAGGTTGCCCGGAACGTAGAAATGACCATTACTTTTACACTGGTAGCAATTATTCGTTCTATACAATGGAAAAACTGTTCTATTTATTTTGTATTTTATGCTTCGGGCGTTGACTTCTAACGCCCTAACTGATTGATCTGGTGGAGCAACGCTCTAGAGTGAAGCCTAGATTGCCCGGAACGTTGAAATGACCATAACCTTCACACTGGTTGCTATTATTCGTTCTATACGATGGAAAAACTGTTATATTTATATTGTATTTTATTCTTATGGCGTTGACTTCTTAGGGCCTAACTATTCGATCTGGTGGAGCAACGCCCTAGAGTGAATCCTAGGTAGCCCGAAACGTAGAAATGACCATTACATTCACACTGGTTGCAATTATTCGTTTTATACGATGGAAAAACTGTTGCATCTTTACCGTATTTTATGCTTCTGGCGTGGACTTCTAAGGCCCTAACTATTCGATCTGGTGGAGCAACGCCCTAGAGTGAAACCTAGGTTGCCCGGAACGTAGAAATGACCATAACTTTTACACTGGTTGCAATTATTCGTTTTATACGATGGAAAAACTGTTGCATCTTTATCGTATTTTATGCTTCTGGCGAGGACTTCTAAGGCCCTAGCTATTCGATCTGGTGGAGCAACGCCCTAGAGTGAATCCTAGGTTGCCCCGAACGTAGAAATGACCATTACATTCACACTGGTTGCAATTATTCCTGTTATACGATGGAAAAGCTGTTGTATTTTTATTGTGTTCTATGCTTCTGGCGTTTAATTCTAAGTCGCTAGCTATTTCATCTGGCGGAGCAACGACCTAGTGTGAAGCCTAGGTTGCCCGGAACGTAGAAATGACCATTACTTTCACACTGTTTGCTATTATTCATTTTGTACGATGGAAAAGCTGTTGTATTTATATTGTATTTTATGCCTCTGGCGTTGACTTCTAAGGCCGTAGCTATTAGATGTGGTGGAGCAACGCCCTAGAGTGACGCCTAGGTTGCCCGGAACGTAGAAATGACCATTACTTTCGCAATGTTTGCAACTACTCATTTTATACGATGGAATAACTGTTGTACTTATGTTGTATTTTATCCTTCTGGCGTTGAATTCAAAGTCCCTAGCTACTCGATCTGGTAGTCCAACGCCCTAGAGTGAAACCTAGGTTATCCGGAACGTAGAAATGACCAGTACATTCACACTGGTTGCTATTATTCGTTTTATACAATGGAAAAACTGTTATACTTATATTGTATTTTATGCTTCTGGCGTTGACTTCTTTGGCCCTAACTGTCCGATATGGTGGAACAACGCCCTAGAGTGAAGCCTAGGATGCCCGGAACGAAGAAATGACCATCACTTTCAAACTGGTTGCAATTACTCCTGTTATATGATGGAAAAACTGTTGTATTTTTATTGCATTTTATGCATCGGGCATTGACTTCTAAGGTCGTAACTATTCAATCTGTTGGAGCAACGACCTAGGGTGAAGCCTAGGTTGCCCGGAAAGTAGAAATGACCGTAACTTTCACACTGGTTGCAATTATTCGGTTTATACGATGGAAAAGCTGTTGCATCTTTATTGTATTTTATTCTTCTGGCGTTGACTTCTAAGGCCGTAACTATTAGATGTGGTGGAGCAACGCCCTAGAGTGACGCCTAGGTTGCCCGGAACGTAGAAATGACCATTACTTTCAAAATGTTTCCAATTATTCATTTTATACGCTGGAAAAACTCTTGTATTCATATTGTATTTTATGCTTCTGGCGTTGACTTCTAAGGTACTAACTATTCGATCTGGTGGATCAACGCCCTAGGGTGAAGCCTAGGTTGGCCGGAATGTAGAAATGTCCATAACTTTCACACTGGTTGCAATTATTCGTTTTATACGATGGAAAAGCTGTTGTATTTATATCGTATTTTATGCTTCTGGCGTTGACTTCTTAGGCCGTAACTATTCGGTCTGGTGGAGCAACGCCCTGGAGTGAAACCTAGGTTGCCGGGAACGTAGAATTGGCCATCACTTTCAAACTGGTTGCAATTATTCCTGTTATATGATGGAAACACTGTTGTATTTTTTTTGCATGTTATGGTTCGGGCGTAGACTTCTAAGGCCCTAACTATTCAGTCTGTTGGAGCAACGTCCTAGAGTGAGGCCTAGGTTGCCCGGAAAGTAGAAATGACCATAAGTTTCATACTGGTTGCAATTATTCGTTTTATACGATGGAAAAACTGTTGTATTTATATTGTATTTTATGCTTCTGGCGTTGACTTCTAAGGCACTAACAATTCGAGCTGGTGGAGGAACGCCCTACAGTGAAGCCTAGGTTGCCCGGAACGTAGAATTGGCCATCACTTTCAAACTGGTTGCAATTATTCCTGTTATGTGATGGAAACACTGTTGTATTCTAATTGCATTTTATGGTTCGGGCGTTGACTTCTAAGGCCCTAACTATTCAATCCGTTGGAGCAACGCCCTAGGGTGAAGTCTAGGTGGCTCGGAGAGTAGAAATGACCATAAGTTTCATACTGGTTGCAATTATTCGTTTTATACGATGGAAACGCTGTTGTATTTATATTGTACTTTATGCCTCTGGCGTTGACTTCTAAGGCCGTAGCTATTAGAGGGGGTGTAGCAACGCCCTAGAGTGACGCCTGGGGTGCTCGGAACGTAGAAATGACCATTACTTTCACACTGGTTGCAATTATTCGTTTTAAACGATGGAAAAACTGTTGTATTTATATTGTATTTTATGCTTCTGGCTTTGAATTCTAAGGCCCTAGCTGTTCGATCTAGTGGAGCAACGCCCTAGAGTGAAGCCAAGGTTGCTCGGAAAGTAGAAATGACCATAAGTTTCATACTGGTTGCAATTATTCGTTTTATACGATGGAAAAACTGTTGTATTTATATTGTATTTTATGCTTCTGGCGTTTACTTCTAAGGACATAACTATTCAATCTGTTGGAGCAACGCCATAGGGTGAAGCCTAGGTTGCTCGGAAAGTAGAAATGATCATAAGTTTCATACTGGTTGCAATTATTCGTTTTATACGATGGAAAAGCTGTTGTATTTATATTGTGTTTTATGATTTTGGCGTTGACTTCTAAGGCACTAACTATTCGATCTGTTGGAGCAACGCCCTAGAGAGAAGCCTAGGTTGCCCGGGACGTAGAATTGGCCATCACTTTCAAACTGGTTGCAATTATTCCTGTTATATGATGGAAGCACTGTTGTATTTTAATTGCATTTTATGCTTCGGGCGTTGACTTCTAAGGCCCTAACAATTCAATCTGTTGGAGCAACGCCTCGGGTGAAGCCTAGCTTGCTAGGAAAGTAGAAATGAACATAAGTTTCATACTGGTTGCAATTATTCGTTTTTACGATGGAAAAGCTGTTGTATTTATATCGTATTTTATGCTTCTGGCGTTGACTTCTTGGGCCGTAACTATTCGGTCTGGTGGAGCACCGCCCTGGAGTGTAACCTAGGTTGCCCGGAACGTAGAATTGGCCATCACTTTCAAACTGGTTGAAATTATTCCTGTTATATGATCGAAACACTGTTGTATTTTTTTTGCATTTTATGGTTCGGGCGTTGACTTCTAAGGCCCTAACTATTCAATCCGTTGGAGCAACGCCCTAGAGTGACGCCTAGGGTGCTTGGAACGTAGAAATGACCATTACTTTCACACTGGTTGCAATTATTCGTTTTATACGATGGAAAAACTGTTGTATTTATATTGTATTTTATGCTTCTGGCGTTGACTTCAAAGGCACTGACTATTCGATCTGGTGGAGCAACGCCCTAGAGTGAAGCCTAGGTTCCTCGGAATGTGGAAATGACCATTACTTTCACACTGGTTGCAATTATTCGTTTTATACGATGGAAAAGCTGTTGTATTTATATCGTATTTTATGCTTCTGGCGTTTACTTCTAAGGACCTAACTATTAGATCTGGTGGAGCAACGCCCTCGAGTGAAGCCTAGGTTGCTCGGAATGTGGAAATGACCATAACTTTCACACTGGTTGCAATTATTCGTTTTATACGATGGAATAGCTGTTGTATTTATATCGTATTTTATGCTTCTGGCGTTGACTTCTTAGGCCGTAACTATTCGGTCTGGTGGAGCAACGCACTGGAGTGAAACCTAGGTTGCCCGGAACGTAGAATTGGCCATCACTTTCAAACTGGTTGCAATTATTCGTTTTATACGATGCAAACGCTGTTGTATTTATATCGTATCTTATGCTTATGGCGTTTACTTCTAAGGACCTAACTATTCGATCAGGTGGAGTAACGCGCTAGAGTGAATCCTAGGTTGCTGGGAATGTAGAAATGACCATAACTTTCACACTGGTTGCAATTATTCGTTTTATTCGATGGAAACGCTGTTGTATTTATATCGTATTTTATGCTTCTGGCGTTTACTTCTAAGGACATAACTATTCAATCTGTTGGAGCAACCCCATAGGGTGAAGTCTAGGTTGCCCGGAAAGTAGAAATGACCATAACTTTCATCCTGGTTGCAATTATTCGTTTTATATGATGGTAAAACTGTTGTACTTTTATTGCATTTTATGCTTCGGGCATTGACTTCTAAGGCCCTAACTATTCAATCTGTTGGAGCAACGCCCTAGGGTGAAGCCTAGGTTGCCCGGAAAGTAGAAATGACCATAACTTTCATCCTGGTCGCAATTATTCGTTTTATATGATGGTAAAACTGTTGTATTTATAATGTATTTTATGATTCTGGCGTTGACTTCTAAGGCCCTAGCTATTCGGTTTGGTGGAGCAACGCCCTAGAGTGGAACCTAGGTTGCCCGGTACGTAGAAATGACCATTACTTTCACACTGTTTGCAAATATACATTATATATAATGGAAAATCTGTTGTATTTATGTTGTATTTTAAGCTTCTGGCGTTGACTTCTTAGGCCCTAACTATTTGATCTTGTGGAGCACCGCCCTAGAGTGAAGCCTATCTTGCCCGAAACGTAGAAATGACGATAACTTCCACACTGGTTGCAATTATTCGCTTTATACGATGCAAAAGCTGTTGTATTCATATCGTATTTTATGCTTCTGGCGTTGACTCCTTAGGCCCTAACTATTCCATCTGGTGGAACAACGCCCTAGGGTAAAGCACAGATTGCGCGGAACGTAGAAATGACCATAACTTTCACACTGGTAGCAATTATTCGTTTTGTACGATGGAAAAACTGTTTTATTTATTTTGTATTTTATGCTTCGGGCGTTGACTTCTAAGGCCCTAACTATTCAATCTGGTGGAGCAACGCCCTAGAGTGAAGCCTAGGTTGCCCGGAACGTAGAAACGACCATAACTTTCACACTGGTTTCAATTATTCGTTTTATACGATGGAAAAACTGTTGCATCTTTATCGTATTTTATGCTTCTGGCGTGGACTTCTAAGGCCCTAACTATTCGATCTGGTGGAGCAACGCCCTAGAGCGAAGCCTAGGCTGCCCGGAACGTAGAAATGACCATAACTTTCGCACTGGTTGCAAATATTCCTGTTCTACGATGGACAAACTGTTGTATTTATATCGTATTTTATACTTCTGGCGTTGACTTCTAAGGACCTAACTATTCGATCTGGTGGAGCAACGCTCTAGAGTGATGTCTAGGTTGCTCGGAATGTAGGAATGACCATAAATTTCACACTGGTTTCAATTATTCGTTTTATACGATGGAAAAACTGTTGCATCTTTATCGTATTTTATGCTTCTGGCGTGGACTTCTAAGGCCCTAACTATTCGATCTGGTGGAGCAACGCCCTAGAGCGAAGCCTAGGTTGCCCGGAACGTAGAAATGACCATTACTTTTACACTGGTAGCAATTATTCGTTCTATACAATGGAAAAACTGTTCTATTTATTTTGTATTTTATGCTTCGGGCGTTGACTTCTAACGCCCTAACTGATTGATCTGGTGGAGCAACGCTCTAGAGTGAAGCCTAGATTGCCCGGAACGTTGAAATGACCATAACCTTCACACTGGTTGCTATTATTCGTTCTATACGATGGAAAAACTGTTATATTTATATTGTATTTTATTCTTATGGCGTTGACTTCTTAGGGCCTAACTATTCGATCTGGTGGAGCAACGCCCTAGAGTGAATCCTAGGTAGCCCGAAACGTAGAAATGACCATTACATTCACACTGGTTGCAATTATTCGTTTTATACGATGGAAAAACTGTTGCATCTTTACCGTATTTTATGCTTCTGGCGTGGACTTCTAAGGCCCTAACTATTCGATCTGGTGGAGCAACGCCCTAGAGTGAAACCTAGGTTGCCCGGAACGTAGAAATGACCATAACTTTTACACTGGTTGCAATTATTCGTTTTATACGATGGAAAAACTGTTGCATCTTTATCGTATTTTATGCTTCTGGCGAGGACTTCTAAGGCCCTAGCTATTCGATCTGGTGGAGCAACGCCCTAGAGTGAATCCTAGGTTGCCCCGAACGTAGAAATGACCATTACATTCACACTGGTTGCAATTATTCCTGTTATACGATGGAAAAGCTGTTGTATTTTTATTGTGTTCTATGCTTCTGGCGTTTAATTCTAAGTCGCTAGCTATTTCATCTGGCGGAGCAACGACCTAGTGTGAAGCCTAGGTTGCCCGGAACGTAGAAATGACCATTACTTTCACACTGTTTGCTATTATTCATTTTGTACGATGGAAAAGCTGTTGTATTTATATTGTATTTTATGCCTCTGGCGTTGACTTCTAAGGCCGTAGCTATTAGATGTGGTGGAGCAACGCCCTAGAGTGACGCCTAGGTTGCCCGGAACGTAGAAATGACCATTACTTTCGCAATGTTTGCAACTACTCATTTTATACGATGGAATAACTGTTGTACTTATGTTGTATTTTATCCTTCTGGCGTTGAATTCAAAGTCCCTAGCTACTCGATCTGGTAGTCCAACGCCCTAGAGTGAAACCTAGGTTATCCGGAACGTAGAAATGACCAGTACATTCACACTGGTTGCTATTATTCGTTTTATACAATGGAAAAACTGTTATACTTATATTGTATTTTATGCTTCTGGCGTTGACTTCTTTAGCCCTAACTGTCCGATATGGTGGAACAACGCCCTAGAGTGAAGCCTAGGATGCCCGGAACGAAGAAATGACCATCACTTTCAAACTGGTTGCAATTACTCCTGTTATATGATGGAAAAACTGTTGTATTTTTATTGCATTTTATGCATCGGGCATTGACTTCTAAGGTCGTAACTATTCAATCTGTTGGAGCAACGACCTAGGGTGAAGCCTAGGTTGCCCGGAAAGTAGAAATGACCGTAACTTTCACACTGGTTGCAATTATTCGGTTTATACGATGGAAAAGCTGTTGCATCTTTATTGTATTTTATTCTTCTGGCGTTGACTTCTAAGGCCGTAACTATTAGATGTGGTGGAGCAACGCCCTAGAGTGACGCCTAGGTTGCCCGGAACGTAGAAATGACCATTACTTTCAAAATGTTTCCAATTATTCATTTTATACGCTGGAAAAACTCTTGTATTCATATTGTATTTTATGCTTCTGGCGTTGACTTCTAAGGTACTAACTATTCGATCTGGTGGATCAACGCCCTAGGGTGAAGCCTAGGTTGGCCGGAATGTAGAAATGTCCATAACTTTCACACTGGTTGCAATTATTCGTTTTATACGATGGAAAAGCTGTTGTATTTATATCGTATTTTATGCTTCTGGCGTTGACTTCTTAGGCCGTAACTATTCGGTCTGGTGGAGCAACGCCCTGGAGTGAAACCTAGGTTGCCGGGAACGTAGAATTGGCCATCACTTTCAAACTGGTTGCAATTATTCCTGTTATATGATGGAAACACTGTTGTATTTTTTTTGCATGTTATGGTTCGGGCGTAGACTTCTAAGGCCCTAACTATTCAGTCTGTTGGAGCAACGTCCTAGAGTGAGGCCTAGGTTGCCCGGAAAGTAGAAATGACCATAAGTTTCATACTGGTTGCAATTATTCGTTTTATACGATGGAAAAACTGTTGTATTTATATTGTATTTTATGCTTCTGGCGTTGACTTCTAAGCCACTAACAATTCGAGCTGGTGGAGGAACGCCCTACAGTGAAGCCTAGGTTGCCCGGAACGTAGAATTGGCCATCACTTTCAAACTGGTTGCAATTATTCCTGTTATGTGATGGAAACACTGTTGTATTCTAATTGCATTTTATGGTTCGGGCGTTGACTTCTAAGGCCCTAACTATTCAATCCGTTGGAGCAACGCCCTAGGGTGAAGTCTAGGTGGCTCGGAGAGTAGAAATGACCATAAGTTTCATACTGGTTGCAATTATTCGTTTTATACGATGGAAACGCTGTTGTATTTATATTGTACTTTATGCCTCTGGCGTTGACTTCTAAGGCCGTAGCTATTAGAGGGGGTGTAGCAACGCCCTAGAGTGACGCCTGGGGTGCTCGGAACGTAGAAATGACCATTACTTTCACACTGGTTGCAATTATTCGTTTTAAACGATGGAAAAACTGTTGTATTTATATTGTATTTTATGCTTCTGGCTTTGAATTCTAAGGCCCTAGCTGTTCGATCTAGTGGAGCAACGCCCTAGAGTGAAGCCAAGGTTGCTCGGAAAGTAGAAATGACCATAAGTTTCATACTGGTTGCAATTATTCGTTTTATACGATGGAAAAACTGTTGTATTTATATTGTATTTTATGCTTCTGGCGTTTACTTCTAAGGACATAACTATTCAATCTGTTGGAGCAACGCCATAGGGTGAAGCCTAGGTTGCTCGGAAAGTAGAAATGATCATAAGTTTCATACTGGTTGCAATTATTCGTTTTATACGATGGAAAAGCTGTTGTATTTATATTGTGTTTTATGATTTTGGCGTTGACTTCTAAGGCACTAACTATTCGATCTGTTGGAGCAACGCCCTAGAGAGAAGCCTAGGTTGCCCGGGACGTAGAATTGGCCATCACTTTCAAACTGGTTGCAATTATTCCTGTTATATGATGGAAGCACTGTTGTATTTTAATTGCATTTTATGCTTCGGGCGTTGACTTCTAAGGCCCTAACAATTCAATCTGTTGGAGCAACGCCTCGGGTGAAGCCTAGCTTGCTAGGAAAGTAGAAATGAACATAAGTTTCATACTGGTTGCAATTATTCGTTTTTACGATGGAAAAGCTGTTGTATTTATATCGTATTTTATGCTTCTGGCGTTGACTTCTTGGGCCGTAACTATTCGGTCTGGTGGAGCACCGCCCTGGAGTGTAACCTAGGTTGCCCGGAACGTAGAATTGGCCATCACTTTCAAACTGGTTGAAATTATTCCTGTTATATGATCGAAACACTGTTGTATTTTTTTTGCATTTTATGGTTCGGGCGTTGACTTCTAAGGCCCTAACTATTCAATCCGTTGGAGCAACGCCCTAGAGTGACGCCTAGGGTGCTTGGAACGTAGAAATGACCATTACTTTCACACTGGTTGCAATTATTCGTTTTATACGATGGAAAAACTGTTGTATTTATATTGTATTTTATGCTTCTGGCGTTGACTTCAAAGGCACTGACTATTCGATCTGGTGGAGCAACGCCCTAGAGTGAAGCCTAGGTTCCTCGGAATGTGGAAATGACCATTACTTTCACACTGGTTGCAATTATTCGTTTTATACGATGGAAAAGCTGTTGTATTTATATCGTATTTTATGCTTCTGGCGTTTACTTCTAAGGACCTAACTATTAGATCTGGTGGAGCAACGCCCTCGAGTGAAGCCTAGGTTGCTCGGAATGTGGAAATGACCATAACTTTCACACTGGTTGCAATTATTCGTTTTATACGATGGAATAGCTGTTGTATTTATATCGTATTTTATGCTTCTGGCGTTGACTTCTTAGGCCGTAACTATTCGGTCTGGTGGAGCAACGCACTGGAGTGAAACCTAGGTTGCCCGGAACGTAGAATTGGCCATCACTTTCAAACTGGTTGCAATTATTCGTTTTATACGATGCAAACGCTGTTGTATTTATATCGTATCTTATGCTTATGGCGTTTACTTCTAAGGACCTAACTATTCGATCAGGTGGAGTAACGCGCTAGAGTGAATCCTAGGTTGCTGGGAATGTAGAAATGACCATAACTTTCACACTGGTTGCAATTATTCGTTTTATTCGATGGAAACGCTGTTGTATTTATATCGTATTTTATGCTTCTGGCGTTTACTTCTAAGGACATAACTATTCAATCTGTTGGAGCAACCCCATAGGGTGAAGCCTAGGTTGCTCGGGAAGTAGAAATGACCATAAGTTTCATACTGGTTGCAATTATTCGTTTTATACGATGGAAAAGCTGTTGTATTTATATTGTGTTTTATGCTTTTGGCGTTGACTTCTAAGGCACTAACTATTCGATCTGGTGGAGCAACGCCCTAGAGTGAAGCCTAGGTTGCCCGGGACGTAGAATTGGTATTCACTTTCAAGCTGGTTGCAATTATTCCTGTTATATTATGGTAACACTGTTGTATTTTTATTGCATTTTATGCTTCGGGCGTTGACTTCTAAGGCCCTAACCATTCAATCTGTTGGAGCAACGCCCTAGGGTGAAGCCTAGGTTGCTCGGAAGGTAGAAATGACCATAAGTATCATACTGGTTGCAATTATTCGTTTTATACGATGGAAAAACTGTTGTATTTATATTGTATTTTATGCTTTTGGCGTTGACTTCTAAGGCCCTAGCTGTTCGATCTAGTGGAGCAACGCCCTAGAGTGAAGCCTAGGTTGCCCGGAACGTAGAATTGGCCATCACTTTCAAACTGGTTACACTTATTCGTTTTATACGATGCAAACGCTGTTGTATTTATATCGTATTTTATGCTTATGGCGTTTACTTCTAAGGACCTAACTATTCGATCTGGTGGAGCAACGCGCTAGAGTGGATCCTAGGTTGCTCGGAATGTAGAAATGACCATAACTTTCACACTGGTTGCAATTATTCGTTTTATACGATGGAAACGCTGTTGTATTTATATTGTACTTTATGCCTCTGGCGTTGACTTCTAAGGCCGTAGCTATTAGATGTGGTGGAGCAACGCCCTAGAGTGACGCCTAGGGTGCTCGGAACGTAGAAATGGCCATTACTTTCACACTGGTTGCAATTATTCTTTTTATACGATGGAAAAGCTGTTGTATTTTTATTGCATTTTATGCTTCGGGCGTTGACTTCTAAGGCTCTAACTATTCAATCTGTTGGAGCAACGCCCTAGGGTGAAGCCTAGGTTGCTCGGAAAGTAGAAATGACCATAAGTATCATACTGGTTGCAATTATTCGTTTTATACGATGGAACAACTGTTGTATTTATATTGTATTTTATGCTTCTGGCGTTGACTTCTAAGGCCCTAGCTGTTCGATCTAGTGGAGCAACGCCCTAGAGTGAAGCCCACGTTGCCCGGAAAGGAGAAATGGCCATCACGTTCAAACGGGTTGCAATTAATCCTTTTATACGATGGAAAAGCTGTTGTATTTATATCGTATTTTATGCTTCTGGCGTTTACTTCTAAGGACCAAACTATTCGATCTGGTGGAGCAACGCACTAGAGTGAAGCCTAGGTTCCTCGGAATGTGGAAATGACCATAACTTTCACACTGGTTACAATTATTCGTTTTATACGATGGAGACGCTGTTGTATTTATATTGTATTTTATGCCTCTGGCGTTGACTTCTAAGGTCGTAGCTATTAGATGTGGTGGAGCAACGCCCTAGAGTGACGCCTAGGGTGCTTGGAACGTAGAAATGACCATTACTTTCACACTGGTGGCAATTATTCGTTTTATACGATGGAAAAGCTGTTGTGTTTATATCGTATTTTATGCTTCCGGCGTTGACTTCTTAGGCCGTAACTATTCGGTCTGGTGGAGCAACGCCCTGGAGTGAAACCTAGGTTCCCCGGAACGTAGAATTGGCCATCACTTTCAAACTGGTTGCAATTATTCCTGTTATATGGTGGAAACACTGTTGTATTTTTTTTGCATTTTATGATTCGGGCGTTGACTTCTAAGGCCCTAACTATTCAATATGTTGGAGCAACGCCCTAGGGTGAAGCCTAGGTTGCTCGGAAAGTAGAAATGACCATAAGTTTCATACTGGTTGCAATTATTCGTTTTATACGATGGAAAAACTGTTGTATTTATATTGTATTTTATGCTTCTGGCGCTGACTTCTAAGGCACTAACTATTCGATCTGGTGGAGCAACGCCCTAGAGTGAAGCCTAGGTTGCCCGGAAGGTAGAATTGGCCCTCACTGTCAAACTGGTTGCAATTATTCGTTTTATACGATGGAAAGACTGTTGTATTTATATTGTATTTTATGCTTCTGGCGTTGACTTCAAAGGCAATAACTATTCGATCTGGTGGAGCAACGCCCTAGAGTGAAGCCTAGGTTGCCCGGGACGTAGAATTGGCCATCACTTTCAAACTAGTTGCAATTATTCCTGTTATATTATGGAAACACTGTTGCATTTTTATTGCATTTTATGCTTCGGGCGTTGACTTCTAAGGCCCTAACTATTCAATCTGTTGGAGCAACGCCCTAGGGTGAAGCCTAGGTTGCTCGGAAAGTAGAAATGACCATAAGTATCATACTGGTTGCAATTATTCGTTTTATACGATGGAAAAACTGTTGTATTTGTGTTGTATTTTATGCTTCTGGCGTTGACTTCTAAGGCCCTAGCTGTTCGATCTAGTGGAGCAACGCCCTATCGTGAAGCCTAGGTTGCCCGGAACGTAGAATTGGCCATCACTTTCAAACTGGTTACAATTATTCGTTTTATACGATGCAAACGCTATTGTATTTATATCGTATTTTATGCTTCTGGCGTTTACTTCTAAGGCACTAACTATTTGATCTGGTGGAGCAACGCCCTAGAGTGAAGCCTAGGTTGCTCGGAAAGTAGAAATGACCATCAGCTTCATACTGGTTGCAATTATTCGTTTTATACGATGGAAAAACTGTTGTATTTATATTGTATTTTATGCTTCTGGCGTTGACTTCTAAGGCACTAACTATTCGATCTGGTGGAGCAACGCCCTAGAGTGAAGCCTAGGTTGCCCGGAACGTAGAATTGGCAATCACTTTCAAATTGGTTGCAATTAATCTTGTTATACGATGGAAAAACTGTTGTATTTTTATTGCATTTTATGCTTCTGGCGTTCACTTCTTAGGCCCTAACTATTCGACCTGATGGAACAACAGCCTAGGGTGAAGCCTAGCTTGCCCGGAACGTAGAAATGACCATTACTTTCACACTGTTTGCAATTATTCCTTTTATACGATGGAAAAGCTGTTGTATTTATAACGCATTTTATGCTTCTGGCGTTGACTTCTTAGGACGTAACTATTCGGTCTGGTGGAGCAACGCGCTGGAGTGAAACCTTGGTTGCCCGGAACGTAGAATTGGCCATCACTTTCAAACTGGTTGCAATTATTCCTGATATATGATGGAAACACTGTTGTATTTTTTTTGCATTTTATGGTTCGGGCGTTGACTTCTAGGGCCCTAACTATTCAATCTGTTGGAGCAACGCCCTAGGGTGAAGCCTAGGTTGCTCGGAAAGTAGAAATGACCATAAGTTTCATACTGGTTGCAATTATTCGTTTTATACGATGGAAAAACTGTTGTATTTATATTGTATTTTATGCTTCTGGCGTTGACTTCTAAGGCACTATCTATTCGATCTGGTGGAGCAACGCCCTAGAGCGAAGCCTAGGTTGCCCGGAACGTAGAATTGGCCATCACTTCCAAACTGGTTGCAATTATTCCTGTTATATGATGGAAACACTGTTGTGTTTTTTTTTGCATTTTATTGTTCGGGCGTTGACGTCTAAGGCCCTAACTATTCAATCTGTTGGAGCAACGCCATAGGGTGAAGCCTAGGTTGCTCGGAAAGTAGAAATGACCATAAGTATCATACTGGTTGCAATTATTCGTTTTATACGATGGAAAAACTGTTGTATTTATATTGTATTTTATGCTTCTGGCGTTGACTTCTAAGGCCCTAGCTGTTCGATCTAGTGGAGCAACGCCCTAGAGTGAAGCCCACGTTGCCCGGAAAGGAGAAATGGCCATCACGTTCAAACGGGTTGCAATTAATCCTTTTATACGATGGAAACGCTGTTGTATTTATATTGTATTTTATGCCTCTGGCGTTGACTTCTAAGGCCGTAGCTATTAGATGTGATGGAGCAACGCCCTAGAGTGACGCCTAGGGTGCTTGGAACGTAGAAATGACCATTACTTTCACACTGGTGGCAATTATTCGTTTTATACGATGGAAAAGCTGTTGTGTTTATATCGTATTTTATGCTTCCGGCGTTGACTTCTTAGGCCGTAACTATTCGGTCTGGTGGAGCAACGCCCTGGAGTGAAACCTAGGTTGCCCGGAATGTAGAATTGGCCATCACTTTCAAACTGGTTGCAATTATTCCTGTTATATGGTGGAAACACTGTTGTATTTTTTTTGCATTTTATGATTCGGGCGTTGACTTCTAAGGCCCTAACTATTCAATCTGTTGGAGCAACGCCCTAGGGTGAAGCCTAGGTTGCTCGGAAAGTAGAAATGACCATAAGTTTCATACTGGTTGCAATTATTCGTTTTATACGATGGAAAAACTGTTGTATTTATATTGTATTTTATGCTTCTGGCGCTGACTTCTAAGGCACTAACTATTCGATCTGGTGGAGCAACGCCCTAGAGTGAAGCCTAGGTTGCCCGGAAGGTAGAATTGGCCCTCACTGTCAAACTGGTTGCAATTATTCGTTTTATACGATGGAAAGACTGTTGTATTTATATTGTATTTTATGCTTCTGGCGTTGACTTCAAAGGCACTAACTATTCGATCTGGTGGAGCAACGCCCTAGAGGGAACCCTAGGTTGCCCGGGACGTAGAATTGGCCATCACTTTCAAACTGGTTGCAATTAATCGTGTTATATTATGGAAACACTGTTGTATTTTTATTGCATTTTATGCTTCGGGCGTTGACTTCTAAGGCTCTAACTATTCAATCTGTTGGAGCAACGCCCTAGGGTGAAGCCTAGGTTGCTCGGAAAGTAGAAATGACCATAAGTATCATACTGGTTGCAATTATTCGTTTTATACGATGGAACAACTGTTGTATTTATATTGTATTTTATGCTTCTGGCGTTGACTTCTAAGGCCCTAGCTGTTCGATCTAGTGGAGCAACGCCCTAGAGTGAAGCCCACGTTGCCCGGAAAGGAGAAATGGCCATCACGTTCAAACGGGTTGCAATTAATCCTTTTATACGATGGAAAAGCTGTTGTATTTATATCGTATTTTATGCTTCTGGCGTTTACTTCTAAGGACCAAACTATTCGATCTGGTGGAGCAACGCCCTAGAGTGAAGCCTAGGTTCCTCGGAATGTGGAAATGACCATAACTTTCACACTGGTTGCAATTATTCGTTTTATACGATGGAAACGCTGTTGTACTTATATTGTATTTTATGCCTCTGGCGTTGACTTCTAAGGCCGTAGCTATTAGATGTGGTGGAGCAACGCCCTAGAGTGACGCCTAGGGTGCTTGGAACGTAGAAATGACCATTACTTTCACACTGGTGGCAATTATTCGTTTTATACGATGGAAAAGCTGTTGTGTTTATATCGTATTTTATGCTTCCGGCGTTGACTTCTTAGGCCGTAACTATTCGGTCTGGTGGAGCAACGCCCTGGAGTGAAACCTAGGTTGCCCGGAATGTAGAATTGGCCATCACTTTCAAACTGGTTGCAATTATTCCTGTTATATGGTGGAAACACTGTTGTATTTTTTTTGCATTTTATGATTCGGGCGTTGACTTCTAAGGCCCTAACTATTCAATCTGTTGGAACAACGCCCTAGGGTGAAGCCTAGGTTGCTCGGAAAGTAGAAATGACCATAAGTTTCATACTGGTTGCAATTATTCGTTTTATACGATGGAAAAACTGTTGTATTTATATTGTATTTTATGCTTCTGGCGCTGACTTCTAAGGCACTAACTATTCGATCTGGTGGAGCAACGCCCTAGAGTGAAGCCTAGGTTGCCCGGAAGGTAGAATTGGCCCTCACTGTCAAACTGGTTGCAATTATTCGTTTTATACGATGGAAAGACTGTTGTATTTATATTGTATTTTATGCTTCTGGCGTTTACTTCTAAGGCACTAACTATTTGATCTGGTGGAGCAACGCCCTAGAGTGAAGCCTAGGTTGCTCGGAAAGTAGAAATGATCATCAGCTTCATACTGGTTGCAATTATTCGTTTTATACGATGGAAAAACTGTTGTATTTATATTGTATTTTATGCTTCTGGCGTTGACTTCTAAGGCACTAACTATTCGATCTGGTGGAGCAACGCCCTAGAGTGAAGCCTAGGTTGCCCGGAACGTAGAATTGGCAATCACTTTCAAATTGGTTGCAATTAATCTTGTTATACGATGGAAAAACTGTTGTATTTTTATTGCATTTTATGCTTCTGGCGTTCACTTCTTAGGCCCTAACTATTCGACCTGATGGAACAACAGCCTAGGGTGAAGCCTAGCTTGCCCGGAACGTAGAAATGACCATTACTTTCACACTGTTTGCAATTATTCCTTTTATACGATGGAAAAGCTGTTGTATTTATAACGCATTTTATGCTTCTGGCGTTGACTTCTTAGGACGTAACTATTCGGTCTGGTGGAGCAACGCCCTGGAGTGAAACCTAGGTTGCCGGGAACGTAGAATTGGCCATCACTTTCAAACTGGTTGCAATTATTCCTGTTATATGATGGAAACACTGTTGTATTTTTTTTGCATGTTATGGTTCGGGCGTAGACTTCTAAGGCCCTAACTATTCAGTCTGTTGGAGCAACGTCCTAGAGTGAGGCCTAGGTTGCCCGGAAAGTAGAAATGACCATAAGTTTCATACTGGTTGCAATTATTCGTTTTATACGATGGAAAAACTGTTGTATTTATATTGTATTTTATGCTTCTGGCGTTGACTTCTAAGGCACTAACAATTCGAGCTGGTGGAGGAACGCCCTACAGTGAAGCCTAGGTTGCCCGGAACGTAGAATTGGCCATCACTTTCAAACTGGTTGCAATTATTCCTGTTATGTGATGGAAACACTGTTGTATTTTTTTTGCATTTTATGGTTCGGGCGTTGACTTCTAGGGCCCTAGCTATTCAATCTGTTGGAGCAACGCCCTAGGGTGAAGCCTAGGTTGCTCGGAAAGTAGAAATGACCATAAGTATCATACTGGTTGCAATTATTCGTTTTATACGATGGAACAACTGTTGTATTTATATTGTATTTTATGCTTCTGGCGTTGACTTCTAAGGCCCTAGCTGTTCGATCTAGTGGAGCAACGCCCTAGAGTGAAGCCCACGTTGCCCGGAAAGGAGAAATGGCCATCACGTTCAAACTGGTTGCAATTAATCCTTTTATACGATGGAAAAGCTGTTGTATTTATATCGTATTTTATGCTTCTGGCGTTTACTTCTAAGGACCAAACTATTCGATCTGGTGGAGCAACGCCCTAGAGTGAAGCCTAGGTTCCTCGGAATGTGGAAATGACCATAACTTTCACACTGGTTGCAATTATTCGTTTTATACGATGGAAACGCTGTTGTATTTATATTGTATTTTATGCCTCTGGCGTTGACTTCTAAGGCCGTAGCTATTAGATGTGGTGGAGCAACGCCCTAGAGTGACGCCTAGGGTGCTTGGAACGTAGAAATGACCATTACTTTCACACTGGTGGCAATTATTCGTTTTATACGATGGAAAAGCTGTTGTGTTTATATCGTATTTTATGCTTCCGGCGTTGACTTCTTAGGCCGTAACTATTCGGTCTGGTGGAGCAACGCCCTGGAGTGAAACCTAGGTTGCCCGGAACGTAGAATTGGCCATCACTTTCAAACTGGTTGCAATTATTCCTGTTATATGGTGGAAACACTGTTGTATTTTTTTTGCATTTTATGCTTCGGGCGTTGACTTCTAAGGCCCTAACTATTCAATCTGTTGGAGCAACGCCCTAGGGTGAAGCCTAGGTTGCTCGGAAAGTAGAAATGACCATAAGTATCATACTGGTTGCAATTATTCGTTTTATACGATGGAAAAACTGTTGTATTTGTATTGTATTTTATGCTTCTGGCGTTGACTTCTAAGGCCCTAGCTGTTCGATCTAGTGGAGCAACGCCTTAGAGTGAAGCCTAGGTTGCCCGGAACGTAGAATTGGCCATCACGTTCAAACTGGTTGCAATTATTCGTTTTATACGATGGAAAGACTGTTGTATTTATATAGCATTTTATGCTTCTGGCGTTGACTTCTAAGGCACTAACCATTCGACCTGGTGGAGCAACGCCCTAGTGTGAAGCCTAGGTTGCCCGGAACGTAGAATTGGCAATCACTTTCAAATTGGTTGCAATTAATCTTGTTATACGATGGAAAAACTGTTGTATTTTTATTGCATTTTATGCTTCTGGCGTTCACTTCTTAGGCCCTAACTATTCGACCTGATGGAACAACAGCCTAGGGTGAAGCCTAGCTTGCCCGGAACGTAGAAATGACCATTACTTTCACACTGTTTGCAATTATTCCTTTTATACGATGGTAAAGCTGTTGTATTTATAACGCATTTTATGCTTCTGGCGTTGACTTCTTAGGACGTAACTATTCGGTCTGGTGGAGCAACGCGCTGGAGTGAAACCTTGGTTGCCCGGAACGTAGAATTGGCCATCACTTTCAAACTGGTTGCAATTATTCCTGATATATGATGGAAACACTGTTGTATTTTTTTTGCATTTTATGGTTCGGGCGTTGACTTCTAGGGCCCTAACTATTCAATCTGTTGGAGCAACGCCCTAGGGTGAAGCCTAGGTTGCTCGGAAAGTAGAAATGACCATAAGTTTCATACTGGTTGCAATTATTCGTTTTATACGATGGAAAAGCTGTTGTATCTATATTGTATTTTATGCTTCTGGCGTTGACTTCTAAGGCACTAACTATTCGATCTGGTGGAGCAACGCCCTAGAGGGAACCCTAGGTTGCCCGGGACGTAGAATTGGCCATCACTTTCAAACTGGTTGCAATTATTCGTGTTATATTATGGAAACACTGTTGTATTTTTATTGCATTTTATGCTTCGGGCGTTGACTTCTAAGGCTCTAACTATTCAATCTGTTGGAGCAACGCCCTAGGGTGAAGCCTAGGTTGCTCGGAAAGTAGAAATGACCATAAGTATCATACTGGTTGCAATTATTCGTTTTATACGATGGAACAACTGTTGTATTTATATTGTATTTTATGCTTCTGGCGTTGACTTCTAAGGCCCTAGCTGTTCGATCTAGTGGAGCAACGCCCTAGAGTGAAGCCCACGTTGCCCGGAAAGGAGAAATGGCCATCACGTTCAAACTGGTTGCAATTAATCCTTTTATACGATGGAAAAGCTGTTGTATTTATATCGTATTTTATGCTTCTGGCGTTTACTTCTAAGGACCAAACTATTCGATCTGGTGGAGCAACGCCCTAGAGTGAAGCCTAGGTTCCTCGGAATGTGGAAATGACCATAACTTTCACACTGGTTGCAATTATTCGTTTTATACGATGGAAACGCTGTTGTATTTATATTGTATTTTATGCCTCTGGCGTTGACTTCTAAGGCCGTAGCTATTAGATGTGGTGGAGCAACGCCCTAGAGTGACGCCTAGGGTGCTTGGAACGTAGAAATGACCATTACTTTCACACTGGTGGCAATTATTCGTTTTATACGATGGAAAAGCTGTTGTGTTTATATCGTATTTTATGCTTCCGGCGTTGACTTCTTAGGCCGTAACTATTCGGTCTGGTGGAGCAACGCCCTGGAGTGAAACCTAGGTTGCCCGGAACGTAGAATTGGCCATCACTTTCAAACTGGTTGCAATTATTCCTGTTATATGGTGGAAACACTGTTGTATTTTTTTTGCATTTTATGCTTCGGGCGTTGACTTCTAAGGCCCTAACTATTCAATCTGTTGGAGCAACGCCCTAGGGTGAAGCCTAGGTTGCTCGGAAAGTAGAAATGACCATAAGTATCATACTGGTTGCAATTATTCGTTTTATACGATGGAAAAACTGTTGTATTTGTATTGTATTTTATGCTTCTGGCGTTGACTTCTAAGGCCCTAGCTGTTCGATCTAGTGGAGCAACGCCTTAGAGTGAAGCCTAGGTTGCCCGGAACGTAGAATTGGCCATCACGTTCAAACTGGTTGCAATTATTCGTTTTATACGATGGGAAGACTGTTGTATTTATATAGCATTTTATGCTTCTGGCGTTGACTTCTAAGGCACTAACCATTCGACCTGGTGGAGCAACGCCCTAGTGTGAAGCCTAGGTTGCCCGGAACGTAGAATTGGCAATCACTTTCAAATTGGTTGCAATTAATCTTGTTATACGATGGAAAAACTGTTGTATTTTTATTGCATTTTATGCTTCTGGCGTTCACTTCTTAGGCCCTAACTATTCGACCTGATGGAACAACAGCCTAGGGTGAAGCCTAGCTTGCCCGGAACGTAGAAATGACCATTACTTTCACACTGTTTGCAATTATTCCTTTTATACGATGGAAAAGCTGTTGTATTTATAACGCATTTTATGCTTCTGGCGTTGACTTCTTAGGACGTAACTATTCGGTCTGGTGGAGCAACGCGCTGGAGTGAAACCTTGGTTGCCCGGAACGTAGAATTGGCCATCACTTTCAAACTGGTTGCAATTATTCCTGATATATGATGGAAACACTGTTGTATTTTTTTTGCATTTTATGGTTCGGGCGTTGACTTCTAGGGCCCTAACTATTCAATCTGTTGGAGCAACGCCCTAGGGTGAAGCCTAGGTTGCTCGGAAAGTAGAAATGACCATAAGTTTCATACTGGTTGCAATTATTCGTTTTATACGATGGAAAAACTGTTGTATTTATATTGTATTTTATGCTTCTGGCGTTGACTTCTAAGGCACTATCTATTCGATCTGGTGGAGCAACGCCCTAGAGCGAAGCCTAGGTTGCCCGGAACGTAGAATTGGCCATCACTTCCAAACTGGTTGCAATTATTCCTGTTATATGATGGAAACACTGTTGTGTTTTTTTTTGCATTTTATTGTTCGGGCGTTGACGTCTAAGGCCCTAACTATTCAATCTGTTGGAGCAACGCCCTAGGGTGAAGCCTAGGTTGCTCGGAAAGTAGAAATGACCATAAGTATCATACTGGTTGCAATTATTCGTTTTATACGATGGAAAAACTGTTGTATTTATATTGTATTTTATGCTTCTGGCGTTGACTTCTAAGGCCCTAGCTGTTCGATCTAGTGGAGCAACGCCTTAGAGTGAAGCCTAGGTTGCCTGGAACGTAGAATTGGCCATCACTTTCAAACTGGTTGCAATTATTCGTTTTATACGATGGAAAAGCTGTTGTACCTATATTGTATTTTATGCTTCTGGCGTTGACTTCTAAGGCACTAACTATTCGATCTGGTGGAGCAACGCCCTAGAGGGAACCCTAGGTTGCCCGGGACGTAGAATTGGCCATCACTTTCAAACTGGTTGCAATTATTCGTGTTATATTATGGAAACACTGTTGTATTTTTATTGCATTTTATGCTTCGGGCGTTGACTTCTAAGGCTCTAACTATTCAATCTGTTGGAGCAACGCCCTAGGGTGAAGCCTAGGTTGCTCGGAAAGTAGAAATGACCATAAGTATCATACTGGTTGCAATTATTCGTTTTATACGATGGAACAACTGTTGTATTTATATTGTATTTTATGCTTCTGGCGTTGACTTCTAAGGCCCTAGCTGTTCGATCTAGTGGAGCAACGCCCTAGAGTGAAGCCCACGTTGCCCGGAAAGGAGAAATGGCCATCACGTTCAAACGGGTTGCAATTAATCCTTTTATACGATGGAAAAGCTGTTGTATTTATATCGTATTTTATGCTTCTGGCGTTTACTTCTAAGGACCAAACTATTCGATCTGGTGGAGCAACGCCCTAGAGTGAAGCCTAGGTTCCTCGGAATGTGGAAATGACCATAACTTTCACACTGGTTGCAATTATTCGTTTTATACGATGGAAACGCTGTTGTATTTATATTGTATTTTATGCCTCTGGCGTTGACTTCTAAGGCCGTAGCTATTAGATGTGGTGGAGCAACGCCCTAGAGTGACGCCTAGGGTGCTTGGAACGTAGAAATGACCATTACTTTCACACTGGTGGCAATTATTCGTTTTATACGATGGAAAAGCTGTTCTGTTTATATCGTATTTTATGCTTCCGGCGTTGACTTCTTAGGCCGTAACTATTCGGTCTGGTGGAGCAACGCCCTGGAGTGAAACCTAGGTTGCCCGGAATGTAGAATTGGCCATCACTTTCAAACTGGTTGCAATTATTCCTGTTATATGGAGGAAACACTGTTGTATTTTTTTTGCATTTTATGATTCGGGCGTTGACTTCTAAGGCCCTAACTATTCAATCTGTTGGAGCAACGCCCTAGGGTGAAGCCTAGGTTGCTCGGAAAGTAGAAATGACCATAAGTTTCATACTGGTTGCAATTATTCGTTTTATACGATGGAAAAACTGTTGTATTTATATTGTATTTTATGCTTCTGGCGCTGACTTCTAAGGCACTAACTATTCGATCTGGTGGAGCAACGCCATAGAGTGAAGCCTAGGTTGCCCGGAAGGTAGAATTGGCCCTCACTGTCAAACTGGTTGCAATTATTCGTTTTATACGATGGAAAGACTGTTGTATTTATATTGTATTTTATGCTTCTGGCGTTGACTTCAAAGGCACTAACTATTCGATCTGGTGGAGCAACGCCCTAGAGGGAACCCTAGGTTGCCCGGGACGTAGAATTGGCCATCACTTTCAAACTGGTTGCAATTATTCGTGTTATATTATGGAAACACTGTTGTATTTTTATTGCATTTTATGCTTCGGGCGTTGACTTCTAAGGCTCTAACTATTCAATCTGTTGGAGCAACGCCCTAGGGTGAAGCCTAGGTTGCTCGGAAAGTAGAAATGACCATAAGTATCATACTGGTTGCAATTATTCGTTTTATACGATGGAACAACTGTTGTATTTATATTGTATTTTATGCTTCTGGCGTTGACTTCTAAGGCCCTAGCTGTTCGATCTAGTGGAGCAACGCCCTAGAGTGAAGCCCACGTTGCCCGGAAAGGAGAAATGGCCATCACGTTCAAACGGGTTGCAATTAATCCTTTTATACGATGGAAAAGCTGTTGTATTTATATCGTATTTTATGCTTCTGGCGTTTACTTCTAAGGACCAAACTATTCGATCTGGTGGAGCAACGCCCTAGAGTGAAGCCTAGGTTCCTCGGAATGTGGAAATGACCATAACTTTCACACTGGTTGCAATTATTCGTTTTATACGATGGAAACGCTGTTGTATTTATATTGTATTTTATGCCTCTGGCGTTGACTTCTAAGGCCGTAGCTATTAGATGTGGTGGAGCAACGCCCTAGAGTGACGCCTAGGGTGCTTGGAACGTAGAAATGACCATTACTTTCACACTGGTGGCAATTATTCGTTTTATACGATGGAAAAGCTGTTGTGTTTATATCGTATTTTATGCTTCCGGCGTTGACTTCTTAGGCCGTAACTATTCGGTCTGGTGGAGCAACGCCCTGGAGTGAAACCTAGGTTGCCCGGAACGTAGAATTGGCCATCACTTTCAAACTGGTTGCAATTATTCCTGTTATATGGTGGAAACACTGTTGTATTTTTTTTGCATTTTATGCTTCGGGCGTTGACTTCTAAGGCCCTAACTATTCAATCTGTTGGAGCAACGCCCTAGGGTGAAGCCTAGGTTGCTCGGAAAGTAGAAATGACCATAAGTATCATACTGGTTGCAATTATTCGTTTTATACGATGGAAAAACTGTTGTATTTGTATTGTATTTTATGCTTCTGGCGTTGACTTCTAAGGCCCTAGCTGTTCGATCTAGTGGAGCAACGCCTTAGAGTGAAGCCTAGGTTGCCCGGAACGTAGAATTGGCCATCACGTTCAAACTGGTTGCAATTATTCGTTTTATACGATGGAAAGACTGTTGTATTTATATAGCATTTTATGCTTCTGGCGTTGACTTCTAAGGCACTAACCATTCGACCTGGTGGAGCAACGCCCTAGTGTGAAGCCTAGGTTGCCCGGAACGTAGAATTGGCAATCACTTTCAAATTGGTTGCAATTAATCTTGTTATACGATGGAAAAACTGTTGTATTTTTATTGCATTTTATGCTTCTGGCGTTCACTTCTTAGGCCCTAACTATTCGACCTGATGGAACAACAGCCTAGGGTGAAGCCTAGCTTGCCCGGAACGTAGAAATGACCATTACTTTCACACTGTTTGCAATTATTCCTTTTATACGATGGAAAAGCTGTTGTATTTATAACGCATTTTATGCTTCTGGCGTTGACTTCTTAGGACGTAACTATTCGGTCTGGTGGAGCAACGCGCTGGAGTGAAACCTTGGTTGCCCGGAACGTAGAATTGGCCATCACTTTCAAACTGGTTGCAATTATTCCTGATATATGATGGAAACACTGTTGTATTTTTTTTGCATTTTATGGTTCGGGCGTTGACTTCTAGGGCCCTAACTATTCAATCTGTTGGAGCAACGCCCTAGGGTGAAGCCTAGGTTGCTCGGAAAGTAGAAATGACCATAAGTTTCATACTGGTTGCAATTATTCGTTTTATACGATGGAAAAACTGTTGTATTTATATTGTATTTTATGCTTCTGGCGTTGACTTCTAAGGCACTAACTATTCGATCTGGTGGAGCAACGCCCTAGAGGGAACCCTAGGTTGCCCGGGACGTAGAATTGGCCATCACTTTCAAACTGGTTGCAATTATTCGTGTTATATTATGGAAACACTGTTGTATTTTTATTGCATTTTATGCTTCGGGCGTTGACTTCTAAGGCTCTAACTATTCAATCTGTTGGAGCAACGCCCTAGGGTGAAGCCTAGGTTGCTCGGAAAGTAGAAATGACCATAAGTATCATACTGGTTGCAATTATTCGTTTTATACGATGGAACAACTGTTGTATTTATATTGTATTTTATGCTTCTGGCGTTGACTTCTAAGGCCCTAGCTGTTCGATCTAGTGGAGCAACGCCCTAGAGTGAAGCCCACGTTGCCCGGAAAGGAGAAATGGCCATCACGTTCAAACGGGTTGCAATTAATCCTTTTATACGATGGAAAAGCTGTTGTATTTATATCGTATTTTATGCTTCTGGCGTTTACTTCTAAGGACCAAACTATTCGATCTGGTGGAGCAACGCCCTAGAGTGAAGCCTAGGTTCCTCGGAATGTGGAAATGACCATAACTTTCACACTGGTTGCAATTATTCGTTTTATACGATGGAAACGCTGTTGTATTTATATTGTATTTTATGCCTCTGGCGTTGACTTCTAAGGCCGTAGCTATTAGATGTGGTGGAGCAACGCCCTAGAGTGACGCCTAGGGTGCTTGGAACGTAGAAATGACCATTACTTTCACACTGGTGGCAATTATTCGTTTTATACGATGGAAAAGCTGTTGTGTTTATATCGTATTTTATGCTTCCGGCGTTGACTTCTTAGGCCGTAACTATTCGGTCTGGTGGAGCAACGCCCTGGAGTGAAACCTAGGTTGCCCGGAATGTAGAATTGGCCATCACTTTCAAACTGGTTGCAATTATTCCTGTTATATGGTGGAAACACTGTTGTATTTTTTTTGCATTTTATGATTCGGGCGTTGACTTCTAAGGCCCTAACTATTCAATCTGTTGGAGCAACGCCCTAGGGTGAAGCCTAGGTTGCTCGGAAAGTAGAAATGACCATAAGTTTCATACTGGTTGCAATTATTCGTTTTATACGATGGAAAAACTGTTGTATTTATATTGTATTTTATGCTTCTGGCGCTGACTTCTAAGGCACTAACTATTCGATCTGGTGGAGCAACGCCCTAGAGTGAAGCCTAGGTTGCCCGGAAGGTAGAATTGGCCCTCACTGTCAAACTGGTTGCAATTATTCGTTTTATACGATGGAAAGACTGTTGTATTTATATTGTATTTTATGCTTCTGGCGTTGACTTCAAAGGCACTAACTATTCGATCTGGTGGAGCAACGCCCTAGAGGGAACCCTAGGTTGCCCGGGACGTAGAATTGGCCATCACTTCCAAACTGGTTGCAATTATTCGTGTTATATTATGGAAACACTGTTGTATTTTTATTGCATTTTATGCTTCGGGCGTTGACTTCTAAGGCTCTAACTATTCAATCTGTTGGAGCAACGCCCTAGGGTGAAGCCTAGGTTGCTCGGAAAGTAGAAATGACCATAAGTATCATACTGGTTGCAATTATTCGTTTTATACGATGGAACAACTGTTGTATTTATATTGTATTTTATGCTTCTGGCGTTGACTTCTAAGGCCCTAGCTGTTCGATCTAGTGGAGCAACGCCCTAGAGTGAAGCCCACGTTGCCCGGAAAGGAGAAATGGCCATCACGTTCAAACGGGTTGCAATTAATCCTTTTATACGATGGAAAAGCTGTTGTATTTATATCGTATTTTATGCTTCTGGCGTTTACTTCTAAGGACCAAACTATTCGATCTGGTGGAGCAACGCCCTAGAGTGAAGCCTAGGTTCCTCGGAATGTGGAAATGACCATAACTTTCACACTGGTTGCAATTATTCGTTTTATACGATGGAAACGCTGTTGTATTTATATTGTATTTTATGCCTCTGGCGTTGACTTCTAAGGCCGTAGCTATTAGATGTGGTGGAGCAACGCCCTAGAGTGACGCCTAGGGTGCTTGGAACGTAGAAATGACCATTACTTTCACACTGGTGGCAATTATTCGTTTTATACGATGGAAAAGCTGTTGTGTTTATATCGTATTTTATGCTTCCGGCGTTGACTTCTTAGGCCGTAACTATTCGGTCTGGTGGAGCAACGCCCTGGAGTGAAACCTAGGTTGCCCGGAATGTAGAATTGGCCATCACTTTCAAACTGGTTGCAATTATTCCTGTTATATGGTGGAAACACTGTTGTATTTTTTTTGCATTTTATGATTCGGGCGTTGACTTCTAAGGCCCTAACTATTCAATCTGTTGGAGCAACGCCCTAGGGTGAAGCCTAGGTTGCTCGGAAAGTAGAAATGACCATAAGTTTCATACTGGTTGCAATTATTCGTTTTATACGATGGAAAAACTGTTGTATTTATATTGTATTTTATGCTTCTGGCGCTGACTTCTAAGGCACTAACTATTCGATCTGGTGGAGCAACGCCCTAGAGTGAAGCCTAGGTTGCCCGGAAGGTAGAATTGGCCCTCACTGTCAAACTGGTTGCAATTATTCGTTTTATACGATGGAAAGACTGTTGTATTTATATTGTATTTTATGCTTCTGGCGTTTACTTCTAAGGCACTAACTATTTGATCTGGTGGAGCAACGCCCTAGAGTGAAGCCTAGGTTGCTCGGAAAGTAGAAATGACCATCAGCTTCATACTGGTTGCAATTATTCGTTTTATACGATGGAAAAACTGTTGTATTTATATTGTATTTTATGCTTCTGGCGTTGACTTCTAAGGCACTAACTATTCGATCTGGTGGAGCAACGCCCTAGAGTGAAGCCTAGGTTGCCCGGAACGTAGAATTGGCAATCACTTTCAAATTGGTTGCAATTAATCTTGTTATACGATGGAAAAACTGTTGTATTTTTATTGCATTTTATGCTTCTGGCGTTCACTTCTTAGGCCCTAACTATTCGACCTGATGGAACAACAGCCTAGGGTGAAGCCTAGCTTGCCCGGAACGTAGAAATGACCATTACTTTCACACTGTTTGCAATTATTCCTTTTATACGATGGAAAAGCTGTTGTATTTATAACGCATTTTATGCTTCTGGCGTTGACTTCTTAGGACGTAACTATTCGGTCTGGTGGAGCAACGCGCTGGAGTGAAACCTTGGTTGCCCGGAACGTAGAATTGGCCATCACTTTCAAACTGGTTGCAATTATTCCTGATATATGATGGAAACACTGTTGTATTTTTTTTGCATTTTATGGTTCGGGCGTTGACTTCTAGGGCCCTAACTATTCAATCTGTTGGAGCAACGCCCTAGGGTGAAGCCTAGGTTGCTCGGAAAGTAGAAATGACCATAAGTTTCATACTGGTTGCAATTATTCGTTTTATACGATGGAAAAACTGTTGTATTTATATTGTATTTTATGCTTCTGGCGTTGACTTCTAAGGCACTATCTATTCGATCTGGTGGAGCAACGCCCTAGAGCGAAGCCTAGGTTGCCCGGAACGTAGAATTGGCCATCACTTCCAAACTGGTTGCAATTATTCCTGTTATATGATGGAAACACTGTTGTGTTTTTTTTTGCATTTTATTGTTCGGGCGTTGACGTCTAAGGCCCTAACTATTCAATCTGTTGGAGCAACGCCCTAGGGTGAAGCCTAGGTTGCTCGGAAAGTAGAAATGACCATAAGTATCATACTGGTTGCAATTATTCGTTTTATACGATGGAAAAACTGTTGTATTTATATTGTATTTTATGCTTCTGGCGTTGACTTCTAAGGCCCTAGCTGTTCGATCTAGTGGAGCAACGCCTTAGAGTGAAGCCTAGGTTGCCTGGAACGTAGAATTGGCCATCACTTTCAAACTGGTTGCAATTATTCGTTTTATACGATGGAAAAGCTGTTGTATCTATATTGTATTTTATGCTTCTGGCGTTGACTTCTAAGGCACTAACTATTCGATCTGGTGGAGCAACGCCCTAGAGGGAACCCTAGGTTGCCCGGGACGTAGAATTGGCCATCACTTTCAAACTGGTTGCAATTATTCGTGTTATATTATGGAAACACTGTTGTATTTTTATTGCATTTTATGCTTCGGGCGTTGACTTCTAAGGCTCTAACTATTCAATCTGTTGGAGCAACGCCCTAGGGTGAAGCCTAGGTTGCTCGGAAAGTAGAAATGACCATAAGTATCATACTGGTTGCAATTATTCGTTTTATACGATGGAACAACTGTTGTATTTATATTGTATTTTATGCTTCTGGCGTTGACTTCTAAGGCCCTAGCTGTTCGTTCTAGTGGAGCAACGCCCTAGAGTGAAGCCCACGTTGCCCGGAAAGGAGAAATGGCCATCACGTTCAAACTGGTTGCAATTAATCCTTTTATACGATGGAAAAGCTGTTGTATTTATATCGTATTTTATGCTTCTGGCGTTTACTTCTAAGGACCAAACTATTCGATCTGGTGGAGCAACGCCCTAGAGTGAAGCCTAGGTTCCTCGGAATGTGGAAATGACCATAACTTTCACACTGGTTGCAATTATTCGTTTTATACGATGGAAACGCTGTTGTATTTATATTGTATTTTATGCCTCTGGCGTTGACTTCTAAGGCCGTAGCTATTAGATGTGGTGGAGCAACGCCCTAGAGTGACGCCTAGGGTGCTTGGAACGTAGAAATGACCATTACTTTCACACTGGTGGCAATTATTCGTTTTATACGATGGAAAAGCTGTTGTGTTTATATCGTATTTTATGCTTCCGGCGTTGACTTCTTAGGCCGTAACTATTCGGTCTGGTGGAGCAACGCCCTGGAGTGAAACCTAGGTTGCCCGGAACGTAGAATTGGCCATCACTTTCAAACTGGTTGCAATTATTCCTGTTATATGGTGGAAACACTGTTGTATTTTTTTTGCATTTTATGCTTCGGGCGTTGACTTCTAAGGCCCTAACTATTCAATCTGTTGGAGCAACGCCCTAGGGTGAAGCCTAGGTTGCTCGGAAAGTAGAAATGACCATAAGTATCATACTGGTTGCAATTATTCGTTTTATACGATGGAAAAACTGTTGTATTTGTATTGTATTTTATGCTTCTGGCGTTGACTTCTAAGGCCCTAGCTGTTCGATCTAGTGGAGCAACGCCTTAGAGTGAAGCCTAGGTTGCCCGGAACGTAGAATTGGCCATCACGTTCAAACTGGTTGCAATTATTCGTTTTATACGATGGAAAGACTGTTGTATTTATATAGCATTTTATGCTTCTGGCGTTGACTTCTAAGGCACTAACCATTCGACCTGGTGGAGCAACGCCCTAGTGTGAAGCCTAGGTTGCCCGGAACGTAGAATTGGCCATCACATTCAAACTGGTTGCAATTAATCTTGTTATACGATGGAAAAACTGTTGTATTTTTATTGCATTTTATGCTTCTGGCGTTCACTTCTTAGGCCCTAACTATTCGATCTGGTGGAACAACAGCCTAGGGTGAAGCCTAGCTTGCCCGGAACGTAGAAATGACCATTACTTTCACACTGTTTGCAATTATTCCTTTTATACGATGGAAAAGCTGTTGTATTTATAACGCATTTTATGCTTCTGGCGTTGACTTCTTAGGACGTAACTATTCGGTCTGGTGGAGCAACGCGCTGGAGTGAAACCTTGGTTGCCCGGAACGTAGAATTGGCCATCACTTTCAAACTGGTTGCAATTATTCCTGATATATGATGGAAACACTGTTCTATTTTTTTTGCATTTTATGGTTCGGGCGTTGACTTCTAGGGCCCTAACTATTCAATCTGTTGGAGCAACGCCCTAGGGTGAAGCCTAGGTTGCTCGGAAAGTAGAAATGACCATAAGTTTCATACTGGTTGCAATTATTCGTTTTATACGATGGAAAAACTGTTGTATTTATATTGTATTTTATGCTTCTGGCGTTGACTTCTAAGGCACTATCTATTCGATCTGGTGGAGCAACGCCCTAGAGCGAAGCCTAGGTTGCCCGGAACGTAGAATTGGCCATCACTTCCAAACTGGTTGCAATTATTCCTGTTATATGATGGAAACACTGTTGTGTTTTTTTTTTGCATTTTATTGTTCGGGCGTTGACGTCTAAGGCCCTAACTATTCAATCTGTTGGAGCAACGCCCTACGGTGAAGCCTAGGTTGCTCGGAAAGTAGAAATGACCATAAGTATCATACTGGTTGCAATTATTCGTTTTATACGATGGAAAAACTGTTGTATTTATATTGTATTTTATGCTTCTGGCGTTGACTTCTAAGGCCCTAGCTGTTCGATCTAGTGGAGCAACGCCTTAGAGTGAAGCCTAGGTTGCCTGGAACGTAGAATTGGCCATCTTTTTCAAACTGGTTGCAATTATTCGTTTTATACGATGGAAAAGCTGTTGTATCTATATTGTATTTTATGCTTCTGGCGTTGACTTGTAAGGCACTAACTATTCGATCTGGTGGAGCAACGCCCTAGAGGGAAGCCTAGGTTGCCCGGGACGTAGAATTGGCCATCACTTTCAAACTGGTTGCAATTATTCGTGTTATATTATGGAAACACTGTTGTATTTTTATTCCATTTTATGCTTCGGGCGTTGACTTCTAAGGCTCTAACTATTCAATCTGTTGGAGCAACGCCCTAGGGTGAAGCCTAGGTTGCTCGGAAAGTAGAAATGACCATCAGCTTCATACTGGTTGCAATTATTCGTTTTATACGATGGAAAAACTGTTGTATTTATATTGTATTTTATGCTTCTGGCGTTGACTTCTAAGGCACTAACTATTCGATCTGGTGGAGCAACGCCCTAGAGTGAAGCCTAGGTTGCCCGGAACGTAGAATTGGCAATCACTTTCAAATTGGTTGCAATTAATCTTGTTATACGATGGAAAAACTGTTGTATTTTTATTGCATTTTATGCTTCTGGCGTTCACTTCTTAGGCCCTAACTATTCGACCTGATGGAACAACAGCCTAGGGTGAAGCCTAGCTTGCCCGGAACGTAGAAATGACCATTACTTTCACACTGTTTGCAATTATTCCTTTTATACGATGGAAACGCTGTTGTATTTATAACGCATTTTATGCTTCTGGCGTTGACTTCTTAGGACGTAACTATTCGGTCTGGTGGAGCAACGCGCTGGAGTGAAACCTTGGTTGCCCGGAACGTAGAATTGGCCATCACTTTCAAACTGGTTGCAATTATTCCTGATATATGATGGAAACACTGTTGTATTTTTTTTGCATTTTATGGTTCGGGCGTTGACTTCTAGGGCCCTAACTATTCAATCTGTTGGAGCAACGCCCTAGGGTGAAGCCTAGGTTGCTCGGAAAGTAGAAATGACCATAAGTTTCATACTGGTTGCAATTATTCGTTTTATACGATGGAAAAACTGTTGTATTTATATTGTATTTTATGCTTCTGGCGTTGACTTCTAAGGCACTATCTATTCGATCTGGTGGAGCAACGCCCTAGAGCGAAGCCTAGGTTGCCCGGAACGTAGAATTGGCCATCACTTCCAAACTGGTTGCAATTATTCCTGTTATATGATGGAAACACTGTTGTGTTTTTTTTTGCATTTTATTGTTCGGGCGTTGACGTCTAAGGCCCTAACTATTCAATCCGTTGGAGCAACGCCCTAGGGTGAAGCCTAGGTTGCTCGGAAAGTAGAAATGACCATAAGTATCATACTGGTTGCAATTATTCGTTTTATACGATGGAAAAACTGTTGTATTTATATTGTATTTTATGCTTCTGGCGTTGACTTCTAAGGCCCTAGCTGTTCGATCTAGTGGAGCAACGCCTTAGAGTGAAGCCTAGGTTGCCTGGAACGTAGAATTGGCCATCACTTTCAAACTGGTTGCAATTATTCGTTTTATACGATGGAAAAGCTGTTGTATCTATATTGTATTTTATGCTTCTGGCGTTGACTTCTAAGGCACTAACTATTCGATCTGGTGGAGCAACGCCCTAGAGGGAACCCTAGGTTGCCCGGGACGTAGAATTGGCCATCACTTTCAAACTGGTTGCAATTATTCGTGTTATATTATGGAAACACTGTTGTATTTTTATTGCATTTTATGCTTCGGGCGTTGACTTCTAAGGCTCTAACTATTCAATCTGTTGGAGCAACGCCCTAGGGTGAAGCCTAGGTTGCTCGGAAAGTAGAAATGACCATAAGTATCATACTGGTTGCAATTATTCGTTTTATACGATGGAACAACTGTTGTATTTATATTGTATTTTATGCTTCTGGCGTTGACTTCTAAGGCCCTAGCTGTTCGTTCTAGTGGAGCAACGCCCTAGAGTGAAGCCCACGTTGCCCGGAAAGGAGAAATGGCCATCACGTTCAAACTGGTTGCAATTAATCCTTTTATACGATGGAAAAGCTGTTGTATTTATATCGTATTTTATGCTTCTGGCGTTTACTTCTAAGGACCAAACTATTCGATCTGGTGGAGCAACGCCCTAGAGTGAAGCCTAGGTTCCTCGGAATGTGGAAATGACCATAACTTTCACACTGGTTGCAATTATTCGTTTTATACGATGGAAACGCTGTTGTATTTATATTGTATTTTATGCCTCTGGCGTTGACTTCTAAGGCCGTAGCTATTAGATGTGGTGGAGCAACGCCCTAGAGTGACGCCTAGGGTGCTTGGAACGTAGAAATGACCATTACTTTCACACTGGTGGCAATTATTCGTTTTATACGATGGAAAAGCTGTTGTGTTTATATCGTATTTTATGCTTCCGGCGTTGACTTCTTAGGCCGTAACTATTCGGTCTGGTGGAGCAACGCCCTGGAGTGAAACCTAGGTTGCCCGGAACGTAGAATTGGCCATCACTTTCAAACTGGTTGCAATTATTCCTGTTATATGGTGGAAACACTGTTGTATTTTTTTTGCATTTTATGCTTCGGGCGTTGACTTCTAAGGCCCTAACTATTCAATCTGTTGGAGCAACGCCCTAGGGTGAAGCCTAGGTTGCTCGGAAAGTAGAAATGACCATAAGTATCATACTGGTTGCAATTATTCGTTTTATACGATGGAAAAACTGTTGTATTTGTATTGTATTTTATGCTTCTGGCGTTGACTTCTAAGGCCCTAGCTGTTCGATCTAGTGGAGCAACGCCTTAGAGTGAAGCCTAGGTTGCCCGGAACGTAGAATTGGCCATCACGTTCAAACTGGTTGCAATTATTCGTTTTATACGATGGAAAGACTGTTGTATTTATATAGCATTTTATGCTTCTGGCGTTGACTTCTAAGGCACTAACCATTCGACCTGGTGGAGCAACGCCCTAGTGTGAAGCCTAGGTTGCCCGGAACGTAGAATTGGCCATCACATTCAAACTGGTTGCAATTAATCTTGTTATACGATGGAAAAACTGTTGTATTTTTATTGCATTTTATGCTTCTGGCGTTCACTTCTTAGGCCCTAACTATTCGATCTGGTGGAACAACAGCCTAGGGTGAAGCCTAGCTTGCCCGGAACGTAGAAATGACCATTACTTTCACACTGTTTGCAATTATTCCTTTTATACGATGGAAAAGCTGTTGTATTTATAACGCATTTTATGCTTCTGGCGTTGACTTCTTAGGACGTAACTATTCGGTCTGGTGGAGCAACGCGCTGGAGTGAAACCTTGGTTGCCCGGAACGTAGAATTGGCCATCACTTTCAAACTGGTTGCAATTATTCCTGATATATGATGGAAACACTGTTGTATTTTTTTTGCATTTTATGGTTCGGGCGTTGACTTCTAGGGCCCTAACTATTCAATCTGTTGGAGCAACGCCCTAGGGTGAAGCCTAGGTTGCTCGGAAAGTAGAAATGACCATAAGTTTCATACTGGTTGCAATTATTCGTTTTATACGATGGAAAAACTGTTGTATTTATATTGTATTTTATGCTTCTGGCGTTGACTTCTAAGGCACTATCTATTCGATCTGGTGGAGCGACGCCCTAGAGCGAAGCCTAGGTTGCCCGGAACGTAGAATTGGCCATCACTTCCAAACTGGTTGCAATTATTCCTGTTATATGATGGAAACACTGTTGTGTTTTTTTTTGCATTTTATTGTTCGGGCGTTGACGTCTAAGGCCCTAACTATTCAATCTGTTGGAGCAACGCCCTAGGGTGAAGCCTAGGTTGCTCGGAAAGTAGAAATGACCATAAGTATCATACTGGTTGCAATTATTCGTTTTATACGATGGAAAAACTGTTGTATTTATATTGTATTTTATGCTTCTGGCGTTGACTTCTAAGGCCCTAGCTGTTCGATCTAGTGGAGCAACGCCTTAGAGTGAAGCCTAGGTTGCCTGGAACGTAGAATTGGCCATCACTTTCAAACTGGTTGCAATTATTCGTTTTATACGATGGAAAAGCTGTTGTATCTATATTGTATTTTATGCTTCTGGCGTTGACTTCTAAGGCACTAACTATTCGATCTGGTGGAGCAACGCCCTAGAGGGAAGCCTAGGTTCCCCGGGACGTAGAATTGGCCATCACTTTCAAACTGGTTGCAATTATTCGTGTTATATTATGGAAACACTGTTGTATTTTTATTGCATTTTATGCTTCGGGCGTTGACTTCTAAGGCTCTAACTATTCAATCTGTTGGAGCAACGCCCTAGGGTGAAGCCTAGGTTGCTCGGAAAGTAGAAATGACCATCAGCTTCATACTGGTTGCAATTATTCGTTTTATACGATGGAAAAACTGTTGTATTTATATTGTATTTTATGCTTCTGGCGTTGACTTCTAAGGCACTAACTATTCGATCTGGTGGAGCAACGCCCTAGAGTGAAGCCTAGGTTGCCCGGAACGTAGAATTGGCAATCACTTTCAAATTGGTTGCAATTAATCTTGTTATACGATGGAAAAACTGTTGTATTTTTATTGCATTTTATGCTTCTGGCGTTCACTTCTTAGGCCCTAACTATTCGACCTGATGGAACAACAGCCTAGGGTGAAGCCTAGCTTGCCCGGAACGTAGAAATGACCATTACTTTCACACTGTTTGCAATTATTCCTTTTATACGATGGAAAAGCTGTTGTATTTATAACGCATTTTATGCTTCTGGCGTTGACTTCTTAGGACGTAACTATTCGGTCTGGTGGTGCAACGCGCTGGAGTGAAACCTTGGTTGCCCGGAACGTAGAATTGGCCATCACTTTCAAACTGGTTGCAATTATTCCTGATATATGATGGAAACACTGTTGTATTTTTTTTGCATTTTATGGTTCGGGCGTTGACTTCTAGGGCCCTAACTATTCAATCTGTTGGAGCAACGCCCTAGGGTGAAGCCTAGGTTGCTCGGAAAGTAGAAATGACCATAAGTTTCATACTGGTTGCAATTATTCGTTTTATACGATGGAAAAACTGTTGTATTTATATTGTATTTTATGCTTCTGGCGTTGACTTCTAAGGCACTATCTATTCGATCTGGTGGAGCAACGCCCTAGAGCGAAGCCTAGGTTGCCCGGAACGTAGAATTGGCCATCACTTCCAAACTGGTTGCAATTATTCCTGTTATATGATGGAAACACTGTTGTGTTTTTTTTTGCATTTTATTGTTCGGGCGTTGACGTCTAAGGCCCTAACTATTCAATCTGTTGGAGCAACGCCCTAGGGTGAAGCCTAGGTTGCTCGGAAAGTAGAAATGACCATAAGTATCATACTGGTTGCAATTATTCGTTTTATACGATGGAAAAACTGTTGTATTTATATTGTATTTTATGCTTCTGGCGTTGACTTCTAAGGCCCTAGCTGTTCGATCTAGTGGAGCAACGCCTTAGAGTGAAGGCTAGGTTGCCTGGAACGTAGAATTGGCCATCACTTTCAAACTGGTTGCAATTATTCGTTTTATACGATGGAAAAGCTGTTGTATCTATATTGTATTTTATGCTTCTGGCGTTGACTTCTAAGGCACTAACTATTCGATCTGGTGGAGCAACGCCCTAGAGGGAAGCCTAGGTTGCCCGGGACGTAGAATTGGCCATCACTTTCAAACTGGTTGCAATTATTCGTGTTATATTATGGAAACACTGTTGTATTTTTATTGCATTTTATGCTTCGGGCGTTGACTTCTAAGGCTCTAACTATTCAATCTGTTGGAGCAACGCCCTAGGGTGAAGCCTAGGTTGCTCGGAAAGTAGAAATGACCATAAGTATCATACTGGTTGCAATTATTCGTTTTATACGATGGAACAACTGTTGTATTTATATTGTATTTTATGCTTCTGGCGTTGACTTCTAAGGCCCTAGCTGTTCGATCTAGTGGAGCAACGCCCTAGAGTGAAGCCCACGTTGCCCGGAAAGGAGAAATGGCCATCACGTTCAAACTGGTTGCAATTAATCCTTTTATACGATGGAAAAGCTGTTGTATTTATATCGTATTTTATGCTTCTGGCGTTTACTTCTAAGGACCAAACTATTCGATCTGGTGGAGCAACGCCCTAGAGTGGAGCCTAGGTTCCTCGGAATGTGGAAATGACCATAACTTTCACACTGGTTGCAATTATTCGTTTTATACGATGGAAACGCTGTTGTATTTATATTGTATTTTATGCCTCTGGCGTTGACTTCTAAGGCCGTAGCTATTAGATGTGGTGGAGCAACGCCCTAGAGTGACGCCTAGGGTGCTTGGAACGTAGAAATGACCATTACTTTCACACTGGTGGCAATTATTCGTTTTATACGATGGAAAAGCTGTTGTGTTTATATCGTATTTTATGCTTCCGGCGTTGACTTCTTAGGCCGTAACTATTCGGTCTGGTGGAGCAACGCCCTGGAGTGAAACCTAGGTTGCCCGGAACGTAGAATTGGCCATCACTTTCAAACTGGTTGCAATTATTCCTGTTATATGGTGGAAACACTGTTGTATTTTTTTTGCATTTTATGATTCGGGCGTTGACTTCTAAGGGCCTAACTATTCAATCTGTTGGAGCAACGCCCTAGGGTGAAGCCTAGGTTGCTCGGAAAGTAGAAATGACCATAAGTTTCATACTGGTTGCAATTATTCGTTTTATACGATGGAAAAACTGTTGTATTTATATTGTATTTTATGCTTCTGGCGCTGACTTCTAAGGCACTAACTATTCGATCTGGTGGAGCAACGCCCTAGAGTGAAGCCTAGGTTGCCCGGAAGGTAGAATTGGCCCTCACTGTCAAACTGGTTGCAATTATTCGTTTTATACGATGGAAAGACTGTTGTATTTATATTGTATTTTATGCTGCTGGCGTTGACTTCTAAGGCACTAACTATTCGATCTGGTGGAGCAACGCCCTAGAGTGAAGCCTAGGTTGCCCGGGACGTAGAATTGGCCATCACTTTCAAACTAGTTGCAATTATTCCTGTTATATTATGGAAACACTGTTGCATTTTTATTGCATTTTATGCTTCGGGCGTTGACTTCTAAGGCCCTAACTATTCAATCTGTTGGAGCAACGCCCTAGGGTGAAGCCTAGGTTGCTCGGAAAGTAGAAATGACCATAAGTATCATACTGGTTGTAATTATTCGTTTTATACGATGAAAAAACTGTTGTATTTATGTTGTATTTTATGCTTCTGGCGTTGACTTCTAAGGCCCTAGCTGTTCGATCTAGTGGAGCAACGCCCTAGCGTGAAGCCTAGGTTGCCCGGAACGTAGAATTGGCCATCACTTTCAAACTGGTTACAATTATTCGTTTTATACGATGCAAACGCTATTGTATTTATATCGTATTTTATGCTTCTGGCGTTTACTTCGAAGGACCTAACTATTCGATCTGGTGGAGCAACGCGCTAGAGTGGGTCCTAGGTTGCTCGGAATGTAGAAATGACCATAACTTTCACACTGGTTGCAATTATTCGTTTTATACGATGGAAACGCTGTTGTATTTATATTGTACTTTATGCCTCTGGCGTTGACTTCTAAGGCCGTAGCTATTAGATGTGGTGGAGCAACGCCCTAGAGTGAAGCCTAGGGTGCTCGGAACGTAGAAATGACCATTACTTTCACACTGGTTGCAATTATTCGTTTTATACGATGGAAAAGCTGCTGTATTTATATCGTATTTTATGCTTCTGGCGTTTACTTCTAAGGACCTAACTATTCAATCTGGTGGAGCAACGCCATAGGGTGAAGCCTAGGTTGCTCGGAAAGTAGAAATGACCATAAGTTTCATACTGGTTGCAATTATTCGTTTTATACGATGGAAAAGCTGTTGTATTTATATTGTATTTTATGCTTCTGGCGTTGACTTCTAAGGCGCTAACTATTCGATCTGGTGGAGCAACGCCCTAGAGTGAAGCCTAGGTTGCCCGGGACGTAGAATTGGCCATCACTTTCAAACTGGTTGCAATTATTCCTGTTATATTATGGAAACACTGTTGTATTTTTATTGCATTTTATGCTTCGGGCGTTGACTTCTAAGGCCCTAACTATTCAATCTGTTGGAGCAACGCCCTAGGGTGAAGCCTAGGCTGCTCGGAAAGTAGAAATGACCATAAGTATCATACTGGTTGCAATTATTCGTTTTATACGATGGAAAAACTGTTGTATTTGTATTGTATTTTATGCTTCTGGCGTTGACTTCTAAGGCCCTAGCTGTTCGATCTAGTGGAGCAACGCCCTAGACTGAAGCCTAGGTTGCCTGGAACGTAGAATTGGCCATCACTTTCAAACTGGTTACAATTATTCGTTTTATACGATGCAAACGCTGTTGTATTTATATAGTATTTTATGCTTCTGGCGTTTACTTCTAAGGACCTAACTATTCGATCTGGTGGAGCAACGCCCTAGAGTGGATCCTAGGTTGCTCGGAATGTAGAAATGACCATAACTTTCACACTGGTTGCAATTACTCGTTTTATACGACGGAAAAGCTGTTGTATCTATATTGTATTTTATGCTTCTGGCGTTGACTTCTACGGCACCAACTATTCGATCTGGTGGAGCAACGCCCTAGAGGGAAGCCTAGGTTGCCCGGGACGTAGAATTGGCCATCACTTTCAAACTGGTTGCAATTATTCGTGTTATATTATGGAAACACTGTTGTATTTTTATTGCATTTTATGCTTCGGGCGTTGACTTCTAAGGCTCTAACTATTCAATCTGTTGGAGCAACGCCCTAGGGTGAAGCCTAGGTTGCTCGGAAAGTAGAAATGGCCATAAGTATCATACTGGTTGCAATTATTCGTTTTATACGATGGAACAACTGTTGTATTTATATTGTATTTTATTCTTCTGGCGTTGACTTCTAAGGCCCTAGCTGTTCGATCTAGTGGAGCAACGCCCTAGAGTGAAGCCCACGTTGCCCGGAAAGGAGAAATGGCCATCACGTTCAAACTGGTTGCAATTAATCCTTTTATACGATGGAAAAGCTGTTGTATTTATATCGTATTTTATGCTTCTGGCGTTTACTTCTAAGGACCAAACTATTCGATCTGGTGGAGCAACGCCCTAGAGTGAAGCCTAGGTTCCTCGGAATGTGGAAATGACCATAACTTTCACACTGGTTGCAATTATTCGTTGTATACGATGGAAACGCTGTTGTATTTATATCGTATTTTATGCCTCTGGCGTTGACTTCTTAGGCCGTACCTATTCGGTCTGGTGGAGCAACGCCCTGGAGTGAAACCTAGGTTGCCCGGAACGTAGAATTGGCCATCACTTTCAAACTGGTTGCAATTATTCCTGTTATATGATGGAAACACTGTTGTATTTTTTTTGCATTTTATGATTCGGGCGTTGACTTCTAAGGCCCTAACTATTCAATCTGTTGGAGCAACGCCCTAGGGTGAAGCCTAGGTTGCTCGGAAAGTAGAAATGACCATAAGTTTCATACTGGTTGCAATTATTCGTTTTATACGATGGAAAAACTGTTGTATTTATACTGTATTTTATGCTTCTGGCGCTGACTTCTAAGGCACTAACCATTCGATCTGGTGGAGCAACGCCCTAGAGTGAAGCCTAGGTTGCCCGGAAGGTAGAATTGGCCGTCACTGTCAAACTGGTTGCAATTATTCGTTTTATACGATGGAAAGACTGTTGTATTTATATTGTATTTTATGCTTCTGGCGTTGACTTCTAAGGCACTAACTATTCGATCTGGTGGAGCAACGCCCTAGAGTGAAGCCTAGGTTGCCCGGGACGTAGAATTGGCCATCACTTTCAAACTGGTTGCAATTATTCCTGTTATATTATGGAAACACTGTTGCATTTTTATTGCATTTTATGCTTCGGGCGTTGACTTCTAAGGCCCTAACTATTCAGTCTGTTGGAGCAACGCCCTAGGGTGAAGCCTAGGTTGCTCGGAAAGTAGAAATGACCATAAGTATCATACTGGTTGCAATTATTCGTTTTATACGATGGAAAAACTGTTGTATTTATATTGTATTTTATGCTTCTGGCGTTGACTTCTAAGGCCATAGCTGTTCGATCTAGTGGAGCAACGCCCTAGCGTGAAGCCTAGGTTGCCCGGAACGTAGAATTGGCCATCACTTTCAAACTGGTTACAATTACTCGTTTTATACGATGCAAACGCTGTTGTATTTATATCGTATTTTATGCTTCTGGCGTTTACTTCTAAGGACCTAACTATTCGATCTGGTGGAGCAACGCGCTAGAGTGGATCCTAGGTTGCTCGGAATGTAGAAATGACCATAACTTTCACACTGGTTGCAATTATTCGTTTTATACGATGGAAACGCTGTTGTATTTATATTGTACTTCATGCCTCTGGCGTTGACTTCTAAGGCACTAACTATTCGATCTGGTGGAGCAACGCCCTAGAGTGAAGCCTAGGTTGCCCGGGACGTAGAATTGGCCATCACTTTCAAACTGGTTGCAATTATTCCTGATATATTATGGAAACACTGTTGTATTTTTATTGCATTTTATGCTTCGGGCGTTGACTTCTAAGGCCCTAACTATTCAATCTGTTGGAGCAACGCCCTAGCGTGAAGCCTAGGTTGCTCGGAAAGTAGAAATGACCATAAGTATCATACTGGTTGCAATTATTCGTTTTATACCATGGAAAAACTGTTGTATTTATATTGTATTTTATGCTTCTGGCGTTGACTTCTAAGGCCGTAGCTGTTCGATCTAGTGGGGCAACGCCCTAGAGTGAAGCCTAGGTGGCCCGGAAAGGAGAAATGACCATCACGTTCAAACTGGTTGCAATTAATCCTTTTATACGATGGAAAAGCTGTTGTATTTATATCGTATTTTATGCTTCTGACGTTTACTTCTAAGGACCTAACTATTCGATCTGGTGGAGCAACGCCCTAGAGTGAAGCCTAGGTTCCTCGGAATGTGGAAATGACCATAACTTTCACACTGGTTGCAATTATTCGTTTTATACGATGGAAACGCTGTTGTATTTATATTGTATTTTATGCCTCTGGCGTTGACTTCTAAGGCCGTAGCTATTAGATGTGGTGGAGCAACGCCCTACAGTGACGCCTAGGGTGCTTGGAACGTAGAAATGACCATTACTTTCACACTGGTGGCAATTATTCGTTTTATACGATGGAAAAGCTGTTGTGTTTATATCGTATTTTATGCTTCCGGCGTTGACTTCTTAGGCCGTAACTATTCGGTCTTGTGGAGCAACACCCTGGAGTGAAACCTAGGTTGCCCGGAACGTAGAATTGGCCATCACTTTCAAACTGGTTGCAATTATTCCTGTTATATGATGGAAACACTGTTGTATTTTTTTTGCATTTTATGATTCGGGCGTTGACTTCTAAGGCCCTAACTATTGAATCTGTTGGAGCAACGCCCTAGGGTGAAGCCTAGGTTGCCCGGAAGGTAGAATTGGCCGTCACTGTCAAACTGGTTGCAATTATTCGTTTTATACGATGGAAAGACTGTTGTATTTATATTGTATTTTATGCTTCTGGCGTTGACTTCTAAGGCACTAACTATTCGATCTGGTGGAGCAACGCCCTAGAGTGAAGCCTAGGTTGCCCGGGACGTAGAATTGGCCATCACTTTCAAACTGGTTGCAATTATTCCTGTTATATTATGGAAACACTGTTGCATTTTTATTGCATTTTATGCTTCGGGCGTTGACTTCTAAGGCCCTAACTATTCAGTCTGTTGGAGCAACGCCCTAGGGTGAAGCCTAGGTTGCTCGGAAAGTAGAAATGACCATAAGTATCATACTGGTTGCAATTATTCGTTTTATACGATGGAAAAACTGTTGTATTTATATTGTATTTTATGCTTCTGGCGTTGACTTCTAAGGCCATAGCTGTTCGATCTAGTGGAGCAACGCCCTAGCGTGAAGCCTAGGTTGCCCGGAACGTAGAATTGGCCATCACTTTCAAACTGGTTACAATTACTCGTTTTATACGATGCAAACGCTGTTGTATTTATATCGTATTTTATGCTTCTGGCGTTTACTTCTAAGGACCTAACTATTCGATCTGGTGGAGCAACGCGCTAGAGTGGATCCTAGGTTGCTCGGAATGTAGAAATGACCATAACTTTCACACTGGTTGCAATTATTCGTTTTATACGATGGAAACGCTGTTGTATTTATATTGTACTTCATGCCTCTGGCGTTGACTTCTAAGGCACTAACTATTCGATCTGGTGGAGCAACGCCCTAGAGTGAAGCCTAGGTTGCCCGGGACGTAGAATTGGCCATCACTTTCAAACTGGTTGCAATTATTCCTGATATATTATGGAAACACTGTTGTATTTTTATTGCATTTTATGCTTCGGGCGTTGACTTCTAAGGCCCTAACTATTCAATCTGTTGGAGCAACGCCCTAGCGTGAAGCCTAGGTTGCTCGGAAAGTAGAAATGACCATAAGTATCATACTGGTTGCAATTATTCGTTTTATACCATGGAAAAACTGTTGTATTTATATTGTATTTTATGCTTCTGGCGTTGACTTCTAAGGCCGTAGCTGTTCGATCTAGTGGGGCAACGCCCTAGAGTGAAGCCTAGGTGGCCCGGAAAGGAGAAATGACCATCACGTTCAAACTGGTTGCAATTAATCCTTTTATACGATGGAAAAGCTGTTGTATTTATATCGTATTTTATGCTTCTGACGTTTACTTCTAAGGACCTAACTATTCGATCTGGTGGAGCAACGCCCTAGAGTGAAGCCTAGGTTCCTCGGAATGTGGAAATGACCATAACTTTCACACTGGTTGCAATTATTCGTTTTATACGATGGAAACGCTGTTGTATTTATATTGTATTTTATGCCTCTGGCGTTGACTTCTAAGGCCGTAGCTATGAGATGTGGTGGAGCAACGCCCTACAGTGACGCCTAGGGTGCTTGGAACGTAGAAATGACCATTACTTTCACACTGGTGGCAATTATTCGTTTTATACGATGGAAAAGCTGTTGTGTTTATATCGTATTTTATGCTTCCGGCGTTGACTTCTTAGGCCGTAACTATTCGGTCTTGTGGAGCAACACCCTGGAGTGAAACCTAGGTTGCCCGGAACGTAGAATTGGCCATCACTTTCAAACTGGTTGCAATTATTCCTGTTATATGATGGAAACACTGTTGTATTTTTTTTGCATTTTATGATTCGGGCGTTGACTTCTAAGGCCCTAACTATTGAATCTGTTGGAGCAACGCCCTAGGGTGAAGCCTAGGTTGCTCGGAAAGTAGAAATGACCATAAGTTTCATACTGGTTGCAATTATTCGTTTTATACGATGGAAAAACTGTTGTATTTATATTGTATTTTATGCTTCTGGCGCTGACTTCTAAGGCACTAACCATTCGATCTGGTGGAGCAACGCCCTAGAGTGAAGCCTAGGTTGCCCGGAAGGTAGAATTGGCCGTCACTGTCAAACTGGTTGCAATTATTCGTTTTATACGATGGAAAGGCTGTTGTATTTATATTCTATTTTATGCTTCTGGCGTTGACTTCTAAGGCACTAACTATTCGATCTGGTGGAGCAACGCCCTAGAGTGAAGCCTAGGTTGCCCGGGACGTAGAATTGGCCATCACTTTCAAACTGGTTGCAATTATTCCTGTTATATTATGGAAACACTGTTGCATTTTTATTGCATTTTATGCTTCGGGCGTTGACTTCTAAGGCCCTAACTATTCAGTCTGTTGGAGCAACGCCCTAGGGTGAAGCCTAGGTTGCTCGGAAGGTAGAATTGGCCGTCACTGTCAAACTGGTTGCAATTATTCGTTTTATACGATGGAAACGCTGTTGTATTTATATTGTACTTTATGCCTCTGGCGTTGACTTCTAAGGCCGTAGCTATTAGATGTGGTGGAGCAACGCCCTAGAGTGACGCCTAGGGTCCTCGGAACGTAGAAATGACCATTACTTTCACACTGGTTGCAATTATTCGTTTTATACGAAGGAAAAGCTGCTGTATTTATATCGTATTTTATGCTTCTGGCGTTTACTTCTAAGGACCTAACTATACAATCTGTTGGAGCAACGCCATAGGGTGAAGCCTAGGTTGCTCGGAAAGTAGAAATGACCATAAGTTTCATACTGGTTGCAATTATTCGTTTTATACGATGGAAAAGCTGTTGTATTTATATTGTATTTTATGCTTCTGGCGTTGACTTCTAAGGCCATAGCTGTTCGATCTAGTGGAGCAACGCCCTAGCGTGAAGCCTAGGTTGCCCGGAACGTAGAATTGGCCATCACTTTCAAACTGGTTACAATTACTCGTTTTATACGATGCAAACGCTGTTGTATTTATATCGTATTTTATGCTTCTGGCGTTTACTTCTAAGGACCTAACTATTCGATCTGGTGGAGCAACGCGCTAGAGTGGATCCTAGGTTGCTCGGAATGTAGAAATGACCATAACTTTCACACTGGTTGCAATTATTCGTTTTATACGATGGAAACGCTGTTGTATTTATATTGTATTTTATGCCTCTGGTGTTGACTTCTAAGGCACTAACTAATCGATCTGGTGGAGCAACGCCCTAGAGTGAAGGCTAGGTTGCCCGGGACGTAGAATTGGCCATCACTTTCAAACTGGTTGCAATTATTCCTGTTATATGATGGAAACACTGTTGTGTTTTTTTTGCATTTTATGGTTCGGGCGTTGACTTCTAAGGCCCTAACTAATCAACCTGTTGGAGCAACGCCCTATGGTGAAGCCTAGGTTGCTCGGAAGGTAGAAATGACCATAAGTATCACACTGGTTGCAATTATTCGTTTTATACGATGGAAAAACTGTTGTATTTGTATTGTATTTTATGCTTCTGGCGTTGACTTCTAAGGCCCTAGCTGTTCGATCTAGTGGAGCAACGCCTTAGAGTGAAGCCTAGGTTGCCCGGAACGTAGAATTGGCCATCACTTTCAAACTGGTTACAATTATTCGTTTTATACGATGCAAACGCTGTTGTATTTATATCGTATTTTATGCTTCTGGCGTTTACTTCTAAGGACCTAGCTATTCGATCTGGTGGAGCAACTCCCTAGAGTGGATCCTAGGTTGCTCGGAATGTAGAAATGACCATAACTTTCACACTGGTTGCAATTATTCGTTTTATACGATGGAAAAGCTGTTGTATTTATATTGTATTTTATGCTTCTGGCGTTGACTTCTAAGGCACTAACTATTGGATCTGGTGGAGCAACGCCCTAGAGTGAAGCCTAGGTTGCCCGGGACGTAGAATTGGCCATCACTTTCAAACTGGTTGCAATTATTCCTGTTATATTATGGAAACACTGTTGTATTTTTATTGCATTTTATGCTTCGGGCGTTGACTTCTATGGACCTAACTATTCGATCTGGTGGAGCAACGCGCTAGAGTGGATCCTAGGTTGCTCGGAATGTAGAAATGACCATAACTTTCACTCTGGTTGCAATTATTCGTTCTATACGATGGAAACGCTGTTGTATTTATATTGTACTTTATGCCTCTGGCGTTGACTTCTAAGGCCGTAGCTATTAGATGTGGAGGAGCAACGCCCTAGAGTGACGCCTAGGGTCCTCGGAACGTAGAAATGACCATTACTTTCACACTGGTTGCAATTATTCGTTTTATACGATGGAAAAGCTGCTGTATTTATATCGTATTTTATGCTTCTGGCGTTTACTTCTAAGGACCTAACTATTAAATCTGTTGGAGCAACGCCATAGGGTGAAGCCTAGGTTGCTCGGAAAGTAGAAATGACCATAAGTTTCATACTGGTTGCAATTATTCGTTTTATACGATGGAAAAGCTGTTGTATTTATATTGTATTTTATGCTTCTGGCGTTGACTTCTAAGGCACTAACTATTCGATCTGGTGCAGCAACGCCCTAGAGTGAAGCCTAGGTTGCTCGGAAAGTAGAAATGACCATCAGCTTCATACTGGTTGCAGTTATTCGTTTTATACGATGGAAAAACTGTTGTATTTATATTGTACTTTATGCTTCTGGCGTTGACTTCTAAGGCACTAACTATTCGATCTGGTGGAGCAACACCCTAGAGTGAAGCCTAGGTTGCCCGGAACGTAGAATTGGCAATCACTTTCAAATTGGTTGCAATTAATCTTGTTATACGATGGAAAAACTGTTGTATTTTTATTGCATTTTATGCTTCTGGCGTTCACTTCTTAGGCCCTAACTATTCGATCTGATGGAACTACAGCCTATGGTGAAGCCTAGCTTGCCCGGAACGTAGAAATGACCATAAGATTCATACTGGTTGCAATTATTCGTTTTTTACGATGGGAAAGCTGTTGTATTTATATTGTATTTTATGCTTCTGGCGTTGACTTCTAAGGCACTAACTATTCGATCTGGTGGAGCAACGCCCTAGAGTGAAGCCTAGGTTGCCCGGGACGTAGAATTGGCCATCACTTTCAAACTGGTTGCAATTATTCCTGTTATATTATGGAAACACTTTGCATTTTTATTGCATTTTATCCTTCGGGCGTTGACTTCTAAGGCCCTAACTATTCAATCTGTTGGAGCAACGCACTAGGGTGAAGCCTAGGTTGCTCGGAAAGTAGAAATGACCATAAGTATCATACTGGTTGCAATTATTCGTTTTATACGATGGAAAAACAGTTGTATTTAATTGTATTTTATACTTCTGGCGTTGACTTCTAAGGCCCTAGCTGTTCGATCTAGTGGAGCAACGCCCTAGCGTGAAGCCTAGGTTGCCCGGAACGTAGAATTGGCCATCACTTTCAAACTGGTTACAATTATTCGTTTTATACGATGCAAACGCTGTTGTATTTATATCGTATTTTATGCTTCTGACGTTTACTTCTAAGGACCTAACTATTCGATCTGGTGGAGCAACGCCCTAGAGTGAAGCCTAGGTTCCTCGGAATGTGGAAATGACCATAACTTTCACTCTGGTTGCAATTATTCGTTCTATACGATGGAAACGCTGTTGTATTTATATTGTACTTTATGCCTCTGGCGTTGACTTCTAAGGCACTAACTATTCGATCTGGTGGAGCAACACCCTAGAGTGAAGCCTAGGTTGCCCGGAACGTAGAATTGGCAATCACTTTCAAATTGGTTGCAATTAATCTTGTTATACGATGGAAAAACTGTTGTATTTTTATTGCATTTTATGCTTCTGGCGTTCACTTCTTAGGCCCTAACTATTCGATCTGATGGAACTACAGCCTAGGGTGAAGCCTAGCTTGACCGGAACGTAGAAATGACCATAAGTTTCATACTGGTTGCAATTATTCGTTTTTTACGATGGAAAAGCTGTTGTATTTATATTGTATTTTATGCTTCTGGCGTTGACTTCTAAGGCACTAACTATTCGATCTGGTGGAGCAACGCCCTAGAGTGAAGCCTACGTTGCCCGGGACGTAGAATTGGCCATCACTTTCAAACTGGTTGCAATTATTCCTGTTATATTATGGAAACACTTTGCATTTTTATTGTATTTTATGCTTCTGGCGTTCACTTCTTAGGCCCTAACTATTCGACCTGGTGGAGCAACGCCCTAGAGTGAAGCCTAGGTTGCCCGGAAGGTAGAAATGACCATAACTTTCACACTGGTTGCAATTATTCGTTTTATACGATGGAAAAACTGTTGTATTTATATTGTATTTTATGCTTCTGGGGTTGACTTCTAAGGCACTATCTATTCGATCTGGTGGAGCAACGCCCTAGAGCGAAGCCTAGGTTGCCCGGAACGTAGAATTGGCCATCACTTTCAAACTGGTTGCAATTATTCCTGTTATGTGATGGAAACACTGTTGTATTTTAATTGCATTTTATGGTTCGGGCGTTGACTTCTAAGGCCCTAACTATTCAATCCGTTGGAGCAACGCCCTAGGGTGAAGCCTAGGTGGCTCGGAAAGTAGAAATGACCATAAGTTTCATACTGGTTGCAATTATTCGTTTTATACGATGGAAAAACTGTTGTATTTATATTGTATTTTATGCTTCTGGCGTTGACTTCTAAGGCCCTAGCAGTTCGATCTAGTGGAGCAACGCCGTAGAGTGAAGCCTAGGTTGCCCGGAAGGTAGAATTGGCCTTCTCTTTCAAACTGGTTGCAATTATTCGTCTTATACGATGGAAAAACTGTTGTATTTATATTGTATTTTATGCTTCTGGCGTTGACTTCTAAGGCCCTAACTATTCAATCTGGTGGAGCAGCGCCCTGGAGTGAAACCTAGGTTGCCCGGAACGTAGAATTGGCCATCACTTTCAAACTGGTTGCAATTATTCCTGTTATATGATGGAAACACTGTTGTATTTTTTTTGCATTTTATGGTTCGGGCGTTGACTTCTAAGGACCTAACTATTCAATCTGTTGGAGCAACGCCCTAGGGTGAAGCCTAGGTTGCTCGGAAAGTAGAAATGACCATAAGTTTCATACTGGTTGCAATTATTCGTTTTATACGATGGAAAGCTGTTGTATTTATATTGTATTTTATGCTTCTGGCGTTGACTTCTAAGGCCCTAGCTGTTCGATCTAGTGGAGCAACGCCCTAGAGTGAAGCCTAGGTTGCCCGGAAAGGAGAAATGACCATCACGTTCAAACTGGTTGCAATTAATCCTTTTATTCGATGGAAAAGCTGTTGTATTTATATCGTATTTTATGCTTCTGACGTTTACTTCTAAGGACCTAACTATTCGATCTGGTGGAGCAACGCCCTAGAGTGAAGCCTAGGTTCCTCGGAAAGTGGAAATGACCATAACTTTCACACTGGTTGCAATTATTCGTTTTATACGATGGAAACGCTGTTGTATTTATATTGTATTTTATGCCTCTGGCGTTGACTTCTAAGGCCGTAGCTATTAGATGTGGTGGAGCAACGCCCTAGAGTGACGCCTAGGGTGCTTGGAACGTAGAAATGACCATTACTTTCATACTGCTTGCAATTATTCGTTTTATACGATGGAAATGCTGTTGTATTTATATCGTATTTTATGCTTCTGGCGTTGACTTCTTAGGACGTAACTATTCGGTCTGGTGGAGCAACGCGCTGGAGTGAAACCTAGGTTGCCCGGAACGTAGAATTGGCCATCACTTTCAAACTGGTTGCAATTATTCCTGTTATATGATGGAAACACTGTTGTATTTTTTTTGCATTTTATGATTCGGGCGTTGACTTCTAAGGCCCTAACTATTGAATCTGTTGGAGCAACGCCCTAGGGTGAAGCCTAGGTTGCTCGGAAAGTAGAAATGACCATAAGTTTCATACTGGTTGCAATTATTCGTTTTATACGATGGAAAAACTGTTGTATTTATATTGTATTTTATGCTTCTGGCGCTGACTTCTAAGGCACTAACCATTCGATCTGGTGGAGCAACGCCCTAGAGTGAAGCCTAGGTTGCCCGGAAGGTAGAATTGGCCGTCACTGTCAAACTGGTTGCAATTATTCGTTTTATACGATGGAAAGGCTGTTGTATTTATATTCTATTTTATGCTTCTGGCGTTGACTTCTAAGGCACTAACTATTCGATCTGGTGGAGCAACGCCCTAGAGTGAAGCCTAGGTTGCCCGGGACGTAGAATTGGCCATCACTTTCAAACTGGTTGCAATTATTCCTGTTATATTATGGAAACACTGTTGCATTTTTATTGCATTTTATGCTTCGGGCGTTGACTTCTAAGGCCCTAACTATTCAGTCTGTTGGAGCAACGCCCTAGGGTGAAGCCTAGGTTGCTCGGAAGGTAGAATTGGCCGTCACTGTCAAACTGGTTGCAATTATTCGTTTTATACGATGGAAACGCTGTTGTATTTATATTGTACTTTATGCCTCTGGCGTTGACTTCTAAGGCCGTAGCTATTAGATGTGGTGGAGCAACGCCCTAGAGTGACGCCTAGGGTCCTCGGAACGTAGAAATGACCATTACTTTCACACTGGTTGCAATTATTCGTTTTATACGAAGGAAAAGCTGCTGTATTTATATCGTATTTTATGCTTCTGGCGTTTACTTCTAAGGACCTAACTATACAATCTGTTGGAGCAACGCCATAGGGTGAAGCCTAGGTTGCTCGGAAAGTAGAAATGACCATAAGTTTCATACTGGTTGCAATTATTCGTTTTATACGATGGAAAAGCTGTTGTATTTATATTGTATTTTATGCTTCTGGCGTTGACTTCTAAGGCCATAGCTGTTCGATCTAGTGGAGCAACGCCCTAGCGTGAAGCCTAGGTTGCCCGGAACGTAGAATTGGCCATCACTTTCAAACTGGTTACAATTACTCGTTTTATACGATGCAAACGCTGTTGTATTTATATCGTATTTTATGCTTCTGGCGTTTACTTCTAAGGACCTAACTATTCGATCTGGTGGAGCAACGCGCTAGAGTGGATCCTAGGTTGCTCGGAATGTAGAAATGACCATAACTTTCACACTGGTTGCAATTATTCGTTTTATACGATGGAAACGCTGTTGTATTTATATTGTATTTTATGCCTCTGGTGTTGACTTCTAAGGCACTAACTAATCGATCTGGTGGAGCAACGCCCTAGAGTGAAGGCTAGGTTGCCCGGGACGTAGAATTGGCCATCACTTTCAAACTGGTTGCAATTATTCCTGTTATATGATGGAAACACTGTTGTGTTTTTTTTGCATTTTATGGTTCGGGCGTTGACTTCTAAGGCCCTAACTAATCAACCTGTTGGAGCAACGCCCTATGGTGAAGCCTAGGTTGCTCGGAAGGTAGAAATGACCATAAGTATCACACTGGTTGCAATTATTCGTTTTATACGATGGAAAAACTGTTGTATTTGTATTGTATTTTATGCTTCTGGCGTTGACTTCTAAGGCCCTAGCTGTTCGATCTAGTGGAGCAACGCCTTAGAGTGAAGCCTAGGTTGCCCGGAACGTAGAATTGGCCATCACTTTCAAACTGGTTACAATTATTCGTTTTATACGATGCAAACGCTGTTGTATTTATATCGTATTTTATGCTTCTGGCGTTTACTTCTAAGGACCTAGCTATTCGATCTGGTGGAGCAACTCCCTAGAGTGGATCCTAGGTTGCTCGGAATGTAGAAATGACCATAACTTTCACACTGGTTGCAATTATTCGTTTTATACGATGGAAAAGCTGTTGTATTTATATTGTATTTTATGCTTCTGGCGTTGACTTCTAAGGCACTAACTATTGGATCTGGTGGAGCAACGCCCTAGAGTGAAGCCTAGGTTGCCCGGGACGTAGAATTGGCCATCACTTTCAAACTGGTTGCAATTATTCCTGTTATATTATGGAAACACTGTTGTATTTTTATTGCATTTTATGCTTCGGGCGTTGACTTCTATGGACCTAACTATTCGATCTGGTGGAGCAACGCGCTAGAGTGGATCCTAGGTTGCTCGGAATGTAGAAATGACCATAACTTTCACTCTGGTTGCAATTATTCGTTCTATACGATGGAAACGCTGTTGTATTTATATTGTACTTTATGCCTCTGGCGTTGACTTCTAAGGCCGTAGCTATTAGATGTGGAGGAGCAACGCCCTAGAGTGACGCCTAGGGTCCTCGGAACGTAGAAATGACCATTACTTTCACACTGGTTGCAATTATTCGTTTTATACGATGGAAAAGCTGCTGTATTTATATCGTATTTTATGCTTCTGGCGTTTACTTCTAAGGACCTAACTATTAAATCTGTTGGAGCAACGCCATAGGGTGAAGCCTAGGTTGCTCGGAAAGTAGAAATGACCATAAGTTTCATACTGGTTGCAATTATTCGTTTTATACGATGGAAAAGCTGTTGTATTTATATTGTATTTTATGCTTCTGGCGTTGACTTCTAAGGCACTAACTATTCGATCTGGTGCAGCAACGCCCTAGAGTGAAGCCTAGGTTGCTCGGAAAGTAGAAATGACCATCAGCTTCATACTGGTTGCAGTTATTCGTTTTATACGATGGAAAAACTGTTGTATTTATATTGTACTTTATGCTTCTGGCGGTGACTTCTAAGGCACTAACTATTCGATCTGGTGGAGCAACACCCTAGAGTGAAGCCTAGGTTGCCCGGAACGTAGAATTGGCAATCACTTTCAAATTGGTTGCAATTAATCTTGTTATACGATGGAAAAACTGTTGTATTTTTATTGCATTTTATGCTTCTGGCGTTCACTTCTTAGGCCCTAACTATTCGATCTGATGGAACTACAGCCTATGGTGAAGCCTAGCTTGCCCGGAACGTAGAAATGACCATAAGATTCATACTGGTTGCAATTATTCGTTTTTTACGATGGGAAAGCTGTTGTATTTATATTGTATTTTATGCTTCTGGCGTTGACTTCTAAGGCACTAACTATTCGATCTGGTGGAGCAACGCCCTAGAGTGAAGCCTAGGTTGCCCGGGACGTACAATTGGCCATCACTTTCAAACTGGTTGCAATTATTCCTGTTATATTATGGAAACACTTTGCATTTTTATTGCATTTTATCCTTCGGGCGTTGACTTCTAAGGCCCTAACTATTCAATCTGTTGGAGCAACGCACTAGGGTGAAGCCTAGGTTGCTCGGAAAGTAGAAATGACCATAAGTATCATACTGGTTGCAATTATTCGTTTTATACGATGGAAAAACAGTTGTATTTAATTGTATTTTATACTTCTGGCGTTGACTTCTAAGGCCCTAGCTGTTCGATCTAGTGGAGCAACGCCCTAGCGTGAAGCCTAGGTTGCCCGGAACGTAGAATTGGCCATCACTTTCAAACTGGTTACAATTATTCGTTTTATACGATGCAAACGCTGTTGTATTTATATCGTATTTTATGCTTCTGACGTTTACTTCTAAGGACCTAACTATTCGATCTGGTGGAGCAACGCCCTAGAGTGAAGCCTAGGTTCCTCGGAATGTGGAAATGACCATAACTTTCACTCTGGTTGCAATTATTCGTTCTATACGATGGAAACGCTGTTGTATTTATATTGTACTTTATGCCTCTGGCGTTGACTTCTAAGGCACTAACTATTCGATCTGGTGGAGCAACACCCTAGAGTGAAGCCTAGGTTGCCCGGAACGTAGAATTGGCAATCACTTTCAAATTGGTTGCAATTAATCTTGTTATACGATGGAAAAACTGTTGTATTTTTATTGCATTTTATGCTTCTGGCGTTCACTTCTTAGGCCCTAACTATTCGATCTGATGGAACTACAGCCTAGGGTGAAGCCTAGCTTGACCGGAACGTAGAAATGACCATAAGTTTCATACTGGTTGCAATTATTCGTTTTTTACGATGGAAAAGCTGTTGTATTTATATTGTATTTTATGCTTCTGGCGTTGACTTCTAAGGCACTAACTATTCGATCTGGTGGAGCAACGCCCTAGAGTGAAGCCTACGTTGCCCGGGACGTAGAATTGGCCATCACTTTCAAACTGGTTGCAATTATTCCTGTTATATTATGGAAACACTTTGCATTTTTATTGTATTTTATGCTTCTGGCGTTCACTTCTTAGGCCCTAACTATTCGACCTGGTGGAGCAACGCCCTAGAGTGAAGCCTAGGTTGCCCGGAAGGTAGAAATGACCATAACTTTCACACTGGTTGCAATTATTCGTTTTATACGATGGAAAAACTGTTGTATTTATATTGTATTTTATGCTTCTGGGGTTGACTTCTAAGGCACTATCTATTCGATCTGGTGGAGCAACGCCCTAGAGCGAAGCCTAGGTTGCCCGGAACGTAGAATTGGCCATCACTTTCAAACTGGTTGCAATTATTCCTGTTATGTGATGGAAACACTGTTGTATTTTAATTGCATTTTATGGTTCGGGCGTTGACTTCTAAGGCCCTAACTATTCAATCCGTTGGAGCAACGCCCTAGGGTGAAGCCTAGGTGGCTCGGAAAGTAGAAATGACCATAAGTTTCATACTGGTTGCAATTATTCGTTTTATACGATGGAAAAACTGTTGTATTTATATTGTATTTTATGCTTCTGGCGTTGACTTCTAAGGCCCTAGCAGTTCGATCTAGTGGAGCAACGCCGTAGAGTGAAGCCTAGGTTGCCCGGAAGGTAGAATTGGCCTTCTCTTTCAAACTGGTTGCAATTATTCGTCTTATACGATGGAAAAACTGTTGTATTTATATTGTATTTTATGCTTCTGGCGTTGACTTCTAAGGCCCTAACTATTCAATCTGGTGGAGCAGCGCCCTGGAGTGAAACCTAGGTTGCCCGGAACGTAGAATTGGCCATCACTTTCAAACTGGTTGCAATTATTCCTGTTATATGATGGAAACACTGTTGTATTTTTTTTGCATTTTATGGTTCGGGCGTTGACTTCTAAGGACCTAACTATTCAATCTGTTGGAGCAACGCCCTAGGGTGAAGCCTAGGTTGCTCGGAAAGTAGAAATGACCATAAGTTTCATACTGGTTGCAATTATTCGTTTTATACGATGGAAAGCTGTTGTATTTATATTGTATTTTATGCTTCTGGCGTTGACTTCTAAGGCCCTAGCTGTTCGATCTAGTGGAGCAACGCCCTAGAGTGAAGCCTAGGTTGCCCGGAAAGGAGAAATGACCATCACGTTCAAACTGGTTGCAATTAATCCTTTTATTCGATGGAAAAGCTGTTGTATTTATATCGTATTTTATGCTTCTGACGTTTACTTCTAAGGACCTAACTATTCGATCTGGTGGAGCAACGCCCTAGAGTGAAGCCTAGGTTCCTCGGAAAGTGGAAATGACCATAACTTTCACACTGGTTGCAATTATTCGTTTTATACGATGGAAACGCTGTTGTATTTATATTGTATTTTATGCCTCTGGCGTTGACTTCTAAGGCCGTAGCTATTAGATGTGGTGGAGCAACGCCCTAGAGTGACGCCTAGGGTGCTTGGAACGTAGAAATGACCATTACTTTCATACTGCTTGCAATTATTCGTTTTATACGATGGAAATGCTGTTGTATTTATATCGTATTTTATGCTTCTGGCGTTGACTTCTTAGGACGTAACTATTCGGTCTGGTGGAGCAACGCGCTGGAGTGAAACCTAGGTTGCCCGGAACGTAGAATTGGCCATCACTTTCAAACTGGTTGCAATTATTCCTGATATATGATGGAAACACTGTTGTATTTTTTTTGCATTTTATGGTTCGGTCGTTGACTTCTAAGGCCCTAACTATTCAATCTGTTGGAGCAACGCCCTAGGGTGAAGCCTAGGTTGCTCAGAAAGTAGAAATGACCATAAGTTTCATACTGGTTGCAATTATTCGTTTTATACGATGGAAAAACTGTTGTATTTATATTGTATTTTATGCTTCTGGCGTTGATTTCTAAGGCACTATCTATTCGATCTGGTGGAGCAACGCCCTAGAGCGAAGCCTAGGTTGCCCGGAACGTAGAATTGGCCATCACTTTCAAACTGGTTGCAATTATTCCTGTTATGTGATGGAAACACTGTTGTATTTTAATTGCATTTTATGGTTCGGGCGTTGACTTCTAAGGCCCTAACTATTCAATCCGTTGGAGCAACGCCCTAGGGTGAAGCCTAGGTGGCTCGGAAAGTAGAAATGACCATAAGTTTCATACTGGTTGCAATTATTCGTTTTATACGATGGAAAAACTGTTGTATTTATATTGTATTTTATGCCTCTGGCGTTGACTTCTAAGGCCCTAGCAGTTCGATCTAGTGGAGCAACGCCCTAGAGTGAAGCCTAGGTTGCCCGGAACGTAGAATTGGCCATCACTTTCAAACTGGTTGCAATTATTCCTGTTATATGATGGAAACACTGTTGTATTTTTATTGCATTTTATGCATCGGGCGTTGACTTCTAAGGCCCTAACTATTCAATCTGTTGGAGCAACACCCTAGGGTGAAGCCTAGCTTGCTCGGAAAGTAGAAATGACCATAAGTTTCATACTGGTTGCAATTATTCGTTTTATACGGTGGAACAGCTATTGTATTTATATCGTATTTTATGCTTCTGGCGTTGACTTCTTAGGCCGTAACTATTTCGTCTGGTGGAGCAACGCCCTAGAGTGAAGTCTAGGTTTCCCGGAACGTAGAATTGGCCATTACTTTCAAACTGGTTGCAATTATTTCTGATATATGATGGAAACACTGTTGTGTTTTTCTTGCATTTTATGCATCGGGCGTTGACTTCTAAGGCCCTAACTATTCAATCTGTTGGAGCAACACCCTAGGGTGAAGCCCAGCTTGCTCGGAAAGTAGAAGTGACCATAAGTTTCATACTGGTTGCAATTATTCGTTTTATACGATGGAAAAACTGTTGTATTTATATTGTATTTTATGCTTCTGGCGTTGAATTCTAAGGCACTAACTATTCGATCTGGTGGAGCAACGCCCTAGAGTGAAGCCTAGGTTGCCCGGGACGTAGAATTGGCCACCACTTTCAAACTGGTTGCAATTATTCCTGTTATATTATGGAAACACTGTTGTATTTTTATTGCATTTTATGCTTCGGGCGTTGACTTCTAAGGCCCTAACTATTCAATCTGTTGGAGCAACGCCCTAGGGTGAAGCCTAGGTTGCTCGGAAAGTAGAAATGACCATAACTTTCATACTGGCGGCAATTATTCGTTTTATACGATGGAAAAACTGTTGTATTTATATTGTATTTTATGCTTCTGGCGTTGACTTCTAAGGCACTAACTATTCGATCTGGTGGAGCAACGCCCTAGAGTAAAGCCTAGGTTGCCTGGAACGTAGAATTGGCCATCACTTTCAAACTGGTTGCAATTATTCCTGTTTTATGATACATACACTGTTGTATTTTTATTGCATTTTATGCTTCGGGCGTTGATTTCTAAGGCCCTAACTATTCAATCTGTTGGAGCAACGCCATAGGGTCAAGCCTAGCTTGCTCGGAATGTAGAAATGACCATAAGTTTCATACTGGTTGCAATTATTCGTTTTATACGATGGAAATGCTGTTGTATTTATATCGTATTTTATGCTTCTGGCGTTGACTTCTTAGGCCGTAACTATTCGGTCTGGTGGAGCAACGCGCTGGAGTGAAACCTAGGTTGCCCGGAACGTAGAATTGGCCATCACTTTCAAACTGGTTGCAATTATTCCTGATATATGAAGGAAACACTGTTGTATTTTTTTTGCATTTTATGGTTCGGGCGTTGACTTCTAAGGCCCTAACTATTCAATCTGTTGGAGGAAAGCCCTAGGGTGAAGCCTACGTTGCTCGGAAAGTAGAGATGACCATAAGTTTCATACTGGTTGCAATTATTCGTTTTATACGATGGAAAAACTGTTGTATTTATATTGTATTTTATGCTTCTGGCGTTGACTTCTAAGGCACTATCTATTCGATCTGGTGGAGCAACGCCCTAGAGCGAAGCCTAGGTTGCCCGGAACGTAGAATTGGCCATCACTTCCAAACTGGTTGCAATTATTCCTGTTATATGATGGAAACACTGTTGCATTTTTTTTGCATTTTATGGTTCGGGCGTTGACTTCTAAGGCCCTAACTATTCAATCTGTTGGAGCAACACCCTAGGGTGAAGCCTAGCTTGCTCGGAAAGTAGAAATGACCATAAGTTTCATACTGGTTGCAATTATTCGTTTTATACGATGGAAAAACTGTTGTATTTATATTGTATTTTATGCTTCTGGCGTTGACTTCTAAGGCCCTAGCAGTTCGATCTAGTGGAGCAACGCCCTAGAGTGAAGCCTAGGTTGCCCGGAACGTAGAATTGGCCATCACTTTCAAACTGGTTGCAATTATTCCTGTTATATGATGGAAACACTGTTGTATTTTTATTGCATTTTATGCATCGGGCGTTGACTTCTAAGGCCCTAACTATTCAATCTGTTGGAGCAACACCCTAGGGTGAAGCCTAGCTTGCTCGGAAAGTAGAAATGACCATAAGTTTCATACTGGTTGCAATTATTCGTTTTATACGGTGGAACAGCTATTGTATTTATATCGTATTTTATGCTTCTGGCGTTGACTTCTTAGGCCGTAACTATTTCGTCTGGTGGAGCAACGCCCTAGAGTGAAGTCTAGGTTTCCCGGAACGTAGAATTGGCCATTACTTTCAAACTGGTTGCAATTATTTCTGATATATGATGGAAACACTGTTGTGTTTTTCTTGCATTTTATGCATCGGGCGTTGACTTCTAAGGCCCTAACTATTCAATCTGTTGGAGCAACACCCTAGGGTGAAGCCCAGCTTGCTCGGAAAGTAGAAGTGACCATAAGTTTCATACTGGTTGCAATTATTCGTTTTATACGATGGAAAAACTGTTGTATTTATATTGTATTTTATGCTTCTGGCGTTGAATTCTAAGGCACTAACTATTCGACCTGGTGGAGCAACGCCCTAGAGTGAAGCCTAGGTTGCCCGGGACGTAGAATTGGCCACCACTTTCAAACTGGTTGCAATTATTCCTGTTATATTATGGAAACACTGTTGTATTTTTATTGCATTTTATGCTTCGGGCGTTGACTTCTAAGGCCCTAACTATTCAATCTGTTGGAGCAACGCCCTAGGGTGAAGCCTAGGTTGCTCGGAAAGTAGAAATGACCATAACTTTCATACTGGCGGCAATTATTCGTTTTATACGATGGAAAAACTGTTGTATTTATATTGTATTTTATGCTTCTGGCGTTGACTTCTAAGGCACTAACTATTCGATCTGGTGGAGCAACGCCCTAGAGTAAAGCCTAGGTTGCCTGGAACGTAGAATTGGCCATCACTTTCAAACTGGTTGCAATTATTCCTGTTTTATGATACATACACTGTTGTATTTTTATTGCATTTTATGCTTCGGGCGTTGATTTCTAAGGCCCTAACTATTCAATCTGTTGGAGCAACGCCATAGGGTCAAGCCTAGCTTGCTCGGAATGTAGAAATGACCATAAGTTTCATACTGGTTGCAATTATTCGTTTTATACGATGGAAATGCTGTTGTATTTATATCGTATTTTATGCTTCTGGCGTTGACTTCTTAGGCCGTAACTATTCGGTCTGGTGGAGCAACGCGCTGGAGTGAAACCTAGGTTGCCCGGAACGTAGAATTGGCCATCACTTTCAAACTGGTTGCAATTATTCCTGATATATGAAGGAAACACTGTTGTATTTTTTTTGCATTTTATGGTTCGGGCGTTGACTTCTAAGGCCCTAACTATTCAATCTGTTGGAGGAAAGCCCTAGGGTGAAGCCTACGTTGCTCGGAAAGTAGAGATGACCATAAGTTTCATACTGGTTGCAATTATTCGTTTTATACGATGGAAAAACTGTTGTATTTATATTGTATTTTATGCTTCTGGCGTTGACTTCTAAGGCACTATCTATTCGATCTGGTGGAGCAACGCCCTAGAGCGAAGCCTAGGTTGCCCGGAACGTAGAATTGGCCATCACTTCCAAACTGGTTGCAATTATTCCTGTTATATGATGGAAACACTGTTGCATTTTTTTTGCATTTTATGGTTCGGGCGTTGACTTCTAAGGCCCTCACTATTCAATCTGTTGGAGCAACGCCCTAGGGTGAAGCCTAGGTTGCGCGGAAAGTAGAAATGACCATAAGTTTCTTACTGGTTGGAATTATTCGTTTTATACGATGGAAAAACTGTTGTATTTATATTGAATTCTATGCTTCTGGCGTTGACTTCTAAGGCACTAACTATTCGATCTGGTGGAACAACAGCCTAGGGTGAAGCCTAGCTTGCCCGGAACGTAGAAATGACCATTACTTTCACACTGTTTGGAATTATTCCTTTTATACGATGTAAAAGCTGTTGTATTTATATCGCATTTTATGCTTCTGGCGTTTACTTCTAAGGCCCTAACTATTCAATCTGTTGGAGCAACGCCCTAGGGTGAAGCCTAGGTTGCTCGGAAAGTAGAAATGACCATAAGTTTCATACTGGTTGCAATTATTCGTTTTATACGATGGAAAAACTGTTGTATTTATATTGTATTTTATGCTTCTGGCGTTGACTTCTAAGGCCCTAGCAGTTCGATCTAGTGGAGCAACGCCGTAGAGTGAAGCCTAGGTTGCCCGGAAGGTAGAATTGGCCTTCTCTTTCAAACTGGTTGCAATTATTCGTCTTATACGATGGAAAAACTGTTGTATTTATATTGTATTTTATGCTTCTGGCGTTGACTTCTAAGGCCCTAACTATTCAATCTGGTGGAGCAGCGCCCTGGAGTGAAACCTAGGTTGCCCGGAACGTAGAATTGGCCATCACTTTCAAACTGGTTGCAATTATTCCTGTTATATGATGGAAACACTGTTGTATTTTTTTTGCATTTTATGGTTCGGGCGTTGACTTCTAAGGACCTAACTATTCAATCTGTTGGAGCAACGCCCTAGGGTGAAGCCTAGGTTGCTCGGAAAGTAGAAATGACCATAAGTTTCATACTGGTTGCAATTATTCGTTTTATACGATGGAAAGCTGTTGTATTTATATTGTATTTTATGCTTCTGGCGTTGACTTCTAAGGCCCTAGCTGTTCGATCTAGTGGAGCAACGCCCTAGAGTGAAGCCTAGGTTGCCCGGAAAGGAGAAATGACCATCACGTTCAAACTGGTTGCAATTAATCCTTTTATTCGATGGAAAAGCTGTTGTATTTATATCGTATTTTATGCTTCTGACGTTTACTTCTAAGGACCTAACTATTCGATCTGGTGGAGCAACGCCCTAGAGTGAAGCCTAGGTTCCTCGGAAAGTGGAAATGACCATAACTTTCACACTGGTTGCAATTATTCGTTTTATACGATGGAAACGCTGTTGTATTTATATTGTATTTTATGCCTCTGGCGTTGACTTCTAAGGCCGTAGCTATTAGATGTGGTGGAGCAACGCCCTAGAGTGACGCCTAGGGTGCTTGGAACGTAGAAATGACCATTACTTTCATACTGCTTGCAATTATTCGTTTTATACGATGGAAATGCTGTTGTATTTATATCGTATTTTATGCTTCTGGCGTTGACTTCTTAGGACGTAACTATTCGGTCTGGTGGAGCAACGCGCTGGAGTGAAACCTAGGTTGCCCGGAACGTAGAATTGGCCATCACTTTCAAACTGGTTGCAATTATTCCTGATATATGATGGAAACACTGTTGTATTTTTTTTGCATTTTATGGTTCGGTCGTTGACTTCTAAGGCCCTAACTATTCAATCTGTTGGAGCAACGCCCTAGGGTGAAGCCTAGGTTGCTCAGAAAGTAGAAATGACCATAAGTTTCATACTGGTTGCAATTATTCGTTTTATACGATGGAAAAACTGTTGTATTTATATTGTATTTTATGCTTATGGCGTTGATTTCTAAGGCACTATCTATTCGATCTGGTGGAGCAACGCCCTAGAGCGAAGCCTAGGTTGCCCGGAACGTAGAATTGGCCATCACTTTCAAACTGGTTGCAATTATTCCTGTTATGTGATGGAAACACTGTTGTATTTTAATTGCATTTTATGGTTCGGGCGTTGACTTCTAAGGCCCTAACTATTCAATCCGTTGGAGCAACGCCCTAGGGTGAAGCCTAGGTGGCTCGCAAAGTAGAAATGACCATAAGTTTCATACTGGTTGCAATTATTCGTTTTATACGATGGAAAAACTGTTGTATTTATATTGTATTTTATGCTTCTGGCGTTGACTTCTAAGGCCCTCGCAGTTCGATCTAGTGGAGCAACGCCGTAGAGTGAAGCCTAGGTTGCCCGGAAGGTAGAATTGGCCTTCTCTTTCAAACTGGTTGCAATTAATCCTTTTATACGATGGAAAAGCTGTTGTATTTATATCGTATTTTATGCTTCTGACGTTGACTTCTAAGGCCCTAACTATTCAATCCGTTGGAGCAACGCCCTAGGGTGAAGCCTAGGTGGCTCGGAAAGTAGAAATGACCATAAGTTTCATAGTGGTTGCAATTATTCGTTTTATACGGTGGAACAGCTATTGTATTTATATCGTATTTTATGCTTCTGGCGTTGACTTCTTAGGCCGTAACTATTTCGTCTGGTGGAGCAACGCCCTAGAGTTAAGTCTAGGTTTCCCGGAACGTAGAATTGGCCATCACCTTCAAACTGGTTGCAATTATTCCTGATATATGATGGAAACACTGTTGTATTTTTCTTGCATTTTATGCATCGGGCGTTGACTTCTAAGGCCCTAACTATTCAATCTGTTGGAGCAACACCCTAGGGTGAAGCCTAGCTTGCTCGGAAAGTAGAAGTGACCATAAGTTTCATACTGGTTGCAATTATTCGTTTTATACGGTGGAACAGCTATTGTATTTATATCGTATTTTATGCTTCTGGCGTTGACTTCTTAGGCCGTAACTATTTGGTCTGGTGGAGCAACGCCCTGGAGTGAAGTCCAGGTTTCCCGGAACGTAGAATTGGCCATCACTTTCAAACTGGTTGCAATTATTCCTGATATATGATGGAAACACTGTTGTATTTTTTTTGCATTTTATGGTTCGGGCGTTGACTTCTAAGGCCCTAACTATTCAATCCGTTGGAGCAACGCCCTAGGGTGAAGCCTAGGTGGCTCGGAAAGTAGAAATGACCATCACGTTCAAACTGGTTGCAATTAATCCTTTTATACGATGGAAAAGCTGTTGTATTTATATCGTATTTTATGCTTCTGACGTTTACTTCTAAGGACCTAACTATTCGATCTGGTGGAGCAACGCCCTAGAGTGAAGCCTAGGTTCCTCGGAAAGTGGAAATGACCATAACTTTCACACTGGTTGCAATTATTCGTTTTATACGATGGAAACGCTGTTGTATTTATATTGTATTTTATGCCTCTGGCGTTGACTTCTAAGGCCGTAGCTATTAGATGTGGTGGAGCAACGCCCTAGAGTGACGCCTAGGGTGCTTGGAACGAAGAAATGACCATTACTTTCATACTGCTTGCAATTATTCGTTTTATACGATGGAAATGCTGTTGTATTTATATCGTATTTTATGCTTCTGGCGTTGACTTCTTAGGACGTAACTATTCGGTCTGGTGGAGCAACGCGCTGGAGTGAAACCTAGGTTGCCCGGAACGTAGAATTGGCCATCACTTTCAAACTGGTTGCAATTATTCCTGTTATGTGATGGAAACACTGTTGTATTTTAATTGCATTTTATGGTTCGGGCGTTGACTTCTAAGGCCCTAACTATTCAATCCGTTGGAGCAACGCCCTAGGGTGAAGCCTAGGTGGCTCGCAAAGTAGAAATGACCATAAGTTTCATACTGGTTGCAATTATTCGTTTTATACGATGGAAAAACTGTTGTATTTATATTGTATTTTATGCTTCTGGCGTTGACTTCTAAGGCCCTAGCAGTTCGATCTAGTGGAGCAACGCCGTAGAGTGAAGCCTAGGTTGCCCGGAAGGTAGAATTGGCCTTCTCTTTCAAACTGGTTGCAATTAATCCTTTTATACGATGGAAAAGCTGTTGTATTTATATCGTATTTTATGCTTCTGACGTTGACTTCTAAGGCCCTAACTATTCAATCCGTTGGAGCAACGCCCTAGGGTGAAGCCTAGGTGGCTCGGAAAGTAGAAATGACCATAAGTTTCATAGTGGTTGCAATTATTCGTTTTATACGGTGGAACAGCTATTGTATTTATATCGTATTTTATGCTTCTGGCGTTGACTTCGTAGGCCGTAACTATTTCGTCTGGTGGAGCAACGCCCTAGAGTTAAGTCTAGGTTTCCCGGAACGTAGAATTGGCCATCACCTTCAAACTGGTTGCAATTATTCCTGATATATGATGGAAACACTGTTGTATTTTTCTTGCATTTTATGCATCGGGCGTTGACTTCTAAGGCCCTAACTATTCAATCTGTTGGAGCAACACCCTAGGGTGAAGCCTAGCTTGCTCGGAAAGTAGAAGTGACCATAAGTTTCATACTGGTTGCAATTATTCGTTTTATACGGTGGAACAGCTATTGTATTTATATCGTATTTTATGCTTCTGGCGTTGACTTCTTAGGCCGTAACTATTTGGTCTGGTGGAGCAACGCCCTGGAGTGAAGTCCAGGTTTCCCGGAACGTAGAATTGGCCATCACTTTCAAACTGGTTGCAATTATTCCTGATATATGATGGAAACACTGTTGTATTTTTTTTGCATTTTATGGTTCGGGCGTTGACTTCTAAGGCCCTAACTATTCAATCTGTTGGAGCAACGCCCTAGGGTGAAGCCTAGGTTGCTCGGAAAGTAGAAATGACCATAAGTTTCATACTGGCTGCAATTATTCCTTTTATACGATGGAAAAACTGTTGTATTTATATTGTATTTTATGCTTCTGGCGTTGACTTCTAAGGCACTAACTATTCGATCTGGTGGAACAACGCCCTAGAGTAAAGCCTAGGTTGCCTGGAACGTAGAATTGGCCATCACTTTCAAACTGGTTGCAATTATTCCTGTTATATGATACATACACTGTTGTATTTTTATTGCATTTTATGCTTCGGGCGTTGACTTCTAAGGCCCTAACTATTCAATCTGTTGTAGCAACGCCATAGGGTCAAGCCTGGCTTGCTCGGAAAGTAGAAATGACCATAAGTTTCATACTGGTTGCAACTATTCGTTTTATACGATGGAAATGCTGTTGTATTTATATCGTATTTTATGCTTCTGGCGTTGACTTCTTAGGCCGTAACTATTCGGTCTGGTGGAGCAACGCGCTGGAGTGAAACCTAGGTTGCCCGGAACGTAGAATTGGCCATCACTTTCAAACTGGTTGCAATTATTCCTGATATATGAAGGAAACACTGTTGTATTTTTTTTGCATTTTATGGTTCGGGCGTTGACTTCTAAGGCCCTAACTATTCAATCTGTTGGAGCAACGCCCTAGGGTGAAGCCTACGTTGCTCGGAAAGTAGAGATGACCATAAGTTTCATACTGGTTGCAATTATTCGTTTTATACGATGGAAAAACTGTTGTATTTATATTGTATTTTATGCTTCTGGCGTTGACTTCTAAGGCACTATCTATTCGATCTGGTGGAGCAACGCCCTAGAGCGAAGCCTAGGTTGCCCGGAACGTAGAATTGGCCATCACTTCCAAACTGGTTGCAATTATTCCTGTTATATGATGGAAACACTGTTGCATTTTTTTTGCATTTTATGGTTCGGGCGTTGACTTCTAAGGCCCTAACTATTCAATCTGTTGGAGCAACGCCCTAGGGTGAAGCCTAGGTTGCGCGGAAAGTAGAAATGACCATAAGTTTCTTACTGGTTGGAATTATTCGTTTTATACGATGGAAAAACTGTTGTATTTATATTGTATTTTTTGCTTCTGGCGTTGACGTCTAAGGCACTAGCTATTCGATCTGGTGGAACAACAGCCTAGGGTGCAGCCTAGCTTGCCCGGAACGTATAACTGACCATTACTTTCACACTGTTTGCAATTATTCCTTTTATACGATGGAAAAGCTGTTGTATTTATATCGCATTTTATGCTTCTGGCGTTTACTTCTAAGGCCCTAACTATTCAATCTGTTGGAGCAACACCCTAGGGTGAAGTCGAGGTTGCTCGGAAAGTAGAAATGACCATCAGTTTCATACTGGTTGCAATTATTCGTTTTATATGATGGAAAAACTGTTGTATTTATATTGCATTTTATGCTTCTGGCGTTGACTTCTAAGGCACTAACTATTCGATCTGGTGGAGCAACGCCCTAGAGTGAAGCCTAAGTTGCCCGGAACGTAGAATTGGCCATCACTTTCAAACTGGTTGCAATTAATCTTGTTATACGATGGAAAAACTGTTGTATTTTTATTGCATTTTATGCTTCTGGCGTTCACTTCTTAGGCCCTAACTATTCGATCTGATGGAACAACAGCCTAGGGTGAAGCCTAGCTTGCCCGGAACGTAGAAATGACCATTACTTTCATACTGGTTGCAATTATTCGTTTTATACGATGGAAATGCTGTTGTATTTATATCGTATTTTATGCTTCTGGCGTTGACTTCTTAGGACGTAACCATTCGGTCTGGTGGAGCAACGCGCTGGAGTGAAACCTTGGTTGCCCGGAACGTAGAATTGGCCATCACTTTCAAACTGGTTGCAATTATTCCTGATATATGATGGAAACACTGTTGTATTTTTTTTGCATTTTGTGGTTCGGGCGTTGACTTCTAAGGCCCTAATCATTCAATCTGTTGGAGCAACGCCCTAGGGCGAAGCCTAGGTTGCTCGGAAAGTAGAAATGACCATAAGTTTCATACGGGTTGCAATTATTCGTTTTATACGATGGAAAAACTGTTGTATTTATATTGTATTTTATGATTCTGGCGTTGACTTCTAAGGCACTATCTATTCGATCTGGTGGAGCAACGCCCTAGAGCGAAGCCTAGGTTGCCCGGAACGTAGAATTGGCCATCACTTCCAAACTGGTTGCAATTATTCCTGTTATATGATGGAAACACTGTTGTGTTTTTTTTGCATTTTATGGTTCGGGCGTTGACTTCTAAGGCCCTAACTTTTCAATCTGTTGGAGCAACGCCCTAGGGTGAAGCCTAGGTTGCTCGGAAAGTAGAAATGACCATAAGTATCATACTGGTTGCAATTATTCGTTTTATACGATGGAAAAACTGTTGTATTTATATTGTATTTTATGCTTCTGGCGTTGACTTTTAAGGCCCTAGCTGTTCGATCTAGTGGAGCAACGCCTTGGAGTGAAGCCTAGGTTGCCCGGAACGTAGAATTGGCCATCACTTTCAAACTGGTTACAATTATTCGTTTTATACGATGCAAACGCTGTTGTATTTATATCGTATTTTATGCGTCTGGCGTTTACTTCTAAGGACCTAACTATTCGATCTGGTGGAGCAACGCCCTAGAGTGGATCCTAGGTTGCTCGGAATGTAGAAATGACCATAACTTTCACACTGGTTGCAATTATTCGTTTTATACGATGGAAAAGCTGTTGTATTTATATTGTATTTTATGCTTCTGGCGTTGACTTCTAAGGCACTAACTATTCGATCTGGTGGAGCAACGCCCTAGAGTGAAGCCTAGGTTGCCCGGGACGTAGAATTGGCCACCACTTTCAAACTGGTTGCAATTATTCCTGTTATATTATGGAAACACTGTTGTATTTTTATTGCATTTTATGCTTCGGGCGTTGACTTCTAAGGCCCTAACTATTCAATCTGTTGGAGCAACGCCCTAGGGTGAAGCCTAGGTTACTCGGAAAGTAGAAATGACCATAAGTTTCATACTGGCTGCAATTATTCGTTTTACACGATGGAAAAACTTTTGTATTTATATTGTATTTTATGCTTCTGGCGTTGACTTCTAAGGCACTATCTATTCGGTCTGGTGGAGCAACGCGCTGGAGTGAAACCTAGGTTGCCCGCAACGTAGAATTGGCCATCACTTTCAAACTGGTTGCAATTATTCCTGATATATGATGGAAACACTGTTGTATTTTTTTTGCATTTTATGCATCGGGCGTTGACTTCTAAGGCCCTAACTATTCAATCTGTTGGAGCAACACCCTAGGGTGAAGCCTAGCTAGCTCGGAAAGTAGAAGTGACCATAAGTTTCATAGTGGTTGCAATTATTCGTTTTATACGGTGGAACAGCTATTGTTTTTATATCGTATTTTATGCTTCTGGCGTTGACTTCATAGGCCGTAACTATTTGGTCTGGTGGAGCAACGCCCTAGAGTGAAGTCTAGGTTTCCCGGAACGTAGAATTGGCCATCACTTTCAAACTGGTTGCAATTATTCCTGATATATGATGGAAACACTGTTGTATTTTTTTTGCATTTTATGGTTCGGGCGTTGACTTCTAAGGCCCTAACTATTCAATCTGTTGGAGCAACGCCCTAGGGTGAAGCCTAGGTGGCTCGGAAAGTAGAAATGACCATAAGTTTCATACTGGCTGCAATTATTCGTTTTATACGATGGAAAAACTGTTGTATTTATATTGTATTTTATGCTTCTGGCGTTGACGTCTAAGGCACTAACTACTCGATCTGGTGGAGCAACGCCCTAGAGTGAAGCCTAGGTTGCCTGGAACGTAGAATTGGCCATCACTTTCAAACTGGTTGCAATTATTCCTGTTATATGATAGATACACTGTTGTATTTTTACTGCATTTTATGCTTCGGGCGTTGACTTCTAAGGCCCTAACTATTGAATCTGTTGGAGCACCGCCATAGGGTCAAGCCTAGCTTGCTCGGAAAGTAGAAATGACCATAAGTTTCATACTGGTTGCAATTATTCGTTTTATACGATGGAAATGCTGTTGTATTTATATCGTATTTTATGCTTCTGGCGTTGACTTCTTAGGCCGTAACTATTCGGTCTGGTGGAGCAACGCGCTGGAGTGAAACCTAGGTTGCCCGGAACGTAGAATTGGCCGTCACTTTCAAACTGGTTGCAATTATTCCTGATATATGATGGAAACACTGTTGTATTTTTTTTGCATTTTATGGTTCGGGCGTTGACTTCTAAGGCCCTAACTATTCAATCTGTTGGAGCAACGCCCTAGGGTGAAGCCTAGGTGGCTCGGAAAGTAGAAATGACCATTAGTTTCAAACTGGTTGCAATTATTCGTTTTATGCGATGGAAAAACTGTTGTATTTATATTGTATTTTATGCTTCTGGCGTTGACTTCTAAGGCCCTAGCAGTTCGATCTAGTGGAGCAACGCCGTAGAGTGAAGCCTAGGTTTCCCGGAAGGTAGAATTGGCCTTCTCTTTCAAACTGGTTGCAATTAATCCTTTTATACGATGGAAAAGCTGTTGTATTTATATCGTATTTTATGCTTCTGACGTTGACTTCTAAGGCCCTAACTATTCAATCCGTTGGAGCAACGCCCTAGGGTGAAGCCTAGGTGGCTCGGAAAGTAGAAATGACCATAAGTTTCATACTGGTTGCAATTATTCGTTTTATACGGTGGAACACCTATTGTATTTATATCGTATTTTATGCTTCTGGCGTTGACTTCTTAGGCCGTAACTATTTCGTCTGGTGGAGCAACGCCCTAGAGTGAAGTCTAGGTTTCCCGGAACGTAGAATTGGCCATCACCTTCAAACTGGTTGCAATTATTCCTGATATATGATGGAAACACTGTTGTATTTTTCTTGCATTTTATGCATCGGGCGTTGACTTCTAAGGCCCTAACTATTCAATCTGTTGGAGCAACACCCTAGGGTGAAGCCTAGCTTGCTCGGAAAGTAGAAGTGACCATAAGTTTCATACTGGTTGCAATTATTCGTTTTATACGGTGGAACAGCTATTGTATTTATATCGTATTTTATGCTTCTGGCGTTGACTTCTTAGGCCGTAACTATTTGGTCTGGTGGAGCAACGCCCTGGAGTGAAGTCCAGGTTTCCCGGAACGTAGAATTGGCCATCACTTTCAAACTGGTTGCAATTATTCCTGATATATGATGGAAACACTGTTGTATTTTTTTTGCATTTTATGGTTCGGGCGTTGACTTCTAAGGCCCTAACTATTCAATCTGTTGGAGCAACGCCCTAGGGTGAAGCCTAGGTTGCTCGGAAAGTAGAAATGACCATAAGTTTCATACTGGCTGCAATTATTCCTTTTATACGATGGAAAAACTGTTGTATTTATATTGTATTTTATGCTTCTGGCGTTGACTTCTAAGGCACTAACTATTCGATCTGGTGGAACAACGCCCTAGAGTAAAGCCTAGGTTGCCTGGAACGTAGAATTGGCCATCACTTTCAAACTGGTTGCAATTATTCCTGTTATATGATACATACACTGTTGTATTTTTATTGCATTTTATGCTTCGGGCGTTGACTTCTAAGGCCCGAACTATTCAATCTGTTGGAGCAACGCCATAGGGTCAAGCCTAGCTTGCTCGGAAAGTTGAAATGACCATAAGTTTCATACTGGTTGCAATTATTCGTTTTATACGATGGAAATGCTGTTGTATTTATATCGTATTTTATGCTTCTGGCGTTGACTTCTAAGGCACTATCTATTCGATCTGGTGGAAAAACGCCCTAGAGCGAAGCCTAGGTTGCCCGGAACGTAGAATTGGCCATCACTTTCAAACTGGTTGCAATTATTCCTGATATATGATGGAAACACTGTTGTATTTTATTTGCATTTTATGGTTCGGGCGTTGACTTCTAAGGCCCTAGCTATTCAATCTGTTGGAGCAACGCCCTAGGGTGACGCCTAGGTTGCTCGGAAAGTAGAAATGACCATAAGTTTCATACTGGCTGAAATTATTCCTTTTATACGATGGAAAAACTGTTGTATTTATATTGTATTTTATGCTTCTGGCGTTGACTTCTAAGGCACTAACTATTCGATCTGGTGGAACAACGCCCTAGAGTAAAGCCTAGGTTGCCTGGAACGTAGAATTGGCCATCACTTTCAAACTGGTTGCAATTATTCCTGTTATATGATACATACACTGTTGTATTTTTATTGCATTTTATGCTTCGGGCGTTGACTTCTAAGGCCCTAACTATTCAATCTGTTGGAGCAACGCCATAGGGTCAAGCCTAGCTTGCTCGGAAAGTTGAAATGACCATAAGTTTCATACTGGTTGCAATTATTCGTTTTATACGATGGAAATGCTGTTGTATTTATATCGTATTTTATGCTTCTGGCGTTGACTTCTTAGGCCGTAACTATTCGGTCTGGTGGAGCAACGCGCTGGAGTGAAACCTAGGTTGCCCGGAACGTAGAATTGGCCATCACTTTCAAACTGGTTGCAATTATTCCTGATATATGAAGGAAACACTGTTGTATTTTTTTTGCATTTTATGGTTCGGGCGTTGACTTCTAAGGCCCTAACTATTCAATCTGTTGGAGCAACGCCCTAGGGTGAAGCCTACGTTGCTCGGAAAGTAGAGATGACCATAAGTTTCATACTGGTTGCAATTATTCGTTTTATACGATGGAAAAACTGTTGTATTTATATTGTATTTTATGCTTCTGGCGTTGACTTCTAAGGCACTAACTATTCGATCTGGTGGAACAACGCCCTAGAGTAAAGCCTAGGTTGCCTGGAACGTAGAATTGGCCATCACTTTCAAACTGGTTGCAATTATTCCTGTTATATGATACATACACTGTTGTATTTTTATTGCATTTTATGCTTCGGGCGTTGACTTCTAAGGCCCGAACTATTCAATCTGTTGGAGCAACGCCATAGGGTCAAGCCTAGCTTGCTCGGAAAGTTGAAATGACCATAAGTTTCATACTGGTTGCAATTATTCGTTTTATACGATGGAAATGCTGTTGTATTTATATCGTATTTTATGCTTCTGGCGTTGACTTCTAAGGCACTATCTATTCGATCTGGTGGAAAAACGCCCTAGAGCGAAGCCTAGGTTGCCCGGAACGTAGAATTGGCCATCACTTTCAAACTGGTTGCAATTATTCCTGATATATGATGGAAACACTGTTGTATTTTATTTGCATTTTATGGTTCGGGCGTTGACTTCTAAGGCCCTAGCTATTCAATCTGTTGGAGCAACGCCCTAGGGTGACGCCTAGGTTGCTCGGAAAGTAGAAATGACCATAAGTTTCATACTGGCTGAAATTATTCCTTTTATACGATGGAAAAACTGTTGTATTTATATTGTATTTTATGCTTCTGGCGTTGACTTCTAAGGCACTAACTATTCGATCTGGTGGAACAACGCCCTAGAGTAAAGCCTAGGTTGCCTGGAACGTAGAATTGGCCATCACTTTCAAACTGGTTGCAATTATTCCTGTTATATGATAGATACACTGTTGTATTTTTACTGCATTTTATGCTTCGGGCGTTGACTTCTAAGGCCCTAACTATTCAATCTGTTGGAGCACCGCCATAGGGTCAAGCCTAGCTTGCTCGGAAAGTAGAAATGACCATAAGTTTCATACTGGTTGCAATTATTCGTTTTATACGATGGAAATGCTGTTGTATTTATATCGTATTTTATGCTTCTGGCGTTGACTTCTTAGGCCGTAACTATTCGGTCTGGTGGAGCAACGCGCTGGAGTGAAACCTAGGTTGCCCGGAACGTAGAATTGGCCGTCACTTTCAAACTGGTTGCAATTATTCCTGATATATGATGGAAACACTGTTGTATTTTTTTTGCATTTTATGGTTCGGGCGTTGACTTCTAAGGCCCTAACTATTCAATCTGTTGGAGCAACGCCCTAGGGTGAAGCCTAGGTGGCTCGGAAAGTAGAAATGACCATTAGTTTCAAACTGGTTGCAATTATTCGTTTTATGCGATGGAAAAACTGTTGTATTTATATTGTATTTTATGCTTCTGGCGTTGACTTCTAAGGCCCTAGCAGTTCGATCTAGTGGAGCAACGCCGTAGAGTGAAGCCTAGGTTTCCCGGAAGGTAGAATTGGCCTTCTCTTTCAAACTGGTTGCAATTAATCCTTTTATACGATGGAAAAGCTGTTGTATTTATATCGTATTTTATGCTTCTGACGTTGACTTCTAAGGCCCTAACTATTCAATCCGTTGGAGCAACGCCCTAGGGTGAAGCCTAGGTGGCTCGGAAAGTAGAAATGACCATAAGTTTCATACTGGTTGCAATTATTCGTTTTATACGGTGGAACACCTATTGTATTTATATCGTATTTTATGCTTCTGGCGTTGACTTCTTAGGCCGTAACTATTTCGTCTGGTGGAGCAACGCCCTAGAGTGAAGTCTAGGTTTCCCGGAACGTAGAATTGGCCATCACCTTCAAACTGGTTGCAATTATTCCTGATATATGATGGAAACACTGTTGTATTTTTCTTGCATTTTATGCATCGGGCGTTGACTTCTAAGGCCCTAACTATTCAATCTGTTGGAGCAACACCCTAGGGTGAAGCCTAGCTTGCTCGGAAAGTAGAAGTGACCATAAGTTTCATACTGGTTGCAATTATTCGTTTTATACGGTGGAACAGCTATTGTATTTATATCGTATTTTATGCTTCTGGCGTTGACTTCTTAGGCCGTAACTATTTGGTCTGGTGGAGCAACGCCCTGGAGTGAAGTCCAGGTTTCCCGGAACGTAGAATTGGCCATCACTTTCAAACTGGTTGCAATTATTCCTGATATATGATGGAAACACTGTTGTATTTTTTTTGCATTTTATGGTTCGGGCGTTGACTTCTAAGGCCCTAACTATTCAATCTGTTGGAGCAACGCCCTAGGGTGAAGCCTAGGTTGCTCGGAAAGTAGAAATGACCATAAGTTTCATACTGGCTGCAATTATTCCTTTTATACGATGGAAAAACTGTTGTATTTATATTGTATTTTATGCTTCTGGCGTTGACTTCTAAGGCACTAACTATTCGATCTGGTGGAACAACGCCCTAGAGTAAAGCCTAGGTTGCCTGGAACGTAGAATTGGCCATCACTTTCAAACTGGTTGCAATTATTCCTGTTATATGATACATACACTGTTGTATTTTTATTGCATTTTATGCTTCGGGCGTTGACTTCTAAGGCCCGAACTATTCAATCTGTTGGAGCAACGCCATAGGGTCAAGCCTAGCTTGCTCGGAAAGTTGAAATGACCATAAGTTTCATACTGGTTGCAATTATTCGTTTTATACGATGGAAATGCTGTTGTATTTATATCGTATTTTATGCTTCTGGCGTTGACTTCTAAGGCACTATCTATTCGATCTGGTGGAAAAACGCCCTAGAGCGAAGCCTAGGTTGCCCGGAACGTAGAATTGGCCATCACTTTCAAACTGGTTGCAATTATTCCTGATATATGATGGAAACACTGTTGTATTTTATTTGCATTTTATGGTTCGGGCGTTGACTTCTAAGGCCCTAGCTATTCAATCTGTTGGAGCAACGCCCTAGGGTGACGCCTAGGTTGCTCGGAAAGTAGAAATGACCATAAGTTTCATACTGGCTGAAATTATTCCTTTTATACGATGGAAAAACTGTTGTATTTATATTGTATTTTATGCTTCTGGCGTTGACTTCTAAGGCACTAACTATTCGATCTGGTGGAACAACGCCCTAGAGTAAAGCCTAGGTTGCCTGGAACGTAGAATTGGCCATCACTTTCAAACTGGTTGCAATTATTCCTGTTATATGATACATACACTGTTGTATTTTTATTGCATTTTATGCTTCGGGCGTTGACTTCTAAGGCCCTAACTATTCAATCTGTTGGAGCAACGCCATAGGGTCAAGCCTAGCTTGCTCGGAAAGTTGAAATGACCATAAGTTTCATACTGGTTGCAATTATTCGTTTTATACGATGGAAATGCTGTTGTATTTATATCGTATTTTATGCTTCTGGCGTTGACTTCTTAGGCCGTAACTATTCGGTCTGGTGGAGCAACGCGCTGGAGTGAAACCTAGGTTGCCCGGAACGTAGAATTGGCCATCACTTTCAAACTGGTTGCAATTATTCCTGATATATGAAGGAAACACTGTTGTATTTTTTTTGCATTTTATGGTTCGGGCGTTGACTTCTAAGGCCCTAACTATTCAATCTGTTGGAGCAACGCCCTAGGGTGAAGCCTACGTTGCTCGGAAAGTAGAGATGACCATAAGTTTCATACTGGTTGCAATTATTCGTTTTATACGATGGAAAAACTGTTGTATTTATATTGTATTTTATGCTTCTGGCGTTGACTTCTAAGGCACTAACTATTCGATCTGGTGGAACAACGCCCTAGAGTAAAGCCTAGGTTGCCTGGAACGTAGAATTGGCCATCACTTTCAAACTGGTTGCAATTATTCCTGTTATATGATACATACACTGTTGTATTTTTATTGCATTTTATGCTTCGGGCGTTGACTTCTAAGGCCCGAACTATTCAATCTGTTGGAGCAACGCCATAGGGTCAAGCCTAGCTTGCTCGGAAAGTTGAAATGACCATAAGTTTCATACTGGTTGCAATTATTCGTTTTATACGATGGAAATGCTGTTGTATTTATATCGTATTTTATGCTTCTGGCGTTGACTTCTAAGGCACTATCTATTCGATCTGGTGGAAAAACGCCCTAGAGCGAAGCCTAGGTTGCCCGGAACGTAGAATTGGCCATCACTTTCAAACTGGTTGCAATTATTCCTGATATATGATGGAAACACTGTTGTATTTTATTTGCATTTTATGGTTCGGGCGTTGACTTCTAAGGCCCTAGCTATTCAATCTGTTGGAGCAACGCCCTAGGGTGACGCCTAGGTTGCTCGGAAAGTAGAAATGACCATAAGTTTCATACTGGCTGAAATTATTCCTTTTATACGATGGAAAAACTGTTGTATTTATATTGTATTTTATGCTTCTGGCGTTGACTTCTAAGGCACTAACTATTCGATCTGGTGGAACAACGCCCTAGAGTAAAGCCTAGGTTGCCTGGAACGTAGAATTGGCCATCACTTTCAAACTGGTTGCAATTATTCCTGTTATATGATACATACACTGTTGTATTTTTATTGCATTTTATGCTTCGGGCGTTGACTTCTAAGGCCCTAACTATTCAATCTGTTGGAGCAACGCCATAGGGTCAAGCCTAGCTTGCTCGGAAAGTTGAAATGACCATAAGTTTCATACTGGTTGCAATTATTCGTTTTATACGATGGAAATGCTGTTGTATTTATATCGTATTTTATGCTTCTGGCGTTGACTTCTTAGGCCGTAACTATTCGGTCTGGTGGAGCAACGCGCTGGAGTGAAACCTAGGTTGCCCGGAACGTAGAATTGGCCATCACTTTCAAACTGGTTGCAATTATTCCTGATATATGAAGGAAACACTGTTGTATTTTTTTTGCATTTTATGGTTCGGGCGTTGACTTCTAAGGCCCTAACTATTCAATCTGTTGGAGCAACGCCCTAGGGTGAAGCCTACGTTGCTCGGAAAGTAGAGATGACCATAAGTTTCATACTGGTTGCAATTATTCGTTTTATACGATGGAAAAACTGTTGTATTTATATTGTATTTTATGCTTCTGGCGTTGACTTCTAAGGCACTATCTATTCGATCTGGTGGAGCAACGCCCTAGAGCGAAGCCTAGGTTGCCCGGAACGTAGAATTGGCCATCACTTCCAAACTGGTTGCAATTATTCCTGTTATATGATGGAAACACTGTTGCATTTTTTTTGCATTTTATGGTTCGGGCGTTGACTTTTAAGGCCCTAACTATTCAATCTGTTGGAGCAACGCCCTAGGGTGAAGCCTAGGTTGCGCGGAAAGTAGAAATGACCATAAGTTTCTTACTGGTTGGAATTATTCGTTTTATACGATGGAAAAACTGTTGTATTTATATTGTATTTTTTGCTTCTGGCGTTGACGTCTAAGGCACTAACTATTCGATCTGGTGGAACAACAGCCTAGGGTGAAGCCTAGCTTGCCCGGAACGTATAATTGACCATTACTTTCACACTGTTTGCAATTATTCCTTTTATACGATGGAAAAGCTGTTGTATTTATATCGCATTTTATGCTTCTGGCGTTTACTTCTAAGGCCCTAACTATTCAATCTGTTGGAGCAACACCCTAGGGTGAAGTCTAGGTTGCTCGGAAAGTAGAAATGACCATCAGTTTCATACTGGTTGCAATTATTCGTTTTATATGATGGAAAAACTGTTGTATTTATATTGCATTTTATGCTTCTGGCGTTGACTTCTAAGGCACTAACTATTCGATCTGGTGGAGCAACGCCCTAGAGTGAAGCCTAAGTTGCCCGGAACGTAGAATTGGCCATCACTTTCAAACTGGTTGCAATTAATCTTGTTATACGATGGAAAAACTGTTGTATTTTTATTGCATTTTATGCTTCTGGCGTTCACTTCTTAGGCCCTAACTATTCGATCTGATGGAACAACAGCCTAGGGTGAAGCCTAGCTTGCCCGGAACGTAGAAATGACCATTACTTTCATACTGGTTGCAATTATTCGTTTTATACGATGGAAATGCTGTTGTATTTATATCGTATTTTATGCTTCTGGCGTTGACTTCTTAGGACGTAACCATTCGGTCTGGTGGAGCAACGCGCTGGAGTGAAACCTTGGTTGCCCGGAACGTAGAATTGGCCATCACTTTCAAACTGGTTGCAATTATTCCTGATATATGATGGAAACACTGTTGTATTTTTTTTGCATTTTGTGGTTCGGGCGTTGACTTCTAAGGCGCTAATCATTCAATCTGTTGGAGCAACGCCCTAGGGCGAAGCCTAGGTTGCTCGGAAAGTAGAAATGACCATAAGTTTCATACGGGTTGCAATTATTCGTTTTATACGATGGAAAAACTGTTGTATTTATATTGTATTTTATGATTCTGGCGTTGACTTCTAAGGCACTATCTATTCGATCTGGTGGAGCAACGCCCTAGAGCGAAGCCTAGGTTGCCCGGAACGTAGAATTGGCCATCACTTCCAAACTGGTTGCAATTATTCCTGTTATATGATACATACACTGTTGTATTTTTATTGCATTTTATGCTTCGGGCGTTGACTTCTAAGGCCCTAACTATTCAATCTGTTGGAGCAACGCCATAGGGTCAAGCCTAGCTTGCTCGGAAAGTTGAAATGACCATAAGTTTCATACTGGTTGCAATTATTCGTTTTATACGATGGAAATGCTGTTGTATTTATATCGTATTTTATGCTTCTGGCGTTGACTTCTTAGGCCGTAACTATTCGGTCTGGTGGAGCAACGCGCTGGAGTGAAACCTAGGTTGCCCGGAACGTAGAATTGGCCATCACTTTCAAACTGGTTGCAATTATTCCTGATATATGAAGGAAACACTGTTGTATTTTTTTTGCATTTTATGGTTCGGGCGTTGACTTCTAAGGCCCTAACTATTCAATCTGTTGGAGCAACGCCCTAGGGTGAAGCCTACGTTGCTCGGAAAGTAGAGATGACCATAAGTTTCATACTGGTTGCAATTATTCGTTTTATACGATGGAAAAACTGTTGTATTTATATTGTATTTTATGCTTCTGGCGTTGACTTCTAAGGCACTATCTATTCGATCTGGTGGAGCAACGCCCTAGAGCGGAGCCTAGGTTGCCCGGAACGTAGAATTGGCCATCACTTCCAAACTGGTTGCAATTATTCCTGTTATATGATGGAAACACTGTTGCATTTTTTTTGCATTTTATGGTTCGGGCGTTGACTTCTAAGGCCCTAACTATTCAATCTGTTGGAGCAACGCCCTAGGGTGAAGCCTAGGTTGCGCGGAAAGTAGAAATGACCATAAGTTTCTTACTGGTTGGAATTATTCGTTTTATACGATGGAAAAACTGTTGTATTTATATTGTATTTTTTGCTTCTGGCGTTGACGTCTAAGGCGCTAACTATTCGATCTGGTGGAACAACAGCCTAGGGTGAAGCCTAGCTTGCCCGGAACGTATAATTGACCATTACTTTCACACTGTTTGCAATTATTCCTTTTATACGATGGAAAAGCTGTTGTATTTATATCGCATTTTATGCTTCTGGCGTTTACTTCTAAGGCCCTAACTATTCAATCTGTTGGAGCAACACCCTAGGGTGAAGTCTAGGTTGCTCGGAAAGTAGAAATGACCATCAGTTTCATACTGGTTGCAATTATTCGTTTTATATGATGGAAAAACTGTTGTATTTATATTGCATTTTATGCTTCTGGCGTTGACTTCTAAGGCACTAACTATTCGATCTGGTGGAGCAACGCCCTAGAGTGAAGCCTAAGTTGCCCGGAACGTAGAATTGGCCATCACTTTCAAACTGGTTGCAATTAATCTTGTTATACGATGGAAAAACTGTTGTATTTTTATTGTATTTTATGCTTCTGGCGTTCACTTCTTAGGCCCTAACTATTCGATCTGATGGAACAACAGCCTAGGGTGAAGCCTAGGTTGCCTGGAACGTAGAATTGGCCATCACTTTCAAACTGGTTGCAATTATTCCTGTTATATGATACATACACTGTTGTATTTTTATTGCATTTTATGCTTCGGGCGTTGACTTCTAAGGCCCTAACTATTCAATCTGTTGGAGCAACGCCATAGGGTCAAGCCTAGCTTGCTCGGAAAGTTGAAATGACCATAAGTTTCATACTGGTTGCAATTATTCGTTTTATACGATGGAAATGCTGTTGTATTTATATCGTATTTTATGCTTCTGGTGTTGACTTCTTAGGCCGTAACTATTCGGTCTGGTGGAGCAACGCGCTGGAGTGAAACCTAGGTTGCCCGGAACGTAGAATTGGCCATCACTTTCAAACTGGTTGCAATTATTCCTGATATATGAAGGAAACACTGTTGTATTTTTTTTGCATTTTATGGTTCGGGCGTTGACTTCTAAGGCCCTAACTATTCAATCTGTTGGAGCAACGCCCTAGGGTGAAGCCTACGTTGCTCGGAAAGTAGAGATGACCATAAGTTTCGTACTGGTTGCAATTATTCGTTTTATACGATGGAAAAACTGTTGTATTTATATTGTATTTTATGCTTCTGGCGTTGACTTCTAAGGCACTATCTATTCGATCTGGTGGAGCAACGCCCTAGAGCGGAGCCTAGGTTGCCCGGAACGTAGAATTGGCCATCACTTCCAAACTGGTTGCAATTATTCCTGTTATATGATGGAAACACTTATGCATTTTTTTTGCATTTTATGGTTCGGGCGTTGACTTCTAAGGCCCTAACTATTCAATCTGTTGGAGCAACGCCCTAGGGTGAAGCCTAGGTTGCGCGGAAAGTAGAAATTACCATAAGTTTCTTACTGGTTGGAATTATTCGTTTTATACGATGGAAAAACTGTTGTATTTATACTGTATTTTTTGCTTCTAGCGTTGACGTCTAAGGCACTAACTATTCGATCTGGTGGAACAACAGCCTAGGGTGAAGCCTAGCTTGCCCGGAACGTATAATTGACCATTACTTTCACACTGTTTGCAATTATTCCTTTTATACGATGGAAAAGCTGTTGTATTTATATCGCATTTTATGCTTCTGGCGTTTACTTCTAAGGCCCTAACTATTCAATCTGTTGGAGCAACACCCTAGGGTGAAGTCTAGGTTGCTCGGAAAGTAGAAATGACCATCAGTTTCATACTGGTTGCAATTATTCGTTTTATATGATGGAAAAACTGTTGTATTTATATTGCATTTTATGCTTCTGGCGTTGACTTCTAAGGCACTAACTATTCGATCTGGTGGAGCAACGCCCTAGAGTGAAGCCTAAGTTGCCCGGAACGTAGAATTGGCCATCACTTTCAAACTGGTTGCAATTAATCTTGTTATACGATGGAAAAACTGTTGTATTTTTATTGCATTTTATGCTTCTGGCGTTCACTTCTTAGGCCCTAACTATTCGATCTGATGGAACAACAGCCTAGGGTGAAGCCTAGCTTGCCCGGAACGTAGAAATGACCATTACTTTCATACTGGTTGCAATTATTCGTTTTATACGATGGAAATGCTGTTGTATTTATATCGTATTTTATGCTTCTGGCGTTGAGTTCTTAGGACGTAACCATTCGGTCTGGTGGAGCAACGCGCTGGAGTGAAACCTTGGTTGCCCGGAACGTAGAATTGGCCATCACTTTCAAACTGGTTGCAATTATTCCTGATATATGATGGAAACACTGTTGTATTTTTTTTGCATTTTGTGATTCGGGCGTTGACTTCTAAGGCGCTAATCATTCAATCTGTTGGAGCAGCGCCCTAGGGCGAAGCCTAGGTTGCTCGGAAAGTAGAAATGACCATAAGTTTCATACGGGTTGCAATTATTCCTTTTATACGATGGAAAAACTGTTGTATTTATATTGTATTTTATGCTTCTGGCGTTGACTTCTAAGGCACTAACTATTCGATCTGGTGGAACAACGCCCTAGAGTAAAGCCTAGGTTGCCGGGAACGTAGAATTGGCCATCACTTTCAAACTGGTTGCAATTATTCCTGTTATATGATACATACACTGTTGTATTTTTATTGCATTTTATGCTTCGGGCGTTGACTTCTAAGGCCCTAACTATTCAATCTGTTGGAGCAACGCCATAGGGTCAAGCCTAGCTTGCTCGGAAAGTTGAAATGACCATAAGTTTCATACTGGTTGCAATTATTCGTTTTATACGATGGAAATGCTGTTGTATTTATATCGTATTTTATGCTTCTGGCGTTGACTTCTTAGGCCGTAACTATTCGGTCTGGTGGAGCAACGCGCTGGAGTGAAACCTAGGTTGCCCGGAACGTAGAATTGGCCATCACTTTCAAACTGGTTGCAATTATTCCTGATATATGAAGGAAACACTGTTGTATTTTTTTTGCATTTTATGGTTCGGGCGTTGACTTCTAAGGCCCTAACTATTCAATCTGTTGGAGCAACGCCCTAGGGTGAAGCCTACGTTGCTCGGAAAGTAGAGATGACCATAAGTTTCATACTGGTTGCAATTATTCGTTTTATACGATGGAAAAACTGTTGTATTTATATTGTATTTTATGCTTCTGGCGTTGACTTCTAAGGCACTATCTATTCGATCTGGTGGAGCAACGCCCTAGAGCGAAGCCTAGGTTGCCCGGAACGTAGAATTGGCCATCACTTCCAAACTGGTTGCAATTATTCCTGTTATATGATGGAAACACTGTTGCATTTTTTTTGCATTTTATGGTTCGGGCGTTGACTTCTAAGGCCCTAACTATTCAATCTGTTGGAGCAACGCCCTAGGGTGAAGCCTAGGTTGCGCGGAAAGTAGAAATGACCATAAGTTTCTTACTGGTTGGAATTATTCGTTTTATACGATGGAAAAACTGTTGTATTTATATTGTATTTTTTGCTTCTGGCGTTGACGTCTAAGGCACTAACTATTCGATCTGGTGGAACAACAGCCTAGGATGAAGCCTAGCTTGCCCGGAACGTATAATTGACCATTACTTTCACACTGTTTGCAATTATTCCTTTTATACGATGGAAAAGCTGTTGTATTTATATCGCATTTTATGCTTCTGGCGTTTACTTCTAAGGCCCTAACTATTCAATCTGTTGGAGCAACACCCTAGGGTGAAGTCTAGGTTGCTCGGAACGTAGAAATGACCATCAGTTTCATACTGGTTGCAATTATTCGTTTTATATGATGGAAAAACTGTTGTATTTATATTGCATTTTATGCTTCTGGCGTTGACTTCTAAGGCACTAACTATTCGATCTGGTGGAGCAACGCCCTAGAGTGAAGCCTAAGTTGCCCGGAACGTAGAATTGGCCATCACTTTCAAACTGGTTGCAATTAATCTTGTTATACGATGGAAAAACTGTTGTATTTTTATTGCATTTTATGCTTCTGGCGTTCACTTCTTAGGCCCTAACTATTCGATCTGATGGAACAACAGCCTAGGGTGAAGCCTAGCTTGCCCGGAACGTAGAAATGACCATTACTTTCATACTGGTTGCAATTATTCGTTTTATACGATGGAAATGCTGTTGTATTTATATCGTATTTTATGCTTCTGGCGTTGACTTCTTAGGACGTAACCATTCGGTCTGGTGGAGCAACGCGCTGGAGTGAAACCTTGGTTGCCCCGAACGTAGAATTGGCCATCACTTTCAAACTGGTTGCAATTATTCCTGATATATGATGGAAACACTGTTGTATTTTTATTGCATTTTATGCTTCGGGCGTTGACTTCTAAGGCCCTAACTATTCAATCTGTTGGAGCAACGCCCTAGGGTGAAGCCTAGGTTACTCGGAAAGTAGAAATGACCATAAGTTTCATACTGGCTGCAATTATTCGTTTTATACGATGGAAAAACTGTTGTATTTATATTGTATTTTATGCTTCTGGCGTTGACTTCTAAGGCACTATCTATTCGGTCTGGTGGAGCAACGCGCTGGAGTGAAACCTAATTTGCCCGCAACGTAGAATTGGCCATCACTTTCAAACTGGTTGCAATTATTCCTGATATATGATGGAAACACTGTTATATTTTTTTTGCATTTTATGGTACGGGCGTTGACTTCTAAGGCCCTAACTATTCAATCTGTTGGAGCAACGCCCTAGGGTGAAGCCTAGGTTGCTCGGAAAGTAGAAATGACCATAAGTTTCATACTGGTTGCAATTATTCGTTTTATACGATGGAAAAACTGTTGTATTTATATTGTATTTTATGCTTCTGGCGTTGACTTCTAAGGCACTATCTATTCGATCTGGTGGAGCAACGCCCTAGAGCGAAGCCTAGGTTGCCCGGAACGTAGAATTGGCCATCACTTCCAAACTGGTTGCAATTATTCCTGTTATATGATGGAAACACTGTTGCATTTTTTTTGCATTTTATGGTTCGGGCGTTGACTTCTAAGGCCCTAACTATTCAATCTGTTGGAGCAACGCCCTAGGGTGAAGCCTAGGTTGCGCGGAAAGTAGAAATGACCATAAGTTTCTTACTGGTTGGAATTATTCGTTTTATACGATGGAAAAACTGTTGTATTTATATTGTATTTTTTGCTTCTGGCGTTGACGTCTAAGGCACTAACTATTCGATCTGGTGGAACAACAGCCTAGGGTGAAGCCTAGCTTGCCCGGAACGTATAATTGACCATTACTTTCACACTGTTTGCAATTATTCCTTTTATACGATGGAAAAGCTGTTGTATTTATATCGCATTTTATGCTTCTGGCGTTTACTTCTAAGGCCCTAACTATTCAATCTGTTGGAGCAACACCCTAGGGTGAAGTCTAGGTTGCTCGGAAAGTAGAAATGACCATCAGTTTCATACTGGTTGCAATTATTTGTTTTATATGATGGAAAAACTGTTGTATTTATATTGCATTTTATGGTTCGGGCGTTGACTTCTAAGGCCCTAACTATTCAATCTGTTGGAGCAACGCCCTAGGGTTAAGCCTAGGTTGCGCGGAAAGTAGAAATGACCATAAGTTTCTTACTGGTTGGAATTATTCGTTTTATACGATGGAAAAACTGTTGTATTTATATTGTATTTTTTGCTTCTGGCGTTGACTTCTAAGGCCCTAACTATTCAATCTGTTGGAGCAACGCCCTAGGGTGAAGCCTAGGTTGCTCGGAAAGTAGAAATGACCATAAGTTTCATACTGGTTGTAGTTATTCGTTTTATACGATGGAAAAACTGTTGTATTTATATTGTATTTTATGCTTCTGGCGTTGACTTCTAAGGCACTATCTATTCGATCTGGTGGAGCAACGCCCTAGAGCGAAGCCTAGGTTGCCCGGAACGTAGAATTGGCCATCACTTCCAAACTGGTTGCAATTATTCCTGTTATATGGTGGAAACACTGTTGTATTTTTCTTGCATTTTATGCATCGGGCGTTGACTCCTAAGGCCCTAACTATTCAATCTGTTGGAGCAACACCCTAGGGTGAAGCCTAGCTTGCTCGGAAAGTAGAAGTGACCATAAGTTTCATACTGGTTGCAATTATTCGTTTTATACGGTGGAACAGCTATTGTTTTTATATCGTATTTTATGCTTCTGGCGTTGACTTCTTAGGCCGTAACTATTTGGTCTGGTGGAGCAACGCCCTAGAGTGACGTCTAGGTTTCCCGGAACGTAGAATTGGCCATCACTTTCAAACTGGTTGCAATTATTCCTGATATATGATGGAAACACTGTTGTATTTTTTTTGCATTTTATGGTTCGGGCGTTGACTTCTAAGGCCCTAACTATTCAATCTGTTGGAGCAACGCCCTAGGGTGAAGCCTAGGTTGCTCGGAAAGTAGAAATGACCATAAGTTTCATACTGGCTGCAATTATTCGTTTTATACGATGGAAAAACTGTTGTATTTATATTGTATTTTATGCTTCTGGCGTTGACGTCTAGGGCACTAACTACTCGATCTGGTGGAGCAACGCCCTAGAGTGTAGCCTAGGTTGCCTGGAACGTAGAATTGGCCATCACTTTCAAACTGGTTGCAATTATTCCTGTTATATGATAGATACACTGTTGTATTTTTACTGCATTTTATGCTTCGGGCGTTGACTTCTAAGGCCCTAACTATTCAATCTGTTGGAGCACCGCCATAGGGTCAAGCCTAGCTTGCTCGGAAAGTAGAAATGACCATAAGTTTCATACTGGTTGCAATTATTCGTTTTATACGATGGAAATGCTGTTGTATTTATATCGTATTTTATGCTTCTGGCGTTGACTTCTTAGGCCGTAACTATTCGGTCTGGTGGAGCAACGCGCTGGAGTGAAACCTAGGTTGCCCGGAACGTAGAATTGGCCGTCACTTTCAAACTGGTTGCAATTATTCCTGATATATGATGGAAACACTGTTGTATTTTTTTTGCATTTTATGGTTCGGGCGTTGACTTCTAAGGCCCTAACTATTCAATCTGTTGGAGCAACGCCCTAGGGTGAAGCCTAGGTGGCTCGGAAAGTAGAAATGACCATTAGTTTCAAACTGGTTGCAATTATTCGTTTTATGCGATGGAAAAACTGTTGTATTTATATTGTATTTTATGCTTCTGGCGTTGACTTCTAAGGCCCTAGCTGTTCGATCTAGTGGAGCAACGCCTTAGAGTGAAGCCTAGGTTGCCCGGAACGTAGAATTGGCCATCACTTTCAAACTGGTTACAATTATTCGTTTTATACGATGCAAACGCTGTTGTATTTATATCGTATTTTATGCTTCTGGCGTTTACTTCTAAGGACCTAACTATTCGATCTGGTGGAGCAACGCCCTAGAGTGGATCCTAGGTTGCTCGGAATGTAGAAATGGCCATAACTTTCACACTGGTTGCAATTATTCGTTTTATACGATGGAAAAGCTGTTGTATTTATATTGTATTTTATGCTTCTGGCGTTGACTTCTAAGGCACTAACTATTCGATCTGGTGGAGCAACGCCCTAGAGTGAAGCCTAGGTTGCCCGGGACGTAGAATTGGCCACCACTTAAAAACTGGTTGCAATTATTCCTGTTATATTATGGAAACACTGTTGTATTTTTATTGCATTTTATGCTTCGGGCGTTGACTTCTAAGGCCCTAACTATTCAATCTGTTGGAGCAACGCCCTAGGGTGAAGCCTAGGTTGCTCGGAAAGTAGAAATGACCATAAGTATCATACTGGTTGCAATTATTCGTTTTATACGATGGAAAAACTGTTGTATTTATATTGTATTTTAAGCTTCTGGCGTTGACTTCTAAGGCCCTAGCTGTTCGATCTAGTGGACCAACGCCCTAGAGTGAAGCCTACGTTGCCCTGAAAGGAGAAATGGCCATCATGTTCAAACTGGTTGCAATTAATCCTTTTATACGGTGGAAAAGCTGTTGTATTTTTTTTGCATTTTGTGGTTCGGGCGTTGACTTCTAAGGCGCTTATCATTCAATCTGTTGGAGCAGCGCCCTAGGGCGAAGCCTAGGTTGCTCGGAAAGTAGAAATGACCATAAGTTTCATACGGGTTGCAATTATTCGTTTTATACGATGGAAAAACTGTTGTATTTATATTGTATTTTATGATTCTGGCGTTGACTTCTAAGGCACTATCTATTCGATCTGGTGGAGCAACGCCGTAGAGCGAAGCCTAGGTTGCCCGGAACGTAGAATTGGCCATCACTTCCAAACTGGTTGCAATTATTCCTGTTATATGATGGAAACACTGTTGTGTTTTTTTTGCATTTTATGGTTCGGGCGTTGACTTCTAAGGCCCTAACTATTCAATCTGTTGGAGCAACGCCCTAGGGTGAAGCCTAGGTGGCTCGGAAAGTAGAAATGACCATAAGTTTCATACTGGTTGCAATTATTCGTTTTATACGGTGGAACACCTATTGTATTTATATCGTATTTTATGCTTCTGGCGTTGACTTCTTAGGCCGTAACTATTTCGTCTGGTGGAGCAACGCCCTAGAGTGAAGTCTAGGTTTCCCGGAACGTAGAATTGGCCATCACCTTCAAACTGGTTGCAATTATTCCTGATATATGATGGAAACACTGTTGTATTTTTCTTGCATTTTATGCATCGGGCGTTGACTTCTAAGGCCCTAACTATTCAATCTGTTGGAGCAACACCCTAGGGTGAAGCCTAGCTTGCTCGGAAAGTAGAAGTGACCATAAGTTTCATACTGGTTGCAATTATTCGTTTTATACGGTGGAACAGCTATTGTACTTATATCGTATTTTATGCTTCTGGCGTTGACTTCTTAGGCCGTAACTATTTGGTCTGGTGGAGCAACGCCCTGGAGTGAAGTCCAGGTTTCCCGGAACGTAGAATTGGCCATCACTTTGAAACTGGTTGCAATTATTCCTGATATATGATGGAAACACTGTTGTATTTTTTTTGAATTTTATGGTTCGGGCGTTGACTTCTAAGGCCCTAACTATTCAATCTGTTGGAGCAACGCCCTAGGGTGAAGCCTAGGTTGCTCGGAAAGTAGAAATGACCATAAGTTTCATACTGGCTGCAATTATTCCTTTTATACGATGGAAAAACTGTTGTATTTATATTGTATTTTATGCTTCTGGCGTTGACTTCTAAGGCACTAACTATTCGATCTGGTGGAACAACGCCCTAGAGTAAAGCCTAGGTTGCCTGGAACGTAGAATTGGCCATCACTTTCAAACTGGTTGCAATTATTCCTGTTATATGATACATACACTGTTGTATTTTTATTGCATTTTATGCTTCGGGCGTTGACTTCTAAGGCCCTAACTATTCAATCTGTTGGAGCAACGCCATAGGGTCAAGCCTAGCTTGCTCGGAAAGTTGAAATGACCATAAGTTTCATACTGGTTGCAATTATTCGTTTTATACGATGGAAATGCTGTTGTATTTATATCGTATTTTATGCTTCTGGCGTTGACTTCTTAGGCCGTAACTATTCGGTCTGGTGGAGCAACGCGCTGGAGTGAAACCTAGGTTGCCCGGAACGTAGAATTGGCCATCACTTTCAAACTGGTTGCAATTATTCCTGATATATGAAGGAAACACTGTTGTATTTTTTTTGCATTTTATGGTTCGGGCGTTGACTTCTAAGGCCCTAACTATTCAATCTGTTGGAGCAACGCCCTAGGGTGAAGCCTACGTTGCTCGGAAAGTAGAGATGACCATAAGTTTCATACTGGTTGCAATTATTCGTTTTATACGATGGAAAAACTGTTGTATTTATATTGTATTTTATGCTTCTGGCGTTGACTTCTAAGGCACTATCTATTCGATCTGGTGGAGCAACGCCCTAGAGCGAAGCCTAGGTTGCCCGGAACGTAGAATTGGCCATCACTTCCAAACTGGTTGCAATTATTCCTGTTATATGATGGAAACACTGTTGCATTTTTTTTGCATTTTATGGTTCGGGCGTTGACTTCTAAGGCCCTAACTATTCAATCTGTTGGAGCAACGCCCTAGGGTGAAGCCTAGGTTGCGCGGAAAGTAGAAATGACCATAAGTTTCTTACTGGTTGGAATTATTCGTTTTATACGATGGAAAAACTGTTGTATTTATACTGTATTTTTTGCTTCTGGCGTTGACGTCTAAGGCACTAACTATTCGATCTGGTGGAACAACAGCCTAGGGTGAAGCCTAGCTTGCCCGGAACGTATAATTGACCATTACTTTCACACTGTTTGCAATTATTCCTTTTATACGATGGAAAAGCTGTTGTATTTATATCGCATTTTATGCTTCTGGCGTTTACTTCTAAGGCCCTAACTATTCAATCTGTTGGAGCAACACCCTAGGGTGAAGTCTAGGTTGCTCGGAAAGTAGAAATGACCATCAGTTTCATACTGGTTGCAATTATTCGTTTTATATGATGGAAAAACTGTTGTATTTATATTGCATTTTATGCTTCTGGCGTTGACTTCTAAGGCACTAACTATTCGATCTGGTGGAGCAACGCCCTAGAGTGAAGCCTAAGTTGCCCGGAACGTAGAATTGGCCATCACTTTCAAACTGGTTGCAATTAATCTTGTTATACGATGGAAAAACTGTTGTATTTTTATTGCATTTTATGCTTCTGGCGTTCACTTCTTAGGCCCTAACTATTCGATCTGATGGAACAACAGCCTAGGGTGAAGCCTAGCTTGCCCGAAACGTAGAAATGACCATTACTTTCATACTGGTTGCAATTATTCGTTTTATACGATGGAAATGCTGTTGTATTTATATCGTATTTTATGCTTCTGGCGTTGACTTCTTAGGACGTAACCATTCGGTCTGGTGGAGCAACGCGCTGGAGTGAAACCTTGGTTGCACCGAACGTAGAATTGGCCATCACTTTCAAACTGGTTGCAATTATTCCTGATATATGATGGAAACACTGTTGTATTTTTATTGCATTTTATGCTTCGGGCGTTGACTTCTAAGGCCCTAACTATTCAATCTGTTGGAGCAACGCCCTAGGGTGAAGCCTAGGTTACTCGGAAAGTAGAAATGACCATAAGTTTCATACTGGCTGCAATTATTCGTTTTATACGATGGAAAAACTGTTGTATTTATATTGTATTTTATGCTTCTGGCGTTGACTTCTAAGGCACTATCTATTCGGTCTGGTGGAGCAACGCGCTGGAGTGAAACCTAGGTTGCCCGCAACGTAGAATTGGCCATCACTTTCAAACTGGTTGCAATTATTCCTGATATATGATGGAAACACTGTTATATTTTTTTTGCATTTTATGGTACGGGCGTTGACTTCTAAGGCCCTAACTATTCAATCTGTTGGAGCAACGCCCTAGGGTGAAGCCTAGGTTGCTCGGAAAGTAGAAATGACCATAAGTTTCATACTGGTTGTAGTTATTCGTTTTATACGATGGAAAAACTGTTGTATTTATATTGTATTTTATGCTTCTGGCGTTGACTTCTAAGGCACTATCTATTCGATCTGGTGGAGCAACGCCCTAGAGCGAAGCCTAGGTTGCCCGGAACGTAGAATTGGCCATCACTTCCAAACTGGTTGCAATTATTCCTGTTATATGGTGGAAACACTGTTGTATTTTTCTTGCATTTTATGCATCGGGCGTTGACTCCTAAGGCCCTAACTATTCAATCTGTTGGAGCAACACCCTAGGGTGAAGCCTAGCTTGCTCGGAAAGTAGAAGTGACCATAAGTTTCATACTGGTTGCAATTATTCGTTTTATACGGTGGAACAGCTATTGTTTTTATATCGTATTTTATGCTTCTGGCGTTGACTTCTTAGGCCGTAACTATTTGGTCTGGTGGAGCAACGCCCTAGAGGGACGTCTAGGTTTCCCGGAACGTAGAATTGGCCATCACTTTCAAACTGGTTGCAATTATTCCTGATATATGATGGAAACACTGTTGTATTTTTTTTGCATTTTATGGTTCGGGCGTTGACTTCTAAGGCCCTAACTATTCAATCTGTTGGAGCAACGCCCTAGGGTGAAGCCTAGGTTGCTCGGAAAGTAGAAATGACCATAAGTTTCATACTGGCTGCAATTATTCGTTTTATACGATGGAAAAACTGTTGTATTTATATTGTATTTTATGCTTCTGGCGTTGACGTCTAGGGCACTAACTACTCGATCTGGTGGAGCAACGCCCTAGAGTGTAGCCTAGGTTGCCTGGAACGTAGAATTGGCCATCACTTTCAAACTGGTTGCAATTATTCCTGTTATATGATAGATACACTGTTGTATTTTTACTGCATTTTATGCTTCGGGCGTTGACTTCTAAGGCCCTAACTATTCAATCTGTTGGAGCACCGCCATAGGGTCAAGCCTAGCTTGCTCGGAAAGTAGAAATGACCATAAGTTTCATACTGGTTGCAATTATTCGTTTTATACGATGGAAATGCTGTTGTATTTATATCGTATTTTATGCTTCTGGCGTTGACTTCTTAGGCCGTAACTATTCGGTCTGGTGGAGCAACGCGCTGGAGTGAAACCTAGGTTGCCCGGAACGTAGAATTGGCCGTCACTTTCAAACTGGTTGCAATTATTCCTGATATATGATGGAAACACTGTTGTATTTTTTTTGCATTTTATGGTTCGGGCGTTGACTTCTAAGGCCCTAACTATTCAATCTGTTGGAGCAACGCCCTAGGGTGAAGACTAGGTGGCTCGGAAAGTAGAAATGACCATTAGTTTCAAACTGGTTGCAATTATTCGTTTTATGCGATGGAAAAACTGTTGTATTTATATTGTATTTTATGCTTCTGGCGTTGACTTCTAAGGCCCTAGCTGTTCGATCTAGTGGAGCAACGCCTTAGAGTGAAGCCTAGGTTGCCCGGAACGTAGAATTGGCCATCACTTTCAAACTGGTTACAATTATTCGTTTTATACGATGCAAACGCTGTTGTATTTATATCGTATTTTATGCTTCTGGCGTTTACTTCTAAGGACCTAACTATTCGATCTGGTGGAGCAACGCCCTAGAGTGGATCCTAGGTTGCTCGGAATGTAGAAATGGCCATAACTTTCACACTGGTTGCAATTATTCGTTTTATACGATGGAAAAGCTGTTGTATTTATATTGTATTTTATGCTTCTGGCGTTGACTTCTAAGGCACTAACTATTCGATCTGGTGGAGCAACGCCCTAGAGTGAAGCCTAGGTTGCCCGGGACGTAGAATTGGCCACCACTTAAAAACTGGTTGCAATTATTCCTGTTATATTATGGAAACACTGTTGTATTTTTATTGCATTTTATGCTTCGGGCGTTGACTTCTAAGGCCCAAACTATTCAATCTGTTGGAGCAACGCCCTAGGGTGAAGCCTAGGTTGCTCGGAAAGTAGAAATGACCATAAGTATCATACTGGTTGCAATTATTCGTTTTATACGATGGAAAAACTGTTGTATTTATATTGTATTTTAAGCTTCTGGCGTTGACTTCTAAGGCCCTAGCTGTTCGATCTAGTGGACCAACGCCCTAGAGTGAAGCCTACGTTGCCCTGAAAGGAGAAATGGCCATCATGTTCAAACTGGTTGCAATTAATCCTTTTATACGATGGAAAAGCTGTTGTATTTATATCGTATTTTATGCTTCCGGCGTTTACTTCTAAGGACCTAACTATTCGATCTGGTGGAGCAACGCCCTAGAGTGAAGCCTAGGTTCCTCGGAATGTGGAAATGACCATAACTATCACACTGGTTGCAATTATTCGTTTTATACGATGGAAACGCTGTTGTATTTATATTGTATTTTATGCCTCTGGCGTTGACTTCTAAGGCCGTAGCTATTAGATGTGGTGGAGCTACGCCCTAGAGCGACGCCTAGGGTGCTTGGAACGTAGAAATGACCATTACTTTCACACTGGTTGCAATTATTCTTTTTATACGATGGAAAAGCTGTTGTGTTTATATTGTATTTTATGCTTCTGGCGTTGACTTCTTAGGCCGTAACTATTCGGTCTGGTGGAGCAACGCCCTGGAGTGAAACCTAGGTTGCCCGGAACGCAGAATTGGCCATCACTTTCAAACTGGTTGCAATTACTCCTGTTATATGGTGGAAACACTGTTGTATTTTTTTTGCATTTTATGGTTCGGGCGTTGACTTCTAAGGCCCTAACTATTCAATCCGTTGGAGCAACGCCCTAGGGTGAAGCCTAGGTGGCTCGGAAAGTAGAAATGACCATAAGTTTCATACTGGTTGCAATTATTCCTTTTATACGATGGAAATGCTGTTGTATTTATATCGTATTTTATGCTTCTGGCGTTGACTTCTTAGGCCGTAACTATTCGGTCTGGTGGAGCAACGCGCTGGAGTGATACCTAGGTTGCCCGGAACGTAGAATTGGCCATCACTTTCAAACTGGTTGCAATTATTCCTGATATATGATGGAAACACTGTTGTATTTTTTTTGCATTTTATGGTTCGGGCGTTGACTTCTAGGGCCCTAACTATTCAATCTGTTGGAGCAACGCCCTAGGGTGAAGCCTAGGTTGCTCGGAAAGTAGAAATGACCATAAGTTTCATACTGGCTGCAATTATTCGTTTTATACGATGGTAAAACTGTTGTATTTATATCGTATTTTATGCTTCTGGCGTTTACTTCTAAGGACCTAACTATTCGATCTGGTGGAGCAACGCCCTAGAGTGGATCCTAGGTTGCTCGGAATGTAGAAATGACCATAACTTTCACACTGGTTGCAATTATTCGTTTTATACGATGGAAAAGCTGTTGTATTTATATTGTATTTTATGCTTCTGGCGTTGACTTCTAAGGCACTAACTATTCGATCTGGTGGAGCAACGCCCTAGAGTGAAGCCTAGGTTGCCCGGGACGTAGAATTGGCCACCACTTAAAAACTGGTTGCAATTATTCCTGTTATGGTATGGAAACACTGTTGTATTTTTATTGCATTTTATGCTTCGGGCGTTGACTTCTAAGGCCCTAACTATTCAATCTGTTGGAGCAACGCCCTAGGGTGAAGCCTAGGTTGCTCGGAAAGTAGAAATGACCATAAGTATCATACTGGTTGCAATTATTCGTTTTATACGATGGAAATGCTGTTGTATTTATATCGTATTTTATGCTTCTGGCGTTGACTTCTTAGGCCGTAACTATTCGGTCTGGTGGAGCAACGCGCTGGAGTGAAACCTAGGTTGCCCGGAACGTAGAATTGGCCGTCACTTTCAAACTGGTTGCAATTATTCCTGATATATGATGGAAACACTGTTGTATTTTTTTTGCATTTTATGGTTCGGGCGTTGACTTCTAAGGCCCTAACTATTCAATCTGTTGGAGCAACGCCCTAGGGTGAAGACTAGGTGGCTCGGAAAGTAGAAATGACCATTAGTTTCAAACTGGTTGCAATTATTCGTTTTATGCGATGGAAAAACTGTTGTATTTATATTGTATTTTATGCTTCTGGCGTTGGCTTCTAAGGCCCTAGCTGTTCGATCTAGTGGAGCAACGCCTTAGAGTGAAGCCTAGGTTGCCCGGAACGTAGAATTGGCCATCACTTTCAAACTGGTTACAATTATTCGTTTTATACGATGCAAACGCTGTTGTATTTATATCGTATTTTATGCTTCTGGCGTTTACTTCTAAGGACCTAACTATTCGATCTGGTGGAGCAACGCCCTAGAGTGGATCCTAGGTTGCTCGGAATGTAGAAATGGCCATAACTTTCACACTGGTTGCAATTATTCGTTTTATACGATGGAAAAGCTGTTGTATTTATATTGTATTTTATGCTTCTGGCGTTGACTTCTAAGGCACTAACTATTCGATCTGGTGGAGCAACGCCCTAGAGTGAAGCCTAGGTTGCCCGGGACGTAGAATTGGCCACCACTTAAAAACTGGTTGCAATTATTCCTGTTATATTATGGAAACACTGTTGTATTTTTATTGCATTTTATGCTTCGGGCGTTGACTTCTAAGGCCCAAACTATTCAATCTGTTGGAGCAACGCCCTAGGGTGAAGCCTAGGTTGCTCGGAAAGTAGAAATGACCATAAGTATCATACTGGTTGCAATTATTCGTTTTATACGATGGAAAAACTGTTGTATTTATATTGTATTTTAAGCTTCTGGCGTTGACTTCTAAGGCCCTAGCTGTTCGATCTAGTGGACCAACGCCCTAGAGTGAAGCCTACGTTGCCCTGAAAGGAGAAATGGCCATCATGTTCAAACTGGTTGCAATTAATCCTTTTATACGATGGAAAAGCTGTTGTATTTATATCGTATTTTATGCTTCCGGCGTTTACTTCTAAGGACCTAACTATTCGATCTGGTGGAGCAACGCCCTAGAGTGAAGCCTAGGTTCCTCGGAATGTGGAAATGACCATAACTATCACACTGGTTGCAATTATTCGTTTTATACGATGGAAACGCTGTTGTATTTATATTGTATTTTATGCCTCTGGCGTTGACTTCTAAGGCCGTAGCTATTAGATGTGGTGGAGCAACGCCCTAGAGTGACGCCTAGGGTGCTTGGAACGTAGAAATGACCATTACTTTCACACTGGTTGCAATTATTCTTTTTATACGATGGAAAAGCTGTTGTGTTTATATCGTATTTTATGCTTCTGGCGTTGACTTCTTAGGCCGTAACTATTCGGTCTGGTGGAGCAACGCCCTGGAGTGAAACCTAGGTGGCCCGGAACGCAGAATTGGCCATCACTTTCAAACTGGTTGCAATTATTCCTGTTATATGGTGGAAACACTGTTGTATTTTTTTTTGCATTTTATGGTTCGGGCGTTGACTTCTAAGGCCCTAACTATTCAATCCGTTGGAGCAACGCCCTAGGGTGAAGCCTAGGTGGCTCGGAAAGTAGAATTGACAATAAGTTTCAAACTGGTTGCAATTATTCGTTTTGTACGATGGAAAAACTGTTGTATTTATATTGTATTTTATGCTTCTGGCGTTGACTTCTAAGGCACTAGCTATTTGGTCTGGTGGAGCAACGCGCTGGAGTGAAACCTAGGTTGCCCGGAACGTATAATTGGCCATCACTTTCAAACTGGTTGCAATTATTCCTGATATATGATGGAAACACTGTTGTATTATTTTTGCATTTTATGGTTCGGGCGTTGACTTCTAAGGCCCTAACTATTCAATCTGTTGGAGCAACGCCCTAGGGTAAAGCCTAAGTTGCTCGGAATGTAGAAATGACCATTAGTTTCATACTGGCTGCAATTATTCGTTTTATACGATGGAAAAACTGTTGTATTTATATTGTATTTTATGCTTCTGGCGTTGACTTCTAAGGCACTATCTATTCGGTCTGGTCGAGCAACGCGCTGGAGTGAAACCTAGGTTGCCCGGAACGTAGAATTGGCCATTACTTTCAAACTGGTTGCAATTATTCCTGATATATGATGGAAACACTGTTGTATTTTTTTTTGCATTTTATGGTACGGGCGTTGACTTCTAAGGCCCTAACTATTCAATCTGTTGGAGCAACGCCCTAGGGTGAAGCCTAGGTTGCTCGAAAAGTAGAAATGACCATAAGTTTCATACTGGTTGCAATTATTCGTTTTATACGATGGAAAAACTGTTGTATTTATATTGTATTTTATGCTTCTGGCGTTGACTTCTAAGGCACTATCTATTCGATCTGGTGGAGCAACGCCCTAGAGCGAAGCCTAGGTTGCCCGGAACGTAGAATTGGCCATCACTTCCAAACTGGTTGCAATTATTCCTATTATATGATGGAAACACTGTTGTATTTTTCTTGCATTTTATGCATCGGGCGCTGACTTCTAAGGCTCTAACTATTCAATCTGTTGGAGCAACACCCTAGGGTGAAGCCTAGCTTGCTCGGAAAGTAGAAGTGACCATAAGTTTCATACTGGTTGCAATTATTCGTTTTATACGATGCAAACGCTGTTGTATTTATATCGTATTTTATGCTTCTGACGTTTACTTCTAAGGACCTAACTATTCGATCTGTTGGAGCAACGCCCTAGGGTGAAGCCTAGGTTGCTCGGAAAGTAGAAATGACCATAAGTTTCATACTGGCTGCAATTATTCGTTTTATACGATGGAAAAACTGTTGTATTTATATCGTATTTTATGCTTCTGGCGTTTACTTCTAAGGACCTAACTATTCGATCTGGTGGAGCAACGCCCTAGAGTGGATCCTAGGTTGCTCGGAATGTAGAAATGACCATAACTTTCACACTGGTTGCAATTATTCGTTTTATACGATGGAAAAGCTGTTGTATTTATATTGTATTTTATGCTTCTGGCGTTGACTTCTAAGGCACTAACTATTCGATCTGGTGGAGCAACGCCCTAGAGTGAAGCCTAGGTTGCCCGGGACGTAGAATTGGCCACCACTTAAAAACTGGTTGCAATTATTCCTGTTATGGTATGGAAACACTGTTGTATTTTTATTGCATTTTATGCTTCGGGCGTTGACTTCTAAGGCCCTAACTATTCAATCTGTTGGAGCAACGCCCTAGGGTGAAGCCTAGGTTGCTCGGAAAGTAGAAATGACCATAGGTATCATACTGGTTGCAATTATTCGTTTTATACGATGGAAAAACTGTTGTATTTATATTGTATTTTATGCTTCTGGCGTTGACTTCTAAGGCCCTAGCTGTTCGATCTAGTGGAGCAACGCCCTAGAGTGAAGCCTACGTTGCCCTGAAAGGAGAAATGGCCATCACGTTCAAACTGGTTGCAATTAGTCCTTTTATACGATGGAAAAGCTGTTGTATTTATATCGTATTTTATGCTTCCGGCGTTTACTTCTAAGCACCTAACTATTCAATCTGTTGGAGCAACACCCTAGGGTGAAGCCTAGCTTGCTCGGAAAGTAGATGTGACCATAAGTTTCATACTGGTTGCAATTATTCGTTTTATACGGTGGAACAGCTATTGTATTTATATCGTATTTTATGCTTCTGGCGTTGACTTCTTAGGCCGTAACTATTTGGTCTGGTGGAGCAACGCCCTAGAGTGAAGTCTAGGTTTCCCGGGACGTAGAATTGGCCATCACTTTCAAACTGGTTGCAATTATTCCTGATATATGATGGAAACACTGTTGTATTTTTTTTGCATTTTATGGTTCGGGCGTTGACTTCTAAGGCCCTAGCTATTCAATCTGTTGGAGCAACGCCCTAGGGTAAAGCCTAAGTTGCTCGGAATGTAGAAATGACCATTAGTTTCATACTGGCTGCAATTATTCGTTTTATACGATGGAAAAACTGTTGTATTTATATTGTATTTTATGCTTCTGGCGTTGACTTCTAAGGCACTATCTATTCGGTCTGGTCGAGCAACGCGCTGGAGTGAAACCTAGGTTGCCCGGAACGTAGAATTGGCCATTACTTTCAAACTGGTTGCAATTATTCCTGATATATGATGGAAACACTGCTGTATTTTTTTTTGCATTTTATGGTACGGGCGTTGACTTCTAAGGCCCTAACTATTCAATCTGTTGGAGCAACGCCCTAGGGTGAAGTCTAGGTTGCTCGAAAAGTAGAAATGACCATAAGTTTCATACTGGTTGCAATTATTCGTTTTATACGATGGAAAAACTGTTGTATTTATATTGTATTTTATGCTTCTGGCGTTGACTTCTAAGGCACTATCTATTCGATCTGGTGGAGCAACGCCCTAGAGCGAAGCCTAGGTTGCCCGGAACGTAGAATTGGCCATCACTTCCAAACTGGTTGCAATTATTCCTATTATATGATGGAAACACTGTTGTATTTTTCTTGCATTTTATGCATCGGGCGTTGACTTCTAAGGCTCTAACTATTCAATCTGTTGGAGCAACACCCTAGGGTGAAGCCTAGCTTGCTCGGAAAGTAGGAGTGACCATAAGTTTCATACTGGTTGCAATTATTCGTTTTATACGGTGGAACAGCTATTGTATTTATATCGTATTTTATGCTTCTGGCGTTGACTTCTTAGGCCGTAACTATTTGGTCTGGTGGAGCAACGCCCTAGAGTGAAGTCTAGGTTTCCCGGAACGTAGAATTGGCCATCACTTTCAAACTGGTTACAATTATTCGTTTTATACGATGCAAACGCTGTTGTATTTATATCGTATTTTATTCTTCTGACGTTTACTTCTAAGGACCTAACTATTCGATCTGGTGGAGCAACGCCCTAGAGTGGATCCTAGGTTGCTCGGAATGTAGAAATGACCATAACTTTCACACTGGTTGCAATTATTCGTTTTATACGATGGAAAAGCTGTTGTATTTATATTGTATTTTATGCTTCTGGCGTTGACTTCTAAGGCACTAACTATTCGATCTGGTGGAGCAACGCCCTAGAGTGAAGCCTAGGTTGCCCGGGACGTAGAATTGGCCACCACTTAAAAACTGGTTGCAATTATTCCTGTTATGTTATGGAAACACTGTTGTATTTTTATTGCATTTTATGCTTCGGGCGTTGACTTCTAAGGCCCTAACTATTCAATCTGTTGGAGCAACGCCCTAGGGTGAAGCCTAGGTTGCTCGGAAAGTAGAAATGACCATAAGTATCATACTGGTTGCAATTATTCGTTTTATACGATGGAAAAACTGTTGTATTTATATTGTATTTTATGCTTCTGGCGTTGACTTCTAAGGCCCTAGCTGTTCGATCTAGTGGAGCAACGCCCTAGAGTGAAGCCTACGTTGCCCTGAAAGGAGAAATGGCCATCACGTTCAAACTGGTTGCAATTAGTCCTTTTATACGATGGAAAAGCTGTTGTATTTATATCGTATTTTATGCTTCCGGCGTTTACTTCTAAGGACCTAACTATTCGATCTGGTGGAGCAACGCCCTAGAGTGAAGCCTAGGTTCCTCGGAATGTGGAAATGACCATAACTATCACACTGGTTGCAATTATTCGTTTTATACGATGGAAACGCTGTTGTATTTATATTGTATTTTATGCCTCTGGCGTTGACTTCTAAGGCCGTAGCTATTAGATGTGGTGGAGCAACGCCCTCGAGTGACGCCTAGGGTGCTTGGAACGTAGAAATGACCATTACTTTCACACTGGTTGCAATTATTCTTTTTATACGATGGAAAAGCTGTTGTGTTTATATCGTATTTTATGCTTCTGGCGTTGACTTCTTAGGCCGTAACTATTCGGTCTGGTGGAGCAACGCCCTGGAGTGAAACCTAGGTTGCCCGGAACGCAGAATTGGCCATCACTTTCAAACTGGTTGCAATTATTCCTGTTATATGGTGGAAACACTGTTGTATTTTTTTTTGCATTTTATGGTTCGGGCGTTGACTTCTAAGGCCCTAACTATTCAATCCGTTGGAGCAACGCCCTAGGGTGAAGCCTAGGTGGCTCGGAAAGTAGAATTGACAATAAGTTTCAAACTGGTTGCAATTATTCGTTTTGTACGATGGAAAAACTGTTGTATTTATATTGTATTTTATGCTTCTGGCGTTGACTTCTAAGGCACTAGCTATTTGGTCTGGTGGAGCAACGCGCTGGAGTGAAACCTAGGTTGCCCGGAACGTAGAATTGGCCATCACTTTCAAACTGGTTGCAATTATTCCTGATATATGATGGAAACACTGTTGTATTTTTTTTGCATTTTATGGTTCGGGCGTTGACTTCTAAGGCCCTAACTATTCAATCTGTTGGAGCAACACCCTAGGGTGAAGCCTAGGTTGCTCGGAAAGTAGAAATGACCATAAGTATCATACTGGTTGCAATTATTCGTTTTATACGATGGAAAAACTGTTGTATTTATATTGTATTTTATGCTTCTGGCGTTGACTTCTAAGGCCCTAGCTGTTCGATCTAGTGGAGCAACGCCCTAGAGTGAAGCCTACGTTGCCCTGAAAGGAGAAATTGCCATCACGTTCAAACTGGTTGCAATTAGTCCTTTTATACGATGGAAAAGCTGTTGTATTTATATCGTATTTTATGCTTCCGGCGTTTACTTCTAAGGACCTAACTATTCGATCTGGTGGAGCAACGCCCTAGAGTGAAGCCTAGGTTCCTCGGAATGTGGAAATGACCATAACTATCACACTGGTTGCAATTATTCGTTTTATACGATGGAAACGCTGTTGTATTTATATTGTATTTTATGCCTCTGGCGTTGACTTCTAAGGCCGTAGCTATTAGATGTGGTGGAGCAACGCCCTCGAGTGACGCCTAGGGTGCTTGGAACGTAGAAATGACCATTACTTTCACACTGGTTGCAATTATTCTTTTTATACGATGGAAAAGCTGTTGTGTTTATATCGTATTTTATGCTTCTGGCGTTGACTTCTTAGGCCGTAACTATTCGGTCTGGTGGAGCAACGCCCTGGAGTGAAACCTAGGTTGCCCGGAACGCAGAATTGGCCATCACTTTCAAACTGGTTGGAATTATTCCTGTTATATGGTGGAAACACTGTTGTATTTTTTTTTGCATTTTATGGTTCGGGCGTTGACTTCTAAGGCCCTAACTATTCAATCCGTTGGAGCAACGCCCTAGGGTGAAGCCTAGGTGGCTCGGAAAGTAGAATTGACAATAAGTTTCAAACTGGTTGCAATTATTCGTTTTGTACGATGGAAAAACTGTTGTATTTATATTGTATTTTATGCTTCTGGCGTTGACTTCTAAGGCACTAGCTATTTGGTCTGGTGGAGCAACGCGCTGGAGTGAAACCTAGGTTGCCCGGAACGTAGAATTGGCCATCACTTTCAAACTGGTTGCAATTATTCCTGATATATGATGGAAACACTGTTGTATTTTTTTTGCATTTTATGGTTCGGGCGTTGACTTCTAAGGCCCTAACTATTCAATCTGTTGGAGCAACACCCTAGGGTGAAGCCTAGCTTGCTCGGAAAGTAGATGTGACCATAAGTTTCATACTGGTTGCAATTATTCGTTTTATACGGTGGAACAGCTATTGTATTTATATCGTATTTTATGCTTCTGGCGTTGACTTCTTAGGCCGTAACTATTTGGTCTGGTGGAGCAACGCCCTAGAGTGAAGTCTAGGTTTCCCGGGACGTAGAATTGGCCATCACTTTCAAACTGGTTGCAATTATTCCTGATATATGATGGAAACACTGTAGTATTTTTTTTGCATTTTATGGTTCGGGCGTTGACTTCTAAGGCCCTCGCTATTCAATCTGTTGGAGCAACGCCCTAGGGTAAAGCCTAAGTTGCTCGGAATGTAGAAATGACCATTAGTTTCATACTGGCTGCAATTATTCGTTTTATACGATGGAAAAACTGTTGTATTTATATTGTATTTTATGCTTCTGGCGTTGACTTCTAAGGCACTATCTATTCGGTCTGGTGGAGCAACGCGCTGGAGTGAAACCTAGGTTGCCCGGAACGTAGAATTGGCCATTACTTTCAAACTGGTTGCAATTATTCCTGATATATGATGGAAACACTGTTGTATTTTTTTTTGCATTTTATGGTACGGGCGTTGACTTCTAAGGCCCTAACTATTCAATCTGTTGGAGCAACGCCCTAGGGTGAAGCCTAGGTTGCTCGAAAAGTAGAAATGACCATAAGTTTCATACTGGTTGCAATTATTCGTTTTATACGATGGAAAAACTGTTGTATTTATATTGTATTTTATGCTTCTGGCGTTGACTTCTAAGGCACTATCTATTCGATCTGGTGGAGCAACGCCCTAGAGCGAAGCCTAGGTTGCCCGGAACGTAGAATTGGCCATCACTTCCAAACTGGTTGCAATTATTCCTATTATATGATGGAAACACTGTTGTATTTTTCTTGCATTTTATGCATCGGGCGTTGACTTCTAAGGCTCTAACTATTCAATCTGTTGGAGCAACACCCTAGGGTGAAGCCTAGCTTGCTCGGAAAGTAGAAGTGACCATAAGTTTCATACTGGTTGCAATTATTCGTTTTATACGGTGGAACAGCTATTGTATTTATATCGTATTTTATGCTTCTGGCGTTGACTTCTTAGGCCGTAACTATTTGGTCTGGTGGAGCAACGCCCTAGAGTGAAGTATAGGTTTCCCGGAACGTAGAATTGGCCATCACTTTCAAACAGGTTACAATTATTCGTTTTATACGATGCAAACGCTGTTGTATTTATATCGTATTTTATGCTTCTGACGTTTACTTCTAAGGACCTAACTATTCGATCTGGTGGAGCAACGCCCTAGAGTGGATCCTAGGTTGCTCGGAATGTAGAAATGACCATAACTTTCACACTGGTTGCAATTATTCGTTTTATACGATGGAAAAGCTGTTGTATTTATATTGTATTTTATGCTTCTGGCGTTGACTTCTAAGGCACTAACTATTCGATCTGGTGGAGCAACGCCCTAGAGTGAAGCCTAGGTTGCCCGGGACGTAGAATTGGCCACCACTTAAAAACTGGTTGCAATTATTCCTGTTATGTTATGGAAACACTGTCGTATTTTTATTGCATTTTATGCTTCGGGCGTTGACTTCTAAGGCCCTAACTATTCAATCTGTTGGAGCAACGCCCTAGGGTGAAGCCTAGGTTGCTCGGAAAGTAGAAATGACCATAAGTATCATACTGGTTGCAATTATTCTTTTTATACGATGGAAAAGCTGTTGTGTTTATATCGTATTTTATGCTTCTGGCGTTGACTTCTTAGGCCGTAACTATTCGGTCTGGTGGAGCAACGCCCTGGAGTGAAACCTAGGTTGCCCGGAACGCAGAATTGGCCATCACTTTCAAACTGGTTGCAATTATTCCTGTTATATGGTGGAAACACTGTTGTATTTTTTTTTGCATTTTATGGTTCGGGCGTTGACTTCTAAGGCCCTAACTATTCAATCCGTTGGAGCAACGCACTAGGGTGAAGCCTAGGTGGCTCGGAAAGTAGAATTGACAATAAGTTTCAAACTGGTTGCAATTATTCGTTTTGTACGATGGAAAAACTGTTGTATTTATATTGTATTTTATACTTCTGGCGTTGACTTCTAAGGCACTAGCTATTTGGTCTGGTGGAGCAACGCCCTAGAGTGAAGTCTAGGTTTCCCGGAACGTAGAATTGGCCATCACTTTCAAACTGGTTGCAATTATTCCTGATATATGATGGAAACACTGTTGTATTTTTTTTGCATTTTATGGTTCGGGCGTTGACTTCTAGGGCCCTAACTATTCAATCTGTTGGAGCAACGCCCTAGGGTGAAGCCTAGGTTGCTCGGAAAGCAGAAATGACCATATGTTTCATACTGGCTGCAATTATTCGTTTTATACGATGGAAAAACTGTTGTATTTATATTGTATTTTATGCTTCTGGCGTTGACTTCTAAGGTACTAACTATTCGATCTGGTGGAGCAACGCCCTAGAGTGAAGCCTAGGTTGCCTGGAACGTAGAATTGGCCATCACTTTCAAACTGGTTGCAATTATTCCTGTTATATGAAAGATACACTGTTGTATTTTTACTGCATTTTATGCTTCGGGCGTTGACTTCCAAGGCCCTAACTATTCAATCTGTTGGAGCAACGCCATAGGGTCAAGCCTAGCTTGCTCGGAAAGTAGAAATGACCATAAGTTTCATACTGGTTGCAATTATTCGTTTTATACGATGGAAATGCTGTTGTATTTATATCGTATTTTATGCTTCTGGCGTTGACTTCTTAGGCCGTAACTATTCGGTCTGGTGGAGCAACGCGCTGGAGTGAAACCTAGGTTGCCCGGAACGTAGAATTGGCCATCACTTTCAAACTGGTTGCAATTATTCCTGATATATGATGGAAACACTGTTGTATTTTTTTGCATTTTATGGTTCGGGCGTCGACTTCTAAGGCCCTAACTATTCAATCTGTTGGAGCAACGCCCTAGGGTGAAGCCTAGGTTGCTCGGAAGGTAGAAATGACCATAAGTTTCATACTGGTTGCAATTATTCGTTTCATACGATGGAAAAACTGTTGTATTTATATTGTATTTTATGCTTCTGGCGTTGACGTCTAAGGCACTAACTACTCGATCTGGTGGAGCAACGCCCTAGAGTGAAGCCTAGGTTGCCTGGAACGTAGAATTGGCCATCACTTTCAAACTGGTTGCAATTATTCCTGTTATATGATAGATACACTGTTGTATTTTTACTGCATGTTATGCTTCGGGCGTTGACTTCTAAGGCCCTAACTATTCAATCTGTTGGAGCAATGCCATAGGGTCAAGCCTAGCTTGCTCGGAAAGTAGAAATGACCATAAGTTTCATACTGGTTGCAATTATTCGTTTTATATGATGGAAATGCTGTTGTATTTATATCGTATTTTATGCTTCTGGCGTTGACGTCTAGGGCACTAACTACTCGATCTGGTGGAGCAACGCCCTAGAGTGTAGCCTAGGTTGCCTGGAACGTAGAATTGGCCATCACTTTCAAACTGGTTGCAATTATTCCTGTTATATGATAGATACACTGTTGTATTTTTACTGCATTTTATGCTTCGGGCGTTGACTTCTAAGGCCCTAACTATTCAATCTGTTGGAGCACCGCCATAGGGTCAAGCCTAGCTTGCTCGGAAAGTAGAAATGACCATAAGTTTCATACTGGTTGCAATTATTCGTTTTATACGATGGAAATGCTGTTGTATTTATATCGTATTTTATGCTTCTGGCGTTGACTTCTTAGGCCGTAACTATTCGGTCTGGTGGAGCAACGCGCTGGAGTGAAACCTAGGTTGCCCGGAACGTAGAATTGGCCATCACTTTCAAACTGGTTGCAATTATTCCTGATATATGATGGAAACACTGTTGTATTTTTTTTGCATTTTATGGTTCGGGCGTTGACTTCTATGGCCCTAACTATTCAATCTGTTGGAGCAACACCCTAGGGTGAAGCCTAGCTTGCTCGGAAAGTAGATGTGACCATAAGTTTCATACTGGTTGCAATTATTCGTTTTATACGGTGGAACAGCTATTGTATTTATATCGTATTTTATGCTTCTGGCGTTGACTTCTTAGGCCGTAACTATTTGGTCTGGTGGAGCAACGCCCTAGAGTGAAGTCTAGGTTTCCCGGAACGTAGAATTGGCCATCACTTTCAAACTGGTTGCAATTATTCCTGATATATGATGGAAACACTGTTGTATTTTTTTTGCATTTTATGGTTCGGGCGTTGACTTCTAAGGCCCTAGCTATTCAATCTGTTGGAGCAACGCCCTAGGGTGAAGCCTAAGTTGCTCGGAATGTAGAAATGACCATAAGTTTCATACTGGCTGCAATTATTCGTTTTATACGATGGAAAAACTGTTGTATTTATATTGTATTTTATGCTTCTGGCGTTGACTTCTAAGGCACTATCTATTCGGTCTGGTGGAGCAACGCGCTGGAGTGAAACCTAGGTTGCCCGGAACGTAGAATTGGCCATTACTTTCAAACTGGTTGCAATTATTCCTGATATATGATGGAAACACTGTTGTATTTTTTTTTGCATTTTATGGTACGGGCGTTGACTTCTAAGGCCCTAACTATTCAATCTGTTGGAGCAACGCCCTAGGGTGAAGCCTAGGTTGCTCGAAAAGTAGAAATGACCATAAGTTTCATACTGGTTGCAATTATTCGTTTTATACGATGGAAAAACTGTTGTATTTATATTGTATTTTATGCTTCTGGCGTTGACTTCTAAGGCACTATCTATTCGATCTGGTGGAGCAACGCCCTAGAGCGAAGCCTAGGTTGCCCGGAACGTAGAATTGGCCATCACTTCCAAACTGGTTGCAATTATTCCTATTATATGATGGAAACACTGTTGTATTTTTCTTGCATTTTATGCATCGGGCGTTGACTTCTAAGGCTCTAACTATTCAATCTGTTGGAGCAACACCCTAGGGTGAAGCCTAGCTTGCACGGAAAGTAGAAGTGACCATAAGTTTCATACTGGTTGCAATTATTCGTTTTATACGGTGGAACAGCTATTGTATTTATATCGTATTTTATGCTTCTGGCGTTGACTTCTTAGGCCGTAACTATTTGGTCTGGTGGAGCAACGCCCTAGAGTGAAGTCTAGGTTTCCCGGGACGTAGAATTGGCCATCACTTTCAAACTGGTTGCAATTATTCCTGATATATGATGGAAACACTGTTGTATTTTTTTTGCATTTTATGGTTCGGGCGTTGACTTCTAAGGCCCTAGCTATTCAATCTGTTGGAGCAACGCCCTAGGGTAAAGCCTAAGTTGCTCGGAATGTAGAAATGACCATAAGTTTCATACTGGCTGCAATTATTCGTTTTATACGATGGAAAAACTGTTGTATTTATATTGTATTTTATGTTTCTGGCGTTGACTTCTAAGGCACTATCTATTCGGTCTGGTGGAGCAACGCGCTGGAGTGAAACCTAGGTTGCCCGGAACGTAGAATTGGCCATTACTTTCAAACTGGTTGCAATTATTCCTGATATATGATGGAAACACTGTTGTATTTTTTTTGCATTTTATGGTTCGGGCGTTGACTTCTAAGGCCCTAGCTATTCAATCTGTTGGAGCAACGCCCTAGGGTGAAGCCTAAGTTGCTCGGAATGTAGAAATGACCATAAGTTTCATACTGGTTGCAATTATTCGTTTTATACGATGGAAAAACTGTTGTATTTATATTGTATTTTATGCTTCTGGCGTTGACTTCTAAGGCACTATCTATTCGATCTGGTGGAGCAACGCCCTAGAGCGAAGTCTAGGTTGCCCGGAACGTAGAATTGGCCATCACTTCCAAACTGGTTGCAATTATTCCTATTATATGATGGAAACACTGTTGTATTTTTCTTGCATTTTATGCATCGGGCGTTGACTTCTAAGGCTCTAACTATTCAATCTGTTGGAGCAACACCCTCGGGTGAAGCCTAGCTTGCTCGGAAAGTAGAAGTGACCATAAGTTTCATACTGGTTGCAATTATTCGTTTTATACGGTGGAACAGCTATTGTATTTATATCGTATTTTATGCTTCTGGCGTTGACTTCTTAGGCCGTAACTATTTGGTCTGGTGGAGCAAAGCCCTAGAGTGAAGTCTAGGTTTCCCGGAACGTAGAATTGGCCATCACTTTCAAACTGGTTACAATTATTCGTTTTATACGATGCAAACGCTGTTGTATTTATATCGTATTTTATGCTTCTGACGTTTACTTCTAAGGACCTAACTATTCGATCTGGTGGAGCAACGCCCTAGAGTGGATCCTAGGTTGCTCGGAATGTAGAAATGACCATAACTTTCACACTGGTTGCAATTATTCGTTTTATACGATGGAAAAGCTGTTGTATTTATATTGTATTTTATGCTTCTGGCGTTGACTTCTAAGGCACTAACTAATCGATCTGGTGGAGCAACGCCCTAGAGTGAAGCCTAGGTTGCCCGGGACGTAGAATTGGCCACCACTTAAAAACTGGTTGCAATTATTCCTGTTATGTTATGGAAACACTGTTGTATTTTTATTGCATTTTATGCTTCGGGCGTTGACTTCTAAGGCCCTAACTATTCAATCCGTTGGAGCAACGCCCTAGGGTGAAGCCTAGGTGGCTCGGAAAGTAGAATTGACAATAAGTTTCAAACTGGTTGCAATTATTCGTTTTGTACGATGGAAAAACTGTTGTATTTATATTGTATTTTATGCTTCTGGCGTTGACTTCTAAGGCACTAGCTATTTGGTCTGGTGGAGCAACGCCCTAGAGTGAAGTCTAGGTTTCCCGGAACGTAGAATTGGCCATCACTTTCAAACTGGTTGCAATTATTCCTGATATATGATGGAAACACTGTTGTATTTTTTTTGCATTTTATGGTTCGGGCGTTGACTTCTAGGGCCCTAACTATTCAATCTGTTGGAGCAACGCCCTAGGGTGAAGCCTAGGTTGCTCGGAAAGTAGAAATGACCATATGTTTCATACTGGCTGCAATTATTCGTTTTATACGATGGAAAAACTGTTGTATTTATATTGTATTTTATGCTTCTGGCGTTGACTTCTAAGGTACTAACTATTCGATCTGGTGGAGCAACGCCCTAGAGTGAAGCCTAGGTTGCCTGGAACGTAGAATTGGCCATCACTTTCAAACTGGTTGCAATTATTCCTGTTATATGAAAGATACACTGTTGTATTTTTACTGCATTTTATGCTTCGGGCGTTGACTTCCAAGGCCCTAACTATTCAATCTGTTGGAGCAACGCCATAGGGTCAAGCCTAGCTTGCTCGGAAAGTAGAAATGACCATAAGTTTCATACTGGTTGCAATTATTCGTTTTATACGATGGAAATGCTGTTGTATTTATATCTTATTTTATGCTTCTGGCGTTGACTTCTTAGGCCGTAACTATTCGGTCTGGTGGAGCAACGCGCTGGAGTGAAACCTAGGTTGCCCGGAACGTAGAATTGGCCATCACTTTCAAACTGGTTGCAATTATTCCTGTTATATGATGGAAACACTGTTGTATTTTTACTGCATGTTATGCTTCGGGCGTTGACTTCTAAGGCCCTAACTATTCAATCTGTTGGAGCAATGCCATAGGGTCAAGCCTAGCTTGCTCGGAAAGTAGAAATGACCATAAGTTTCATACTGGTTGCAATTATTCGTTTTATATGATGGAAATGCTGTTGTATTTATATCGTATTTTATGCTTCTGGCGTTGACTTCTTAGGCCGTAACTATTTGGTCTGGTGGAGCAACGCCCTAGAGTGAAGTCTAGGTTTCCCGGAACGTAGAATTGGCCATCACTTTCAAACTGGTTGCAATTATTCCTGATATATGTTGGAAACACTGTTGTATTTTTTTTGCATTTTATGGTTCGGGCGTTGACTTCTAAGGCCCTAGCTATTCAATCTGTTGGAGCAACGCCCTGGGGTGAAGCCTAAGTTGCTCGGAATGTAGAAATGACCATAAGTTTCATACTGGCTGCAATTATTCGTTTTATACGATGGAAAAACTGTTGTATTTATATTGTATTTTATGCTTCTGGCGTTGACTTCTAAGGCACTATCTATTCGGTCTGGTGGAGCAACGCGCTGGAGTGAAACCTAGGTTGCCCGGAACGTAGAATTGGCCATTACTTTCAAACTGGTTGCAATTATTCCTGATATATGATGGAAACACTGTTGTATTTTTTTTTGCATTTTATGGTACGGGCGTTGACTTCTAAGGCCCTAACTATTCAATCTGTTGGAGCAACGCCCTAGGGTGAAGCCTAGGTTGCTCGAAAAGTAGAAATGACCATAAGTTTCATACTGGTTGCAATTATTCGTTTTATACGATGGAAAAACTGTTGTATTTATATTGTATTTTATGCTTCTGGCGTTGACTTCTAAGGCACTATCTATTCGATCTGGTGGAGCAACGCCCTAGAGCGAAGCCTAGGTTGCCCGGAACGTAGAATTGGCCATCACTTCCAAACTGGTTGCAATTATTCCTATTATATGATGGAAACACTGTTGTATTTTTTTTGCATTTTATGGTTCGGGCGTTGACTTCTAAGGCCCTAACTATTCAATCTGTTGGAGCAACAACCTAGGGTGAAGCCTAGCTTGCTCGGAAAGTAGATGTGACCATAAGTTTCATACTGGTTGCAATTATTCGTTTTATACGGTGGAACAGCTATTGTATTTATATCGTATTTTATGCTTCTGGCGTTGACTTCTTAGGCCGTAACTATTTGGTCTGGTGGAGCAACGCCCTAGAGTGAAGTCTAGGTTTCCCGGAACGTAGAATTGGCCATCACTTTCAAACTGGTTGCAATTATTCCTGATATATGTTGGAAACACTGTTGTATTTTTTTTACATTTTATGGTTCGGGCGTTGACTTCTAAGGCCCTAGCTATTCAATCTGTTGGAGCAACGCCCTAGGGTGAAGCCTAAGTTGCTCGGAATGTAGAAATGACCATAAGTTTCATACTGGCTGCAATTATTCGTTTTATACGATGGAAAAACTGTTGTATTTATATTGTATTTTATGCTTCTGGCGTTGACTTCTAAGGCACTATCTATTCGGTCTGGTGGAGCAACGCGCTGGAGTGAAACCTAGGTTGCCCGGAACGTAGAATTGGCCATTACTTTCAAACTGGTTGCAATTATTCCTGATATATGATGGAAACACTGTTGTATTTTTTTTTGCATTTTATGGTACGGGCGTTGACTTCTAAGGCCCTAACTATTCAATCTGTTGGAGCAACGCCCTAGGGTGAAGCCTAGGTTGCTCGAAAAGTAGAAATGACCATAAGTTTCATACTGGTTGCAATTATTCGTTTTATACGATGGAAAAACTGTTGTATTTATATTGTATTTTATGCTTCTGGCGTTGACTTCTAAGGCACTATCTATTCGATCTGGTGGAGCAACGCCCTAGAGCGAAGCCTAGGTTGCCCGGAACGTAGAATTGGCCATCACTTCCAAACTGGTTGCAATTATTCCTATTATATGATGGAAACACTGTTGTATTTTTCTTGCATTTTATGCATCGGGCGTTGACTTCTAAGGCTCTAACTATTCAATCTGTTGGAGCAACACCCTAGGGTGAAGCCTAGCTTGCACGGAAAGTAGAAGTGACCATAAGTTTCATACTGGTTGCAATTATTCGTTTTATACGGTGGAACAGCTATTGTATTTATATCGTATTTTATGCTTCTGGCGTTGACTTCTTAGGCCGTAACTATTTGGTCTGGTGGAGCAACGCCCTAGAGTGAAGTCTAGGTTTCCCGGAACGTAGAATTGGCCATCACTTTCAAACTGGTTGCAATTATTCCTGATATATGATGGAAACACTGTTGTATTTTTTTTGCATTTTATGGTTCGGGCGTTGACTTCTAAGGCCCTAACTATTCAATCTGTTGGAGCAACGCCCTAGGGTGAAGCCTAGGTTGCTCGGAAAGTAGAAATGACCATAAGTTTCATACTGGCTGTAATTATTCGTTTTATACGATGGAAAAACTGTTGTATTTATATTGTATTTTATGCTTCTGGCGTTGACGTCTAAGGCACTAACTACTCGATCTGGTGGAGCAACGCCCTAGAGTGAAGCCTAGGTTGCCTGGAACGTAGAATTGGCTATCACTTTCAAACTGGTTGCAATTATTCCTGTTATATGATAGATTCACTGTTGTATTTTTACTTCATTTTATGCTTCGGGCGTTGACTTCTAAGGCCCTAACTATTCAATCTGTTGGAGCAACGTCATAGGGTCAAGCCTAGCTTGCTCGGAAAGTAGAAATGACCATAAGTTTCATACTGGTTGCAATTATTCGTTTTATATGATGGAAATGCTGTTGTATTTATATCGTATTTTATGCTTCTGGCATTGACTTCTTAGGCCGTAACTATTCGGTCTGGTGGAGCAACGCGCTGGAGTGAAACCTAGGTTGCCCGGAACGTAGAATTGGCCATCACTTTCAAACTGGTTGCAATTATTCCTGATATATGATGGAAACACTGTTGTATTTTTTTTGCATTTTATGGTTCGGGCGTTGACTTCTAAGGCCCTAACTATTCAATCTGTTGGAGCAACACCCTAGGGTGAAGCCTAGCTTGCTCGGAAAGTAGATGTGACCATAAGTTTCATACTGGTTGCAATTATTCGTTTTATACGGTGGAACAGCTATTGTATTTATATCGTATTTTATGCTTCTGGCGTTGACTTCTTAGGCCGTAACTATTTGGTCTGGTGGAGCAACGCCCTAGAGTGAAGTCTAGGTTTCCCGGAACGTAGAATTGGCCATCACTTTCAAACTGGTTGCAATTATTCCTGATATATGTTGGAAACACTGTTGTATTTTTTTTGCATTTTATGGTTCGGGCGTTGACTTCTAAGGCCCTAGCTATTCAATCTGTTGGAGCAACGCCCTAGGGTGAAGCCTAAGTTGCTCGGAATGTAGAAATGACCATAAGTTTCATACTGGCTGCAATTATTCGTTTTATACGATGGAAAAACTGTTGTATTTATATTGTATTTTATGCTTCTGGCGTTGACTTCTAAGGCACTATCTATTCGGTCTGGTGGAGCAACGCGCTGGAGTGAAACCTAGGTTGCCCGGAACGTAGAATTGGCCATTACTTTCAAACTGGTTGCAATTATTCCTGATATATGATGGAAACACTGTTGTATTTTTTTTTGCATTTTATGGTACGGGCGTTGACTTCTAAGGCCCTAACTATTCAATCTGTTGGAGCAACGCCCTAGGGTGAAGCCTAGGTTGCTCGAAAAGTAGAAATGACCATAAGTTTCATACTGGTTGCAATTATTCGTTTTATACGATGGAAAAACTGTTGTATTTATATTGTATTTTATGCTTCTGGCGTTGACGTCTAAGGCACTAACTACTCGATCTGGTGGAGCAACGCCCTAGAGTGAAGCCTAGGTTGCCTGGAACGTAGAATTGGCTATCACTTTCAAACTGGTTGCAATTATTCCTGTTATATGATAGATTCACTGTTGTATTTTTACTGCATTTTATGCTTCGGGCGTTGACTTCTAAGGCCCTAACTATTCAATCTGTTGGAGCAACGTCATAGGGTCAAGCCTAGCTTGCTCGGAAAGTAGAAATGACCATAAGTTTCATACTGGTTGCAATTATTCGTTTTATATGATGGAAATGCTGTTGTATTTATATCGTATTTTATGCTTCTGGCGTTGACTTCTCAGGCCGTAACTATTCGGTCTGGTGGAGCAACGCGCTGGAGTGAAACCTAGGTTGCCCGGAACGTAGAATTGGCCATCACTTTCTAACTGGTTGCAATTATTCCTGATATATGATGGAAACACTGTTGTATTTTTTTTGCATTTTATGGTTCGGGCGTTGACTTCTAAGGCCCTAACTATTCAATCTGTTGGAGCAACACCCTAGGGTGAAGCCTAGCTTGCTCGGAAAGTAGATGTGACCATAAGTTTCATACTGGTTGCAATTATTCGTTTTATACGGTGGAACAGCTATTGTATTTATATCGTATTTTATGCTTCTGGCGTTGACTTCTTAGGCCGTAACTATTTGGTCTGGTGGAGCAACGCCCTAGAGTGAAGTCTAGGTTTCCCGGAACGTAGAATTGGCCATCACTTTCAAACTGGTTGCAATTATTCCTGATATATGATGGAAACACTGTTGTATTTTTTTTTGCATTTTATGGTACGGGCGTTGACTTCTAAGGCCCTAACTATTCAATCTGTTGGAGCAACGCCCTAGGGTGAAGCCTAGGTTGCTCGAAAAGTAGAAATGACCATAAGTTTCATACTGGTTGCAATTATTCGTTTTATACGATGGAAAAACTGTTGTATTTATGTTGTATTTTATGCTTCTGGCGTTGACTTCTAAGGCACTATCTATTCGATCTGGTGGAGCAACGCCATAGAGCGAAGCCTAGGTTGCCCGGAACGTAGAATTGGCCATCACTTCCAAACTGGTTGCAATTATTCCTATTATATGATGGAAACACTGTTGTATTTTTCTTGCATTTTATGCATCGGGCGTTGACTTCTAAGGCTCTAACTATTCAATCTGTTGGAGCAACACCCTAGGGTGAAGCCTAGCTTGCACGGAAAGTAGAAGTGACCATAAGTTTCATACTGGTTGCAATTATTCGTTTTATACGGTGGAACAGCTATTGTATTTATATCGTATTTTATGCTTCTGGCGTTGACTTCTTAGGCCGTAACTATTTGGTCTGGTGGAGCAACGCCCTAGAGTGAAGTCTAGGTTTCCCGGAACGTAGAATTGGCCATCACTTTCAAACTGGTTGCAATTATTCCTGATATATGATGGAAACACTGTTGTATTTTTTTTGCATTTTATGGTTCGGGCGTTGACTTCTAAGGCCCTAACTATTCAATCTGTTGGAGCAACGCCCTAGGGTGAAGCCTAGGTTGCTCGGAAAGTAGAAATGACCATAAGTTTCATACTGGCTGTAATTATTCGTTTTATACGATGGAAAAACTGTTGTATTTATATTGTATTTTATGCTTCTGGCGTTGACGTCTAAGGCACTAACTACTCGATCTGGTGGAGCAACGCCCTAGAGTGAAGCCTAGGTTGCCTGGAACGTAGAATTGGCTATCACTTTCAAACTGGTTGCAATTATTCCTGTTATATGATAGATTCACTGTTGTATTTTTACTGCATTTTATGCTTCGGGCGTTGACTTCTAAGGCCCTAACTATTCAATCTGTTGGAGCAACGTCATAGGGTCAAGCCTAGCTTGCTCGGAAAGTAGAAATGACCATAAGTTTCATACTGGTTGCAATTATTCGTTTTATATGATGGAAATGCTGTTGTATTTATATCGTATTTTATGCTTCTGGCGTTGACTTCTTAGGCCGTAACTATTCGGTCTGGTGGAGCAACGCGCTGGAGTGAAACCTAGGTTGCCCGGAACGTAGAATTGGCCATCACTTTCAAACTGGTTGCAATTATTCCTGATATATGATGGAAACACTGTTGTATTTTTTTTGCATTTTATGGTTCGGGCGTTGACTTCTAAGGCCCTAACTATTCAATCTGTTGGAGCAACACCCTAGGGTGAAGCCTGGCTTGCTCGGAAAGTAGAAGTGACCATAAGTTTCATACTGGTTGCAATTATTCGTTTTATACGGTGGAACCGCTATTGTATTTATATCGTATTTTATGCTTCTGGCGTTGACTTCTTAGGCCGTAACTATTTGGTCTGGTGGAGCAACGCCCTAGAGTGAAGTCTAAGTTTCCCGGAACGTAGAATTGGCCATCACTTTCAAACTGGTTGCAATTATTCCTGATATATGATGGAAACACTGTTATATTTTTTTTGCATTTTATGGTACGGGCGTTGACTTCTAAGGCCCTAACTAATCAATCTGTTGGAGCAACGCCCTAGGGTGAAGCCTAGGTTGCTCGGAAAGTAGAAATGACCATAAGTTTCATACTGGCTGCAATTATTCGTTTTATACGATGGAAAAACTGTTGTATTTATATTGTATTTTATGCTTCTGGCGTTGACTTCTAAGGCACTATCTATTCGGTCTGGTGGAGCAACGCGCTGGAGTGAAAACTAGGTTGCCCGGAACGTAGAATTGGCCATCACTTTCAAACTGGTGGCAATTATTCCTGATATATGATGGAAACACTGTTATATTTTTTTTGCATTTTATGGTACGGGCGTAGACTTCTAAGGCCCTAACTATTCAATCTGTTGGAGCAACGCCCTAGGGTGAAGCCTAGGTCGCTCGGAAAGTAGAAATGACCGTAAGTTTCATACTGGTTGCAATTATTCGTTTTATACGATGGAAAAACTGTTGTATTTATATTGTATTTTATGCTTCTGGCGTAGACTTCTAAGGCACTATCTATTCGGTCTGGTGGAGCAACGCCCTAGAGCGAAGCCTAGGTTGCCCGGAACGTAGAATTGGCCATCACTTCCAAACTGGTTGCAATTATTCCTATTATATGATGGAAACACTGTTGTATTTTTCTTGCATTTTATGCATCGGGCGTTGACTTCTAAGGCTCTAACTATTCAATCTGTTGGAGCGACACCCTAGGGTGAAGCCTAGCTTGCTCGGAAAGTAGAAGTGACCATAAGTTTCATACTGGTTGCAATTATTCGTTTTATACGGTGGAACAGCTATTGTATTTATATCGTATTTTATGCTTCTGGCGTTGACTTCTTAGGCCGTAACTATTTGGTCTGGTGGAGCAACGCCCTAGAGTGAAGTCTAGGTTTCCCGGAACGTAGAATTGGCCATCACTTTCAAACTGGTTGCAATTATTCCTGATATATGATGGAAACACTGTTGTATTTTTTTTGCATTTTATGGTTCGGGCGTTGACTTCTAAGGCCCTAACTATTCAATCTGCTGGAGCAAGGCCCTAGGGTGAAGCCTAGGTGGCTCGGACAGTAGAAATGACCATAAGTTTCATACTGGCTGCAATTATTCGTTTTATACGATGGAAAAACTGTTGTATTTATATTGTATTTTATGCTTCTGGCGTAGACTTCTAAGGCACTATCTATTCGATCTGGTGGAGCAACGCCCTAGAGCGAAGCCTAGGTTGCCCGGAACGTAGAATTGGCCATCACTTCCAAACTGGTTGCAATTATTCCTATTATATGATGGAAACACTGTTGTATTTTTCTTGCATTTTATGCATCGGGCGTTGACTTCTAAGGCTCTAACTATTCAATCTGTTGGAGCAACACCCTAGGGTGAAGCCTAGCTTGCTCGGAAAGTAGAAGTGACCATAAGTTTCATACTGGTTGC